>NC_090265.1:612878678-613578678 GCF_040414725.1 Anabrus simplex | reverse complement strand
CCGCACCACATAACCAGTGTAAGTACCTCTACATTTATATATCCAAAATCATAAATATATAAGGGCAGGCAAAAGAAACCGAACACACACTAGAACGTGAACATGGACTTTTTTCTCATAGGTAGATGGATGCAGTATTTTTGTATCCATCTCTTGACACAGGCCAGAGCAAAGTGTATCTTCCACCGAAATCCCAGTCTCGCCCATGGCTGTGACAATATGGAAGCTGCTGGGGTATGGGTGGTGCTGAGTAATGACATTTGGAGCAAAAATAGTGTTTGAGTGTTACGAAAGGTGTTGCTCATAGGACCAGTCGTGCTGCAGTAGCACCTTCTGATCCAGTGAGGAAAGCACTGGCAAACTACCTCACTTCTCATCTTGCCTAGTACGCCTCATTTGGGCTCTGCCATTGGTTTTTGCAGTTTCCCCATAACTGCATAACATTCGGTGGTGCTATTTGGGGATCCAACCAGCCTCTGGGCTGATGACCTAACAGACAGACAGGTAATTAACAAAAGCGTTAATACATTTATCCGACTGGGAGACGAGACGATCAATTCCAGTTTCATAGAAAGAGGTAGGTCACTGAAAACCGAATCCAGTTTTGCACTTCGTCGTCCGAATGAAACTGACGGCATGCACGGATCCATGGCTAATGGCGATATGAGCACGAATTTCTTCCTCCTTGATTCGTCGGTTTTCCTGGATAAGGCTATCAATCCGCTCTATCACATCAGGATGTGCCTGGCCTGGGCGCGCATCGTCTTGGTCACGTGAGCCTTCTCGGAATCTCCTATGCCACACGTGCGCTCTCGTCATGGACATGTAGTGTTCGTCATACACAGTGGACTTGCGACGATGAGTTTAAAGTACTTCAGCACCCTCAGCCACCAGAAAACGAACCGTAGTCTCTACTCTCCTCCATTTTTTACAGCTGGACGAACACGCTAGACCAGTCCGCGCACCAATCAATACATAACCCAACAAATGCGTGCACCTGTGAGTTGTCACTATGCAGTTCTCTAACCACAGCGATGGAAGTATCGATACGAAACAACAATGTTACCACCTTTCGCGCGCAATGTGTGTTATGGTGGATGTTCAGTTTTCATTTGACTGCTCGTTACTAGGTTTATGCTGGCAGTTACGGTAAAAACATATTTTAAGTCTTCTTGTGCTATATGTGTATTTAATTTCTTATCCTGAGTACAAAATACACTTCTTGACGAAGGTACTCATATATTTGAAAATACGGTGCGATCTAAGCCAGGGCCTCTCAGGGTGCATGCACCAGCGCATTGCGCGGTGCACGGTGCAAAAGACGACTTCGCTTGGTTGACCAGAGTGCAGAACCACACTCCTCGATTTGGAGCACTAGCGCTGTCTCTCTCTTTCCCCTCGCCTGTCTCGCTCGCTCCACATGTCTCCGTCCTCCTCACTTGCTGCGTAGCGCTCCGAGTTGAGCCGAGCTTAGACGAGTCGCCCCGAGACGACGCGCTGGTCCGAGCCGAGTGGGACCGATGCACTGTGCACAAGACCTCTGCACTTCAGTTTGCACGCGTGAGATTTTGGGCGTTTGAGAGGCCCTGATCAAAGCGGTTACCTGGGCTGGAAACCAAAGACAGTCAAGCTGTCCTTTGAAATTCATCTTTGCTTTGCGGTACAGCCTTAATTACAAATTCCATGACCAGTACCTCATACACACATACATTGTGGTCAAAGACAACGAGAACCGCGTATATGAGCGTTAGAGGGTTGGTCATACTGATAACGGGGCAAGATATCGAATTATGTTTGTAATTTTATCATCTGCTGAAGTTCGTCAGTCAGATCGCTACGTGGGCGAATTCAAATGAACTTTGCGAGGCGGTGATCCAAATTCTGCACGTGGTCTAAAATCGGCTTGAGAGAAAAAATTGAAGAAAAAAAAATCGCCGGAGAATGGTTTTGAATACGGACCTCAGAGCTCATAGGATTGCGCCATGTTAAGTACACTACGTTGACACCGATTGAAACTCACGGTGTTTTCGTGTTTGTTATTGACGTATCGGCATCACTCTAAAGACGAGCTTATGCCACGTGAAGATTTAGCAACACCATCTTGAAAAGCCCATTTGAATTCGCTAGGGGCTTTACGTCGCACCGACACAGACAGGTCTTATGGCGACAATGGGATAGGAAAGGCCTAGGAGTTGGAAGGAATCGACCGTGGCCTTAATTAAGGTACAGCCCCAGCATTTGCCTGGTTTGAAAATGGGAAACCACGGAAAACCATCTTCAGGGCTGCCGATAGTGGGATTCGAACCTACTATTTCCCGGATGCAAGCTCACAGCCGCACGCCTCTACGCGCACGGCCAACTCGCCCGGTTATTTGAATTCGTCCACGAAGCTGTCTGATTAGGTAAATTCATTAGCTAAAAAAAAGACAACGGCGCGAGATGTTGAATTACTTTCTTTCAAATTATTGAAGGGTATGACAAATCCTTTAACGCTCATATACTCAGTTCACGTTGTTTCCAACCACCCTCTATATACTTCCGTATTATTTCATTATGGCACTATGAACAGTTTCTCTTACAAGCTCATGGGAATAAAATAGTCACCCTAATGCGTACTCTCAGATGGATCGTTAAACCTGTACAGGTCGCACGGCGAACAGGTCCCATGCTCAACCGCCTCTACGTGAGTATAAGGCAGTAGCGATCATGGAGATATTGATGTTTCAAGTGGACAGTGTTCGTCAACATGGATAGATGTAAGGATGCGACAGAGTGGCAAAAAGGGGCAATCGTGTTTGGCCGTGTCCATGGCTATACGGTGCGTGAAGTTGCTGGATTTGTTGGTGTTTCGCAGCGGAATATTCAACGTGTCTACACGTCGCCACGAAACACGACGTCAGAATTGTGGTCGAAATTAGAACCTGACTGTGAGCGAAAAGAGACGCGTTTCACAGCTTGTGAATCAACATCGCTTCCAAACACGACATGAATTGCTGCAGTCAGTGGATGAACGTCCAGTTCAATCTGTTAACTTGAGAACATTGCGACGGGAACTTCACGCAACGAAGTCAGTCACCTCGCAAGAGGTCATTGCTCACACAAGCACATAAAACTGCGCTTCTACACTGGGCTATAAATAATGGAACATGCACAGTAGCTGACTGGCGAAAAATGTGGTCTGAGGAATCACGTTTTTGCTTGTATTCCAATGAGGCACGTCGTTCAGTGCACCGAAGGCCAAATGAAGCATTTCATCCTGGACGTAAGCAGGGCCGGAGGTGGGTCTGCGATGTTTTGGGGGTGTTTCTCGTAACATGGATTGGAACCGCTTACTAAAGCCGCGTATACACTTGAGCATTCGCCCCGAATGTGCATGCGTTGCCGATGCGGGAGCGCACAAGCACGACCCGCATGCCAATCTGTTGAGCAAGTTTCTACTGTGTTCGGACCTCGTGCGGACCGAGAACACCGTCTGTGTTTAGGCGTAGTGTAGTGTTTTGCCTGACCTGAGGCTACAATGGTGAATTGAAAATTGATCATCGCCAGGTATTGTTGTATTGTTATATTGCATTCCTTGAAAACAAAAAGGAGAAAGCGGTAGTAGCAAAGAAAACTGTATGAAGAGATATGCAATGCTCATATGTTAAAAACGATCGGACATGAAGCAGATGACAACGTTAAAAATTTTACGAGAATGTCATCCGAGGATTTTGAATGGATATTGCATAGTATTAGGGCTACGATTGAGAGAGAGGACACGACATTTAGGAAAGCCATATCTGCCGAGGAACGCCTAGCTGTGACACTGCGATATCTGGCTACAGGAGACTCTTACACGAGTTTGCAGTACCTCTTCAAAATTTCGAAACAAGCCATTGGCAGAATCATACCTGAAGTGTGCCAAGCCATCGTAGCCTGCTTAAAGGATTATGTGAAGGTATTGTAATAAACTCGTCCTTGGGGCTCCACAGAACTGGATACTTGTGGTAGTACCCCAGGAGGATAAGAGAATTATCCTGGAACAATTCCATTTCAACTTGAAATTATATTTCACGCTCTTCCTTCACTTCACTTGCACGAGCGAGATCGCATATGCGTAGCGACAGCGGAGGAAGTCGGCTTATATTGTTCGGGCTACCCCAATCGCCATCAACCATCCACACAGAGCACGAACAGAGCACGTGCTCACTTTGAGGTACCGACAACATTCGAATCGGGCTGAGGCATGCGGATCCATTCGGTTCGCCCTGTACTCATCTGAGCAAAACTGGGCAAACGCATGCTCATTCGTAGCGAATGCTCAAGTGTATACGCGGCTTAAGATGACCACTACCATGAACCAGCATGTTTATTTAAACATTATGGATGACCATGTGTTGCCTAACAGTCAACATCTGCATGATGATTAAGCTGTTGAAACCTCGATTTTTCAAGATGACAACGGTGAAGTTCGTCGGGCTGGAGGCATATGTGATTGGTTGTATGAACAACTCCTCCACCTTATTACATCTCGATTGACCTTCAAAGTCACCTGACATGAACCCCACTAAAATCTGTGGGGTATGTTTGAACAGAGGATAAGCTGCCGACATCAGCGTCCCCGCGATTTTGTGCAATTGCGCGACCAAATCCTCAGGCAGTAGCTTAGTCTGGATGCGACGTACCTGAACAACATTCTGGACTCACTTCCTAACCGAATCCAGGCGGTTATCAAGCCCAGAGGCTGAGTTTCATGATATAAAATGAGGTTTTTAATTATTTATGCAGGAGTGACTTTTTTTTTTGGTCCGGTGAGGTTATTTCTCTTGTTCTATAGCTGTGTACCGGTATGTAATATAAATGACACGGTTTATATTATAAAGCTCACCACTCATATTTGTATTGTTCCACTTAAAATTCTTTACAGCAGAGCACCTTTACTATGATTTAATAAAAGGTAATTTAACGTCCACCCTCTGACATTTATAGATGGACAAGAATATTTGAGAAATTAATGACACATGCGTGGAATGATTTCCAAAAATTTATCGGTTGTATTATAGGAAACATACTCTTTCTTCAGAATGAAAATATAAACGTCTCGTACGTAACTCACTTTCCAAATAAATCAAACTTATATTGCACCTCTAGTTGTAATGTTGACCCAATATTGATTGTAATACTTTGCATAAAATATAAAGTATTTCTATTTTATTCATATTTAATTGCAGATGGAGAAATAAATTATTACGATTTCCTTGTGAAGAAATTACATCACAAAAGTGTATCCTGTGCATCGTAAAGCTTGCTGATAATATTTATACTGTTTCAATAAAAATATTAATTTTATAGTGGTTCCCCAAGAGGTAAGTTAAATGACTTTATAATTAATCCACTGATTAAAACCACGCTAAGAACAAAAATCGTGCCAGCTCATAGTTTTTCCTGAATGTGAATATCGTGATCATAGCCACAAGATCTGCTGTATTCCGTGGAATCCGACCACAGGGATTTGAATGGACTGGTCGATGTAAGTTGCGTAGTTGCACCCTCCATTGTTATCGTTTAAACAGATGAATGTTTCAGCGGGGAATCACGCAAACTGACATTAATACACCTATTTCAAATTAGTAATGAAACAGTGTGAAATTGATGAAGATGTGACAGATGCTGTGCCGGTGAAGCGTACTATACTGTATATTGTGTCGAACAACAGCCGGAGGCTACTCCAACGGACAACTTGCTGTGTAGACTCTAGATGATGGCATGACATTGCTGTTCAGAAATGTTGCAGTTCGTTAAAGCAGAAGACACTTCACAGGTTTTTTAAATGTAATGAAGTGTTTTTTCTTGTTTTCATCACTACTAAAATAGGTCCTAAACTGTCTAAGTGAAGTAGTTCTTCAATTATCAAATGACACTTGGCAGTTTAGTGTTTAGCAATCTAATCTGTATGCTTAGTGTAAGAGAAGACCTAATAGCCTTATTTGGTGATGTTTGTTGATTAAAGGGACCTAACATCTAGGTCATGAGCCCCGGCCTTAATTACGCTAATAAAACATTTATATATTTACGTATCTATGTTTGTTTGTTTTATAAACTACTGCATTATAATGTTTAAGACAAGTTTTTCGTGCACACAGGTTTTTTCATATAATTTCTAAATTTTTTTTTTTTAAGTTCGAGATGGTCTCAATCCCATCCACCTCAAATTATCGAGACCCTACTACTGCACAACGTAACCCCAGAGCGATACAATTCTGGTGGGTCTTGGCATATCGTGCGACTGATGCTAATCCCGAAGACCTGCAGTTCACAAAATGATGCGTGGGCACCGCGACGAATCCCATCGGCCGTAATTTTTGTTTTTATAGACCGGGTTCGCCTCGTTGGCTGAATGGTCAGTGTACTTGCCTTCGGTTATATTGGGTCCCGGGATCGATTCCCGGCCAGGTCGGAGATTTTTATCTTCATTTGTTAATTCTATTGGCTTGGGGACTGGTGGTTTGTGCTGTCCCCAACATCCCCGCAACTCATACACCACACATAACCCTATCCACCATCACAATAACACGCAGATACTTACACATGGCAGATGCCGCCCACCCTCATCGGAGGGCTGTCTTACAAGGGCTGCACCCAGCTGGAAATAGCCACACGAAATTGTTATTATTATTATTATTATTATTATTATTATTATTATTATTATTATTATTATTATTATAGAGCTGATTATTAAATAATACTAGCCGGGCTCAGTGGCTCAGACGGTTGAGGCGCTGGCCTTCTGACGCCAACTTGGCAGGTTCGATCCTGGCTCAGTCCGCTGGTATTTGAAGGTGCTCAAATACGTCAGCCTCGTGTCGGTAGATTTACTGACATGTAAAAGAACTCCTGCGGGACTAAATTTCGGCACCTCGCCGTCTCCGAAGACCGAAAATGTAGTTAGTGGGACGTAAAGCAAATAGTATTAGAATTATTATTATTAAATAATACTAACGCAAAAATCACAGAGTACAATTAAAGTTTACACTTAAAAGGAACATGAAAATAAGTACTTATAAAGTATACCATAATATTGTCTTCAATATAGTTATAGAGGTGAAAGAGGAGAACAAAAATTAAGAAAGATAATGAGAATAAGGGAACGAGAGAAAATTAGAGAACGTAATGATAACAAGAATGAGGAAGTAGTAAGAAGAGTTTTAAGTTCACAACTAACAGTTCATTAATTCATTTTTTCCTGGTGTTCCTACATCGAATTGTTTAAAAGCCTGTGACGTCCACTGGAAGGAGAATCCGTCGCTGTGGTGCGGTAACGGTGAATGATTTAGTGTAGCTTGGGGTCCTGTGCAAGGAAAGAGAGGAATTCTAGGTGCCGCAGGGTCATGTATTCTCGTTTTGGTCTGCACGAAGTTTACGACATTGTCATACATCCTGAAAGAGTCAATATTTCAGGAAAATATTTTACACAAACTCTTCTAATTCAAGACGTTAGTGAGATATTTATTTTCAGGTTGATTCCGTTAGCCGTCTGAGATTTTTTAAATCTTTCAACATATTAAAATTATTGTTTTGCTATTTTGTGAAATATCAGAACACATTACTCTCAAATTGTCAGCTGTTGGTAATTTGTATCAAGGTATTTCAATCTGAGGATAAAAACCTGAATTGCAAGTCAAGTACTGCTATCTGGGCAACCATAATAAACGTAATAATATAAAACAAAGGATGTAGTTTGTTCAACAACTTATGCTCGATGTCAGGTTTCTTGTCATGATCGGAATAAAGATAAAAATTTCATTGTCCCGTATTGAAAAGTATCTAAGTTAAAATTGAAATAATAAATAAAGAGGTTCAACCTATTCAATACAAAGGAATAAGAAATGCAGTGATTAAATTCTTATTTAATAATAAGTAGAAGTGGTACCGGTTTCGACCCTAGTCCAGGTCATCATCAGCCGATTAAAACATGAAAAACAATGCATAGGGAAAATAAAATAAAAGATCAAGTTCACTCCGGATCAGTAGAAGAGGCGATATATGAAAATGACGGGGGTAGACACTGTAAAATACAGAAGAAGTAAAATGTAAGTCACTTAAAAGGAACAGTTATGACTTTGTGCCTGGCAGTGTATACAAGCTAGCTCATTTAACTGTTCTCCGCTTTTCATAAACATTATAACACTTTGCCTAACACTGCGTGTGCCATACTGTCGTTCTGAAAATTACGCACTGTTTCTTTTAAGTGACTTACATTTTAGTTCTTCTGTATTTTACAGTGTCTACCCCCGTCATTTTTATATCGCCTCTTCTACTGATTCGGAGTGAACTTGATCTTTTATTATCTTTTTCCTATGCATTGTTTTTCATATTTTAATCGGCTGATGATAACCTGGACTAGGGTCGAAACCGGTACCACTCCTACTTATTATTAAATAAGAATTTAATCACTGCATTTCTTATTCTTTTGTATTGAATAGGTTGAACCCCTTCATTTATTATTTCAATTTTAACTATGATCGGAATAACTTAGTAAATAATCTTCTTCCACATCCTACACTGCACTATATATAGGGTAGGTTTCTCCAATGCTTCCCTTATATCACTGTCTGTTCTAAGATACTTCAATATGTATGTTACGCTCAAACAAATCATCTATTCATCGGGCATCTCCACTTGTTCTTCCTTCGGCAAGCATCTGCATAACCTTTCCGCCAACGTAAAAATTCACCGTCCTCACCAGATGTCCAAAATAACTCAACTGTTCTTGCTGAATTTCTGCACTGATACTGGTATTTTTAAGTAAACTTACTAAAAGGAATCGCATAACAAGGTAATGAAATGAAATGAAATGAAATGAAATGAAATGAAATGAAATGAAATGAAATGAAATGAAATGAAATGGCGGATGGCTTTTAGTGCCGGCAGTGTCCGAGGACATGTTCTGTTCGCCAGGCGCATGGCTTTTGATTTGCCACCCGTACGCGACCTGCGCATCGTGATGAGGATGAAATGATGATGAAGACGACATATACACCCAGCCCCCGTGCCAGCGAAATTAACCAATGATGGTTAATATTCCTAACCCTGCCGGGAAGTGAACCCGGAACCTCTGTGACCGAAAGCCAGCACACGAACCATTTAGCCATGGAGCCGGACAAGTTAATAAATCCGACTTTAATCGCATCATTTTTGAATTATGTTATGGGATGAAAATTTTACAATGTGATTTTTTTAAACGCGGTCAAATTCTCTGCAGTGGCTTGCAGTGGAATGGCCTAAATTGATGTTTTTCTGAAGGCACTGAATAGTCCAAATGAATTAGTTACTCTGACTTAAGTCGTTGAAAGAAAGGTGTATGTCACATCACCAAATCCTTGTGAAGAAACATTTCAACTTTCTTGTACCTAAATTCCTGTGTCTAATCTTAGAGGATGTAATTTCACGACTGGTCTAATGAGACACCCCCTCATTATATGCAAGACACTCTGCCCATTGGTGATCACTTTCTTGCTGAAGCATGAATCACTGCAAATGTGTGCCTTAGCTTGATGCCTTTGATGAATTGCCATATTTACTTTCATATCCTCACCGCAGCTTAAGGTCAAATCATGGTTAATGTATGAAATATTTTGACAATAAACTTTATACCTCTAGAGATTTCTGCCTAGCAACTATTGACCCCACAGCTTGCATCTGTACAGAGAAGAGCGAGATACTGCGAGAACCTGTTGAAAATATCTGCACAATAAACTCATATTTGGAAGTTACCTACATCGAGGGTAAAAACTACGTCAGTGACAAGGAAAAACGGGGAGACACCGGGTAACACTACTGTATGTACAACATCGTAGAAATATGGAATAGTGTACGTTGAACCAATGTTTGGAGTAATTGGATATTTTGCTTTAGTCTTAACTGTAGAATTTTATGCTGAAATTATTGTAAAACTGTTCAGTTATAATAAAATTGAGTGGTTTCATCTACCGCGCTACACATATTTCATTCGACGCCACTTGCACCGCCTCTTAATCAATTTCGACGTTCTGTTTTATCATACCAAATGTCTGAGAAATGTTAACTATGGTATGTAATCCATGACTGAGTTGTAATTAATGTTATCCATGAGCATCAAATGTGTAACTAGAAATCTTTTACATACCAACATTGTATTACATTGAATAGATTGTAATTCGCCCTTCAAATACCGGTTATCTCATATAGACCCAGACCGCCCAGCCGTGTTTTTACTCTCCAAGTCTAAAGCAGCAGTACGGGAGGAGCGCGCATAGTTCATGACCTTGCAACGAGCGTGCAGTCGCCAGTATTGATTTCAGCTGTTAATATGGGGAAGCAGTTATTTTCGTATGCAAAAGTTATTTTAAGTACAAGACTGCTCGACGGGTACGCGATGCATTTGTACAGCAATTTCCTGGTGAAGTGCCACCTTCACGAGCTCAGATTAATGTAAATAAATAAATAAATTGTTAATAATGTTATTTGCTTTACGTCCAACTAACTACTTTTACGGTCTTCGGAGACGCCGAGGTGCCGGAATTTAGTCCCGCAGGAGTTCTTTTACGTGTCAGTAAAACTACCGACACGAGGCTCTCGTATTTCAGCTCCTTCAAATACAACCGGACTGAGCCAGGATCGAACCTGCCAAGTTGGGGTTAGAAGGCCAGCGCCTTAACCGCCTGAGCCACTCAGCCCGGCTAAATAAATTGTATCTTAATACGTAGACTTTCACGACCACTAAATGTCGTAATAATAATTTTAGGATATTATGTCGCGTAATGTAATAATCTGTCCGCCTCTGTGGTGTAGTGGTTAGCGTGATTAGCTGCCACCCCCGGAGGTCCGGGTTCGATTCCCGGCTCTGCCACGGAATTTGAAAAGTGGTACGAGGGCTGGAACGGGGTCCACTCAGCCTCGTGAGGTCAACTGAGTAGAGGTGGGTTCGATTCCCACCTCAGCCATCCTGGAAGTGGTTTTCCGTGGTTTCCCACTTCTCCTCCAGGCGAATGCCGGGATGGTACCTATCTTAAGGCCACGGCCGCTTCCTTCCCTCGTCCTTGCCTATCCCTTCCAATCTTCCCATCCCTCCACAAGGCCCCTGTTCAGCTTAGCAGGTGAGGCCGCCTGGGCGAGGTACTGGTCATTCTCCCCAGTTGTATCCCCCGACCATAAGTCTGAAGCTCCAGGACACTGCCCTTGAGGCGGTAGAGGTAGGATCCCTCGCCGAGTCCGAGGGAAAAGCCGAACCTGGAGGGTAAACAGATGATGATGATGATGTAATGTAATAATCTGCTGACGCGTTTCGATCCTGTGACCAGGATAGTCTTCAGAGCAATAACAAATGTATTGGCAACAGTTACTCCATAGTGAATAGACCCAAGATAGGGAAACCCTGTTAGA
Source organism: Anabrus simplex (assembly GCF_040414725.1). Classification (NCBI taxonomy): domain Eukaryota; kingdom Metazoa; phylum Arthropoda; class Insecta; order Orthoptera; family Tettigoniidae; genus Anabrus; species Anabrus simplex. The sequence goes on along the minus strand of NC_090265.1, from coordinate 613,567,278 downwards.
AATATAGTTCATTCCAGGGCTCAGTGCTCAATGAAATTAAATGACGTATGGGTTTTAGTGCCGGGAGTGTCCGAGGACAAGTACTCAATAAAAACCTGCACGCACATGAACAGTTTTAACATTGTATAAAACCTGCTGATCCAGCCACTAGAGTGAGATATTGTGAGTGATATCGTACATCATTGAATGATCGTTTATTCGACCCACAGCTTGTGTTCTCTTCGGATGAGGCCTGGTTTCATCTTAATGATCGTTTGAGCAGTCATAACACTCGCCATTGGTGTGCAGAAAATCCTAACGGTGTTTATGAAGACCCTCATTGTGATAAGAAGATTGGTGTTTGGTGTGCTGGTGTCCAAGACGAATAATTGGGACTATTCTTTTCGAGACTAGAGTAAATGCAATGTGTGAAAAATATATCAAACAATTCCCCACACATTGGAGGGACAGGAAGCGCAGAGTACAACACCGTTCGCTCAGTCTGGATTTATGTGTACCTCAACCGGATTTGTACCTGCGAACTTGGAATCCGGAGATCGACACACTACAACCGATCCACGGAAGAAACTGACTGACTGACTGACTGACTGACTGACTGACTGACTGACTGACTGACTGACTGACTGACTGACTGACTGACTGACTGACTGACTGACTGACTGACTGACTGACTGAACATAGGTGTAATTTGAAAATAGAAACTGTTTTGATACGTTGCCTTTGGTGACAGGCACCAAACTAAGGTTTAGTAGGGACGGATGACGAGTGTGTGTGTGTTCGTGAGGTGTCGCTGCAGTCTGTAGTGATTCTTAATTGCCTGTTTAAAATAATGGCAGGAAGGATACCATCCTTGGTTTTCCGTATGTTCCACCTATCTCCGAACAGATAGGTGATTTGTGTCGTACCGATGCCGGTGTATGCCAGTTTTGTGTTATTGTGTGATTTTAAATTGGTTTAGTAGGTTTTAAAACAGTTATTGTGATGGTGGGTGGCCACCCATCCAGTGAGTGGCCACGCGTGATGTTGCTTACGCAAAGTGTATGTGTTATTTTAATGTGTATGTGTTAAACGTAAGTGTGTTTGTATGCATTACTGTGTGAGTGACCAGGAGGTCGAGCTTCATTCTGTGTTGACTGACACAGCAGTTACGTGTATGTCGCCTGTGATAGCCCTGGTGGTCAGCCATTCAGGAACTGACCACGCCCGGTTGGGTTCGGAAGTTTGCAGTGGGATTTAACCGACGGCGTAGTGCAGTGACTGACACTTAGTGAACTGAATGTTAAATCTAGTGTGAGTGTGCGATGTTGATAAAATTATGAAGAAACAGCACTTGAAATTCGCAGCATTTAGTTCGTGTTTGCGGTGCACCCGCCTCGGTTTCCGTGAGTTCCAGTGCTTTTGGCTTATATGTTATAAGTAGGGCCCGGATTTTTAGGTTCTTAAAAACGACGTTTTAGTTTTTTAATAGCTCAAAATAGTTTTTTTAGTTTTTATCCTCCTGAAATAGTTTTTAATGATCATTTCAATCATTACTAAAGTTATACTATTCATTCAAACTTTTCTTGCAGTCGCTTAAGTGCGGCCAGTATCCAGTAATCGGGAGATAGTGGGTTCGAACCCCACTGTCGGCAGCCCTGAAGATAGTTTTCCGTGGTTTCCCATTTTCACACCAGGCAAATGCTGGGGCTGTACCTTAATTAAGGCCACGGCCGCTTCCTTCCCATTCCTAGGCCTTTTCTATCCCATTGTCTCCATAAGACCTATCTGCGTCGGTGCGACGTAAAGCAAATGATGACTTGCCTTTAGGCATCGCCACTTCAGAGATGCGTAAGCTTCTTAAACTGCCTTCAATAATAACTTGATTTATAGAGAAAATTAATTTTAGTCTGTCGCATAATAATGTGTATAGAGCTAAACAGCCGTAGCTGGCGGTAGTCGACCGTACACAATGAGAGATGCACTGAAGCTGGCAAGTTGGCGGGCTTGTACCTGCTACATACAGGTCAGTGAACGCCAGGGGGTTGTCCCTTGATTTGTGCTGTACCCTAGTGGAATAGTATCGTATCACGTTGTTATACTCACTAGTTATACTTACAAACCACTTCCAGTTCCAAACCATAAAGTCATTTCAAAAAGTCGTGCATAATGTTTATTTTTAAAAAGATCATTCAATTTCATTAATATTTGGTACTTCTATTTCAAAATAACGTAATAATGTCTTGTATAGCCCATTTAGTTTTTTTAGGTTTTAACGTCTTATTTAGTTATTTTTAGGTTCTATAAGATTCGAGTAATTTACTCCAATGGTAATGAAATGGATAAGTAAGTTAAAATACTGCAGTTAGCTAGCAAGGAATAAAATAGTTTAAAACCTAAAACTCCGGGTCCTAGTTATAAGTTTGAGGAAGTGAGAACTTTACATGGTAACTTGGCGGGTAGGGGAGGTGGGTCTGGTTTGGGCTATGTTAATATGTGGTGATAGTTGAGACTGTTTGATCTGGTTCGTGAGAAGGTTTAGGAGTAGGAGTTGGAGGAAGTTGTGGGTATCTTGAGTTGACTGGGATGGGGGACTAGTGTAGGTACTGGGTTCGATGGGGGAGGGACATTCAGATTTAGTAGTGACGGAGGATGAGTGTGTGTTCGTGAGATCTCGCTGTATTCCGTAGTGCTTCTCAATTTCCTGTTTAAAATAAGGGCAGCCAGGATACGAAGCGGCGTGACTGCCTTGACAGTTGGCGCACTGCGGCTTGTCCCGTGGTACCTTACAGACAGAGTGATGGTGTGAGCCACCACATCTGTTGTAGCGGGTAGATTCTGAGCAAATATCTGCAGAATGATAGAGCTTCACGCAATTGAAGCATTGTGTGACTAGGGTGGGATGGGAGGGTGTGTGCGTTTGAGTTTCTGTGTTGGATTTTAGTGTTGTCTGTAGTCGTGAGGTAGGAGTAGGGTTGTCACGCCTTCTCCTAGTCTCTGTACATGTATGGTCAGATGCTTGGTTGTTTCCGGGCATAGTTCAGCCTCTATCCATACTTCTGTCTGTGTTTGTGCTGGGGTGGTCGTGGGTGGCTGTTGTGTGGGCGGAGGGGTAAGCTGATAGGTGAATTTTGTAGCGGCAGGGGTGAAGGTGGGTCGGTTTGGGCTGCTGAGTCTGAGATGAGAGTGGTGGTTTGTATGGTTATGTGACGGGTTTTGGTTGTTTGGGAGTACTTGGTTCGAGATGGTTTCAGGTGGGTGACCTAGGTGGTATCTGTGGTTTGGAGAGTGGTCTAGGTGCGATTTCTGAAGTTGAATGTGTGGGAGTGGATGTAGGAGAGAGATCACTTTGATTCGTTGAATTTAGGACAGAGTTGATTTGAATGGGTATCAGGATACCAATGTGCTGAAGTGAATTGAGGATGATGGGTATTGACTTGTTGCATAAAGGAGTTATGATTAAGTGATATTGTGAGTTTCCTTTAGCTGCGACTAATAATTGATTGAAAGGCTGTGATTACTGTTTGGTGGGTGAGTGGGATGGGTCCTGGTTTCGTAAGGGGTATGATTAGGAAGCTGCATTTGTGGGCTATTGGGAATGGTGTGCTTTGTTGGTTTAGTGGAAGGGATTTTCGAAGGGATGTTGTTCTTCTACTTCTTCTTCTTCTTCTGATTATTGAAGATCTTCTTGTTTTTTATTCCACTTCTTTAGGGGCTGTTGTGAGGTGGATGGTTTTGTGTGGTAGTTGGGTTGTCAGGTGGGTTGATGGGTTGTAATTTGAAGCAACATTTGCTGGCTTTTAGGTATTGTGTGAATATGTGGTTGTCAGCAGGGTTGTTAAGAACGATGTGTATGTAGTGCCTGGGATCTTCTTGTGTACTATGGATTAGGTAAGTGATTGGGGATAGAACACTGACAATAAGCTGTCTGTACTCGATTAGATCTTATAGAGAGGGTTCTTTCTGTGCGGCGATAGTGAAATTTTTATTGTCGATAAGTGGGCAGGTATCGTTGAAAGTAACTCTAAGGGGTAATGAGACATCGGAATATGGGCCCCAGCTACTCAATCCACCGGGGTTATCCATATTTCTGGGCGGGGGATGTTTATGAGGTGTATGAGGGATGGATTTCTGGGTTGGGCTGGAGGAAAAAGCACTGGAATGGTCAAACTCCTTGGAAGGCCGATTTCAAATTACAGTATTAGGTGCTACTTACCAGGCAACCGTCGGGCCAGGTATAATTTCGGATCACGCCGTGACAAGACCCGAACGATTACTTTACTAAGAACCTGACAAATTGCTTTCTTCTGATTTGAGCTAGGTAACTGCTCCGATTCTTGGTGGGCAGTTAGCGATTGTTGGTTTGAAATGTCGAGCTTGGCGGGTGGCCTATGGTTGTGGACGAGGGGCTCACAGCTGGTCGGAAGTTTGCTTGGAGCTCTGCGCTGGATTCGGTACGTTACCGAGAGCTGTATGGTGCTGGCGATATCTAGCGTACTGGGAGCTAGCTTACTGGCGACGTGCTCTGTTCGAGCTCTGGGCAGTGTGTGAATGCAAGTAAGTATCTTACCATGAACCGAAAATCACTTAAATACAGTCCAGCTCCTGGGCTGAATGGTCAGAGTAGTCACTTTCCGTTCCGAGGGCTTCGGATTCGATCCCAGCCCGGGTAGGAGATTTTAAACCTAAAAGGGTAATTCCCCTGGCTCGGGGTGCTGGGTGTTAGTACTTTCCCCAACATCCCTGCAACTCACACATAACACCTAACATTAACATCCACAACAATAACACACATTTTTTCATACACGGCAGATGCCGCCCACCATTGTCGGACTGTCTGCCTTTACAAGTAGCAATAGCCACACGAAATTATTATAATTACTTAAATACAAGATTCCGTGTTATAATCCAAGGGAGTTCTAGAACACGTACTAAACTTGCGTGGAAGTCTGGAGGTTGCGAACTATAAGGACATATATTTAATTCAGTGCATCCAGTTGCCGTAATATTAGGTAGATTTACTGAACAATAGTCTTCATACAAAAGAGTGCCTCTCAACGAGTGGCACATTAATATAGTCACTGGAAGGAAAATGTGAACATTCTTAAAACAATGCCCTTTAACTATATCAATTGTTTATTCGTACCTCAGTATTACACACATTATTTAACACTCTTTTGGTCACAGTGTGAACACTATGCTACGTTTAAATTCCAAACAGCTAAGAGTTAAGACTGCGTGGCAAATGAGACCGAAAACCATCGTATTTAAAAGGTAGGAACACACTAAGGAACATTATTACAGGAGACCTAGGGAATAATTCTTTCAAAATAACTACTACCGTATGTTTAAATTCAGGTCTCACTGGGAGCGGCAATAACCCATTGTTCACAATGTGCGGACATTAACGTGTCGGTATTTATTAAAATGCAGTGTGTTTTATCCACTAAAATGTGGCAGGTCACATTTCCTACTGCCAATCACAATCTAGTTCCGGATTATAACGGCAGGCTCACTTGGCAACTGCCATTCACAGAAGAGATAGAGAGTTTTAATTATCACAGAACAAATTAGAACTTGTGTGCTTAAAACACATTTCTCTACAAATTAGGTCTTGCATATTTTATTCGTTATACTAATTATTCTCCAAAAACCTTACGTATTAAAGCACGCTTTTCAGGAATGGTAGTCATTAATATGCAGGCATTTACGGATCATGTTTTAATAAATAATTTTTTAAATGTTATTTGCTTTACGTCCCACTAACTACTTTTTAAGGTCTTCGGAGACGCCGGGTGCCGGAATTTAGTCCCGCAGGAGTTCTTTAACGTGCCAGTAAATCTACCGACACGGGGCTGTCGTATTTGAGCACCTTCAAATACCACCGGACTGAGCCAGGATCGAACCTGCCAAGTTGGGGTTAGAAGGCCAGCGCCTTAACCGTCTGAGCCACTCAGCCCGGCGGATCATGTTTTATCCGCAACAAAAAGCTAAATAGTGGGAAAATGGAAATTATTCGAAGTTAAATTTACTATTTGTTTGTGGTTTGAGTTAAATCGAGATAAACGCGATTATTATATTGTTCATACACTTTTAAATATCTCTGGCGATATTACTGTAGTATCTAAAGAATTACACAGGAAAAATCAATAGGATATCCAATTTACGAATTTTATTTCTGACTAGTAAATGTATCCATGCTTCGATATGGCATTATACATTGTATACGGATTTATCCGTAAATTACTCTAAAGGCAGTGAGTAAGATTATATTAAATTGCATGTCTCTTAGCGCTATCCGAGAAATAAAACAGGGAGGACACCATACGTTTTTTCCGATGTACGGTAGGCATTGGGAAAGTTTTGTTGATAATCGCAGGACACATTTCCAACTGCCAATCACAATCTACTTCCGGAGTTTCTACTATAACGGCAGGCTCACTGGGCAAATGCCATTCACGGTAGAGATGGGGAGTTTTAATTATAAAGACAGGCCCCTTTTCGTAATGCTAGTCACAATCGAGCTGGAGAGGTCTGATTGTCATCGAGGATTGTATCTAACGTATCAACAATCGTGATACGTCAGTAAGTCATAGGTCCAAAACTGGAGATGTCCCAAATCGAACGGCAATTGCGGTATCTGTTTTGTAATGCGGCTTACTCTTTAGCCACCAACTACCCCGAACGAAGGTCTCCGCCGTCACTAAAATGCATCCATATTTCGATATTTTTCGGGGCAAAAAAGCATACATTTGAACAGCTTGGAATTTTTCTTGAACGAAAAGTGTCCGGGTTTAGGGATTAGCACTTGTACGCGTACGGAGTAATTAAGGAAGAAAGTAATACAGTTAAGGGAGTTGAATATAATAGAAAACAGCATTATAACTGACGACAGTCGATAATTCAAATATGTAAATACCAAGTGGATGTACTGGAAAATAAAATGTCCCTCAATAAATTTTGATGGTATGAGTTACGGATATAAGAAGGTGGTAACAGAGGATAAATTTAGGCGCAGAAATTCTTAGGTAAACAGATAAGAAGACTTGGGGTGTTAAGTTTAAAGAGGCAAGGCACAGGCAAGAAATTAAAGTGGAAAACAGAAGTATAATAGAAGTACAGTGAAAATTATAGCAAATGCCAGAAAACACCTTACGTTGTGAAATAATTGGCTACACACTGCCGTTCCGTTGAGGTTAATAGCTCCTCCTAGTGGTATTCGAGGAGGATTGTAACCTCCAAAGGTATTCCGCCAATATCCCGCAGAATGGGCGATTGACGTCTCTCCCGCTTTCTACCCAAGGAACAACCACGAGTTTACAGGAATGGTGACGCAAATGGCAATATGGTACTTCTCTGCTGGCAAGCAGTCAGAGACGCTGCCATGGTAACCTGTAGGTTCGTTGTCGGTCTTTCGGTCACTCAATGCAGAGCGTGAGACCCGCAGAATATAGTAATTTTCTCCGTCATTTGAGGAGTAAGCGAAATTATGCAAATAGCAAAAGTTGTTTGCAATGAAGGGACGTTTCACATATAGTCCACAGATTCTACAGAAAATCAATAGTGCAAGATAAAGGGGAAGAAAAATATTCTGGCTTTTCTATAACCCGTCTATTCAGAGATTTTAAAAACATATGCATATCAAACCTTCCCCGTCATGAGTATACTCTAAATATGAAGTTTGGTCGAGATCTATCCAGCCGTTTCGCCGTGATGGTGGAACAGACAGACAAACAGACACGAAAAATAAAAACCACCGATATGGACTTGAGTTGACCTAAAACGGATAGATATCTGAAAATTTGGCAAAACACACGAAATTACAGACAGCGGAACTCCTACAACTTCATTTATGTACTCACTAATTAGTATTTTTGTAGTAAGCCCATACACGATGGGCATTACTGACATGGAGATATTTTCTTCTCTCTTTCTTTCTTTCTTTCTTATTCCGTTTACCCTCCAAGGTTGATTTTTCCCTCGGACTCAGCGAGGGATCTAACCTCTGCCCACTCAGCTGTAGTATCCTGGGGAGTGAGACTTTGGGTCGGGTATACAACTAGAAAGGAGGATCAGTATCTCACACAAGCGGCCTCACCTTCTATGCTAAACAGGGGCCTTGCAGGCTAATGGAAAGTTTGGAAGGGATATACAAGGAAGAGGGACAGAAGTGGCCATGGCCTTAAGTTAGGTACCATCCCAGCATTTGCATGGGGAAATGGGAAACCACGGAAAAACAGTTCGAGGATGGCTGAAGAGGAGGAAAGGACTTCTCCTCCTCTACTCAGTTGACCTCCCGGTGCTGAGTTGAGACCGTTCCAGCCCTCATACCACTTTTCAAATTTCGTGGTAGAGCCTCCGGGTGTGGAAGCTATTCAAATTAAACTCTACACCACAGAATCGGACGCCCTTCTACTGTCATCCTCCGGCGGGTAGCATTCCTTCTGCAAGTATACAAAAACCAAGACGGATACAACTGACAGTTATTAACACAAAAAGAAATCTGCTGTAAACGTACCAAACAACGAGAAGTACACAGTGCACTTACTTGAGTTCAGTGACAGATGACACCCATAACTGTGAAAAAGTGATCGTAAGAGGTATTCTGCCGAGATGTGCAGCCATATAAAGAACTAAAGAGTGTGTGACAAAGGAGTGCAATAACCGCAAACATACCTAAAGAAAAGACAAGTCAATTCAGATTTTCGGTCATTCTACCTTCGAGGTGCAGTGTTGCCGGCGAATGTTGTGAATCCCATGGATGTTCAGCAGAAAAAAATCCATCTTCCACCAACTAAAGGTGGTAAACTGTCTCGGTAAAATTGTGGAACAGAAAATATGACAATATTTTGACCAAGTTGTGAAATGTAATGAGACAACCTGGAAAAATGAATTGTCCAAGGAAAAGTTAATTGTGAACTGTTACTAGCAAACTCGTGACATTTCTGTGTTTTCATGGGGAATGGCGGCTCGGAGAGCAGAAAATCGTTAGGAATGACACGAACTCATAATTCTCAGACATGAGTGACTCTATTAGCTAGAGAGAGATAGAGGAATTGTTATCGTGATTCATTGTGCACACGAGTGTGACTAACGACTTTTTCACAGTATTGCTGTACTTGTGGCAATGATGACGCTAACGACGTACACTTTTTCGTCAACAATCTATAATAAACCATGGGAAACTAAAGTTGATATTCACATCAAAATCATCGGTATCATGCTAATACTTATCTGTATTATAAAATAGAAACACTAACATAAAGTAGTGTCGTGGCTTGTGTGTGCTATATCATGACTTTCTACAGCAGCCTGTTGCTCATTATTTCCGAGTAATATGCTGAATGGAGACACCACACATCTCAGTGGACCACAGTCTCTACCACTTGTTGCCTGCAGTGACACACCGCGCCCTACAGGACTTGTTGTCACCAAAAGTAGCGACCTAGTATTTGGAAAGTCATTCATGTTACAATTGACCCTTGCGTACAGGGTTATGAGACACATTTATTTGCACAGCAATATTCATTCCACGTACAGTACATATAAACAATTTAAATAGATAAATCGGTTCGATGAAAACACAGGGTGTTACAAAAGTATACGGCACAAATTGCAGCATACATTCCGTATACATCGATGAAAAATTATGTTACATGAACATGGGTGCGGAAACGCTTTGTTTTCGTATTACACTTCATTGTATCCAACTCATTAATCATGGAAAACACACAAGAACAGAACGTACCAGCATACCACATGCAACACTCTCTCACAGGAGATATTCAATATGCCCTCCGTGAGCTTTCATACATGCAAGCCAAGGTCGTACTGATCACTGGAACAGTTTATGTTACCTGTAAGGAAGCAATGACATAAGTGGCATGGCAACAGGGACATGTAAAACAAAACACAACACTGGCAGTGCACCTACGACAATGACACCGTTACCAGACGTAACCAAGATTGCATGTTTCCCATGGTTAATGAGTTGGAGAAAATGATATGTAACACGGAAACAAAGCGTTTACGAACCCATGTTGATATAACATAGTTTCTTCGTCTACGTGTGAGGAATGTGTCCTGCAAATTGTGCCGTACATTTTTGTTACACCTGTATAAGGGTTACAAGAATGAAACTAAAATCTTTGTTGGTTTCTCTAATGGGTTATTGTTTGGATAACGTAAACAATGTACAGAATGCGGTTGATATACCTGCCTAAATATAGTCGCCTTGTTTTGCTCAAGCAAGTGTCAATGTGTTCCACTTGATGACGGATACTTCCCCAAACACCAACCCATAGAGAACAACGCCTAATGACCGCGTTTGGCGGCGGAATTATTCTTCAACGGCATCTTGGATTCAGCATTGCTTGCGAACCGGTAAACCTTGATTATTATATTTTCTAAAATCCTCACTGTCGGGCAAAAGTTTACATTTCCCAATCCCCTTCCTATCAATTCTTTTCCACAAGACTGGTCATGGCTCCCAGCTTAAGTCTAAAATCTAAAGGAAAATGAACACGTTAGCATACGAAAAGCAACACAACGAAAATTGTTCTGATGGAGTGCATATCCATACATGGCTGGGAGGCGTGACCAGTCTTAATGGATAGGAAGAACATTGTGAGATATGACCCTTTGCCGTTGTTTAATATTTTCCACCTATCAGATAGCAATCAGAACGTGGCCATCCGTCGTATATTCAATCCTATTTTTCCTATGCTCAAACATAAGTTGCGCCGGCCCCGGGGTGCCACAGTTGAGAAATACTACCGGTTGCTCGATTGTGCTGTTTGGTATAGTAAAGAGATATAAATTGTTTCGTCTTCACAGTTCTTCCCCACATCGTTTTTCGCAATACGATATTTCATTAGAGTATGTGTTAAAATAGACATTATCTCGACGATTTGCTCATTTTCGTGCAATAATAACGTGAGTGATCTGCTGGATAAAATTGATCTGAGTCAGCATTTCCGGAACACCTCTAACTTATTCGTAACCTATTTATTATAATAATAATAATAATAATAATAATAATAATAATAATAATAATAATAATAATTGTACCGGGCGGAACACCTCCGCGCCGCTAATTTAAACATTGTGCCAGTTGAAACTCCTCTACTGGAGGAAGCTTGAACTTTAACTTCCACATTAATGCTAAGATTTCTCAGAAGATGTCATTACTATAAATTTTGAAGAGTTCTGAACTGTGTCTTTTTCGATTTATTTTTGTTTTCTCTGTAGTAAGAAGTGTGAACATTCTCTTCTAGGTGGCACTACTTAAGAACTACAATTGTGCACCCTAGTGCGAAGTGAAGGAACTTTTTTTGAAGAAATTTAGTATTTATAAGTTTGTTCTTTATTAAATTTCTTTCAGCCATTGTTTAAGTTGGCAATGTTAATCCTTTCTTTGCGCCAGTTTTGAAATTGGCCAATCGCAAATTTCTGTAATTATATTTCCACCAATCCTGGTTTTCTTCTTCAGTTTTGACATGTAATCTTTTGGTCGTCCAATAAAAGGCTTGTGGGAGGGTGTTATTATTCATGAAAAGTCTCGAATGTTCCACGAGGGTATATAAACTGCTGATTTTCGGGTCTCCGTGCCACTTCAGTAACATCTTTCCTAGTGTGATTATATAGCAGGGGGCGGGAAGCGCCCCTTTCTTCAGGCGGTAGTTCAACCATCAGGTAATGGCCGTTTTTTAACTTATTTTCTTGCCAGCTCAGCAGTTTAACCCTCGGGACGGGTTCGAAACCTTCCTCATGTAACCTATATTTAAAATGTAAAAGACACTTGGTATAAATTCTGTCTCTTTAACTACAAATTGGGATAGAGAGTGCCTAACCCTCTCGAGCTCCCATTCATTTTGTTTTGAGGTGACTACGTTTTTATAACAGTTTCCCTTCTACTCGTAATGTCATAAAATTTCAATCGTGTCACCTCCGTAGTATGGGATTAGCCCTTGCGTAAGCGGCCTAGTGCCAAATAGGTTTTAAAGAAATGTATTAGGAGTGCAGTTACGCCTCCTCTCAAGTTGGTATTTTGGGGGCCATGTAATTGCCCTGTTTCTTTATGGAATAGGCCCCAGTAGGTTGGGTATTTTTACCCCTGTTTTCATGTGCTTGGAGGTCAGCTTGAAGGTGGAGTTTGGTGTGGCCTTTGATAGGCTTGCACTTTGAGAGCGGGTTGCTCTTTCTTAAACTTGGTTTCTGTGTGCCTTGAGCAGGCTTTACTGAGTAATAGGGAGCAAGTGCTCCTGGGCATGATTGGGGTTTTCTGCCCCTTTGTCAAACCTTGTATTTGGGTAAAGTGGGGCTAATTGCTCAAAAATTGTGAATCTGGGGCTCGAACCCCAAAATCCATTAATAAACTGTAATTGTACTTTCTTAACTTGTGGATATACAAATGAGTACCTGTTATATTTGTTATTCCTTTATCTTGAAAAGAAAATATAACCTTGTTAAATTTTAAATTAACTTTAATTTCGTATACTGAGACCTATTCATCCCAGCACCTTCTTTCACCTCTGCTGATCCACCAAACCACGGTAATAATAATAATAATAATAATAATAATAATAATAATAATAATAATAATAATAATAATAATAATAATATCCTACGTTCTACTGACGATTTTTACGGTTTTTAGACACACCAGGGTGCCGGTATTTGTCCCGCAGGTGTTCCTTTACGTACCGGTAAATCTACTGACACATGGTTGGCAGCACTTTCAAATACAATCAGACTGAGCTAGGTATGAAGCCCTCCAACTTGGGCTCAGAAGCACAGCACTCGACCGTCCAAGCCACACAGCCTGCCGCTGTTACACATTGGACATTGGATTACTCTGTCGTAATCGCAGTAAAACAGTTCAAAATCACAATAATGATCACGCCTTTGGTGAAAATACAGACTATGTGAGGTGCTTATTCTTGGATGGTGATCTCTCTCTCTGTTAGTAGCGGAGGATAGGCTTGGTCTAAGACGTCAGAAACACAGCTTTATAGCAACCGTAAATAATTCCCACAACACACTAGTTCTATAAGTTGTTAAAATGATTTTCTTTACGTCGCACTGACACTGATAAGAGTGAGAAGGAAGTAGCATTATTTAGGGCACAGCCCCAGAAATAACATGGTGTGAAAATGGGAAACCACGGAAAACCATCTTCAGGACTGCCGACAGTGGGGTTCCATCCCACTATCTCCCGAATACTTGATATTGGCCGCATTTCAGCGACTGCAGCTATCGAGCTTGGTTTTAAAATCACTAGAACGGCTTTTCAATTATTGCTCATCTGTTGCATTGTACAGTTCTTTCAGCTTTTATAATCAATAAATATTAATCAATATGTAGTCTGAAACCACACTCGTTTTAATCCAAATTACTCTCAACCAATGATCGCGCCCTCCCTTAAAATTCTAGTGAACACTTTGCCTGGTATACTGATCAATGCAATCCTCGATAGCTATTGCATTCCTTTCTGTTCCCTTCCTTATAAAAAGGGGCAATTACCTTTTTTTGTTCAATGAGAACATATCTTACTAACATTTCATACTAAACCTATTATTCCATAACAATGCTAAACTTATTATTCAATAACAATGCTCACCACGCCATGTATTTTGAGAAGAACTGGCAATTGAACAAGAACATTTTAAGTGAATTATAATGGATTAACAGAGCATGTAGTTTCCTCTGGTTCCTATCAAAATTGATCCTAAGTGTGTTCTGAAAATCTGGTCTCAAGAGAGCTCATCCCAATCTTATATCTGAGCAATTCATACTTACACCCTTATTAAACACAGTGGTAGCGTACTTGGACCTTATCATGAGACATCGTTTTCGATTCCTGGCTAGTTCAGCGAATTTAATTATGGACTGAGGGCTGGAAGGGTGTTCCACTCTGCCAGGTGAGACCAACTGGGAATTGTTGATAAGAGAAGCAACGAACCCCGTCACAGAAGCCAAGCAATAGGCTGAGGAAGTCGTCACCCTGAAGTCTTAGCATTCCAGTCAATGTCTGAAAGAGAATCAGAAGTAGTAAAGTTAATGTTGCCAACAATTTGCTTTATAAAACTACTATATTTGCCGCAAACAACGATACCACATAAGGTATATATGTTCATTTTAATGGAAAAATACCGGATAGCGAAATTCGTATTTCGGATTTGAATTTTGCAATTTTTCCTTTAGAATTATACATTTTCATCCCAGAAATAGAATCCTCGTAGAATGTATGATCCACGTAAACTATGAATAACAAAGGTGAAAGATTACAGCCTTGTCCAATCCCTGTAAGTACATTAAACCAGAACTCATTCTACCATCAGTTCTTACCACAGCCCAATTGCGAACATAAATTCCTTTGAATGATTTTACTTCTCTACTTTTAATCATAAATTTAACATACTTTCCCTCGGTACTCTGCTATATGACATAAGTATAACTGTATATTCCCCTCGTAGCACTTTTCAATTTCTTGCTGCATACGAAAAACATTGATCCTGACAGTTCCTCTGTGGTCTGAAACCACACTCGTTTTAATCCAAATTACTCTCAACCACTGATCGCGCTCTCCCTTAAAAATTTCCAGTGAACACTTTGCTTGGTATACTGATCAATGCAATACTTCGATAGTCTTTGCATTCCTTCCTGTTCTCTTGCTCATAAAAATGGGCAATTACTGTGTTCGTTCAATGAGTGCGTATGTTACTAATATTTCATGCTAAAATTATTTAATGACGCCATTTCGTCCCTGCCTTCCCACTCTATTTTATCATTTCAGGTCTAATTTGATTTTAAGCCAGCCTCCAGAAATGTTAAGAATTTTATAGCAAAATTATAGCAAGGCTATTTTGACGTTTTATTTGCTATGTGGGTATCTTGTTCTTTTTATCTTTCATATTGTTTCTTACCTGGACTGCGAGTGTGTTGCATATAATTCGTAACACTTAGGAAATGACAATGATTGAAAGGCGTTGGGTACTAAAATGAACATCTCTCCAATGCAATATTGATCTGTTTACTTATTGCTCGGTGGAGCAATCAGCAGCAGCTAATCATGTTGCAGTTGGTAGATATCCGTAGTACTCATCATTTCCATAAGAGATAAATGCAGTTGATGAGAGACTGAGCGATAAACAATTACATTCCATCTGCTTTTGCTGGGTAAATCATACCAAGTTCATTCCATTCACACAAATGATACAATCGTTAATAAATGGAGGTACAGTAATAAACACATGACTGTCCAATAGAATAACAAATTTGCGTGCATTTACACGTCAGTTCAGTTCTAGAATTTCACCAAGCCCTCCTGGAAATTTGAAGTTTTATCTATGGCTTTATTCTTTCCTTCCGACTCACTTTCAGATATGGTATGATTTAACAACCGGACTGAGTAACTCAGGCGTCTATAGCCCTGGATTTCTAAACTCATGTTGGTAGGTTCGATCCTGACTCAGTCCAGTGGTATTTGAAACTGCTCAGATACGTCAGTCTCGATTCGGAGGGTTGATTGGCACGTGAAAGAGTTACTGCGTGAAAAAATGCCAGCAACTCGTCGTCTCCGAAAACCACAAAAGTAATTAACGGGTTGTAAAACAAACCAATAGTAGTAGTAGTAGTAGTAGTAGTAGTAGTAGTAGTAGTAGTAGTAGTAGTAGTAGTAGTAGTAGTAGTAGTAGTAGTAGTAGTAGTAGTAGTAGTAGTAGTAGTAGTAGTAGTAGTAGTAGTAGTAGTAGTAGTAGTAGTAGTAGTAGTAGTAGTAGTAGTAGTAGTAGTAGTAGTAGTAGTAGTAGTAGTAGTAGTAGTAGTAGTAGTAGTAGTAGTAGTAGTAGTAGTAGTAGTAGTAGTAGTAGTAGTAGTAGTAGTAGTAGTAGTAGTAGTAGTAGTAGTAGTAGTAGTAGTAGTAGTAGTAGTAGTAGTAGTAGTAGTAGTAGTAGTAGTAGTAGTAGTAGTAGTAGTAAGGCCTCCGTGGTTCAGGCGGTGGCGCGCCGGTCTCTCACAGCTGGGTTCCGTAGTTCTAATCCCCGTCACTTCATGCGAGATTTGTGCTGGACAGAAGGGAGGGGAGGCAGGGTTTTCTCCGGGTACCCCGGTTTTCCCTGTAATATTTTATTCCACCAACATTCTCCAATATCATTTCATTTCACCTCTTATGCATTAATCACTGTCCCAGTGGAATGCGACAGGCTTCAGCAGCCGGCACAATTTCTATCCTCGCCGCTAGATTGGTGCTTCATTCATTCCATTCCCGACCCGGTCGAATGACTGGAAACAGGCTGTGTATTTTTATTTTCATTATTTCATTAGGAGCGCATACTCGCCATCAGACAGGAAGGCTCAATTCTGGGTAACAGAATAGTAGTCAGCTGAAACTAAATACAGCGTGTATCATTGACGATAATACACACTTCAAGGGATGATGGAGGATGGCAAATGGTTCAATTAAGAGGTGAGGAACCATATTCCGGAAACGATCGAGTCAAAATTAAGCAAAATTCTACTAATTTAAATCCGTTTACCTGCACAAGTTTCACAAGCTGCTCCATTTACAACATTTGTTCGAAACGGCGTCGCCTTGCGCCAATGCAGGCGTGGCATCGTCGCACAAAGTTCTGTTGTACCCGTTCGAACATCCCGTGTGTCTTTTGAACAGCATGGCAGGAAGCGAAATTTCTTGCCAAGAGATCCTCTTCATTCTCGACAGGTGGCTCATATATAAGGCTTTTCACATGGCCCCACAAGAGGAAATCAAGTGGGGTGAGGTCAGGTGAACGAGCGGGCCAACAAACAGGACCTCCTCTTCCTATCCAATTTGCAGGGAATGTCTGATCCAGGTGTTCACGAACCCTCAGTCCAAAGTGAGGTGGAGCTCCATCATGTTAGAATCACATCCGTTGACGAAGGCCAAGTGCGATGTGTTCTAGTAACGTGGGTAGTACATCTCTGAGTACCACTGTGTACACTGCTGCATTTAGATGGGGCGGAAGAAGAAACTGGCCTACAACGTAAGCATTGACTATGCCTGCCTACAGGTTGACTGAAAGTTTGGGCTGATGGCTCTTTATACCTGTAGCGTGGGGATTCTCATCGGCTCAAACATGGCTAGTGAGACTATTTAACATTCCGTCTCTGGTGAAGCAGGCTTCATCTCTGGAAAGCACATACGTAAGAAAGTGAAGATTGACTGCAAGGCGCTGCAAGACCCACTTACTGAACACAACGCGAGATGCGAAGTCAGCAGGACTCAAATTCCGCACTTTCTGTGGATGGTACGGGTGTAGATGCATTTCACGTAATACTCGCCACACAGTCATATGCCGAACATTCATTTCACTTTAATCCACTCGAGTGCTGATTACAAGCGTCTCATCCATGCGAGCAAGCACTGCATCTTCCATGTCGGGAGTCCGAGTATCTTGTCGTCCTCCTCGGTCATTGTACTGTGGTACCAGTTGCCCTGTTTCACTTAATCGTGGAAACATGGTTTTAGCCGCATGTCTCCTACGTGGATATTTGGTCCTGTACAACCGTTCGGCTTCCCTGCTGCTTCTATTTGCTTGCCCATACACGAACATCATATCTGCAAGTTCCGTAACTGGGTACAACTCCATTCGGATAAGGTTGAACAACGTACCTCTTCAACCCATAAACACAGACTGAAGTCTACAGCACAGATATCGCACACCGACCATGTCAGTACACAGCACGCCATCTGCATTGGAGTCGTTGAGTTATTATCTTAGCCTCTTATACTCGTAGGGATTGTTGCCCCTATTCTACACCGAGCACATGCAGTGTACGGTACAGTAGATGGTATCAAGCCGATTTTTGCTTTAACGTTTGACTGTCTGCTGCACTGGTGTAGTGTATATGGCGTTGGTCTACTAATCCCAAATTAACGTGTTCAAACCCTGCTGATGTCGATGGCTTTTAATGGTGTTTAAAGATGGCAACCCCATGTCGTTGGATTCGGGCAAATTAAAGAATTACTGCGAGACGAAATTCCGACACCCCGGCGTGTGTTACGAACGGACAGACGATAATCAACTTTTATTATTAATCACTTTTTACTCGAACGTTTCCAGCTACGGTTTCTTATCTCAAAATGATCCATTTACCGTCCTCCATCATCCCTGATACGTTGTAACATCATCACGGATACACCCTGTATATTGACCAATTATCCCTGGTAAGACGGTAAAAGAACGCCATTATACATCTTCGGTGCTGTAGAATTGTAAACAGCTGCAGGGGCGTAACGAAGCGGGTACGGGCCCGCATACCAAAATAAAAATTCGGGCCCCCTCAAATAAAATATAAAGTCTATGAAAAACTTAATCTAAACTCACATACTACTCACACACAAAAACTGCATCAAACTTTTGGTCGGCTGTAATACTTTGCGTGTTTTCATTTGGCAGATGTAGATTATACAGAACCAAAACGTGTTCATTTATTTGTACAGAAGTCAAAAATGAACAAAAAATACACACACGTTTAGGCTTGATTTTCCCAAATAAACACAGTGGTCCAAAACCGAAAGCCACTGCACTTGAATGCAACTAAAATAAACTGAAACTTACACTTAACACTTTTCAGTACTCTGTGTTCCCACCTCTGGCTCGCAGCACAGCAGCACACCGGCGTGGTTTGTTTCTGATAAGCCTCCAGATTGCAACCTGGAAAATGACTCACCACCTTCAAATAATGCTACTGTCAGCTCGTGGAGTTTGCTGGTTTGCTGTGGGAGATCCTGGTTACGCCTAACAAGTTGATCCCTCAGATGCTCGATACAATTGAGGTTGGAGATACATGCGGGCCAATCCATTTCTTGAATTCCACCATCTGCAAGGAAGTCCCTGGTGGCCCTAGCAGGATGTGCAGTGGCTCCTTCATGCACGAATGTGAAATGTTACCCAGCATTGTCTGCGACCGGTACTACATAGTTCTCCAGAACCTCAATGGAGCGCACAGCTTTCAATCGCCCCTGAATGACTACGAGGTCACTTTTATGGTACAAAAATGTGCCTCCCCAAACCATCACCGATCCGCCACTGTAAGCAACTGTTCCCTGCACGTTTCAAGACAAATTTCGTTCTCATTGACATCGTCGGACTCGAAAACGACAATATCGCCCAGAAAGCTGGAATATGGATTCATCGGCAAAAAAATACTGGAGTCCATTATCGAGCTGTCAGTTGGCATGCTGTTGTGCAAACTACATACGGCATTTTCGGTGATGAAGGGTATATCGGGCCACTTTAAGAAGTCTCCAGGAATTGATGTGGCCTTCTCGTAGTATATTGCAGACTGTCTGTGTCCCGCGTGCATTAATTAGCTCACCTCGTAGGTTCTTCGCTATACTCTGGCGATTTAGGAGGGCCTGTAAACGAAGAAATCGGTCGTCATCTGCTGTTGTTTTCCGTTTTCTCCATGAATCAGGTCATCGTTTGACACTGTGTAGCTCTTGATATCGCTGCCACAACCTGCAGAGGACTGGTTGAGACACTCCGAGCCCACCCAGCACTTGACGCTGCATGCGTCCTTCCTGCAAGAGGGTTACTGCACGCATGATTTTTTCTGATGGTAAATGCCTTCCCATGTCTTGTGCTTTATCCTACCTGAGCTGCTTACCAATACGACAGCTCACACAGCACCGACAGCCATGTCGTACATCACGAACCACTCCTGTCTGGGGTGTGGACACAAAGATAACTGCTACCACTGGAGGGTTATGTTCTTAACTTCAGTATTCCACCACATTAATGTCACCAAGGTATAAACAAAACAACCCTACAGAGCACCATAGATGCGAAACAGCATGTGTGTACGCTAGTTCATACCAAAGTTGTGGTACGATTATTTTTTCTGAGCAGTGTATTCATTTATTACATAGTAACACTTCCTCAATTTAAAGGTTGCCTAAAAGACAAAGTATACTTAATACCAACTGATATTGTGCAACAGAGAAAAAAAATACATAGCAGTCTATTGAATGTCAAAGCAAATGACCGACGGTGGTTTCTTAGAATACTTATTGATGATTTCAAGGCAGAAAGTCCAATGTCAATACTCAAGGAATTTGGTCTTGCAAAACTCAACGAATTTTCTAGGTATCGTGGCCCTACTCCCAATTAGGAAGCCCATGACTTCGATCATTTTTAGCTTTCATTCTTCCTTGTAAAAAGGAACTGAGGGCTAGTATATTTTCTTTTCATGACGAACATCTTCAGGTTGACTCGAGGAGGTAATACGTAATGCAATTTATATTGTCAAATTAAGGATCTGAACCGTATCGTTCATGGTCAAAGAAATTGATATTTAACGCAGCGGTAATGTAGCGTTAGGGGATTGAAGTCACAAAAGGCGCGAGGCCAAGCTGAGTATTTTAGATGTGTGCAGCTCGCAGCGACGCGCGTGGCACAAGGAGTGAGCGAGAAAGAACAAAGCAATATAATGCACGGATGATACTCCGTGGATTTTGATAGAGATATGATATACGGAAGAGTTTTCATTGGACGAAAATTACCTGGTATGAGGTCTGACACGTATGCCTTGCTACGAATCAGGTCCCCATGTGTAATATTATAAAGAGGCCCAGAGAGCCGAAAGAATATCCCCTTTGAGGGAAACGAAATGTTAAAAGGTCCCATTATCTAGAGACAGTTGCCAGTTGTGTGTAAGCCGGCCGAGCTGAGGTGGTGTCCGATGACCTTTTTTTTAATGGCTGGAAGTGTTGATGGCCTTGCCCCGACCCCTCGCCACGAGCGGTCATTGCCACAGCCTAGCACGCAGTGAAGAGGGAGAGATCCATCCCTTACGAAGACTGCGAGGTGAGTGTAGTGTTTTATTTCCTTTGGCTTGTATTTATTTTCAGGCGCTGCAGAGCTTGTTGTTTTATTGTGTGCTATTGTGTGTTCTTCTTACTTGTTGACTTATCATGTGCTTCTGTTAAAATGTGCAGTAGCACGTACGCTACCTAGGGGTCGTGGGTTCAAGTTCCATCTGTGCCAGTGTGTTCGGGCTTACACTTAACTTCTGTGGTATTTTATGTTTGTGTGTAGTTACATCATGGATGTGAGCGAATTGATGTTAGGCTTAATTTAAAAATCTGCTAAGTATTTCTGTTCCTAACAACATAAGTTTCAAGCGTTGTGCCAAGGCGTTTCGTGAAAAACCTGTTCAAACTTATCGCAAATTAAATTAAATACTAAAGCAATCACCACGCGGACTTCATAAAGTTTTATTGTTTCGTTGTCACCTCATGGCCAACGGCTTGAATTTGTAATTATGTATTGTACGTATTTGTGTTGTTTGTGTTTCTTAACATTTTTCGTTTATGTTTTCGTTCATTAAATCTTGTTTATTTTACCTCGTTCCTCATTTACTCACACAACAAGGTTTCCTGTCCTGTTAGATCTTTAGGATCCTCTTTAGTTATATTTGATATAGACATAGAACCATACACGCGCTCGCCGATGACCTAGCCAGGTGATGAAAGGACAGGAACGAAAGGTAAGTTTGCCCATCTCTATAGCCACCCATCTTGATTTCTTTTTCAACGTGTCTTTAGAGTACTGATCAAAGTGATTATGATTATTCGTTATTGTAAATATTGTTTAATAGCTTTTTGGCTGCCTCCGTGGTTTAACCGCTAAGCTGCAGTACTGCCCTCCATGCACCACTTACATTCTCGTGCCTAACTTCAATTCGTTTCATTTTTCAGTGACTACAGTACTATACTCTGTAACCGATACCAAAGTATACGAATACAACACACAAAAATATACAAACATAATTAAATTAAAAACTGTTCAAGTAAAATTTGAACCATGTCAGACCGCACATCCGATAAACCTAGTATTAACTCACGCAAAGAGAACCCGTTCGATACTGAGTTAACTGATTATTACGTCGGATTCTTATTGGCATTATACAGTGTTGACGAATAAATGTGTCACAACAGTTAAACGTTCTGCAAAATGTGTGCATAATACGATCTCAGGTCCCCAACACAACAATAATGTACCATTTTCTAACTAAAATATGATATTTGGGTACCAATTTTCACTCATGTAATTATTATTCAATAATTTGATGCAAGTATTTTATGAAGAGCGTGTCGTGTTCTTGCGAGAGACAGCAAAGTAAGCTGTTACACTCAACACAATAAACTGTTGCTAGATACAATCAAGCGGCAATTCCACTACGTAAAATATTGTAAAAAGAAACAAATCGACTGATTCCACAAAGTCTCCCTCGTCATTTCTGTGATATTAGGTTTTATTCTTTCGCGAAGAATCTGCGTGGTCCCTTAAAGGTCCGAGCCCGCCTGCATTGCATGCATTACAGCTCCCATGTCTCTCACCTTCCCGTTTGGACCGCTCACCGTTGGATTAAATTTCTAGCATACGACATTTTTCGTGAAGATCTACATTAAAATTAATAATCAAAAACAAAGTAACCTCCGTACAGGCCACGAAGGCCCTTGGAGGGGTGGAAAGTAAAAGCTTCGATAATCCGTAACCTCGGCACTTCATGGGGTAGAGTTGTTAGCTCAACGCCCGGCCGTCTTTGCCCCCAGTAATTAACCTGGTACTCATTTTTGAAGTAGGCTGAGTAAACCTCAGGGCCATGTGCACCCTCGGTAGTGAAAAACCTCGGTTCTTAAATTTTTCGACTTCCTGACCGTGAATCGAACTTACGTCCTACCGGGTTAACTGAGCGCGTCTTTACCGCCTCGGACAGGCAGCCCCTCATAATAATAATAATAATAATACGCTTTTAACGTCCCGTCTTGCATCCGGGAGATATTGTGTTCGTACCCCACTGTCGGCAGCCCTGAACATTATTTTCGGTAGTTCCCCAATTTTACACTAGGCAAATGCTGGGGCTGTACCTTAATTAAGGCCATGGCCGCTACCTACTCATTCCTAGGCCTTTCCTGTCCCATCGTCGCCATAAGACCTATCTGTGTCGGGGCGACGTAAAGCAATTTGAAAAAAAAATAAAAGTAAAAATTAACGACCCGTTAGCAACTAAAGGTTTTAAAAGGCACCAGTAAACATGAATCATGACACGAAAATGTACTCGTCCAACGTTCCATTACCTATACAAGCTTCATGCTTTACAACACTGTTTAGAGGTAAGGCACTGATCAGTGTTTCATCCTGCAAATCTGAGTATTAGGAGTGTGTGCCTTTGAATAACTACTTTACTGTGCTGATATTTGTTTAATGGAGGAATATTGAAATACTTTCTCTTATACGTCGTTCACAGGAGAATCACTTCGCATGTATATGTGTGCATTCTTCCTCAACTTCTAATGTCTTCATAGAATTTTTCGATAACGATGGGAAAATTATTCATAGTTTAAGATTTCCGTATCATACTTGACGTATAGTTGATATTGAACCATTGTCGGAGGTTCCACTTTCAAACTTTTCTCAGTTTTCCTTCTACCTTGCTTTCTGTGAACAACTTTCAATCGATCACTTCTGATCTGCATTTAGGGCAGTCGCACAGTTGGCAGTTTCCCTGTCTGTTGTTTTGGTAGCCTTTTCTTGAACGATTTCAAAGAAATTGGAAATTTATTGAACATCTCCCTGGGTTATTCCAAACCCTAACTCCCCTCCCTATAAACGAATGTTTGTCCATATTTGTACTCTTGAATTCCAACTTCTTCATAGTGTGACCTTTCTTAGTTTTTAAGACACCACTCAAACTTATTCGTCTACTAATATCATTCACGTCATCTCTCCACTGACAGCTCGGAACATACCACTTAGTCGAGCACCTCGTCTTCTTTCTCCTAAGTCTCCCAGCACAAACTTCACAACATTTTTGTAACACTACACTTTTGTCGGAAATCACCCAGAACAAATCGAGCTGCTTTTCTTTGGATTTTTCCAGTTCTTGAATCAAGTAATCCTGTTGAGGGTCCCATACACTGGAACCATACTCTAGTTGGGTTCTTACCAGAGACTTATATGCCCTCTCCTTTAGATCCTTACTACAACCCCTAAACATTCTCATAACCATGTACAGAGATCTGTATCCTTTACTTAAAATCCCATTTACGTGATTACCCTAATGAAGATCTTTCCTTATATTAACACCTACGTACTTACAGTGATCCGGATAAGGAACTTTCACCCCATCAACGCGGTAATTAAAACTGAGAGGACTTTCCCTATTTGTGAAACTCACAACCTGAATTCTTCCTCTTGCTTCCGAATTTGGCCAACTGTGGACCACGTGAAACAAAATGCTTTCTGGCCAGTCTTCTTCTTTTCTCTTCCCAGAACTTCTTCATTTGTTCACTCCTTTTCTTCCTTTTATTAAAATGAGTATATCTACAGTATACCTCGTAACTTAAGTTACAGACTGAAGATTGTTATTTGTAATCCCTTTAAAAACAAAGAAACACGTACTTTTTGTTTTCGGAAAATCAACTTAAGCTGGAGATCGAAAATAAGTGAAGAAGGGGTTGGATTCTCTTCATGAGGATACTTATATCTCAAAAACTAAGATGTTACAGGCGTGATAATCGGTATTTGGAATCTCCTTTAGAAATAAAGAAATTTTTTTCAACTTAAAAGAAGACTGTTTTTTCACATGTAGAGTTCCATGTCGCATGTTCTAGATTTAGCTCTGTCATTAGCCTGGTCATCTTGCCCCTAAAAGGCAATGCCACAAAAGTGGCTTACGAAAAGTTTCTGGGGTAAATGAAATCCACTTTTTCGGTGAGTTTTTATACTGTAGGCAATTTTAGATAATATCTTAGTGCGGTACCGAGGAACAATTTTTATCAACTTACGAAATCCTCGCGAGCGAAGCCGTGGGTAACAGCTAGTGTATATATACATAGGCTGTCCGAAAATTAAGTTTCCCTATTTCTTTTATTGTAAAGTAAACGTATTTATCCGTGAAATAAGAGCATGTGCGGAAGATCTATGACGTAGTAATCATATACCGACCAGACAAGTCTCGCCTGGTGTCAGTAGCGCAGCAGCTCTGGTTCAGTGGGTCGAAATGGCGAATTATCTTCCTTTTCCCGTCGCCTGCAAGATTCCCTCTGTGATAAAGTTTCTACTGAAATTACAATGGGCCATTCAAAACCAGAGGCGGGGAGTCTCAGTGCAGGTGTTGTGCTGATCCATAGCAATGCTGCAAATGATCAGAAAAGTTACAGACCTATCTCACTGTTGTGTCATCTGTACAAGATCCTAGAACGGATGATCCTGGAAAGACTTACTGTGATCATTGAACCACTTCTTATCCCAGAGCAAGCAGGATTCCGTAAAGGGAAAAGTTGTACTTCACAGGTCCTCCATTTGACACAGTATATCGAAGATGGATATGAAAATCATAAAATCACAGGGGTGGCTTTTATCGACTTATCTGTTGCATATGTTACAGTTAATCATCGTATACTGTTGCGCAAATTATTTAACATGAAAAAAGATTACGAGATGACTCAAGTAATTTGCAATCATCTCCAAAATCGTAGGTTCTTCGTTGAATTTCAGGATCAGAATAGTCGATGGAGGAAACAAAAGAATGGTTTGTCACAAGGCAGTGTTCTCGCCCCTATGCTCTTCAATATGTATACGAATGACCAACCTCTTCCAGATGGCACCATAAGCTTCATATATGCGGATGATCGAGCTATTCCTACTCAAGCAAACTGCTTTGAGGTTGTAGAAGAAAAGTTATCAGAGGCTCTTTCTGAACAATCCTACTACTACAGAGGAAGCCAATTGAAGCCTAACCCATCTAAAACTCAGGTATGTGCCCTCCATTTAAAGAACAGACAGAAGTGAAGGAATTTTGCCGGTAGTATGGGAAGATATTCAACTAGATCACTGCCCAACACCTAAATATCTAGGTGTAACATTGGATCGTGCTCTCACCTACAAACAATACCTCATGTACATCAAGCAGAAAGTGTCGGCTACAAACAACATCCTTCGCTAGTTGGCTAGAACCAATTGGGGTACACATCCAAAGACGCTGAGAACTACAGCCCTGGCTCTGTGTTACTCCGCTGCAGAGTACGCTTGCCCTGTTTGGTACAGATCGTCATGCTAAAGAAGTTGACACTTCTCTAAATGAAACATGTCGACTCATTACTGGCTGCTTGAGACCAACCCCAGGAGATAGAATCTACTGTTTGGCTGGAATCGCCCCACCAGATATAAGAAGAGAAGTTGCATCCATGAATGAGAGCACTAAAGCACTTGCCTCATGTGCACACCCATTGTATGGATATGAACTTTCCCACTGAAGAGATGGCTCGACGACATAAAGCTGTTGGCTGGAATACGCTGGTTCCAAGTGGCTCAAGACCGAAGACGATGGAAGCACATGGAAGAGGCCTATATCCAGCAGTGGATTGAAATAGGCTAGAAAAGAAGAAGAAGAAGAAAGAAATCCTGAACTTGCTGGTTGGATGCTACCAATTGAACATCTCCCTCCAGGACACGAGGAACATTGGTCTAAGTGGAAATCGTTGAACAGGCTTCGCACTGGGGTTGGTAGATCAAGAATCAATATGGTAAAGCGGGGCTCTTCTGGCACATTCAGACAATGTGAATGTGGTGAAGACCAAACCACAACCCAATTCATGAACTGTAGTAAATGTCCTTTAAGTTGCATAATAGAGGACTTGATGTCTGCGACACCTAATGCCCGTGATTTTGCAAAATTCTGGACAGACACTATTTGATATGTATGTCATTAAGTACCATTATGCTATGTAAAATGTATGCTTCTGATACGAATAAATAAATAAATAGCAATGCTCGTCCACATACGGCTCGGCTCTCAGCAAACGTTCTGCAGGAGTTCGGCTGGGAGGTGTTTGATCATCCACCATACGATCCTGATCTTGATCGCAGTGATTTTCATCTTTTCTTGCACCTTGAGAAATTTCTGCCATCCTATCAACATTTTCACACGGACGAAGAGCTGAAGAATATCACAGACTGGTTCCATTCCCAGGCGGTAGACTTCTACGACAGAGACATACAAAATAGTTGATCCCACGATATGACACGTGTCTCAGTTCTGGTGGTGATTATGTCGAAAAATAGTTCCAACATTACTGTATCGGGTGCCGATAAAGTTTTCATGTAACTACGTTGTCTTTTTTTTAAGCAAATAGGGAAACTTAATTTCTGGATGGTCGTCGTAAATAAATAAATGAATAACTGATGATGGTGGTGATGATGATGGTGGTGGTGGTGGTGGTGGTGGTGGTGGTTAAGTAGAAGAGGGGGCCATGCGCCCCAACTTTGCCACTTGAAAAAAGACAAATAAAATCAATAAATGACTAAATCATGATGATGATTATGATAGTGATGATGGTGTTGATGATGATGTTCACGAACCGCGCGGGTTTGAAATGTCATTGTTGACTTAAATTTACGAATCTTTAATCAGTCGACATAAACCAGTCTGTGATATTGTCGCTCCTATGCCGAAATCACGAATGTGAATGCTCTTCCTATCCAATATTTCCCTTAACACTGCTCGCGCCTCCCAGCCGCATATTGATATGCAGTCCATCAGAACAAGTTTCGTTGAGTTCATTTTGTTATGCTAATGTGTAAAGAAAAATGAACTTTACTGTACCGTACTATAGGAATGTATGTTAGCAAGACATATTTACCCGCTCCTAGAGTATGATACCGGTAAGTTTAATTTAAATTTACACATGGGCATAGGAAAATGAACTCAAAGAAAATTGGTCTGATGGGCTGCATATCAGTATGTGGCAGGGAGGCGTGACCGGTCTTAGGGGAAATAATGGATAGGAAGAGCATTGTCACATTCGTGGTTTTGGCATAGGAGTGACAATGTGTGAAATACCATGTATATTCATAAGAGATCGACATCAGTATTGTCTATATTTGTACCACGCGGAGTTTGGATACACATCGTTGAGGAAAATATATTCATGATTCACGTAACATAGTGAGTTGAGTATGTAAATAATATTAGATACATAGACAACGATTTCATCTTTCCTCAGTTCCATATCATACTGTTGAAGTATCTTCGCAGGTGTTCATATAGTTGAAAATTATCGTCTTTGCCGACTCTCATGGAAGAGCACCGGCGTGCTAGGCTGGGATCTGTATTATGTTCCAGGCCATTCATCCAGCGGGTAAATAGAATACGCTCTCCGTCTCTGCGTCCTGTTATTTGTCGATGAGCAAGGTAAAACACAGAGATGAGGCTTATGAACGCGCCGGGAAACACGGGAACGCACTAGGAACATGGGAAACCACCCGGGGGGATGAAACAACGCTTCGTCTTGAATACAAGTCGTCAGACGAGATATATATACAGCTTAAGTGAATAGGCGGGAGAAATCGTGATGCTATCGGAAGATATTCCGTGATATATTTTCCCTTTTGCTTGAACATGAATCACTCTGTATGCCACAAGTTTGTTTATTTAAATTTTAAAGATATTAATAATAATAATAATAATAATAATAATAATAATAATAATGTGGCTGTTTCAAAGAAAAGTACAAAAGAAATTATGAATGTGAAAGTAGTAAGGAATGGTGAATTTGATTCCGACCATTTTCTCTCTAAAATTAAAGCCAAACTCCTACCTAATAAAGAACAAAGAAAGCCACAGAGGTTAATAAAATATAATGTAGACAGACTTACTATAACAAAAGAATCAATTAAAAACTACCAAGATGAAATTAAAGTGGCTAAACAAGGCAACTGGCAAGAAATATCCAAAGCAATTAATTATGCAGCACAGAAAACATTTGGGCCAATAAAAAATAAAAGGAAAATATGGTGGAATGAAATATGTGAAGAAGCTTTAGCAGAGAGGGCTAAAACATGGAAAAAATGGAAATGCTCAAAGAAAATTGAAGATTTTGATCAGTTTAAACAACAAAGGAAGGAAACAGCAAGGATAATCAGAAGTACTAAACGAGCCTTTCAAAAGGAGAAACTTATAGAAATGGACAAAAACTTTATAAAAAATAACACCCGTGACTTTTATCAGACTTTTAAGAATGAATTAAAGGGGTACCAAACTACAAATGTTAGTTTCAAGGATGAAAACGGCAGAATTGGACTAAGCAATACTGAAAATTGTGAGATATTAGCAAGATATTTTGATCAACTTTTGAACTGTCCTGAACCAAGTCATAAATTAGAATTTCAAGATATTGATGAAAATTTGGAAGAAGACATACCACCAACTATAAAAGAAATTGAAGAAGTAATTAAAACCCTCAAAAACAACAAAGCTAGCGGAGAAGATTCTATTACAGCGGAACTTTTGAAGTGGTCCTTGCCAAATATAGCAAATGAGCTACAATTACTCTTTGAAGAAATCTGGAAAACTGAAAAAATTCCTGAGGAATGGAAAGTAGCCTTGATACATCCACTCCACAAAAAAGGTAATAAACAGGACGTTAATAACTACAGAGGAATATCTTTATTAGCAGTGGCATATAAAATATTTTCCAAAATTTTATTAAACAGAGTAGAAACAACACTAGACAATCATTTAGGTGAATATCAAGGTGGTTTCAGGAAAGGAAGATCATGTTCAGAACAAATATTTAATCTTAAGTCAGTAATTCGCCACAGGTTACTTAATTCAAAGGACATTGTAGTCATGTTTGTAGATTTCAAAAAGGCTTTTGATTCTGTTGACAGAGAAACTATATATAAAATAATTCGAGAATTTGGCATAAAGTCTAAACTGGCAAATCTAATCCGTGAAACACTTACAGACACAGTCTCTAAAGTGAAATTTCTGGGAGAGATATCACAGCCTTTCAAAATAAAAACTGGTGTACGACAAGGCGACGGACTATCCCCAATTCTTTTTAATTGTGTCCTAGAGAAAATAGTGAGAATTTGGAACGAAAAACTTATTGAACTCAACATTTCACCGATAAGGTTAGGAAGAGGAAACAAAAGGATTGAAATAAATTGTCTTGCATTTGCAGATGACTTTGCAATACTTTCTGAAAATGTGACATCTGCTGTAACCCAAGTAAATGTCTTGGAAAGAATCGCCAACAGAACTGGCTTAAGAATTTCTGCAGAAAAAACAAAATTTTTAACAAATATTTGGGATGCACCAAAATTTCTGAAAACAGATATTGGCCAAATAGAGAGGGTAAAAAAATTCAAATATCTAGGGGAAATAATCCAAGAAAATGGTTTAGAAAAATCTGCAGTAGAGGAGAGGGTACATAAAATGGAGAGAGCTTATGGTGTCACCAAAGATATCTACAATAAAAGATGCCTATCCAAAAATGCAAAAATAAGGCATTACAACACAGTAGTGAAGCCAGAATGCCTATATGCAAGCGAGTGTCTGGCATTAAACTATAATTTAGATAAGCTAGAAATACTAGAAAGGCGAATCATGAGGAAAATATTAGGCCCACAAAACACAGCAGAAGGTTGGAAATTACGAAGTAATGCTGAAATATATAAAAAAATAGAAAATATATCAGATGTAATGAGGAAAAGGAGACTTATGTTTTTTGGACATTTATATCGAATGCAAGATAGTAGATTAACCAGTAAGATTTTCAGATATTTGTGGAGTAAGAAATCAACGACAAGCTGGGTCAACGAAGTAAGAAAGGATTTAGAAAAAAACAATATAACAACAGAAGAAATAAATAATAGGGAAGGCTTTCGGTTAAAAGTATTGAAAATAGAAGGATTCCAAGGTAGGAAAGTAAAAACGACTGGTTCAAAGTGGTCTGAAGACAGAAAGAAGAAACATAGTGAACAGATGAAAGCGTACTGGAAGAAAAGGAAAGAACAAAGAAGAAGGAATTGAAATTGGCACGTGGTCCTCTGGTGGCCCATTCGAAAGAATAATAATAATAATAATAATAATAATAATAATAATAATAATAATAATAATAATAATAATAATAATAATAAAGTCCCGTTTGAAATTATTATTATAATTAAAATATTATAACCATCATCACTGTTTTAATATAAAGGCCGTGTTATTTTAGGATGGTTAATACTACTGTTTATAGTCACAGAGTCTCCAGTTTTACGTCGGTTTTGAACGATAGTGGTGTGAATGTTTATTTAGAATCTCCCAGATGCATTAGCCGCGATTCGAACCATAGCCGCCTACTGAGAGGTGATAATTCCACTCGGCTAACACACCCCTCACTTTATGGGGCCGATGTTCTAAATGTAAAGCCCATTGAAACAACAACAATCATCATCATCATCATCATCATCATCATCATCATCATCATCATCATCATCATCCCTCACGTTGTATTTTAAGGAACGCTGAGTTGTGAGAATTTTCTCCCACTTGAGTTCTTTGGTCTCATCCCTCTGTACAGCGTTTGTGTCAGGAAAGGCAACTATCCGCAAGTCTATGCCAAATACCCATTCACTACTGACCCCTATAACTTGGTATAAGGCCAGAAAGGAGAAAAAGATTAAGTTCTTCGAAATGCGGGAAGCCAATTAAACGGAATTTATTTCATTTAAATGCCCTCAAATGCTAATGATGTCGGCTGTATCGAACCTATTATGCCACAAAAAGGAAAACAGCGATTATCGAACCATGGTACTTAACGGTGCCGTGCAATATTAACTTTCTTCTCTATGTTTTGGTATAAGTCTAAATATTTGTAATACGATGGTCATACCAAATACCCGTAATAATCATGGTAAATGCGGATCAGTTAAGTGGGGTACGAAATCTTCCCCAGCTTGTGACTGTAGTACAGTTAAGCAGATTATCAACCATATTGTCACCGAATGTGTTGGCACAGCATTCATTGGATCAAAACAGAACTTCGTTATGGCTTCTACTGAGGCCATACGATGGCTAGAAAATTTAGATCTAAATCATTGAACATCCCTTTTGCTTGCATTTTGTTTCAGCTTTTTTAATGTATAATTTGTATTTTTAAAATGTAAGGTATATATGTATAGTAGTGCTTACTGTTTACGTATGTTTTGTGTGCAGTACCATACGCTAATAATCTATATATATATATAAAATAAGAGTTTTGTCTGTACATTGCTCAGAATTTGAAAAGAATGGTATTTCTGTATCGGTCAGGCCCATAGTAACAAGGAAATGCACTTTTTACTTTTCCGTAATTACTGTCTGTCTGTCTGTCTGTCTGTCTGTCTGTCTGTCTGTCTGTCTGTCTGTCTGTCTGTCTGTCTGTCTGTCTGTCTGTCTGTCTGTCTGTACACGCATCACTAGAAAACGGATAAAGAGAACTTAATGAAAATTGGTATGCAAAGTCGGAGAATAAGTCGCCACAATCTAGGCCATGAATAATTTTATTCACACTGATGGAAATGGTAGTTTAGGGGGAGGCCGTAAAGTTAATTTTCAATTATTTACGGTATGTTATTAGTGGTCCTATCTTAATAACAATTGGTATGCAAAGTCGAGGAATATGTCGCTACAATGTAGGCTATAAATAATTTTATCCACGCTGAGTGAAATGGTAGTTTAGGGGAAGGCCTAAAACTTAATTCTCAAATATTTATATTATTAGTGGTCGTATCGATTAATACTGCATAACCAAAGTTATATAGCATTAAATTTCTGACCATTTATGTCTTATACATTTTCACCGTACCGGCTATGGTAACATAGATATTCATGAATTTGTATTTTTGTTGCCAAGTCCATATCAACGCCGAGTCACGAGAAAATGGGTTAACAGAATTTAATGAAAATCGGTATATAGAGTCTAGGAATAAGAAACTACAGACTAAGTTATACACAAATTTATTCACCCTGGATGAAACTGTGTTTATGGGAAGGCGCCTAAAATGTAAGTTTTAAATACATATGTTATTGGTCCTAACGAAAAGTACTACATAACAAAAGTTATAGCGAATACAATTTCCAGTCATTTATGTTTTATTCAGTTTTAACGTACCGGCTATGATAAGAGTGGTATTTCAGAGTGGGAAGAAAACTAAATGTGAAGGCTTACAATATCGAAAGGGCATAACGTTGATCAACAATAACATTACATTGACCATTTTTTGTTGTGATGTTCTTTGTCTGTTATGCTGCCTTTCAACTGCGATAGATGGGATTACTGCTGCGTACCGAGTAGAATAGCCTGACTGAATATTGGCGGGAAATAGCCGGGGAGTTAGAAAACTTTCTTCTTTAGCATGTCATTCCTTTGGTTCATACGTTTTCTTATACAGCTGGTACGTAACACACTGGTTCATCATAGTGTTCCAGCTGTTCGATCCCTACTCTGACGCGCTGTTTTGAATGAGCAGTGGGCATACTTAAGGCAGAGGCTCACATAATAGAGTAGTAGTAGTAGTAGTAGTAGTAGTAGTAGTAGTCTTGAATAACAATTAAGGCTATTCCAAATTATAGCATCACAATTCTCTAAATAACTCATAACTCAACGCTGAAAAGAGCCGCTTATTCCTTTCTATTAAATTCTACATTCATTTTATTCCAAATTAGCAGTGAAGATGGGGTTTCTCTTCTGGCTTGGAGGAAAAATTTGCCTCCAAGTCAGATAGATTTTTCCGCCGCCAGTGTAGTGAATTGATACTTTCCGACTCATCGGGTACTCCTAGGAAACAGAATAGTAACTGGGCATAGTTTTTGCCCTGGCAATCGCCACTATTCGACCCCCTTCCCGCCGAAGAGGGACGAAGAATGTTCACGGATCACGGTAGTCTGCAACTTGGTCATTCCAGCTCTGGAACTTTGGACTGTTAGATCGGCAGCTTAGTCCTATTCGTTAAAAGTGATAAAATGTCTGGTTTTTCATTTGATCGAGTATTTCATATGAAAGCATTACTTTTAATCGCGCCATTCCTACTGACGTTATTGTAATGTATGTTCATTTCAGCTGGGAAAACCACTAACACAGTCTTTCAGAGGATTTAAAAAGGCAGGTGGAGAGTGAGTTTCTACCATTATAATGAAAACTCAACAACCTTATTGTGACTGATGGTATGCAAGAGGGTCTAACATTACAGTGAAAATTCCCTAACTCATTCTTCATGTGAGAAAAGATGTTTGGTGACTTCCCCGTCGCGTTTCTAGGGTAACGTTAAGAGCTATGAAATTTCATACAATCTTTCTCACAACGTGTACTCTACCTAACCTAGAATTCTGTATACAATGTAGCGAAGCACGGGTACATCAGCTAGTAACGTAATAAATGACGTGTATATAGGACGTTAGGAAACCTTAAATATACCATTATACTTAATTTTTCCCACAGTAATTCATAGGGCATTATTTGTATTCACATTGAAACTAACATATTTGTTGAGTAATCGTGGATCAAAGTAAAGTGTTATCCAGGAATTTGGATAAGGTAGATGCGGTGGAAAGTAGGAGGGAAAAAGGAGGGTAACGAGAAGCTAGTAGCTCTCCCATCGTCGTCATAAGACCTATCTGTGTCGGTGCGACGTAAAGCCACTAGCAAAAACAAAAACACTAAGAAAAATATTTACAAAATGTAACAAAGGTTTATAACTAACAAATCATCTGAAACTGATAAGATTTCTGGGAATATACTAAAGGCTACGGGTTAGGATATAGTACCATACCTGAAGAACATATTTATTATTGTTTGCATGCAGGAACTACACCAAATAAATGGGAAATAGATATAGTAGCCCCAGTTTATAATGTGAAGAAT
This sequence comes from Anabrus simplex, assembly GCF_040414725.1. Classification (NCBI taxonomy): domain Eukaryota; kingdom Metazoa; phylum Arthropoda; class Insecta; order Orthoptera; family Tettigoniidae; genus Anabrus; species Anabrus simplex. The sequence goes on along the minus strand of NC_090265.1, from coordinate 613,532,576 downwards.
GATATAAATTCGATCTTCACAGGCCAGTCAGCTTGACATGTGGTGCATGTACGGCCTGGGAAAGTATTATTTCTGATGTGTTAGGCACAACTGTTAATTTACTAACTGATTTGATGGAAGTCAGTTCGGAGTTAGGAAATGCTATTCCTGTGGGGCTCAACTTGCAGGATTCCAGAGACATATAGCAGATTTTAGATTCAGGAGGTCAGATGGACTGTATCACTATTGACCTATCCATGGCTATTAACAGGGTAGATCTTCGGAGATCATTGACGAATATGAGGGCTATTAGACTATACAAAACAGTGACTGAATGGGTGTATTTTTTACTATAAGTTTTATGCCACAAAGGGGTAAGAAAAAGCTAGGGCTGGGAAAGAAATGGCCGTGGCCTTAATTAAGGTAAAGCCCCTAAAATTTGCCTGGTGTGAAAACTGAAAACAATGGAAAGAAATCGAAAGGGCTGCAGACAGTGGGGTTCGAACCCAGTATCTCCCGAATGCAAGCTGGCAGCAACGGGAGCTAAACCACGCAGCCACTCACTCGGTGGCCGTACGTGAAGCATTATCTGAAGCTGTAGAAATTAGGAGAGGTTCCCACAAGGCAGCATTTTTTTGGGCCTCTGTGTTTTCTTACACATATTTCTTTGTTCAGCTTGTCCCAAATATTTTTGTGGACGGTGGAGATACCCATGCTTAATTTTTGGTTTCGGCCGGGAATTTTAGACCGGATGCCTTTCCTGACGCCATTCTTGAGATGAAATCATCGACGTAGGATTGACCCGATTCGAACCTCAGCCTCCGGGATGGGAAGCCGGTAGTTAGGCCAGTGAGCTAACTACACCTCTTTACATATATAAATTGTACGAGTAAAGAATGGGAAACGCAGATGAGGCTTTTGAAGGTTAGTGTAATACCGTATGGAGTTATAAAGAAGTCACAGGATTGTAAGCGACCGCAAAAAGACGTTGATAAAGTTGTGAGATTTACAGCACACAATTATATGACGGTAAATGGGGGTGAAAAGTCAGGTTGTAAGTTTCACCACGAGGAGAAATACTCTCAGTTTTAATTACTACGTTGAAGTAGTGACAGTAACTCATGCGGATCTCCGTAAATACTTATGTATAAAAGGGGATTGTGAATAAAGGTTTCATATCTACTCATATGGTTATTAGGGTACTTAAGGGTTGTAGTAAGAATGTAAAGGAGAGGGCGTACAAGTCACTTGATTGGAGTAAGGAAAGCATCACGATTTGTTCTGAGTTATTTCCGTCAAACGAGCAGTGTTACGACCGGGCGAGTTAGCAGTGCGGTTAGGGGCGAGCAGCTGTGAGCTTGCGTCCGGGAGATAGTGGGTTCGAGCCCCACTATAGGCAGCCCTGAAGATGGTTTTGCGTGGTTTCCCATTTTCACACCAGGAAAATTCTGGGGTTGTACATTAATTAAGACCACGGCCGATTCATTTCCACTCCTAGCTCTATGGTCACCATAAGACCTATCTGTGTCAGTGCGACGTAAAATAAATTCTAAAAAAAGAAAAGAAATTGTGTTACGAAAATGTTACAAACTTTGGGCTGGGAAGACTTGAGAGAAGGGAGACAAACAGCTCGACTATGCAGAATATTTCAAGCTGTCAGTAGGGATACGGATTGTAATGGCATTTGTAGATGAATATGCCTGGGTGGAGTTCTAAAAGGTAGGAAAGATCATAATATGAAGATGAAATTGAAATTCAGGAGAAACATTTGCGGGAAATACTCGATTAAAGGAAGAAGGGATTGGAATAATTTTCCAAGGGAGATGTTCGATAAATTTACAAATTCTTAGATATCGTACAAGAACTGAAGTTGTTATCTACTGTTCAATAGCACATAACCCACTAACACCACTTCCCAAAGTATTTTCTGCTATTGTGGAAACGCATTCTTTTACATGCTGTGTCCGAGATGCGTATATTGACGCGAAAATGTCCATAAAATTAGACTGCATACATTCGAGCCTTGATGGGTGGAGGCGCTGGTCCCCACCTTCGGTTTGTCCTGAGAACTGTTATCTATAGTTTTTTTGCTAGTGGCTTTATGTAGCACAGACACAGATAGGTCTTATGGCGACGATGGGATAGGAAAGGCCTAGGACCTGGATGGAAGCGGCCGTGGCCTTAATTAAGGTACAGCCCCAACATTTGCCTGGTGTGAAAATTGAAAACCACGGAAAACCGTCTTCAGGGCTGCCGACAGTGGGATTCGAACCCACTATCTCCCAGATGCTAGCTCACAGCCGCGCGCCTAACTCGCCCGGTTATCTATAGTGTTCCATTCTCCACAATGAGGCGACTGCTGGGACATTGCATGTTATAGAGTACGGCCGCTCCACTATCATCCTTCTCTGCACCCCAAATCACCGCAACGCTGTCTGCCTCTGCAGCGTAACAGCGATATTAGCTGCCATCATCGGGGGTCTGGGTTCGTTTTCCGGTACTGTCAGAAATGTAAGAATGTTAGGAGTGCTGGTATGCGGTTAAAATAGTACATGCAGCTCACCTCAACTGGGGGTATGCCTGGAAAGAGCTGCACCATCTCTGGGTGAGGACACGAGTTTACTTTACTGCAACACTTCTCCTGAACAGAGAGGGCGTCACCATCTAGGAGACCCACCTTACCCCGTCAGAGTACGGAATGAAAGAGTTTAGTAGGTGGGCTGCACGATTTCCATACCTAATTATTAATGTAGTGAAACGTCTATCAGATTGAGAGCTGGGTACGTGGCCTTCAAACTGCCAATTCATAGGCTAAACCGTTCTATGCAAATCCAGACGTAAAATACATGAATTACCTCGTTGCAAGTCCTTAAACAGCTGTATGCGTGGCCGTGCTCCTCTGTAAGTAATGTTCGTCTTTAGAAGACAAGAGTTAACAACATTTTTATTCTGTAGATGTCCGGCTCCATGGCTAAATGGTTAGCGTGCTGGCCTTTGGTCACAGGGGTACTGGGTTCGATTCCCGCCAGATTTCAGAATTTTAACCATAGTTGGTTAATTCCCCCGGCACGGGGATTGGGTGTATGTGCAGTCTTCATCCTCATTTCATCCTCATCAGGACGCACAGGTCGCCTACGGGAGTCAAATCAAAAAACCTTTACCAGGCCTCTCCGGAGGCCCTCCAAACCCCATGGCGTAACAACCCGCAAGGGCCATGGCTTACCAAGCGACCGCTGCTCAGCCCGAAAGCCTGCAGATTATGAGATGTCGTGTGGTCAGGACGACGAATCTTCTCGGCCGTTATTCTTGGTTTTTAGACCGGGGCGACTATCTCACCGACAGATAGCTCCTGAATTGTATTCGGGTAGGCTGAGTAGACCTCGAAGTAGGCCTGAGATCCAGAAAAAATCCCTCTTCTGACCGGGAATCGAACCAGGGTCCTCCGCGTAAGAGGCAGGCATGTTACCCCTACACCGTGGGGTCAGCCCTCTCCGGAGACCACACGCCATTATTATTAATAATATTCTGTAAATAATAATAATAATAATAATAAAATTTGTGTTATGTATGTTCAATGACCGTCGGTCAAAAAATTGACAATTCAAGATGTTAGGAAACTAAACACAATGATCTTACTACATTTCACTTTCAGCTGACGATGCTACAACTTGACTCAGTAAACTTGAACGCAGAATATTGGTACCAGTTCTTTGGTAGAATGTCGGCTTTCCGATCCCAGGATTAAGAGTTCAGATCCAATGGAAGATGCAGAATTTTTAAGGACAAATATTTACAACTCAGCAATAAGTCACCCAGTAGAGTCCTGGTTCCCTGTCATCTGGTAGAGTGAAATGGATCGTCGAAATTTACGCCAGGTAGCATAAATGGCGTCGAATCAAAATTCCATTTCACGGTACCTAATACTAATGGATCCGGAGAAGCTTGGTGCAGGTCTTTCGAGTTGACACTTAGAGATGATCTGCTTATTTGTAAAGATAGGGCCTTAACTATAAAGCATTGTAATGCTGAAAACGGTAACTTACACTCACCCAGCCTTGAAATCATCGGAAATTAAACAAGTAAGAATAAAATTTCCGATCCGGCAGGGATTCGTACCCAGGACCCCTGGGATCAAAGGCCAGCACACTGACTATTTAGCCATGGAGCCGGACTCACGGAATCTGAAGTAATAAGATTATTCTTATTTTACCAGTAAATTCATATGATATTCTAGCTTGTTGTTTTATGCTGTTCTCGTCTTGACTGCCTCCTAAGCACAATGCCATTATTGCCAGTGATATTCATTAAATTCATGACGGAAGGTTTGGTATGTTTTGTTGTGTAACACAGTGTCCCTATTTACACGATTTTATCCAACGTAGGAATACCCTCGAGACACATACTGTAATGATGTGAATTATTACTAGGGTACATTTTATAATATTTGTAAATATGCGCTTTGTCTGCTATGAAGCTAAATGAATGTAACTGTTAACTATCTCTCCAAACAATAATTCTTTATTAAACAACACAAAGCTTTTAAATTGTCACTCCCGCATCAAAGCTCCAGTCCCATGATAGAAATATATTTTGTATATATGCCTATTATTTATTTGAACCATTCAAAGTGGTTTGTTTTGAACTTGGTGAAAATTTCATACAACAGAAAGCAGGTCAGCACGAAAATTTAAATTACTAGTTTTGGAATCTTAGCAAATATCACATATGAGAACGTATGCGATGCAAACTATTAATACTTTGAGAGTATTTTTATTGCATGTTTTGTCCCATCACGCAAGTGTTGAACGTTATTACTCGAGTGTTTGAGGCATTTGATCCTTAGACTAGTATTGTGTCACTCATTTTCATTTATTCAACGTTTTCTTACCGTCGATAAGCACACTCGCTGACACAGGAACTGAAAGACTCATATATTGAAGAATCAGGGTAGAAAATTGTGTACCTCTTCTTGTATTACGGTATTCTAAAAAATATATAGTTTACTTCATTCTTTAATAAGCATTTGTAAAATACATTGGAGTAGACCGAGATAAATGGAATAACTGCTGCGTAGAAGAGGAGTTAAACCTCTTATCTGCTAGTAATCTGGTGATATAGGGCAGAAGCCGAGGAAGCATTTGTGATGAGATTCACTGCAACTCGTGTAATTTCAGAGCATCCGAACATTTATGGTTCTTATATCTTAAGCCATTTCCTTTGAGTTTCGACTCATTTAATGTATAACTGCTTGATTCTTCAGTGTGCCGAAACTAGTTTTGAATAAATAAATTTATAAACTACCTGAAAAGTAAAACATGTGGTAAAATAATTATACCTGAAAGAAAAACAACGTAATTAAAACATAAGGGGCAGTCAAATTAAAACCGAACACTCGCCATATATGACATTCCGAGCAAAAGGTGGCAACACTGATACGCATCGATACTGCCATCGCTGTGTTTGAACTGCATACTGACAACTCACAAGTTAATTAATGGTGTATGGCTTTCAGTGTCGGGAGTGTCCGAGGACATGTTCGGCTCGTCAGGTGCAGGTCTTTTGATTTGACACCCGTAGGCGTCACGTCGTGATGGGTATAAAAGATGACACATAAAACCAGCCCCCGTGTCAGACATATTAAGCAATGATGGTTAATTCCCTACCCTGCCGGGAATCGAACCGAGGGCCCCTTTGGGAGTGAACAACTCACAGGTGTACGCAGCTGTTGGGTTATGTCTTTGTTTCTGCGCGGACTTATCTAGTGTTTTCGACCACCTGGAAAATTGGAGGCATGCAAAGAAGAGCAGAGAAGTGTGGTTCGTTTTTTGGTAGCTGAAGTTGCTGGAGTACGCGTAACTCATCGTCGCATGTCTGCTGTGTATAGCGAACACTGCATGTTCATGACGAGTGTGCGCGAGTGGCATAGGAGATTCCGAGAAGGGCGCACATCACTGCAAGCAAGACAGGACAGGACCATCGATCCTTGGCTTCGTGCATGCCAATATTAAAAGTTCACTTGCGTTTGCGGAAAATTTGCGCGCTTGGGTTCCGCATCAACCGACAAAAGACGAGTCATCTGTAGCGGTACCACGGGGAAGATTATATGTTATTGTTATATTATATTTTAGCGACCTGAAGAAAGACGTTCGTGCACGTCTGTTTCATTCAGATGAGGAAGTACAAGAGTGGGTGCTGTTGTGGATCCGCGAGCAACCTACCTCTTTCTACAAAACTCTAATTGATCGTCTCATCTCCTAGTGGGATAAATGCATTACCGCTTTTGGTAATAGCTTTTGAGTAACACCAATCCATTGTCACGTTGTAGTTTTCACATGACTGCCCCTTAAAGAATTTCGTTTCGTAAGTTCCAAATCGCAAGTTTTTAAAGACTTAAGCAGAAATAAAATTAAATGATAATACATTTTTAAATAGTTTTGAGTGTAAAACCAAACCCCATGGCACTACAGCCCTTGAAGGGCCTTGGCCTACCAAGCTACCGCTGCTCAGCTCGAAGGCCTGCAGATTACGTGGTGCCGTGTGGTCAGCACGACGAATACTCTCGGCCGTTATTCTTGGCTTTCTAGACCGGGGACGCTATCTCACCGTCAGATAGCTCCTCAATTCTCCTCGAACCATTCCGCAGGTGCAGGTAAAAATTCCTGACCTGGCCGGGAATCGAACCCGGGGCATCCGGGTAAGAGGTAGGCACGCTACCCCTACACCACAGGGCCGGCACTTTTGAGTGTGATTTGATAGAACCTGATGATATTCTTTAACTTTGATTGGTGCAGAAAACATTTTATTTTAATTTAAAAATACAACGTTAATACCAAAAATTAAGTTTCCAGAAGTTAAACATAATTACATTTTATCGATAAGGAATATTAAATTATTCAAGAGCTTTAGACTTTCGTAATAATGAAACCTTGGCATTTTCAAAAAGCCAAGGGTCTTCTATAAAGTGAATGCCGTTATATAAGTAGATATTTACAACCTTGAAAATTCGATATGAGCCTTTTGGTAACATTCAATCAATATTCTAAAGGCTAATGCCTTGTCGATGCAAACCACTCTTTTCTTTCATTGGCTGTTCGTTTCAGTTCCATGTAATTGACACAACCTAATCTCTTCTTGATGTCGTCCAAATACTTCATGCTAGGTCTTCCTCTGCCTTTCTTTCCCTGCACTTTCCCTTCAAGTATGTTAGTGATGAAAGTATTGTTTCTGATGACATGTCCAATAAATTTTAATTTTCTGTTTTCCATTTCGTTTAACATTACATAATGTTAAAAAAGACTGTTGATACCTTTAACGGCTCACGTGTTATTTGAGGTGCCCATCTTATCTTATCCCTATATACATTGTTGTACTCAGGTGGTTTCCAAATAATTCTTTCTTATTGAAACACCTGGACGTATGAAAAGAAATCTTGAACTTAAGTAATTAACATTAAGTCAATTTCATCATAAATATGAACTTTACCAACTCATATGGCAGTAAGTTTTCTTTAAACACATTCGAGGAAACCTGATAAACTAGAGCGATTAATAATCCTTGATAAAAAAATTCACGTTGGAAAACAAATGACTTGAAGGTAGATTCAGTACTGAATGACTACCTTGTGAAAGTGAATATTTATAGGCCTGCCTTCATTATCTTCAGTTTCTGGATGTATCCTGTTAAAGCAGCCTATGCACAGTATAAAACTGTCCGACTCGTTGGCTGAATTGTCAGCGTACTGGCCTTCGGTTCAGAGGGTCCCGGGTTCGATTGCCGGTCGGGTCGGGGATTTCAACCTTCATTGGTTAATTCCAATGGCTCGGGGGCTGGGTATTTGTGCTGTTTCCAACATCCCTGCAACTCACACTCTACATAACACTATCCTCCACCACAATAACACGCATTTACCTACACATGGCAGATGCCACCCACCCTCATCGGAGGATCTGCTTTACAAGGGCTGCACTCGGCTAGAAATAGCCACACGAAATTAAAACAGTATAAATTTGTCATTTCTAACCACAAGAGATTATTTTCTGTCTATAATGTTACACTTTTACTCATCTCATTTTTTTTAAATTTCTATGTGATGGTAGGATGGCCAACATTCATAAGCCGCACTGACATTCATAGCTGTCCTGCATAAGCAGATGTGACTGGTCGCACGATGAGGATCCACTTTAAGGAACGACTTATAACGTCAGAAGCTGTTCCAGCGTATCATACAGTTCAATGTAAAATGTACACGCTACCCATAAACTTAAGTCGTTCTAATGCAATAAGATAACTGGCTTACGGTTTGTGCTTTATTGTTGTCTTCTTCTATGCTATTTGTTTAACGTCGCACTAACACACCGAAGGCGACAGGAAGATGAGAAAGGGCTAGGAGTTGTGTAAAAATGGGTAACCACGGAACACCCTCTTCAGGGCTGCCGATGGCGGGATTCGAACTCACTATCACCCGAATGCAAGCTCGCTCGGTCTTGATGTTCACGGTTCTTGGTTCTATTGTTTAACAACCTGCCATATATTTTCCAATAATATGGTGATGCCAAATTTTTCACTTTACATAAGAAAGGAAAACAATTAAATGCAATAAAAGACTTCAATATTGTAAGTCGCATTATGACCATAGGGTATTTATCAGCGAGATGAAGAACTAAAACCACTTAATAACAAAGTGAATCCGCAATGAATAAAAATATCTAGCTCCTTGGCTGAATTGTCAGCGCATTCACCTACGGGTTGCAGGGCTTGGGTTCGATTTCCAACCGTGCCGAGGAATTTTGCCGCATCAGTTCTTTTGCTATACTTTCCTTTCGTCCTAATATACATCTTCATTTTACACAGAGCACATCACACCAGTAGCTGCGATTGGGAATTAGAAGTAGGGGTGCAAAAAATGTACAGACAAGAAAGTACCCTGGTTTGTGGGATATAGCTAGTAGGGGGGGGGGGGGTTATATACCTAAAAATCGAAGAAAAACCTACAAAAAAAGGTCGAGAACCTCATTGGCTGAATGGTCAGTGCTAAGGCCTTCGGTTAAGAGGGTCCCCGGTTCGATTCCCTTCCGGTCGGGGATTTTAGTCACCTCTGATTAATTTTTTCTGGCCCGGGGACTGGGTGTTTGTGTTTGTCCCAACACTTTCCTCTTCATATTCACACAACACACTTCACTACCAACTACGTCCCTCCATACAGGGTTGGTGTCAGGAAGGGCATCTGGTCGTAAAACAGGGTCAAATCCACCTGTGCGACACAGTTCGCATCCACTACCCTACAAGTGTGGGCAAAGCTGCAGCAAAAGAAGAAGAAGAAGATAAAAGTCGACAGCCTACCAACTTCAGTGAGGTAATAATAGGTTTGTGAGATTTTGATTCAATACTATACAATAAAACTTTCACCAAAGGATTAATAATCACACATGTATTGCAATTGAATAGAAGTAAGGCGTGATTATACAATTAAAACTCAATTAGTACTTGACAGCTCACTAAGAAACTAACAGAAACTAAGGAGACTAACAGACTGACGAATGTCTGCGGCAAGCAAAAGAATATACCCCTGCTACCCTTCCACACAGCACATGCAAAGTCTCCACTACCTGCTGTGGCGCTATACAAATCTGTTACCCGCGACGAATGGCATTTTGTGCGTATTTCCGATAATAATGTTGTTAATAATTATTATTTACCTATCGCTTTTCCCACACATGTGGGGTCGCGGGTGCGAACTGCGTCGAACATGTGGATTTGGTCCTGTTTTACGGCCGGATGCCCTTCCTGACGCCAATCCTATATGGAGGGATGTTAGCACTATTGCATGTTTCTGTGGTGGTTCTTAGTGTGGTATGTTTTCTGAGTATGATGAGGAGAGTGTTGGGACGGACACATAAACCCAGTCCCTGAGCCAGAACAATTAATTCAGAAGCGATAAAAATTCCCGACCCGTCCGGGAATCGAACCCGGGACCCTCTGAACCGAAGGCCAGTACGCTGACCATTCAGCCAACTAGTTGGACACAAGTTCTTTGTTTTAATAATTCCCACAATTCCTTGCTTCAGACAGTTAAAATGGAATACAAATGTAATGTTTTCTCCTCAAAGTGGGGGGGGGGGGAGCGCAGTCACCCCTTAATCGCCGCTACTGCATCACACTACCGACCATCAGAGATCAGGCAATGATGAATACAGCTGTCCGCATCGTGTTGGAATAGCATCCTGCCGTAAAATTTATTTTAGTCCACATTTATTGCCGACTACAAGTAATTTGGAAAATGTCAAGTAGAAGCAGAAGATGAAGGAGAAGAAGTCCCAAGTAAGGTCCTATCTTGGAATTCGGAATCACTGTTTTCTAAGTAACAGCAACGTAATCGTAAATGTTATGAAAGATCCGCAGTTTGGTAAAACTAATAATTGATGCGCTATGGAGCCATGTTCTTTAGAATTCATATTATCACACCAAAAATGCGTACATTGCAGAATATACAATACATCAATGGACGACCTCGTCGTAAGGACGTTAGCTCCATCATTTAGGAGACATCTGCTTGAAAAATTATTCGAACGGATTCCTCTTTAATTTTGTTTCATGATATTCTCTCCATTCTGTGCCTCCTTTCTCTTCAACCCCTCTTCTTTCTGTGATTTATGTCTGCGTGGTTTTCCACATTGTGTGTTACGTAGATGGGAGATAAACATGATATATGGAGATCACTAACTTGAAATTCACATTAATTTTTCCATTCTTTAGCTCGGTTGGGTAATTTGAGTTCCCCGCTTCTACGCAGGAATAATTCCAGTCCCTCTTGATAGTTAAACTCCATACCCACGAATGAATAATGACGCATTTTTAATTGCCTCATGGCATAAACTTCACAACATGAAATTGATCCTATAGATCATTTTCGTTTCCTTCTGTATTTTAACTTTCCTTCTTCATTTGCGAGGCAATCTTATGAGATCTCCCAGCTTTTATAAGTATTTTGCCTTTGAAATTCGGAGTACATTCGTGTATTGAAATCCAACGTGGTTCAGGCAGAAAAATGTATTACATAATATAGACTTTTCGTTGGTCGCAATCACAAGAAATTATTCACTGCAACTCGTGTAATGTCAGAGTATCCGAACATTTATCGATTGATATCTGACGCCACCTCCGCTCAATTTCGACTCAGTTAATATATAACTGCTTGATTATTAATTCTGCCGAACTAATTTTTAATAAATATATTTATAAACTACCTAAAAATAGAAACATGCGGAAAATAATTATACCTGAAAGAGAAACAACGTAATTAAAATATAAGGGGCAGTCAAATGAAAACCGAACACCCGCTATATCACAATTCCGTGCGAAAGGTGGCATCACTGTCACGTATCGATACTGCCATCGCTGTGGTAGAACCGCATAGTAAAAACTCACAGGTGCACGCAGTTGTTGGGTTATGTCTTTGTTGGTGCCCATATTAATATAAAGACATAAAGGATGAATTTCAAACAAAGTTATAACAAAACTAGCAAATGTACCCGTGCTTAGCTACGGTATTCTATAGTGTATACGTATATCTAAGTAAATTACTGTACATGCAGTGAATAAGATATTTTTTTAATTCCATGTCTCTGAGCGTTATCCGAGAAACAGCATAGGTAGGTCCACATACGTTGCTTATAATGTAAAGAGCGCGTTGCGGAGTTGTGATGATAACGGCAAGTCCAAAAACCTACTGCCATTCGCAATCGATTTGGGAATTTTCATTATAATGGACGGCCCCATTGCCTGCTGTGCGGTCACAATATATTTGGGGAGATTTCGTTGCAATGACAGGCCCCATTTCCTACTTCCAGACAAATAACAATCGAGGAATTTTTATTATAATTGGAGGCACCTTCCCTACAGCCAGTCAAAATTCAGTTGTGCTGTCATCAATACAATGACAGGCCCCTTTCCCTAATGCCAGTCAGCTTACTGGCATTCACACCGAGTTGGTGAGTTTCCATTATCATAGCAGGCCACTATGCCTAACGTCAAGCACATTTTAGATTGGTAAATTTTTTTTATAATTGCGAGCACCCTAGCCTACTACCAAACACAGTCGGGTAAAGGAGTTTTGAAAAAAATGCATGTACCGTAGCCTTCTTCCAGTCAAATCGAGGAGGAAAATATTCATTATAATGGTACACAGAAGTTGGAGAAAGAACCCATTCACACTACCAGTCAAAGTCAATTTGGGGAAGTATTGATTAAAATAGCAGACGCCCTCCTGTTGAGAGTCATTATCAATTTTTAAAGTATTAATTACTAAGGCTGGAACACCCTTACAGGATCGCTACAAATCGACTTCAGTGAATAAATATAGATCAACTTACGAAGTATATGAATTTTTACCTTCATTTGCAGATTAACTGCTCTAAAAGTTACATCATATCGACAAAAGGATTGTGGGCCTACGATAAGACGCCATATATAACGGTCTAATTGGCTGGTCCTATGATGTGTTCCCGTATCTCATCTACTTATAGGTAAGATTTGGTTAGAAAGGTCGAATACTGTGAAATATTGGTAAGGTTTTCTCACAATAAATTACTTTTCGGACACATATGTGACAGCTACAAACATAGAATTTGGTACACATAGAGCTACTGCGTGGGCCAAGCTTCACGTAGAAGTTGATGATCCGATCTTTCGGATAAGTGAATCAAATTATCAATTATACCTGTAGAAAGTTCAAAAAATATGTACAATACAGAAATAGAGCCAAATTTAACGTATAAGGGGTAGACATACGACAAAAAGTCGTAGGACCAAAGTTGTAGATCACTCCAAATTGAACGGAGAATGTGGCATCCGTTTTGTGATACGACTTACCGTTTAGCCACCAAATACCTCAAAAGGAGGGTCTGCACCGTCTTTGAAATTGCCTCCATATTTCGATATTTTTTGGGGGTAAAAATAACCACTTTAAACATCTCGTAATTTTTCCGTCGATTACAGGCTAAAAGCTATATTTTTGCTAAATTTCAATTTTCTAGCTCGTCTGGCAGATCGTGCCGCCATCTTGATGTTGGGGAGGGGGGTTAAAAATTAGGACGTTCATTAAACTTTTAAGCCCATGAAACCTATAGGTTATCGTTTAGGATAAATATATACGACTGCGTTCTTATGCTGAGCCCCAAATTTGAGACTCCCAGCGAGGCCCCTCAGGGTATTTTGAAAATTTTCTATCCTGAAGTCATCAGCTTCTCTGGTACCAAGTTTTAAGTTTGTAGGATGCCTGTAAGTGCTTCATTAATTCACGTCTATTTTAATTTTTATACCTTAACTTATATATACAGTACAGTATACTACGTGTGTATATATATATATATATATATATATATATATATATCGTTCCAAACCGACTTCCATTTATTAATATGAGTCATATTTAACCCCGTTCCTTAGGGGTTCTAGGGGCCTCCTGCCCCCACAGTATATTTTCCAGATAGTAGTTAATATTTGTACGCCTTCCACCCCAAAGCGGGCCGAACTTGTACTTTAAAAATATCCTGAGTGACACTATTCATCTCAGCAACCCCGAAAATATGGATTCGACACTATTTTCGATTACATTCATATATCACTAACACCTCGCCACCCACCCCAAAGGGGGGCTGAAGTTGGACTTTAAAAATTTCCTGAGTGTTACTATTCATCTCAGCGACCCCAAAATCAATGGATTCGACGCTAGTATCGATTATATTTATATATCACTCCCCCTCACCCCCCCTTAACGAAGGTGGCTGACTTGGACTTTTAATAAATTCGGCTTGTCACTATTCATGTCAGAGAACCCGAAAACTATGTATTCGACACAATTTTCTATTAATTTTACATATAACCTCCATGACCCCCAACCCTAAGGGTGCTAGGGATGGCTTACCCCCACAGTGTTCGTCTCCAGATAGTAAGTTATGAGTGTACCAAATTTCTTTGATTTTGCTCCAGTGGTTTAGGAGGAGATGTGTCATTTATATACATACATACACACAAACATACAAACATTCATTTATATATATATAGATAGACGGACGTGATGAATCGAAACTACATATGGGCTTTTTAACTATCCATTCGTGTGAACTGAGAAATATAAACCGATTCTCTGTAGCAAAATGGTTCCTAGTGGTTTAACTTTATATTATTGGTGACACTGGAAAAGAAGAGGGCTAGTATCAGTCCTAGTCATATTAAGGCACAGTCGCGAAATTTTGTTGTGATTAAGTTACGAACGCGTGGGATTACCTTAGATTGGTTCCGAAATTGCCATTTCTCAAATTCAAGGTTACAATTATACAGGGTGGTCGGAAACAACGTGAAGCGACTATATGAGCGTTAGGGCGTTGGTCATACTCGTAAGTAGTTTGACAAAATTACGTCGATACTCGTTCCGTTGTCTTTTTATCAACTGTTGAAATTAGCCAATCAGATAGCTTCGCAGGCGTATTCAATTGGGCTTTAAGGGGCGATGTTGTTAAATCTGCACGTGGCTTGGTCGGAATTGAGAGCTATGCCGAGAAATGAACATCAAATACTAACACACCGTGGGTTTCAGTCATTGACACCATAGCGTACTTGCTATGGGTAGATCCTATCAGCAGGGGGTCCTTGTTCTAGTTCCACCCCTGGAGAAGTTTATTTATTCTATTGGTGGTCTATAGTTTTTTATTCTTTTATTTTTTCAATTATTTATCAGTATGACGCAAACGGCCGTAGCCGTGTTGAAACACCGGATCCCGTGAAATCTATGAAGTTAAGCAACATTAGGCATGGTCAAGATTTGCATGGGTTACCACGCGCTGTTGGTGGGGGTTAGGGAATGGAGGATCGGAAGGGAATTGGCCACCCTACTGTACGTAAACTCCGGCTCATGCACACCTATGCGGAGGTTCGGACTTGCCTTCGGCCAGAATACACCCTTACCTTTACCTTATCAGTATGACCAACTCTCTAACGCTCATACACCTGGTTCACGTTGTTTCCGACCCTCTAGTGTAAGTAAAATACCAACACCACGAGACCACGTGCACAGAGGATTTGATTATGAAACATCAACTTCAGTGGATCAACCGCATCGTTCGTATGTCCAACCCATATTCCTCTATGCTAATGTGTAAGCTACAGATAGGGAATTGACGGATGAGCATTGCCATACAAGAGGACGGCAAAAGCGATGCAAATAAGTTCTAATCCCAATTTTGAAGAAATGTCAGATTGAAAATTTAACACCTTATCAACCGATGTGGTGAGGCCATATGCTATCAAGATCTTTCTTAGGTTTTTGAGGGCCTACAATATTTTAAAAGACAGTGATGAAGGCATTAGTACGATAAAGAATAGTGTATAAAATAATGATGAATTTATAGGAGAAATAACCACTAGTATCTACAATAACAACGAGCGTAGGCAAACTTGCTGTACTGGCATTGTGACAGAGATTTTGTTTCTAAGAAATGTTAGTGGAAAAATGAAGTCATGATGAAGCGCAGTATACAATTAATCTGATATAAAGGATACGGCCGGGCGAGTTGGCCGTGCGGTTAGGAGCGCGCAGCTGTGAGCTTGCATCCGGGAGATAGTGTGTTCGAACCCCACTGTAGGCAACCCTGAAGATGGTTTTCCGTGGTTTACCATTTTCACACCAGGCAAATGCCAAGGCTGTACCTTAATTAAGGCCACGACCGAATTTTTCCCACTCCTATCCCACCATCGCCAAAAGACCTCTCTGTGGTATCGGGGCAACGTAAAACAAATAGCAAAAGAAAAATTAAAGATGCGGTAGTTGATTGACTATAAGTAAGATCATTATCTATTGTTTAAACTATGACTTTTCAGCAAAGTTAGAACTTATATCTGATGACCTTGTTACATTCGGATATTCCTCAGCGAGTATAGCGATGTTGATGATCATTATATGAATCGTGCTGCGTAGCCTACTGGGTCATTGTGTGGTGAATTTTCTTTGAACCCTCATCATGCCAGTCATAGCAAATACTATCAAGATCTTTCTTAGGTTTTTTATTGCCATATGGACTGTTTGTCTTAATTCATGTTACACGTTACCCTGCATTTTCGAGGTATGTGCCGAGTAAAAGGGCAAAATACCAGAATACTTTACATTTCGTGAATAGTTTTACCCAAATCCTGTAAGAATTATTTGTACACTAGAGGTTGGTCGTGGTTTAGGTCTAAGGGAGCTGAGCAAAATAATTATGAAACGTAATATTTCCCTACTTAAGCTCGTTTCACATAATATTTACCCGAAAAAGCATGATGTCTATAATATAGGGCCCTAAAAGTTATCAACTTTAACCATAGACATGTTACTTGGCAAACTACATACAGTTTATACTTGAAGTTGGAGCCACTCCATAAAACAAATCAATTAAAGCAATGTTTAACAGATGGCTGCTGGAGTAATATAGGAAGCTCAGCTAAATACACTGTAAGTTAATTCCGCAGTAAATGAAATATAAAATTACTGTGGGTTTATTCCGCTGCAAGAAGGTCTGATTGGCTCATTACATATTGTACTCTGATGGTAACTGTTATAAACTGTATTAGAATTAATCGAAGATTATGAGAGATAATTGAAAATATATATAATAATATATTGAAGCATTAATAGCATAATTAACGGTTATCCCAATGTATATTTTTTTACAATCATCTTCAAAATATGCCGTATTTCAAATTCTGTCTTAATATTGTGGTTTTAGCGGAGTCTTCCGTACTTAACATGGCAAACATTTTATTATGACCAATAACACTGCTCTTTATGAGCTGTTTCTTTACTAATTGTACAGAGTGAGTGGCCGTGCTGTTAGGGGCGCGCAGCTGTGAGCTTGCATTCGAGAGAAAGTGGGCTCCAACCCCACTGTCGGTAGCCCTGAAGATGATTGTCCGTATTTTCTCATTTTCACAGCAGGTAAATGGTGGGACTGTACATTAACCGAGGGCATGGCAGCTTACTTCCCACTCCTAGCCCTTCCCAATACCATCGTCGCCATAATACCTATCTGTGTTGGTGCGACGTAAATTAACTTGTAAAAAAAATATTTGTTAATTGGGTGTTAGACGCAACACATGTCAGCTCTAACCTGAGCATTCTTTTTGAAATTTTGTTTTACGTCGCACCGACACAGATAGGTCTTATGGCGACGATGGGATAGGAAAGACCTAGGAGTGGGAAGGAAGCGACCGTGGCCTTAATTAAGGTACAGCCCCACCATTTTCCTGATGTGAAAATGCGTAACCACGGATCTTCAGGGCTGCCGACAGTGGGGTTCGAAACCACTATCTCCCGGATGCAAGCTCATAGCTGCGCGCTCCTAACCGCACGGCCAACTCGCCCGGTAAACCTGAGCAAGGCCTGGAATCTAACTCTATTTAGGTTAACCACAAGACCAGGCTGGAAGTCTTACAAGGAGGATGTATTTAATACATTTGTCTAAAGAGAGCTATGAAACGGTGTGTATGGCTATGATGATGATGATGATGATCTTCGTGATGATCACGATGATGCAGTAACATATCCACTCTAGAGTTTTTCGGGCAATGGCGCGTGTTATTTCGCTATCTTCTCTGCTTTGTCATTCAGATTATAGCGAAATGAGTGGGAGTGTTTCCAAGGTCTGTGACAGATGTGGGAACCAGCAGGAGACAAACGGTGCAGTGGCACGGAAGTTGACGTCACGTTGTGAAGTCGGTGACTACATTTTATGGAATTAGTAATTAGAAGGCCTTCTTATAATTTATCACACTTTATGCACTAAATAATAACATATTAATGTTTGTATCACCGATTTCGCCTCATTCAAATCAAGGATTGTGATGGAAATTGACACTATAGAGACCTTCTATTATCTCATTTGTTCCCTCGCATCATTCACCATCAGTTTTCTAAAGCACGTTGATGCAATTATAACCTTTGGTTTTGAAATTAATGGAATAATTTGGTCACATCTACAGTTGATATCAAAGCCATTCTAAGTTACTACATTGAATATTTTTCCGCAACCAAGTCCCTTGCTCGTTCCGATTGCTGTGGGATAGTTTACACAACTTTGCTAGTTGCTTTACGTCGCACCGACACAGATAGGTTTTATGGCGACGATGGGATAGGAAAGGACTAGGAGTGCGAAGGAAGCGGCCGTGGCCTTGATTATGGTACAGCCCCAACATTTGCCTGGTGTGAAAATGGGAAACCACGGAAAACTATTTTAGGGCTGCCGACAGTGGGGTTCGAACCTACTATCTCCCGAATACTGGATACTGGCCGCACTTAAGCGACTGCAGCTATCGAGCTCGGTAGTTTACACAACTACTCGGGATAAAACTCATTAACACTAATTAACATTCTACAACTTCTGTACAAGTTTTGGTCTGAGATAACAGTTAGGTCAGGAGATTGCCTTACTGTCCCTGAAAGGCTTCCTTCAAACAGTCCATATTAATCTACATTTTTTTTTTTTTGTTTTTACTGTCTTCTTTACGTTGCACCGACACAGGTAAGTATTATGGTGACGATTGGGTAGGAAAGGATTAGGATTAGGAAGGATGCGACCATGGTCTTACAGTAATTAAGGTACAGACCCAGCATTTGCCTGATGTCAATATGAGAAACCACGAAAAGCCGTCTTCATGCCTGCCGAGAGTGTGGTTCGAACCCACTATCTCCCGAATTCAAGATGACAGCTACGTGACCGAAACGATGACAATCTAAATGGATTTTGTATCAATTCTGATGTGAATGTCAATTTAATTTTCAATACTCAATTATATATCAATATGTTCTGACGCAAGAACTTGTATGGAATTCTTTGTCAAAGTTGCAGCCCATAAATCTGGATGCAATTAAACAAACTAGCTGTATTACCCGGCGCTGCCCGGGTAGTATTTAAACGTTTATTTGTAAGATTGGTATTGCCTGTTTATCATGTATGTACTGATGTTTATAGATTTGTTTATTGTGACGTGGACTGATATTGTACGAAGTCAATTGGTTTCTAAGTTTTAGATGTAGATGAGTCTTTTCGCATTAATATTTGCTCTTTTGACAGTCCTGTTAGTCTGGGAAGTAGTTTATACTTTCAAATAAATATTATGTGATAACGGTATGTATTTACGCATCGCGCTCTACATCATGTACACGATTCCAACACTACCATTGGGTTTGTCGCCAATCAGCCTTGCGACCCAGTAAACTGTGAATTCAACATTCGGTCGTTTTTGACATTTTTTCAACCCCCCCGCACACGCGCACATCCTTGCTAATGGAGGCTGAACTTGGACTTAAAACTGCAACAAGAGTATCGCAATTCACCCCAGTGACCGGGAATACTATGGAATCTAAACTAATATTGGTCGTTTTCGATTGTTTTTATATGTTGTTCCCTCCCCTAGCAAACATTCCCGGGGGCGTTTTACCATATATATATATACAAGTTGCCTTACGTTTCATCGACACAGGTAGGTTTTATGGCGATGATGGGATAGGAAGGGGCTAGGAGTGGAAAAGTAGCGGCCGTAGCCTTAATTAAGATACAGCCCGAAAATTGGCCTACTGTAAATATGAGAAACCACGGAAAACCATCTTCAGGGCTGCCGGAAGTGGGGTTCGAACCCATATCTCCCGAATATTGAATACTGGCCGCACGTAAGTGACTGCAACTATCGAGCTCGATATTTTAATATTTCATGTAAGGAAGAATTTCTTGTGGTGTGTTTGTACGTTTTGTTCCCGTGTGTTTTCTTTGATTAATATACTATACAGTGCTGTAAAAAATAAATTCTAAAATGGAAATAAAGTGTTTCCGAATCTATGTCCATATGACATATTTTCTTCTTCTACTCTTCAGTGTACCTTGTTGTTATAATATGTACATAGTAGTTGTAGAATCCGTGCTGATGGCACACTTCTATTTAAAAAAGTCAGTGTAATGTTATTTTTTATTAGTTTTATGGCCTCAGGACACTGTAAGGCATTACATAAAATTTTATGTAGAGTTTCGACAGTATTATTGCATCGAAGGTCAAGAGAGTCTCTTACTTCCCCCTTCTTGTACTACTGCCTTTGATCATCTTATTCTTCCTCTTCGCTTCTCATTTCGCTGGTTATTTTCATCATATTCCAGATCACTGTGCGCCTATGAACAGGTCTTTCACCTAATGAAAACAATCACTACAACAACAACGATCATTATCGTCATTTTAAGTGTCATCATCATGATTTAATATTAATTCCATTTCAGCTGGAACTTATAGCTAAAGATATTTCTGTTATTATAGCTCATGCGGTACAAATGTAGAGGGAATCTTTGCTGCACTAGTACAGAGAGAGAAAGAAATTCTTGGGTACTTCATGGAGATGAGTTTTAACTTTCAGGTATTAGAAGGGTATAAAGGAAATTTAAAATATTTTTGCATTTCTTACTAATATTTATCAATTTATAATATCTTGTCATTCCCACACTTAAGGGGTCGTGGGTGTGAATGCGTCACATATGTGGATTTGGCCCTGTTTTACGGCCGAATGACTTTCCTGAGCTAACCCTATGTGGAGGTATGTAATCACTATTACGTGCTTCAGTAGAGGTTGCTAGCGTGCTGTGTTGTCTGAATATGAAGAGAAAAGTGTGCGAAAACACACAAACACCCAGTCCCCGAGCCAGAAGACAGACTTGATTAAAATCTCCTACCCGGCTGGGAATCAAACCCGGGACACTGTGATTTCAAGGTCTCAACGTCAACCACTCAGCCAAGGAGTTGGAACGTCAATTTATAATATGTTTTAACAATAAAAATAATGCAAATTCCAATTTGATAGAATCTGATATTTCTTCCAAGAACGGAACATTTACAGGTATAATCTGTTAATAATTTGTTTTATTTTTCAGGAGTTTTCTAAACGTATGTTATAATTAATTAGTACCTACAAACTGAGGAAACTCACAGTTATAAATTAACTAACCGGAAACTGAAGAAAACTGGCGTCCGTTACAAGAAAACCAAATCCTCTACACAATGCACAGGAAGTCTATCATTTTTTCTGAGATATCGTCCTCGCGCTTTGACTTTTACACAGAATTTACACTCACCATGTTAGCATAACTGTAAATTAGATAAAATAATAATGCGCTGTTTTCAATGTCCCATCAACTGCTAGCATGTCTAACACACGCCGACGTACTAAAAATTAACCCAGATATGGGGCTTTTTAACATGCTAGTAAATCAACTGACAAGGATCTCTTGGAGTATTATTGTCGTAAGTGCCACTCAGACGAAAGCAGCGCGTAACCACCTCCGTTAATCATCTGGTAGATAAAATATAACGTCCGTAATCAGTAAGTACACCAACTAACGTTCGCAAGATATTAAATATAAATGTTTGAATCAATTACATAATAATTTAAATATTATAAGTAATGTTGTTTACAATCGTGGATCACTGTTCTCAAAACGGGGGAAACAAGGTTTGGACCGCAAAACCCTTGCATGAATAAAACAAGCACTAAGAATTACAAAGCCGAAAGTTAAATTGATGGGAGATATCGCAGATCTTTTAAAAATCAAACCTCTTGTCAGACAATGGAGTCGGACTCTCTCTATTGATGTTCACTTTCTCCTCGTAAATCTAATGTAAGAATGGCGCAAACAGAAATCAATCTTCAAAATTAAACAGGCAATTATATTAGGCAAAGGAAAATTGAAGTTAGGATTCATTTTCAGAAGACCTGGCACTCTAAACTCACGACATCTCGGCATGCTAAGAACAGGCAGGACTCTTTAAAGGGAACAGATGACAAATTCTGTCTCTAGGTTTCTTTCGTAAAGTAATACAACGAACAAATAATGCATTATCTGCAAAATACAAGCAACAAAATGAGGAAAATACGGTGAAATCAGACGAGTCTGAAAATACTTTTGGTGACACAATCCTCAAAAATTGAATATAAACAAAAGCCAATTTGATAGAATATGATGCTTTTTAATTAAGAAACGTGGAATAAATAAGGGAACAAAGGAAGGAAAACGCCTCTAAGTACTTTGCGTAATCTTCGCCTTAATGGGCTTATTCCCAGCTAATAATAATAATAATAATAATAATAATAATAATAATAATAATAATAATAATAATAATAACAATAATAATTGCCTAGTTCCCTTCTCACCGACGTGTCACACTACTGTAATTAAAGCAAACTGCGCCCTTATTTGCAAAATGAAATCTCTGAGTTGGCGTTGACCAGATAATATCAGACGGGCCTTTTACCTATGGACATTTAATTTTTCATTTTAAAAAATCCACCGCTCTACTGGAATCAACTGTTTTCGCGATCTCGGGTACAAGGATATTGACCAAGTGGGTTGGCTTCGCGGTTTGGGTCTTGTAGCTGTGAGCTTGGCGTCTGGAGAGAGTGCGTTCGAACGCCACGGTGGGCAGAAGTAAAGATGGCTTTCCATAGTCTTCCATTTTCACACCAGGCTGTATCATAGTGAAGGTCATAGACAAGTCCTTTTCTGTCCTTGCCCTTTCCTCTCCCATCGTCATCATAAGACCTTGTCATATTCGGTACGTCGTAAAATCGATAACAAAAAAAAAAAACCGCACACTCTCTACCCAACCACTGTCTCTGGAATTGAATTATGTCAAGTTCCCCTTAAAGTATATTGAAAGTCACAAAATAATTTAAATGAGCGAAATATAAATCGCAATATCGAGGCTAAACTAGACTGCGGCAATGGTATTTTAATATAAATGCTATAAGAAATCTGACTAACACTGATTGAGTTATGATACAATGACTTCGTGGGTAGTCATCATTATGACTATCTTCATCAACACCGGTGGTTTCCAAGCTTCCACAAGTTCTAAACAAAAGGCAGGCAACTCCTTGCATTCCTGTATTCTCTCGTTTTGTACAGTTTCCTTTTCCACCTACTCCTGAACTCCTTACAGCTGTTTGTGTATTGATCTAGACATCTTTATTACCATTCTCACATAATAAATATATTCACGATATTCATCCGCCATTCGTCCTAGTTATTATAATCTTGATTCCTCGTATCATATTAGGGTCATAGCATTAAATACGACAAGAGGAATATTTGTTGATATAACTTCGTTCATAGTAAGCATTAGTACACGTTTTAGTATTGACGAGTTAGTGAAGATGCTATATCGCTACCTATTCAAATTTATGACTATAGCTCTATTTCTTTCAGCAATCCTATGTCTCTGTTATGCAATCCCCATGGTATACGCCGTAAGTGCATGCCTCTTACCCGCAAACCCTAGGTTTTAGGTTTGATTCTCAGCCAGTCCACGAATTTTATCCCTGGACTGAGTGCTCTGACGTTTTTCACTCAACCTCGCGGTTTAAACTTTGGAGCTATCACACAAGGCAGGGCCTCTCAAACGCCCAAAAACTCACGCGTGCAAATCGAGGCGCAAGAGCTCCGTGCACTGTGCATCGATCCCGCTCGGCTTCGCTCGGACCAACGCTTCGTCTCTGGGCTACTCGGCTAAGCTCGGCTCTACTCGGCGCAACCCAGCTCGGATTTGGAGCGCTACGAAGCAAGTGTGGAAGAGGGAGACAGGGGGAGCGAGCGAGACAGGCGCGAGGAAAGAGAGAGACAGCGCTATTGCTCCAAATAGAGGAGTGGGGGGGGGGTCTGCACTCTGGTCAACCAAACGAAGTCGTCTTTTGCACCGGACCAGTCTAGAGAGTAAAGAAACACGAATGAGGACGATGATTATGACTGGTGGTATGAAAATATCGCTACCACGATAACCACCTTGAAAATATAAATAGTGATCTTTTGCGTCTTTCTTTCCACTTTCCTTTGTATTTCACAGTAGCTACACCCCTTATAGTGAGTTCCATTATTGTGAATTAATTATATACGCGTATATTATGGCGATAAATATTTTCAGCGAAATACGACTGATTTCGAAGAATGGCTTAGATTACATTCATAGATTCGGAACACATGGAAGTTGTGAAAAACAAGATCGTTTCTAAGCAATTCACTCGACGACAGTGTCCAGCATCTCGTTGCAATGAGTAAGAACCAATGCACCCAGCAACAAGAGTACGATCTATGTATGTCCTATAAATATGATGCAATAGGACTCCCATCCAGCGTGGGTAATGACACCAGTATGTAGCAATTCACGTGGGATGTAGTTTGATTCGTCTCATTATATTCTACACGTATACAGCGTAAAAGTCAAATATTGAAGTTTTGAGAAAATCGAGGTGCTACGAATTGCGAAAATGCACAATAAATGGCTTCAATATTATCAGAAACTCATTCGAGAGGTTAGACCATCGTGTCAGAACTGAATTCCAGGATCACCAATGCCGAGCGTCAAACGTCAGGGTAAGCGTTTCAAAGTTACGGCGCTGCTGCGTCGTGAGGCGAATTCCGCACTACTGAAGCTACAGCCGAGCGTCAAACGTCAGGGTAAGCGTCTCAAAGTTACGGCGCTGCTGCGTCGTGAGGCGAATTCCGCACTACTGAAGCTACAGCCGAGCGTCAAACGTCAGCGTAAGCGTCTCAAAGTTACGGCGCTGCTGCGTCGTGAGGCGAATTCCGCACTACTGAAGCTACAGCCGAGCGTCAAACGTCAGCGTAAGCGTCTCAATGTTACGGCGCTGCCGCGTCGTGAGGCGAATTCCGCACTACTGAAGCTACAGCCGAGCGTCAAACGTCAGCGTAAGCGTCTCAAAGTTACGGCGACCGCGTCGTGAGGCGAATTCCGCACTACTGAAGCTACAGCCGAGCGTCAAACGTCAGCGTAAGCGTCTCAATGTTACGGCGCTGCTGCGTCGTGAGGCGAATTCCGCACTACTGAAGCTACAGCCGAGCGTCAAACGTCAGCGTAAGCGTGTCAAAGTTACGGCGCTGCTGCGTCGTGAGGCGAATTCCGCACTACTGAAGCTACAGCCAAGCGTCAAACGTCAGCGTAAGCGTCTCAATATTACGGCGCTGCCGCGTCGTGAGGCGAATTCCGCACTACTGAAGCTACAGCCGAGCGTCAAACGTCAGCGTAAGCGTCTCAAAGTTACGGCGCTGCTGCGTCGTGAGGCGAATTCCGCACTACTGAAGCTACAGCAGAGCACATCTACTGCCCCACTAGTGGAAAATTTTCAAAATCATACCGACTAGATAGATATTTCGATAGTCTACCATTCTGCCCCTCAAACTTACGACTGCCATTGGTGGGTTTGAACTCGCGATGTTATGATCCAAAGGCCAACAGTCTACCAATAACACAATGAGGGAGCTACACGGTAGCCCATGTCTTACGATTATTATTATCCCCTATAGTGTGCGTACTTCTTTCAGTATCTTGTTCATAGATTGTAGGCTACTATTTGTACCATTGCGATTTTCGTAATGTTAGAGCTATACATATGGCAGGGATTATAGGATATTATTTCTTATGAGTGTAACTCCTCATCTTATCAAGTGGGTCTCATCATGCCTGCCGGCATTAATCAACTCTCGGGAACTTCTTGCCGTCTGAAAATGACTTCTGATCTCTGAGCTAGACGAACAGTTGCTGCAAAAAAGAAAGTTTTCGAGTGGATTTAATCAACAGTTCACTCTCATACTTCTGTCAGTGTCAGCCAATCTATCACACAGTAATTTCAGGCAATAGTAGATGGAACTTGGTGTGCCAGTGACAAAGTATCTTCTCCGTCCTGTTGTATGAGTCACTGGGGAATATTCTCGCTGTAAATCCTGTACTAGCTGTAATACTGTGACGTTGTTCTTAATTGGGTGGCTGATGAGGGAGTTTGCACATAAATGGAGGTAAGGAAGAACAGTACAGTGGTTTATATCCAGTATAGTCTATATTCACTAAAACTAACAGAGTGGTTAGAATATGGACCATGAATTCTCATATCAAATATGCATGTTTTTATGAAGCCATAGTCAATGTTTGGTTAGGCAACAGTACTTATATGCTGTACAGTCGAAACCTGTTGTAACGACTTCGAAGAGACCACCAATGTCGTTATCGGCGATAGTCGCAGAAACCTGCCATTTTTTCTAAATATTTCATATCTTCTGTAGGTTTTGGGCTGCACACTCACATGGTTAATTAACAGAATAAAGATAAAAAATTTAAAAAAGTACATATGTGAATTATTTTTTCTTTGCAAGTTGCTTTACATCGCATGTACACAGATAGGCCTTATGGAGACTAGGGGACAGGAAAGGGTTCGTAGTAGGAAGGAAGCGGCCATGGCCTTAATTAAGATACTGCCCCAGATTTTGCCTGGTGTGAATTTGGGAAACCACGGAAAACCATCTTCAGGGCTGCCGACAGGGGGTTCGAAACATGGTGTTTCAAAAATACACAGTAAGATTTCAGGGTTGGATTCCTCACATATAGAGAAGGAAAGAAGTCTATATAAACATTGGTCCGGAAACGCGTACTTTTAGAAATACCAGACTCTGTCATGGGCTAGAAGTTCAAGTGTTATGGGCTATCTTGCAAGTACTGATGTACTCCGGTCATTATCTTTCAAATGTTCATAATGCCCAACTCCTGCCATATTACAGGCTTATGCTCGACGTCGCATGGAGTTACGAATACACTCGAGTACGTCAGGTGTTGTACGTACTGTTTGAAAGGAGGTTACAGTTCTGCCATGAAGTGTTGCTTCAACCTCCTCAACAGTCGCGTAAACTAAAAACTTCGCTGAAACTCGCACGAAGAAATCCAATGGATTTGGATCAGGTGATTTTGGGAGCCAAAAAATTACGCATTTCCTGACCCATGTTCATATATACGTTTTCCTTGTCTATATGTGAAGAATCCAAACCTGAAATTATGGTACGTATTTTTTAAACACTGTGTATATGAAAATAGTGAGAATTTTTTTTTGCTAGGGGCTTTACGTCGCACCGACACAGATAGGTCTTATGGCGACGATGGGATAGGAAAGGCCTAGGAGTTGGAAGGAAGTGGCCGTGGCCTTAATTAAGGTACAGCCCCAGCATTTGCCTGGTGTGAAAATGGGAAACCACGGAAAACCATCTTCAGGGCTGCCGATAGTGGGATTCGAACCTACTATCTCCCGGATGCAAGCTCAAAGCCGCGCGCCTCTACGCACACGGCCAACTCGCCCGGTAGTAGTGAGAATGATTGCTGGGACAGACAGATGTACACAATGGCAGGGAAGTAGTTCAAATAAGGACATTATAGCTAAGTTAGTAATAAACTCTTAGAGTGGAGTTGCATTTATAAACCGGCTTTTCTGGTGGGGTAAAATGAGGTGAAGGGAGGAGGATAGGTTACCTAGGAGAATAAGGGACTCTACCATTGTGGATAAGAGAATTCGGAGGGGTAGTGGTGACCAAACAACAATGATTATTGTCAGGTTTTTAAACTTAATTATCTGAGTTTCGGAACTAAATAAATCCGCAGAGCTACCGTAGTTGTGGAGGTGCTAAGTTAGTTCAAGGAGTCTTGCAGACTGAACGCTGAATAATGTAACAGTCTTTAATGAAGATACATATGTGTGAAAAATATTCTAGATGGTAGCTTGTTCCATTAAAATTCATTATAATACTGTTTTACAACGTAAATCCACGACATTTTATTTAACAAAGTCAAAGGGTTAATGTTACATTATTTTACGGCTTGTTATAGAAAAACATCTACAACGTGTGCTATTTCGTAAGTAATATTGCAAAGTCTTGATTACTCTCGCTATGTTGAAAATATTTTCGGGATTATTCTAAAGGAACTAGGAATACAAGATGAAGGATGTTCGCATTCTTGGATGAATGGCCAGTGCTGTGGATTTTGGTTCAGAATGCGATTCCTGGCCAGGCTAGAAATATTAACTGCGTTTAGTAACACACCGTACTTCCAACCCCTACGGAAACACGTAATAGTGAATATATCACTCCACCGAGCGTTGGCGTTAGAAAACGCATCAGCATTCATTTATTTGATACTCATAATAATGTTATTTATTCAACTTTCCGTCATTGTTATACCTTTCGGACACACAGAACATCGATAGTTTTCCTCGTAGGAGTTCCCGCATTTTAACTTTCTCACATACCACTGGCTACCGTACATTACTGAGAATGTCCATGTGTCCTTTCCATTTCGCATTCTGTGATCAATTGTTGACCAGTCGCGTACTTTGTGTATGAGAGCTAAACTATTTAGCACATTTCCCTGGTAACAGACTTTAACTTATCCATGCCGACAAAATTCAAACACGCTGGCTGATATCTAGCAAAAATTGTATAATTATTTCCATATTTTCTATTTTCAAAACGATCGTGTAAGGGGAACTGTACATGAATATCAGAAAAAATGATCCAGTATTTGCTTACACTCATGGTACTCCTGCTACTGAAGTTTGGAATGGACAAGGTTACAATTATTATGACCATTTCAGTATATATCTAGAAGTATAATAGTTGTGCTTTTTCCAGAAATTACCTTTGTTACAATTTTTTAATGAGTTTTTGTAACATACAGTAAATTTTGTCACTTCATGGTTGTATCTCAGATGATAGTGAGGTGAAATTTAGTACAGTTCTCTTAGGCAGATAGACCAGTTTAAGGGCTCTAAGTTAAATATTTTCTATATTTAGTTAGGACCAACCACTGAAGCGTGCAATAATGGTCTACTTTGAAGACCAGATTATGGTGAACACCTATAAACTAATCCATTCCAGTAAAGTTGCTGGTTTCTGAGATACATACACCAACCCATAAAGTGACAAAATTTAATGACTGTTACAAAAAGTTATTAAAAATTTATAACAAAAGCACAACTTTTATGGGTTTAAATACTTCTAAAAGTATAGTGAAATTATCAAAATAATTACAACCTTGTGCATTCTAAACTTCAGCAGCAGGATTACCATGAATATAAGCAAATACTGGAGCATTTTCTATGATGGTCACGTACAAGTCCCCTTAAGAAGTGTTGTAGGCGTGATTGGGGACTCCTATCTTGCATTTAAAACATTTAAAGTCATACTCATGTATAAGAAAGTTTTCTGGGAAAGGAAAAAATATTATCAAATAAAATGTACTGATAAACTATGATATCACCGAAAGGAATCTTAGGTAATTACATTTTAACAAGCACCGCTATGTGGAAATTTTAACAGGGATGGAGTAATAGAAGTGATGTGTAAAGAACGGTCTCGCACGGTACGAAAATTTCAAGGCGGCTGATGGAGTCGAGAAAGCACTCCAGTAGTATAATTGGACAGTTCGGCGGCCTCCTCCCGCAGGAAATTTGAATTCTGGCGGGAAATTTGAATTTTGGCGGGAGATTTGAATTTTGGCGCGAGATTTGAATTTGTAAAGAAAGCCACGTGCTTTTTGACAGCTGTCATCGACAACAACGCATCGCTAACCTCACTGCTGCCATCTTGACGGGCCTAAATCTCAGTAGTGTCAACTTAACCTAACTAGCGCGAGGTAAACAAAGCCACGTGTTTTTTGACAGCCACGTGCTTTTTGACAGACAACAACGCATCGCTAACATCAGTACCGCCATCTTGACGGGCCTAAACCTCAGTAGTGCCAATCTAACCTAACTAGCGCGAGGTAAACAAAGCCACGTGTTTTTTTGACAGCCACGTGCTTTTTGACAGACAACAACGCATCGCTAACCTCAGTACTGCCATGTTGAAGGGCCTAAACCTTAGTGGTACCAACTTAACCTAACTAGCGTGTGGTAAACAAAGCCACGTGCTTTTTTGACAGCTGTCATCCGCCATCTTGAAACCACAGAGAACTGTGCTGCCCTCTTTATCGTAGTAGATGTAAAATTCGTCACCTGTCATCGGCAGTGCTGCCATCTTGGCGGGCCTAAACCTTAGTGCTACCAACTTAACCTCACTAGCGTGAGATAAACAAAGCCACGTGCAGCTGACATCCGCCATCTTTAATCCACAGAGCACAGTGTTGCCCTCTTTAGCTACTTACCTTCCACGTGCAGCTGTCATCCGCCATCTTTAATCTATAGAGCACAGTGCTGCCCTCTTTAGCTACTTACCCTTGAAATGTGGTGGCGGATAATTTGAAAAATGCTTTTTGACAGCAGCCATCTTTAAGCACCGTGCTGCCCTCTTTAGCTACTTACCTTTGAAATGTGGTGGCGGTAAATTCCACGTGCTTTAAAAACCTAAATGCTTTTCTGACAGCTGTCATCCGCCATCTTTAATCCAGAGAGAACAGTGCTGCAATCTATGCGGTGGCGGCAAATTCCACGTGCTCATGTTTGGAAACAAAGCCATGTGCATTTTTGACAGCTGTCATCCGCCATCTTTAATCAACAGAGCACCGTGCTGCTATCATGCGGGCAATTTCGTCAGCTGTCATCCACCATCTTTAATCCACAGAACACCGTGCTGCCCTCTTTATGGCTACTACCTTAAGCACGTAGTAGCGGGCAATTTGAAAAGTTCTGTTAGCTATCATCCGCCATCTTTAATCAAGAGAGCACCGTGCTGCCATCTTTAGCTAGATACCTTTGAAATGTGGTGGCGGGAAATTGAAAAATTTCACGTGCTCTTGTTTGGAAACAAACTCACGTGCTTTTTTGACAGCTACCATCCGCCATCTTTAATCAACAGAGCATAGTGCTGCCCTCTTTAGTTTGAAATGTGGTGGCGGCAAATTCCACGTGCTCTTGTTTGGAAACAAAGCCATGTGCTTTTTTGACAGGTGACATCTGCCATCTTTAATCAACAGAGCACCGTGCTGCTATCATGCGGGTAATTTCGTCAGCTGTCATATGTCATGTTTAATCTACAGAGAACAGTGCTGCACTCTATGTGGTGGTGGTAAATTCCACGTACTCTTGTTTGGAAACAAATTCTATGTGCTCTTCAGCTATCATCCACCATCTTTAATCAAGAGAGCATCGTGCTGCCCTCTTTGTGGTGGCGGATAATTTGAAAAGTTCTTTTCGACAAGCAGCCATCTTTAATCCAGAGAGAACAGTGCTGCCCTCTTTAGCTACTTACCTTTGAGGCGGTTAATTTGAAAAATTCTTTTCGACAAGCAGCCATCTTTAATCCAGAGAGAACAGTGCTGCCCTCTTTAGCTACTTACCTTTGAGGCGGTTAATTTGAAAAATTCTATTTGAATAGCTGCCATCTTTAATGAAAAGAGCATCGTGGTGCTATCTTGCGGGTAATTTTTTACGTCACAGCTGTCATCCACCATCTTGCATTGCTAACCTTAGTGCTGCCCTCTTTAGCTACTTACCTTTGAAAAAAAGTCTATTTGACAAGCTGTCACCCGCAATCTTGCATCGCAAACCTCAGTGCTGCACTCTTTAGTTGAAATGTGGTGGCTGATAATTTGAAAAAATCTTTATCACAAGCAACCATCTTTAATCTAGAGAGAACAGTGCTACCATCTTTAGCTACCGCCATCTTACATCGCTTACCTCGATGCTGCACTCTTTAGTTGAAATATGGTGGCGGTAAATTCGAACAAGTTTAATCACGCATCGGGAAAGCTAGAGTAAGCACGTGCTGCAGTAAAGACGTCATCATGCATGTTTAGACTTGTCCGTTTTCTTAAGAGTAAGTCGGTGTAAAGGAATGTGGTAGCGGTAAATTCGAACAAGTTTAAACATGCATCGGGAAAGCTAGAGTAAGCACGTGCTGTTGTGATGACGTCATTGTGCATGTTTAGACCTGATCGTTTTTCTTAAGAGTAAGTCGGTGTAAAGCAATGCAATAAGTACAACATTTTTTGAATGCGATCAAATATTTATTTACAAATGTACTACAATAGTGTTCGTTTTTGCTGCTGACAAGGTTGGTGTGCTTCTTAACAACGTATGCTTCTGAAATGCCTCCTGCAACATTCAAATTAAACAAAGCATTTAGAAATATATTATACTAAGTATGTTATGCTTTACAGAGAAGATCATATACTTCTTACCTTGCTGTTATTCCTTTTCGGAATCATCATCATCATCATCATGAGGTACTAGAGAAAGTTCATTCATACACTGTGTACAGTGTTCAATCCTCGGATTTGGTCCATCCCAATCATCATCACCATTTTCTCCTCGATGCTTGTAATGTCGTTCACAAGTTCTGCATAAAGCTACTTCGATCGACATCTTACTGTGTAGAGGAAGGATGTCCCAAAAATTATGTACGTAGGAGGCAGCGTACGTATATAAAAATCCTGGTGGTAAGTATTGAATAAGATGTTTCGGCATCGACGATCTACGTTTATAGAACATCTTAAGAGCCTCACTCACTCGTGAAAGATAAATAAGATGTTGCGTATGAGCATGCAAACAGCATGCACATTTACAGTTTTGTTCCATAGCGTACGATGTCGAAGCACACACTAATGAAAATGATAAAGATCTATTCTTATTTATAGTCTCGTAACAATATTCGTTAGCGGATGGTAAGTAACATCACTCATATGAATAATAAGACAATAGGCTGCTGTGTTAGCAGGAATGTTTTCAGATGTTTCAAATTCTAAACGAATATCAACTGGAGATTCTTTTATAGATTCTTCATGATAAGAGCCGTCTATAACTACAATCGGTGCTTTATTTTTAAATTCTTGAGGTGTAAATAGCGGACGATCTTCTTTCTGATAATACGATGATTGAAATTTACAAAAGATGTCATAGAGCATCCCAAACTTATTTTTCTCAAAGTTAATGTCGATGTTTTCGTAGGGATACGTAATTCCGTTGAGATATAGTCTAACGTGTCTTAATTTGCAGTGATCAAATAGTGAGCTATCTTTTTCGTGATTGAATTTACGATTAGTTTGAAATCCAAAAATAATGTACAAGGGCTTCTCAGTAAAAAGTGATGTTTTAACAGCCCAGCTATGCTTGTTTGTAGGTGGTAACACAGGATATTCATGCAGCTCCCAACTTCTAAAACGTATAGGTAATGGTGTATCATTTTCTACAATCTTGAGCAATCGAAGTTTTTCACGATCAGATAAGGTTACATGTGGAATCCGCCACAGTATACGATGCAGTGTTATTTTCGATTCTACTGGTGTTTCTACTGCTTTAAGAGAATTGTAATCACTTCGATCACGGATTAGAATAAGCTCTTGTTTTGCGTTGATTATAATACGTGTAAAGTCTTCTGCGAATCCAAAAATATGTTTCAGTGATAACATACCCGTAAAAGTTCCATCCTCATTAATCATCCAGTTGTTAGTAGCTTTTGGACACCATCCAGCCATACGCAAAAGATTACTTTCTTCATCACAGAAAGAAGGGTAGAGTTTCATTGCACTTGTAATACCAACATTCTTCATTCGATCTATTTCAACATTATTTACTTCATATCGCGCTTCAGAAAAGAGAAAAGCTAGAGCATGGTTGTTTAGTTGTGAAGTGCTTGGTCCACTTCCATCAGACTTTTCTAGTCGTCCTTCAATATAGAGGTAGCTTTCGTGTGGTAAGGTGTAAACATCTTGCTGATTAATAATAAAATGAATTTCATCATTGTTATTTAATACAAACGTAAAAGGTTGATAGGAATGAAGCTCACTTCGTACTACACCTTCACGACTTTCTACTGTATTCGTAATGTCTAGCATTTCTTCCATTCTGTTGTAGTAGTGTATATCCTAAATCTTGGAGTATCTGCTTATGGGTATCTGTTAACTCGATGAGTCTCTGCACACATGTAGTATGTCTTCGGAATGTACACCGTGTTTTATAGATGGTTTTCATACTGGTTTAAGATGTAGTTTGTAATCTACGTACGCGTGCTGATCTAAATGAATAAGCTGATTATGTTTATTTACAAGTCTAAGAGTAATATTGCTAATGTGTTTTACAGACACAGG
Organism: Anabrus simplex; assembly: GCF_040414725.1. Lineage (NCBI taxonomy): Eukaryota > Metazoa > Arthropoda > Insecta > Orthoptera > Tettigoniidae > Anabrus > Anabrus simplex. The sequence goes on along the minus strand of NC_090265.1, from coordinate 613,498,685 downwards.
ATGATAAAAAACTACTGCTGGTTTCTCACAAATAGTATATCCACGTTCCTCTGTAACAATAAAGTCGTGCAGGACGTGCGAAGGTTGTAGATTACTATTCAAGTCTGTAATAATATTACAAGTAATGTTCACATTATAATCATCGAAGAGTTTTATAGGCTGATCAGACTCGTAACGTACGTTCGGTAGGAGCTCCCTCGATGAAAATCCAAGCAGTGGTCCAATCGAATCAGGTTGTGATTTGAAGTCAATCTTAAATGATGATTCAATAACACATTTATGTGTAATGTTGCTTATAGTGATTGAGAACTTGTAATTATGATTACTAAAACTATCTTCCCCAAACTGATCAATTAACGTACTTTCAATATAGTCGTGAATATCGTCTACTGTATAACTACCTGAGGGTAGTGTTAGCACATACTCATCGTAATAGAACTTGTTTAAACCATCACGCACATTATAGATTTGATTGTAGCTTTCAAACGATACTAGTCCAAGACTATGCGGCTGATAACCAAGTTCGATTGGTGGATTAAAATAGACGGTTGTTTCAGGTCCTTCTCCACGTACAGCAAACGTTCTTTCACTGTTCGTCATCACGTAGACACTAATGTACTTTCTCTACTGTCTGGGTTTGATATAAGAACATAAGACATAATCGTCCGCACATGCGTGTATTAAAGTTTTGCACACGGTTTTTATTGTAAACAATGTCTGCACTGCTTCCGAAATAACGTACGAGCTCAAAAGGAGGAGGTAAATCTCCATAGCTATCAAAATACCATACTTTAGATTTACGTTTTACATAAGCAACGTAATGAGTTCCAGGTCCACGACTGTCGTCCAAGTTAATTACGGCACTTTCACGTTCACGTGGGCGCACTGGTAGTTGATCGCGCATATACACTCCTCGAAAATAATGAATTCCTAGTTGTTTAGCAAACGTAAAAACTTCATCATGCGTTTGAGCTCGATATGGCAGTGCATTCAGTAGACGTTTTTTGGAGAAATGTAGATACCAAGCCCTTTCTTGTATGGCGCTAGCTTCATGTTCACACCTTTGCCTCGTAACGCAATTGCCTCCATCGTCTTGTTATGACGTTCACTCTCTTTCAACTGTTGTTTCGCTTCTTCTACAGCTTTGACAGTTCTCGCTACAGCACTAGCACCACCTAGCAATGACCCTAAAGCTGCTAAGCCAGCAAACAGCGCAGGAAGAAATCCTCCTCGTTTTGGTACAGGAATAATTCATGCACGTTTACTAAATATTGCTCTGCACTTTGGAGAAATTCTCGCTCTTGCTGCGCGTAACGCCTTAGTAATAGCTACACGAGGATTGTATTCCCCTCGAATAGCTTTTTGCGCAGCCTTTATAACATCTTTCCATCCAACAGTTTTTACTTTCTTCTTCTTCTTCATGTCGTTTGGATATCGTTGTTTCACCATCCTGGACACGACTTTACTAGTCAAGAGGAAATCATAAACTAACCGTTGCCTCTTGTTTCGTTTTATATATATATTACTATTACGTACTTTATGATTCAGTTATCATGAAGATTATAAAGCAGCAAGACACGCTACCTGTTACCGACATTGTTCCACATCTCTTACCTAGTTCTAGTACAACTACAAGAAAACGTCATGGAACGTTGTTTCCTTTTACTGTTCGATGTATTATATCAGGTCCGTCGGGATGCGGGAAAACAAATCTTTTACTCACACTTATTACATCTGTAAATGGTGTACGCTTCGAGAATATTTACGTTTTCGCAAAGTCACTCTATCAGCCGCTATATACTATTCTACAAACTGTAATGCACGATCTAGTTAAAGATGGAATAAGATATTTTAAATTTAATTCGCATGAGCAAGTACCATCACCAGACGATGTGCTTCCTAATTCTCTTATGATATTTGATGATGTCGCAACAGAACAGCAAAACGTTAGTATGGGTCGGCATAAATATGTTGATTGCATCTATTTGTGCCAAACCTATTCTCGTGTGCCTAAGCAGTTGATACGCGACAACGCAAATGTTATTGTGCTTTTTCGGCAAGATGAGCGCAACATGCGACATGTGTATAACGATCATGTTAACACTGATATGACATTCGATTACTTTAAACGTATGTGTGCTAAATGTTGGTCATTACACCGTTACAGCTTTTTAGTTATTGATAAAGAAATTGATGTACAGCATGGACGATATCGCATGGGTTTCGATCATTTTATATGCATTAACACAGAATTACAGTAACTACTTGATTAAAAACCATCATCATGTTAGCATCTAGCAAGGAGATCACAAAACATATCATCCAAGCTCGAAACAATATTCGACGGAAATTTAAGGTGCTTAAACGTATTCAAGCAGACACGGATTTATTTCTATGAACACAACTAAGTACACCACTCAAAGAAATTTTTAATTCTACTTCATTACCGCAGTCTACTTCAAGTTTTGCTTCTATGCAAACATCATATCATAAGAGAAGCATGAAGAAGAAAAGCATGAAGAAGATACGGAAGAGAAGAAGCAGGATGTAGATCAAGAAGAGGAAGAGGAAGATAAAGAAGAAGGAGAAGAAGAACTTAATGATACATCACCATCTAAGCGTGTTGAGTTTTTAACTACAGATGTTATTGCTGAAACACCTACTACATCGACGCAAAATCTACCATCTTTGTCTGAGGTTATGATTACACCAGAGTATCGCAATCAGTTTAGAACTTTTATTCAAGATACCTATGGATCTCTCTTTTCACCTTATATAGAAAAACTTTTTACAGGACAAACTGACACTACCTACGGTATTCGCTACGAAGATGACTGTTTCCGGATAGGAAATTCAAATGTTAAGATTAATAGCAACAAACTCATTGTAAAAGGTGTTACCTATAAACCTACGAAAGGACTCTTAGAACTTCTTTTCTCACGAATACCTGACAAGGATATAATTTTACAAGATAATCTTAAAAAATATAAAGCAATACTTTTTGCTACTGACGCAACACGACGTAATTACAAGAGAACAGAAGCTGTAAATGCGAATAAGAGTTACAAGTATCGTGAGTTTATTTCTAAGCTGTTTCCGACTGCACGTAGTCTAGATGTTATCTACAAGCCTTTGTTGCCGTATGTGGATGTAAGATACTGGAATGACCCAAACTTACTCGTTGAACGATTACAACTTTTAAGAGCATCGCAAGAGGCTGGTCATACTGGTCACGGATCAGAAATTCTAGAAATAGAAAGAGAACTACGTTATGCCGGTATTATTTTGTAATGGCTCGTCAAGAGAAGATCTCACCCGTAAAGGTAAACATCGCACATGAGTTACATAAACCAGCACGTCGCACCTACTGTCGCAGACGCGTTATTACACGAGGAAAATATGATCTCTGGCAAGCAGACTTAGTAGAAATGATTCCATATGCCACTGAGCTCAGGTAGGTCTTTACAGCGTCTTCAAGCTCTTCGTTGGTAGCAAAGCGTTGTCCAATTAACCACGTCTTCATTTCTCGACAGAGGTGCTAGTCAATGTGTGCTCGGTCAGGACTGTAAGGTGGGTGGTGAAAGACTTCCCACGTGAATTTTTGGAGTTCTTTTGTCACATTGGCACTATGCGGTTGTGAACTGTCATGGATCAGAAAAACGGCAGATGGGAGCATGCTTCATCGCTTTTTTTGTATCGCTCCCCGGAGACGACGTAGGGTCTCGGAGTAGACTTCCTCATCTGGCATAGAGCTGGTCTCTCGTTATGACAAATGCCTCAATCTCCATGGTGACTATGCAGAAAAATAAGTAAGAATATGCAAATCTTTCGGTAATAAAATCATCTTGTTATCTCAATACGTCTAACATATTTTTTTTGCCAGTCGCTTTACGTCGCACCGACACAGATAGGTCTTATGGCGACGATGGGATAGGAAAGGCCCGGGAGTTAGAAGGAAGCGGCCGTGGCCTTAATAAAGGTACAGTCCCAGCATTTGCCTGGTGTGAAAATGGGAAACCACGGAAAATCATCTTCAGGGCTGCCGACAGTGGGGCTCGAACCCACGATCTCCAGGATGCAAGCTCACAGCCGCGCGCCTCTACGCGCACGGCCAACTCGCCCGGTCGTCTAATATTTATGGCCTATCGGAACTTGTAAAAACAGCCCTCATATTTAATGTTTAATTTGAAACCGTAAGTGATATATTGAAAAGCGGAATACGGGCTGAGTGGTTCAGGCAGTTGAGGTGCTAGCCTTCTGATCCCAACTTCGCAGATTCGAACCTAGATGAGTCGGGTGGTATTTTAAGGTGCTCAAATACGTCAGCGTTGCGTCGGTAGGTTTACTGGCGCGTAAATGAACTCCTGTGGGACGAAATTTCGGCACCTTGGGGTCTCCGAAAACCGTAAAAGTAGTGAGTGAGATGTAAAGCAATTATTATTATTATTATTATTATTATTATTATTATTATTATTATTATTATTATTATTATTATTATTAAAATCAGAAGTATAAAATAATATTTCTAAATGAAATTCAAAAACCCATATTACTATTTTGAAAAGAAGAGATATTTTTATTTATTTTGCGTCTTGAACTCCAGTTTGCATCGAATGACGACGAGTGTGATTGGACACAGATGTGGTTCCGCCGGCAGACCACTAGCTTTTCCAAGAATGGGATTGACTGTGTAATCATCCAGTGGGATATATAGATATTTATAGTACTGGTGATTGTTTTTGAGGCAGAAGATTTTTCTACCACCGGTTTTTATTTTGCTAGGTGACCCGATTTTATTTGACTGTCCCTTGTACTTCACATTCCATCAAATGAGTCCTCACCTGTTACAGATGTAGGTCTGCTTCTACTGAGCAGTATTCTGAATGAAATATAATGCCTGGCTGTTTAGAACAAGGACAGCAAAAGCCTGAACCTGGATTATCCCTCTAATCGTTGTTATTCATCTTGTGAATGTCGAATGGGTTATCATTCACGACGCCATTGAGGGAATTCAAGTGACTGAGCTCTTAATACACTCTGATGGAGTGGATTAATAACGCAGCTTTCCAACAAATAAATCACTAGATTTAGCAGCTAAATTGATACCCGGGAAGTTAACTGTATTCACGACAGCCTAATTATGTTCTATCAAATAGGGATATATATATTTTTGACAGTATATCTACCCATAACGCGTATAATAATAATAATAATAATAATAATAATAATAATAATAATAATAATAATAATAATAAAGGTAATAATAATAACAATATGTTATATATGAAAATGAAAATACATAGCCTGTTTCCAGTCATTCGACCGGGTCAGGAATGAAATGAATGAAGCTCCATCTAGTGGCGAGGATAAGAATTGTGCCGGCTGCCGAAGCCTGTCGTACTCCTCTGGAATAATGATTAATGACTGACAGATGAAAAGAAAACCTGGCGAGTAGGCCGTGTGGTTAGGAGCGCGCGGCTGTGAGCTTGCATCCGGGAGATAGTGGGTTCGAATCCCACTGTCGGCAGCCCTGAAGATGGTTTTTCGGTGGTTTCCCATTTACACACCGGGCAAATGCTGGGGTCGCTTCCTTCCAGTTCCTAGGCCTTTCCTATCCCATCGTCGCCATAAAGCCTGTCTGTGTCGGTGTGATGTAGACCCACAAGCCAAAAAAAAAATTGAAATGATACTGGAGAGTGTCGCTGGAGTGAGAAATGACAGGAATAAATCGGAGTACCCGGAAGAAACTTGTCCTGCCTCCGCTTTGTCCAGCACAAATCTCTCATTGAGTGAGCGAGGTTTGAACCATGCAACACAGCGGTGAGAGGCCGCTGCGCTGCTGCCTGAGCAACGGAGACTACAATAATATTATTATATATATATATCTATAGAAAAGACGTCATAGATCCAACTGAAACAGTGAGAATCGACTGTGGTGATATTAAAGGGACCGGCAATTTTAAGTACTTAGGTGTTATCCTGACACCCAAGTATCAATAAAAACGGCGCCATCATTTTTAAACGAGAGAGAAAGATCGGGCGGCTGCTCGGATTGTTCCAGGAGACTTCAGTCAAAATTCTTAACTTATCAGGCGAAATCATGCCATTAAAATACAGTAGCCAAGCCGAAATGCTTATTTGCATCAGAAACATTATCTTGAAAGGAACTGTCGAATATAGAAAAGACCGAAATAATCTTTTAAGGAAGGTCCTGCGACCGAAAAAGAAACGGCAGGTGAGTTCACATACCTCCGGAGACCAAACAAAGCGTTGTACGAAAAGTTTGAGATCAACAGCATTAGGTGAAAGAAGACTGGATATTTATGTGAACATTAAAATAAAGTATATCCTAGTAAAGATGATCCTCACATTCCATGAAAACATGGTAACCCAAGCCCCATGAATGAATGAAATGCCCCTCACTACTTAGAAAATTGTGCGTTGAAGAAAGAAGACTTAGAAAAGAGAAAAGTGTTGGGTAAGAGATTACGGAAGAGAACGATCTTTGCGTGATGAAATCAAGTAGAACAACAAATCAGAAAAAGAACGAAATTGCGCCTGCCATAGAAAAAAAAAGAATATTGATGGAACAGGAATGAAAGAGAAACGAACCCAAGGAAATGATAGGAGTTGTTCAATAGTAGCACATTTCTGACTGAAAGCCCTTAGTCTTCTTCTTCAAATTATTCTTCTTCCTTTCTTGCACATGAGATGTCAATTTCCACAGTTTCATGACAGATGCCCTTCCTGACGCCAATCATATGTGGAGGAATATATTCACTGTTGTGTGTCCTGGTGGTGGTTGGTGGTATGGAGCGTTTCACGAAAATGAAGAAATGGGTGTTAAGATAACCATAGGCTAAGCATCCAGTCTCCGAGCTAGAGAAGTTAGAAGTAAGAAGTTAATATCCTCGGCCCGTTCGGAAATAAGACCCTGGGCCTTCTGAACCGAAGATTAGTACGATGGCCATTCAAACAAAATGCTATACATGCTGCTGGCAGAAGGGAGTGCAAAACTACTACTACTACTACTACTACTACTACTACTACTACTACTACTACTACTACCCTCCAGGATAGGTTTTTCCTCAGACTCAGCGAGGGATCCCACCTCTACCGCCTCAAGAGCAGTGTCCTGGAGCGTGTGACATTATGTCGGGGGATTCATCTAGGGAGGATGATCAGTACCTCGTCCAGGCGGCCTCGTCTGCTATGCTGAACAGGGGCCTTGGTGGGGGATAGGAAGATTGGAAGGGGCAGACAAGGAAGGGGAAAGGAAGTGTCCCTGGCCTTAAGTTATATACCATCCAAGCATTTTCCTGGAGCAGAAGTGGGAAACCACGGAAAACCACTTTCAGCATGGCTGAGATGGGAATCGAACCCACCTCTAGTCAGCTGACCTCCCGAGGCTGAGTGGACGCCGTTCCAGTCCTCGTACCACTTTTCAAATTTCGTGGCAAAGCCGGGAATTGAACCCGGGCCTCCAGAGGTGGCAGGTAATCACACTAACCACTACACCACAGAGGCGGACACTATTACTACTACGGATAAAAATATTGTGAGCTTATAATTAATTGTATTAGTGGATGACAATAAGCTTTCTGTTAATCCATCGTTAATTTGATAACCTTTATTTTCATAAACTACATTTCAAACCAGAGGCTGCCTAGCCGAGGTGGTAAAGGCGTGCTTGGTTCACCCGGAAGGAATTCGGTTCTTTTCCCTGTCAGGAAGTCGCTATATTTAAGAAAATGAATTTCCACTTCTGGAGTGGTACATGGTTTTGACAATAAGATTCACTCAGCCGACACCAAAAACGAGTGGACAAAGGCGGCCGGGCGTAGAGCTAACAACTCTATCACACGTAGTGCCGTGGTTATGGATAGTGAAAATCTTCGCCTTCTGCTCTTTGAAGGGCATTCAAAGCCTGTACGGAGATAACATGGCCTTTGAAGTTTATATACGTACGTGACCATCCTAGGTCTTGACTAACAAAAATGCTATGTAAATAACCAAGAATCATGTATATTAATTTGTGAACTATTGCTAATTGCCACGGACGTAATTTCAGGCCAAATGATCACTCCATCTTCTCACGCGCGACTAGATCATGACAATTACACCATCGTTAAGTGAATAACCTTTATTATAATCACAGTAGCGTATCCAGGATCGACCCATTCGGGGGGTGTGTATAGTTACACAACGATGATAGAACATACTGTAATGAAGGTGTGGTGCGCGCATGCATGAGTGCCATAAGGGCACTGATAAGTAAATTATGTTGATATACAGATTGCAGCAGACCTACCAGTGCATTAATAAATCTTACGTTAAAATACACAACAAGATAATTTGATCAAAGTGAATAGTTTTATACTTGAATACCGGGCGAGTTGGCGTGCGGTTAGGGCCACGCAGCTGTGAGATTGCCTCCGGGAGATAGTGGGTCGAATCCCACTGTCGGTAGCCCTGAAGATGGTTTTCCGTGGTTTCCCATTTTCACACCAGGTGAATGCTGTAGCTGTATCTTAATTAAGGCCACGCGCTTCCTTCCCACTCCTAGCCCTGTCCCATCCCATCGTTGCCATAAAACCTGTCTGTGTCGGTGCGACGTAAAGCCAATAGCAAAAAAAAAAAAAAAAAAAAAAATACATCGAATGGTATGTTCAGTTTACAATCTAAAATCCAACTTTTGGGGCTTCTTAGAAAATAGATTCAAGAGATCTACACTATTGGTTTAACAATTTCGTCTGTGTGAATATTCAAAATAGCCAATCTTTGAGTCGACTTTCACTCGTTTACTGTCGGTTTCTTTTTTTAAATTACCATGGGGGCTCTAACCCCCAGTAACCCGCACCTCTTGGCTACGCTCGGAGAGTGATTGTGCCTTTTAGTCACAGATGCTGCTTCATATACGATGAAAGCTGGTCAGTCTCTTCGAGTATTTTTTCCAAATCGCATCAATGTCACATGTTTGGCCCATTGATGGCATCGTATTGCAGAAAAGATACGACTCCCTTTCCATCTGTCAACAAAGTATTTTTAAGTGAGGAAAAAATCTGTTCCTAAAAGCACCAGCTCGTGTACACTTGCACAAAACTCGTCTGCCTCAGGTTCTTCCGCCGGAACCTGTTCTAACAATATGGGGAACTTGGTTATCCGCAATATCGTTCTACCAAGAGAATTTTAATCAAGTGAAAAGTGTAGTTAAAAGTATTGATAATAGTCATACTGCGCGTGTTCGTGAAGCAAAGTGCGCATTTGAATCTGAAACTGTATATAAATATATCATTTTTGTCCATGTGCATGATTCGACACTTTCTAAGGCGATTAACGGCCTAGAAATTCGCGATGCACCCCTACACGAATCCCTCTGGTAAATTCTAAACACCAGTTAGTTCTTTAAATTGTGTCCGTGGTGAAACTGGAGAAAAAGTTAAAAGGAAACTCAGTGCGGTGTTGGACTCAAACCCAGGACTGCAGAAGATTCAATCTATAAGCAACCACAGAAACGAAATCAGGGATTCTTCGCCAGAAGAATATTCCGAGCATTCAGTGCCAGTATACAAGTATTGCACAGTTACGTCCATCGATGTAGAACAATAATTTTCAGCGTATAGATTAATTTTGGCCAACAACAGAAAGTCATTGATGCCTGAAAACATTGAAAAAACTGTAGATAACCTACTGCCATGCATCGATTGCAAGGAACGAAACATCAATTTAACACTGAGTTGAAATTAAATAATAAGTTAGGTAAGTGTATTTTGTTTTATATTTTGTGTATATTTTAGCGCATATTTTCAACATTTTTAGTGCATATGTGCATGAATATTTTTGAAGTATTTAGTGCATATCAATCCGGGCCCTACTAATAACACTCGCTTATCCAGCGGAAACAGAATTTTAAATACATGATTAGAAATTGCTGTATGTGTAGGACGAAAATTGTATGTTTCCGGACATGGACTCCAATTTAAAATTTCACCAACTCTGTCCCCTGAGCAAGCCCTAGGAGTTTGTAATAGAATTTCGGATCATGCTGTATATCGACGTTTGGAGAATGTGAGAAACCTCCGGTTATGTGATATTCTGGTTACAACGTACATGTTTGTCACGACGAATAGGCTGCTGATCGATGCTGCCACTTCCATTTCGCATATTTTACAGAAAAGTGTTGTTTTACGTCGCACCCAAACAGATATGTCTTATTGTGACGATGGGGTAGGAAAGGGTTAGGAGTGGGAAGGAAGCGACCTTTGCCTTATATGGGGTACAATCCCTATACTTATCGTAAATGAGTAACAGATCATGTCTTCGTGAGTTTCTTGGCTTTTAACTTATTATCCGGATACTTGGCTGAGTAGGCAGTGCAGTGGTATTGATTTAAGGGGGCTCCGGGTTCAATTCTCCGTCGGCTAGGGGTTTTAATCTTCCTATACACGACAGATGCCACCCACCCTCCTGAAAGAGTCTGCCTTACGAAGGGCTGCACCAAGCTAACAAAAGTCACACACATATAGTATAATTCTTCTTGCTTCCGCATTGGGCCAACTGTGGACCACGTGAAACGTAATGCTTTCTGGCCACTCTTCTTTTCTCTTCCCAGAAATTCTTCATTCATTCACTCCTTATTTTTCTCTGCTCCTCATATATTACAAATTTGGGCCTGTTCTTCTGCTGCTCTTCGTGAAATTTGTGGTCATCTACACGAGTTATGAACTTCTTTCTGTGGAGGATCAATTCTGGTGTTATTTTAATTTATTCTGCGTCCTTCTTAACCTCCTCCACCCATTTTATTGTCCTCCTCAATCCAATTATATATTTAAATATCGTTTTAGTCTGGCGGTTGTCATTTATATTTAAATTTCAGAGCGTTAATTTTAGTTATCCCTTTCCGAATATTTTTGCAGTCTTGAGTTTCAGAAACGGTTTTATATAACATGTTTACGTAGTATTTACTGTATGAAATCTGATGATAGGAAATGGACTGACCTTGCCCTTTTACCTTGTGTATTGATTTGTACGCTGCGCCAAGGTTAAATGTCACCAACTTTATGCAACACTAATCCATGTAACCTTTATTTCTATAATACCGTTCCGTTAAATTAAGAAGGCCCATTGAACTTCCCAAGATTCGCCCTTACTGGATTATCTCATAACTCCGAGCGTCCAGATGAGTAAAACATAGGTAAATGTGTTTTTCAATGCAATTCGTTTTACATCGCACCGACGAGGGTACGTTTTTGGCGGCGATGGGACAGGATAGGACTAGTAGCGGGAAGGAAGTGACCCTAGTCTTAAATATGATTCAACCTTAGCATTTGCCATGTGTGGAAATGGGAAACCGCGGAAAACCATGAGTGCCGTGAGTGGGTTTTCAACTCACTATCTTCCAAATGCAAGCTGATAGCTACCTATTGCTCGGTATATTTGTGACAAATCAACAAGGCTATAATAATAATAGGCCTAATAATAATAATAATAATAATAATAATAATAATAATAATAATAATAATAATAATAATAATAATAATAATAATAATGAAAAGGTTTAAAATTAATTTACAATCAGATATCATTCATAGATTGCACTATCCTTGACAAATCCAGTTAGTGTTACAGATCTCCTGCACCTGAACATTTCTTGTTGAATGTTACCTCAACGTTCGAACCACGCCATGGGGACGCCCATGAAGCTGGCATTCCAAGGTCATCTCTACAAACACACCAAACGTTTTTAGCTTGCTCTTATTCATTCTGTCTTCAGAATTTGAGTGATAGTTGGAATTCCAACAACAGTCGAAAGTTTGTCTTTACTTATAGTGGGTTACTTCTGCGTATGCGTTTTTTAACCATGCTTTTTACCGGGCAAGTTGGCCGTGCGATTAGGGGAGCGCAGCAGTGTACTTGCAACCGGGAGATGGTGGGTTCGAATCCCACTGTCGGCAACCCTGAAGATGATTTTCCGTGGTTTACCATTTTCACACCAGGCAAATGCTGGGGCTGTATTTTAATTAAGGCCACGGCCGCTTTCTTCCCACTCCTAGGCCTTTCCTATCCCATCCTCGCCATAAGACCTCGCCTGGCGCAGGTCTTTCGACTTGATTCCCGTAGGCGACCTGCGTGTCGTGATGAGGAAAACATGATGATGAAGGCGATACATACACATAGTCGCCGTGTCAGGGGAATTAACCAATTATGTTTAAACTTCCTGACCCTGTCGGCAACTGCCAGAGAACTGCAACAAGACCTCAGGAGGGTCACTGGAGTCACGGTGTCTGACCAGACAGTAAGGAACAGGTTATGATAAGTGTCCTTACGACCCAGACGTCCTGTTCAAGTGCCCCTTTTAACGCAGCAACTTCGCACAGTTCGCCTTCTGTTTGCCCGTATCCACGCCAAGTGGCAACTTCGCCAATGGAAAACTGTGTTATTCTCAGACGAGTCCAGAATTCCCCTGACACAGCGTGATGCACTTCGACGTGTATGGAAACGCCATGGTGAGCAGTACATGACAAATGTTGTCCAGGAAGGCGACCGATTCTGGCAAGGCTCTGTGATGGTGTGGGGTGGCATCAGTATTAATGGCCGTACGGATCTTGTCGTCATCCGTGGTAATCTTACTGCTGCGGGGTACATCGAGCAGATACTACTACAGCATGTGTTGGTTGCTGCACACGGTGTTGGCCGTGAATTCGTGATCATGCACGACAATGCCACGGCTCATGTAGGGCGCATCACTAGAGCTGTCTTGCGAAAAATGGACATTCAAGAGATGGAATGGCTATCAGTGATTCCCGAGCTTAATGCCATCGAACACGTGTGGGATATGCTTGACAGAAATGTTCGTGGGCGTCCTCTTACCCCACAGACTCTCCAAGACCTTGAACAGGCTCTCATTGAAGAATGGGACCTGATACACTAACGTGACCTCCGTCGACTTACACGGAGCATGCCACACAGGTGTCAAACAGTGATAAATGCTCGTGGAGGACATACACCATACTGAAGCTCTCCAACTGTGGTGAAAAAATCACCATGGAAGACTGTTATCACTTTGTTTTCACCCCTATTTGGACATTTCCGTTTGTGTTCTGAAAATGAACGCGAATCCATCGATGTTCTTTATTTTACTTCAACGGTAAAGGAAAAAGGTTTAGGTGGTAATATACCTGGGTGTGAGGTATTGTTTTGTGAAGCATGGTATACGTTCAAAAACATGTTCCCCTAATTTTTTGAACAGTTTATTTTGTGATGTTATTCATGCGTACAAAAAAGTAGAAATATTGTGTTCAGCAAATACTTATATTGCGTAATAGGGTAATCATTTAATAAAGGAAAATACTGCATTGTTGTACTTCTGTTCATTGAAAAAAATAAAGTTTAAACATGAATGTTTGAATAGTTTCCTAAACTATATATTCTAAGTGGATCATCGGTGACCCCAGAGAGTGATTTATATTTGAAAGTAACAGGGTGGTGTTCTAGGGTTAAAAATATACCTTTCGGGGTGAGTTCAAGGTCTGGAAAAGATAAAAACTAAAAATTCATTCTCACATACGTGCTCTGGAAATGTACCAGCATATTCTGGCTGGTTAGGTGTTTCTCGGTAAAGTTTTCCCGTTATTTGACATAAACTAGAATTACATTATTAAAATATTTTAAATTATTTGTAACTAATTATTTGTGGAGAGTATACCAAATAATAACAACAAATTATACTGCTGACAGTTTTTAACATAACTGGAATAATGTCTATGAAAACAATACATTCATATATTCAGTTCAATTCTTTTTCTAGCAGGCCATTTCTCAACAACAAACATGTATATGGAACATACTTTTAAATCAGTTCTTCAGCTTGGGGAAGCGTGTATAGGTATTATGCTTTGCACAGTAAGTCTTGATTCGATATTTTCCGAAAAAGAAATCAAGGCCTGGCTAAACACAGCAACAGAAATGATAGAAACACACTCTGTGAGATCCAAACAACAATTGTAGCAAAGGCCGACTTGAGAAAAGCGACTCGTTAATGTAATAATCTAAACCGCGCGATTGTGCGGGCTAGGTGAGAAAGGGATGGCATGTATTGATCTGGATGAATCCGTTTGTGTACGGAACATTTTCGCCTGTCATGAACTGACACAACATAAACAAAAACGAATCTAGTGAGCAAGTGCATTATTTATAAACTTGAAATTTTCCATTCTTCTGGTTCCATGGTACCGAGGGATTGGAAGTCATCAGCAACTGCCTGCTCTTCCTTCAGTTACTTGTAAATAGGCCTCGGGGCTGGGAATAGAGTTGATGTTGAAGAAGCGTGAAATTGGTTCTGGTAATTCAGCGATGGAGGTACTAGACTTAAAGAAAAATTACACTCAACACGACTTTGAGGCTTGTAAAATGAGGTTCTTCATAATGTGCTCGAACAGGCAACTCTTGCTAGCACCTGCAAACTGTCGCCAATTTGAAATTTACGTTTGCTACATTATTTGCACTTTTTGCCACCTCGACAAATACGCCCTGCAATTCTCTCTGGACTAGCGTAGTGTGTCAGCCTCTACATCACTGGTTCGTGGGTTCAAACCCGACTGAGGAATTCGGACTTTGGAAGGGCAGTCATAATTCCATTTGGCGCTCCAAGTCATATGGCATCGGTGTGTTCAACATTTCCGGTGACATATCCAGTCTTTGCTCAAGAAAATTAATTTTAACTCAGCAATAGGGCACACAGGAGGGTAGGCTGAAATGAAAAGTACACATCTGAGGCAAATTAAATGGCTTCACATAAACATGCATACATATGGTATTTTAGGTCAAGCTTCATTTTATTTTCACTGGATTTGAGCCGCTATGATCTGCATACAAACAACTAATCATGTTGAACTTCCGATTTGAACATCCTTACAGTATTTCTCGAGTCTATCGATGTTCAGTCTTCTAGATACTAAATTCATCCCTGAAATGCTTTTTTCATCATTATCTCATTTCAGTTTATGCCAGTTACTTCAGAGGTTGCTGTAGCCACCCAGTCCCATATTTATTTTGGCTGAGTTTAAGGCATTTCATGGTGCCATGTGCTATTTTAAATTAAAATGTCAACCCAGAATCGACTGAGATTCCAATTTCAGCCTTCTGAGTGTAAAGCCAGAAGCTAAGAATCTGAGTTAATCACTCGTCTATTTCTTTTTATTATTATTATTATTATTATTATTATTATTATTATTATTATTATTATTATTATTAAACTGTTATTGCTATTAATAGGAAGACTGTACTTCTGCTGTTTAGACTCAAAAATTCGTTAAAATCAAGATAACTCATCCTGGTTAATTCTGAAACATGGAAATAGATTTTACCTGGGGAAAAATCCTGTCTTGGACAATATTTGCTCTTCGTTTTAAGTAATGTCAAATAATGGACGATAGATGGATAGACGGATAGATTTATTTTCCCCATATTTTAGGGTTTTTCAACCTATTAATCTTTACGGAGAAAATAGAAAAAGAAAACGGAAACAAATAAAGACAAAGCAAAACTAGGGATATACAAAAACACTATAAGGATGCTAATAATAATTAACACTATTAAACAAAACTAGACGGCAAAACGGCAACACAAAATAAACAAACAAACAAACAAACCAAAGAACCAAAGAACAATGGCCTATCTCTAAAACCCTGGTTGAATCAGCAAGCCTTATCACTCACTCTGAACACTAAACTCGCAGACCAATATCTAGAACAATGCATAACCTCGTCCTTGAATTACATTTCACTGATTCCCGTCAAGGCTGCATTCTCCAGGCCCCGACTTGCCACACTACCTTGCTCAGATCTCCCTCGTTATCTAAAACGTTGCTGACTCAACCCCCTTCCCTCCCGTATCTTGCTAAGCCTCAGTGGCCTGTATTTATCATTTCCTCTTATTTTCTTTATCTAGAACCAAAATATTGAGCCAAAAGCACAAGTAGTATAACAATACAAAACAATCATATCAAACTCCTACATACATCATTATACCTAATTACATGTCTCTTGACCAATCCTCACACGTCCACTTTATTTCCTTTATGCATAAGTACAAATTTAAATTACCCATGTCGATTCTTTTATCACTCATCCAATAATTTTCTGACCATTACCTTTCTGCTTTAATAATTCCTTGTGACTCGCACTCAATACTTCCCTCTCACTTTTTTCGTTTCTTTACACCTTACTAACAAGTGCAGGTCTTACCTCACTTCATCACACAGTAAACGTGATGTATTTTCCTTTTTCCGAATCCACCCCTTGTTTTTGTGTACTGTAGAGTCAAAATACACCATAATAAGCCTCTTCTCGCAGCTCTATCTACATTACTAATACTTAGCCTCGATACTTGGCTTATCCTATTAAACATACTTAGGGTCGCTCTTTTTCGGCGTTCCTCCGTATGACGTTGCATTTGGATATATTTTACCCTCCTTACAATCAATCTCGAAAACCTATTTCCCCTTTCATCCCAATCCTCATACCACATATATCACAGTCCCACCCTTTCCACATACATTTTGAACTTAATCAGCCAGCTCTCATCATACATACTTTTAATCTGGTGCTGATAAGTGTTTTGTAGCAATATACCCCCCTCACTTATCTTTAATCTCATCCAGAAAAATCAGTACTCTCTTCACAATTTCCACTTCAATTTACTACCCACAAATTACTATCGCCCCCGCGTTTGCTGTGCATTTGGGGAGTTGCATCAACGTCTTGCTAAATTTACTATTAATCTGATTTAGCCTATCCCTTCCTTCCTCCAGACCCCATAATTCAGCTCCGTAAAGTACACTGCTTAATACTAATGTCTTTTCGCCCCCTCCACTTTGTTCTCTTAATATGGTCTCTCCATCCCCCTTTCTTGTTTATAAGAACCCCCAAATATTCTAAATTTTCTACTTCTTCAATCACATCCCCCTGAGCCACCCATTTCCTCCTCTTCTTTCTCGTCCTGTCCTTTCGAATTACCATCACCTTCGTCTTATTACAATTAATTTTCAGGGACCACTTACTTGAATACTCTGAACCTCATTTAAACTTATCTGTGAACCCCACTCTGCTAGAGTCATTAATATCACGTCGTCAGCAAAGGTCAATCCTGGGATCTCTTGATCGCCTAAATCCGGACATACCCTGTTTTCCTTCGTGTCCTTGAAAAATATCATTTATGAATAATAAAAATAGAATCGTAGATAGTTTACAGCCCTGTTTCAATCCAATCTTACATTCAGTCACGTTGGTTACTAAACCTTCTTCCAGTTTAATACAACAGTAGGCTTTATTATATACGGTCTCAATCGCTCGGATCATCTTTCCTGAAACCCCCACACTTCCTGTTTTTTCTACTAGCGCGCTTCTACTCACTGTGTTGAAAGCTTTCCCAAAATCAACGGAAGCTACATATACTTTACCCCCGTCCTTATTCAGATACTTCCCCAGGATCCTCTTAACTACCATTATCTGTCGTCCCCCTGCCCTATCTAGAACCACCCCGAAAATTTGACAGTATCGACTGCTCTTCAGCCCAGTCTCTCAGTTTTTTCGCTAACATACCTGTACAAATCTTACTGAAGGAATCCAGTAAAGTCATTCCTCAATAATTACTTGGGAGATTTCTCTCGCCTTTCTTTTTGTAAATTAGGCATATAATCCCAATTTGCCACACTTTTGGGAACCTACCAGACTCATAAATCCTGTTGAATAACTTACTATGCCCTCCACCATCTGTCTATATTTCTTTCCAAAATATACATTGATTCCATGTCCTCCTCCTGCCGACCTAGTCCTCAGTTTCCCTATCACCCCCATTATCTCCTCATCTGATATTTCTTTATCTAACTCATAAATCTGTACATCTACTCTCCTCTGTATGACTTCCCCCCCCCTTGTTTCTCTCCATCTATCCCTCCCACCTAATATTTCATGAAAGTAGTCCACCCATGAATCATATTCAATTTTCGGTTTGTCCAACCTCCCCCTCATTAATTTTATTCAATCTGTCCCACCCCCTTTCAGGTTGCTTCATTCTACACTCCCTATTTATCGCCCCTGCTTGTTCTCTCAGCCATGATTTCTTCCTCTCTGCAATTTTATGCTTGTATTCATTCCTTAATTTACAAAAATCCTCTCCTTCTGTACTGCCTCCGTGCTTTCTGTATTCTATTTAGAGCACTCATGACTACTTTCCTCATATCCTTACATTTTGTTTTATACCACTCGCATTCCCTTCGCTTCTTTCTTTTCTTAAATCAAATCATCTGAGCTACGCTCTTTATTGGATATTCAATTAACTCCAGCGCTCTATCAACATTATCTTCCCTTAAAGCGACCTCCCATCCACACTAGATTAATTGCAATTCATTCACTATAAGAATATATAAATCCCGATTTACATTCTCTGACCACTTATATATAATGTATCTTCTACTCTTCTTTACACTCCTTTTTTCCCCTCCTTCCTCTTCCTCCTTCTCACTTCTTCCTAGCTTAACATATACCGGGGCATGATGGGATTAAACCCAGTCCCCTATTCCTATCCTCTTAATTTTCTCTAACATGTTCCTCCGAACTAATTACTAAGTCTAAAGCACTTCCAGCCTGAGATGTACTAATGTACGTCAATTTACCTTCCCTATAACCTTCCCACCAGCCGTTCAGAATATATAGGTTGCCTGCCTCACATAATTCTAGCAGTTATAACCCATAAATATTCCTTTCATTACCTTCACTACACCTCATCCCCCTCATCATCACCCTAGCCCCTTTATTATATGTTGGACATGGCATTCTAACATTCCGGTCACCTAATAATAACATACCATTTTCCACACATATTTCCAATAATAGATCCTCAAAAAACGTTCATTCGCGTATGGCGTGCCCTTAGGGTGACAGTATGGGAAAGCCAAGCACACCTTCTTCTCTCACGCTTTCTCACTCCCCATATTAAACCTAATCCAGACCACCTCTTCCATCCCATTTACAATATCTTCAATTAAATCACTAATTCCTTCCTTTATTAAAGCAACTATACCCCCCGGGGTCCTGACCTTCATCCTTGCCTTCCTTGTTTGGTTTATACTTGACCACAAACCCCCTCCGTGTTAAGAACTTCCCTAATTCTAATCACGTCTCTAACAGCGCCACAATATAGAAGCTTTCTACTAATTTGATCACTTCTTCATTTTCCATCTTACTTAGCAAGCTTTCAACATTTTCAAAACCTATCTTCCAATATATTTATATCATTTTCGCCCCTGCTTCTCCATTACCCCCTTATTTTTACCCCCCTCTGACACATTACTTCATTAACTTCATGTAATTATCGCCCTCTCACTTTCCACCTCCATTCCGTCTTTTAGAGGCATTTTCTGACGCTCTTTATCCGTCTTTTCCTCCAGACCTTTATTTTTCTTTCCCCACAAGTCCCTTGAACTCAGACTTCTTCCTCTTCCCAAGGCCTCGTTTCTTTTTCTTTCTTCTCGAGCTCCCTCACCTTTTCCATGCACGTGCACACTGTCGACGACACTCGCTGATTCTTCATTTTCCCCTATCGCTATTAACTGCTGACTTCTCTTATCTGTTCCTATCTGTCCTGGACTCTTCCCTCTTCCATGTCCCCACCTCTTGCCCCGTCATGGCCGTCCATTCGCTTTGCGACCTTCCTTTCACCTTGTCTCCTTACCAGACACCCTTCCTGTTAAAACTTTTCATCTATTTCCTGTAGCTTAGCCACTGACCAAGTTTTAGATCATCTCCCATTTGCCACAACAAGCTGTTGGCCATTTCAGTCCTTGATTCCTGGCTGGTACTATATGTTTTCTTAAAATTTTATAACTCTTACTTCCTTCACTCCTCATGTCTCTTTTGACCCACACTTTCTCACCTTGCAGATCAAGGTAAATAATAATCTGATCTTTATTGGCATATAACCTCTCGTTTTTCCTACACTTTCACATCGCCAGTGAAATTAATCTTCATTTTATTTTGGATCACCTCCACCACTTTATACACTATATCCACTTTATTCTCTTTCGCTTCCTCTTGAACACCATAGATAAATATACATTTCCTCGTATGTTCCTGGCTACTAATTGCTTCATTTTTCTTCAACTTAGCCACCTTCTCTTCCAAATTTTTCACCTTCTTCTTCAGTAGCAGTACTTCCTCCGCATTACTTCCCACCTTGGACGTTGTCTCACCCATTTATTCTTGAATCCACCTTTTCATATCATTTATCTCCTTCAATTAATCCCTTATCATTTCTTTAATTAGGTCCATTGGCGTGCCTCTTTAACCACCTCCTTAATAGCTTCAATTTCATCCCAACCGATGGCACCACTTGTACTAGGGCCGGGTTTCAATTCCACGACCCCAATAACTAGTAGAACTGCCTCCACTGCTGCCAGCAATGCCACTTCCCTCATACTTTCCATGTCACCCTTGCTCTCCATTCTCCTTATTACACTTCTCATACTTCATCTGCCATCTTCCAATTATCGCTCGATATTGTTCAACTGAAATCCCCATGTCTCGGCACTAAGCATTCAGCACATCAGCTGTCACTGCTTGCTTAAGCTCAACTGAAATACTGTAGTGAATGACCACACAGCCTAGCAAGATAGTGATTTGTCCAGTTAAATAAGACGAATTCAACGGAAAATTGAGGAATACTGTAGCTTCCTTATTTATCAATATTTAGTCAACATATTTCACCTTTATCTATCGCCCATTCTAGTCTATGGCATCATCTCGTTCAGGAAGATTGTATGATAATATAAAAGACGTCGGGAACATCTGTGTAGAATTTTCTACTTCCAAGCCAACAAATCCATGGGGCCTACGTATACGGAGAAAATGGGTGAAAGTTATCGGGAATTAATAAATTAATTACTTAATTATTTAATTAATTTACACAATGAGCATTGTATTATAAAATTGTTGATGGTTTAAACTACTCTTGTTTTACGAAATGGAATAAAATAAAACAGAAGAAAGAAATTAGTATGATGAAAATAACAAAATCAGGTTTAAAAATTTTCTCCGAACAAAAGTACAATTATATCTGCAAAAATAAAAAAATGAATTAACGACAAACATACCAGTCATAAGTACTGAATTTGATTCCCTTTGAAATTTGTCCATTGAACACGTAGGAATTGCTTCGACATAATTATTCTCAAGACTGTCAGCGAAGTCGGAAGCAAACGTATATATATATATATATATATATATTATTGTATGTTGTACATATTGTAATTAGTGGTGAATATATGTCCTGTCAAAGCTTTTCATCTATTTCTTGTAGCTTAGCCACTGACCAAGCTCTAGATCATCTCCCATTTGCCGCAACAAGCTGTTGGCCATTTCAGTCCTTGATTCTTGGCTGGTACTATATATTTTCTTAAAATAAAGAGCTGGCTGAATATCAAATTCCTTTTAATGGTACTGAAACATAACTTCGGGACGAAACAACATCTGCTTAATGCAGTGTTCACAAGTTTGTGCTGAAATAATTAGTCATGTATCTATGTCATTATGGCACTTGCTCTGACTACTACAACTACTACTACTACTTCTACTACTACTAGTAGATATTTAAATATTTAGTCAACACATTTCACCATTATCTGTCGCCAGTAGTAGTAGTAAACACGCTGATTTCAGTAGTCTGGTCGGCTGGTAGTAGTTCTGTTTCAAGAAGGGTTGATTTAACTCCGACTTACCGAGCGAGTTGGACGTATGGTTCGGGGAGCACAGATGTGAGCTTGCATTCGGAAGATAGTGGGTTCTATCCCCACTGTTAGCAGCCCTGAAGATGATTTTCTGTGGCTTCCCATTTCCACACCAGGCAAATGCTCCGCCTGTACCTTAATTAAGTCTACGGCCGCTTCCTTCCCACTCTTAAGACCTACCTGTGTCGGTGCGACGTAGAGCGACGTGTTAAAAGACCTCCATCATATGTCACTGGCATTTAAGTGTTTAAAGGTGTTTAAATGATATATATATGTCTCGATAGCTTCCTACGCACTAAACACAATACAGTAAAGTCTAGCTTCATTACATGTACGTTATTTTTATTATAATTATTGAAGTATAATACGTATCGTTAAATGTGTAATGCGACAGAATGTCCCTTATCGTGGATTATACTGTTCGTGACAAACATGTTTGATATTTCCACCTAATGGGTTGCTGTTTGCGCTAATAGCTGCATACTGCCGTGCCGTGACCACAGTTTCAACCACAGGACACGAGCTCAAGTACATAATCATGTTGTGGCTTAATTTTCCAGCCCGATCAAATGCTTGAAGCGTGACTTGAAATTCAAGTAACTTTTAATTGAACGTAACAGCTACAGTTTTTATCATAAGAGCGAGATCTCCTGATACTGGAAATGGATGTCTCCTACAATAGTTTACGCATTAAAAATTCCCATACGTCGAGTTAAATCCCTACCTCAGCCGAATAAAATCTAAATGCCGTATTTACTAAATTTATCAATTACACAATATCGGCCCCCGTATCCCAAAATGGTGGATTAAAAACGGTAGAGTTTGTCTGAATTATTAAGGATATTTGAGATGATAATCATAATTTTACTGTTTATACATCCCACTAACTACTTTTGGCGGTTTTCTGAGATGCCGGGATGCCGGAATTTTCTCCCACAGGAGATAATTTACGTGTCAGTAAATCTACCGATACGAGACTGACGTCTTTGAACACCTCTATATACCACCGGGCTGAGCCAGGATCGAACCTTGCAAACTTGGGTCGGAAGGCCAATGCCTCAACCGTCTGAGCCACTCATCCTGGCAGGATTGGATATATGAATGTAAATTTTGTAGTGCAACCTATTTATTGTATATCTGACAAAATTTATCAATACTCAGCAATGCAACACTCAGTAGAATGTCTGTTCTGCCCTCTGGATGAGTAAAACGCAATTTGAGAATTAACAGTGTCTGTCTAAACGCCATCCTGTCAAGTGCCATCCCTGGTAGATAAATCTATACGGTTATTATTTGTATTAATATTTTTATACTAATTTTATATCATTTTCTTTGCGTTCTTAGTTTTTGAAATAAAATGGAAGTCATGAAGAGTGGTATAAATGATATAGGCTCTTCAAAGTTGCGTATTATGTTTGTTCGGTCATCATACCGGAGGATGGTTAGATCTCCAAATAGAACTAGAAAAATAAACTAAATTTATGAAGATAATAATAATAATAATAATAATAATAATAATAATAATAATAATAATAATAATAATAATAATAATAATCATGTTAACAATTGTACCGGGAGTACATCTTCTTCGTCCAGTTAAACTGTGCGCCTTCTATAAGACCTTCTATGTTATTGAACTTGAACTAATGTAAAGCAGGATACTTGGGTTTGCAGATGTTAGATGTCCCTACCATCGGCCTAAATGCCCCCTCTGGCGGGATTAAGGTCAATTAATTCTTAAGGGAAAGTTAATTTTAAGAGGTGGCTAACCTTACTTTTGAAGATTATTTTGTTCTTGTGTCAGGATTGTCAACACTTCTGCCTCCTTTTCTCAATCTCCTGTATCTATCAACCAATTACAAATTTTGCGAATATATCCCATAGCCATTTAAAATTGGGGGTGTGTACAGGCATCCAGCCTATCTGTAAGGCGTTTTGGAAACTTCGCCTCGATATGCTATAAAAGCTGGGTACCTTAGGTCTGTGTTGTCATTGTCATCGCTCCAGGCTATTGTGTGCGGCATGTACTAAGGGGGCAGGGACCGGAGTTCGGCAACTCAAGGTAATGGGCGAACTGTCTTAACATGTGATAGCTCAGGCAGATAGCTTGAGGGAAAGGTTTCAAACTTATTTTGTTCATGTAAAGTTCTAATTTCAAGATGTAGATTTTCGGCAAGTCTGAGGACTCTGTTTAAATCCCTGCTGCGTCTCCTAGGCTATGTAAATTAGTGGAGCGAATATGGTCTTATAAAGTAGCGTACCTGTTTTAGAGCTATAATGCTCATTCCTTGTATGTTATCGTGTTAATAATTAATTCTATCAAGTTTTGGTACCTGATAATTGGACTTATAGTCCACTGTTGTTGTGAGAGCTGACGACTCATTATTGTATTGTTATTATTTATTCAGATCTTCAACTTATCAAATTTTAATATCAAAAAAGGAGAGAATAAAATTTCAAAATTTAGTGCTTTAACTTATTCCACCGTATCCTGTCACAAATTCGGTCTAGCCCAGTGTAGAAGGCGTGGTACGTCCGGAAGTCGGCAACAAAAATCTCCATTTACTAAATTATACTAAACGTATATTGACAGGAGATACTGCGACCGTTCATCACTATGCCATAGGCATGTTAGGAGGTTTAGTCAATCATATATGCCGTTTTCCGCAACATTCTATGATTCTATACATTCTATACGTCGTATGATTTGAGATACCCAGACCCGAAGGAAGCAGTTTTCTGCACCGTATTGAGAAATGGACAGAGTATTACCACTGAACCTTGAAATCACGCTCTCACTCCGTGCGAGAGAGGAGGAGAGATGACGCTACGCGTGGAAATATAGGTTGTCAGAGAGTGGGCTGAATTAAGGTATGTTAACACCCAAGAAATAAAAATCCTTACTGATTCAACACCGCATTCATTGGTGCCAATTCACCATAATTAACTAAAAAGGAGGAGAAGAAGAAGACCTTTATCTGAGATAATCTATGGAAATTTATAAGTCAGGTCTCATTTGAACCAACGTATTTAATGCAAATTGTTGATGGATATAAATGCAATACTTTAATAGTGGATCCGTAATGACGCATGTCGTTTAGTGGTACGCAGACTAAGGATGACTCCCAAGATCTGGCAACGTGAGGAAAAAATTGGGAGGTCTTGCGAGATGAACCATGACGCGTGAATTTCTTAAAGGACGCTTTTGAGATTGTGAATGACCCGTTGATCGTATTAATTCAAAACTGGATCAGTATAAAACAGGGGACATGAGCTATAATTTGATTGCTTTCGCATCGCTGAAGGATTCTGTTTACCAAAGCTCAATTTCGATCAGGGGTGTGGTCTACCACCTCCCCAACCACTCAGCCCAGATATCATAAATAAGACCCGTACTTATATGCAGTATCCCATTGTAATTTGTGTAGCCTCAGTACTCACGTGTAATGATGAACTAGGGATATCAGTGTATGAAGTGCTGTGTCGAGGAGAAACATATCAGTGTGGTGTAAATATCGCGAAATAAGCCGTGTGGTACGAGACAAAGTACAGTGGTGATGAATAGAAGTCTTATTTCAACATTTAATCCTGTAAATATCGATGATAGTCAGTGTCGGCTTATGATGCGATCATCAGAGAAAGGGCATACGCATCAGGTTGTTTAGAAGTAGTGAGACAGCCGATTATATTCAGCAATTAATAGTGGCTGATTTAAAAGTATTTTAAACGGTGAGTGACACTTAGTAAAATTAAAGAACGGTGTCAGAGATAGGAAGAACTTTTGCATATTCCATGGACACTCGTGGTAATAATTAGACTGTGTTATTAATGGGGAAATGAATAGTGATTTATACAAACTTAACACTATTCGGGTTAGTCCATTTCTTGTTATAAGTGGATCTAATCACCAGTATATTCTGTGAAAACACATAAACAGTGTTTATTAACTAAATTTCCCTTTTTGCCTCTATGTTCGTGAGTGATCATCGAAACCAGGAACTGGAATGAACGAGAATCGCGCCTAAAGTGCCTGCATTCATCTCCTCAGGGAACGTCTAGAAATTCCAACAACGGAAGACCACAATTTGGGACATGGACGTTGTGAGGAGGAAGAAAAACGAAGGACTATTTAAGAGTGGAGCTGTCGATATGAGGGTCTAAAATTTCCAGATGTACCCTCGAGATGGCAGCGAACCACAGGCATTATCTGATAAGTACACTATTTGAATATATTAAACCACGAGATTAGCATGCTAATATCAGTTTTTTGCGAATTAAAAATATAAAAAGTATGTTGTAATTAATAATATTAAATGTAGGGAACACTATACGCGTGTGACTGGGAAATATTATTTTATTAATTTAATTAGGATTTCTTCTGCGATTTAAGGATATTCACTAATATTTCAGTGGGCTTATTTGCATGAATTAGTACATAGATCCCATAAATTATTAGTTAGTATGAAGCACATATTTTGAGGATAACGGCACTTCAATAAAATATATAATTCTTCCTGATATTACTAACTGGTAAGTATCTTCATAGTAATTTGAATATAGACTATGTGTTCGCCTCACAGTGTGATTCAGGTATTTTATAAATCCCATATAATAATAAATGATCATTGAAGATGTTCAAATAGAGGTATAATTTGTATTATATAGGTACGCGAGTGAAATTGAATCAGTTAAATAACCTGTAAACTCTTCTCTATAAATGAATAAAATGGATTTGAGATGCAGTGGTGTGATCTTGGAAGGATGAGGCTTGTGAAATATTTGAGATGCTGGAATGACAAAGAATTATAATAATAACGTCTATCGTGGTGTATTGAATTAGGCCGTATATGTAACCGGAATAATAAGTATTAAGAACTGGTGGCCTTTAAATAAACGTGTACTTGGGAACGAGCCAAGATGAAAAGAAAGAAAAAGAAAGAAAGAATAGAAAGTGTCTTTACTGCCACAAGGCATGACAATGGCCCATTACTAGAGGAAGAAGGATTTACGATATAAGGGTTCCAACGGTCCGAGGGGGACTCCAAGAGTCTTAACATTTGCCTGTAAGCTTCCTTTCATTCACCAATGTAATATCAATTCCATGCTAATGATACATTATGAGTAGCGTCGATAATTTTATGATTCTGCGAAGGACGTATTCCTCCCCATTTTTATGTATCAAATTAGCTCGTGATTGGAGTTTCAGATTTTTACCTCGGAAGCTGAAGAACGTGGGCTCGACCCTCGTTGGACCTATGGATTAAACCTGATACTTTATGGCTTGACTAGACCATATCTTCAAGATGTATTGTTTGTTATATGTTTGATATTTCCTATGTAATGTATTTATGTATTTCATTATTCCCAAGTGCTTAAGGTGATGGGTTAGATACCAGCGTTGGTTGATTTATTTTGTATATAACAGGATTAGGTAAACCCAGGATACGCGTATGTGTTCAGTGTAATATATGATTGACGTGGTCAAATAGACCATGTCTTTGATATGTGGCGATACAATCTCGTGCGTAAAAAATGTACCAACTAATACACATAAATTCCATAACAATGACAGTTAACTAATAATATGATTCATTGATAAAATGCCATCATGACTTCTGGTCAGTCTTTTCAAATAACAGATACCGTCGAGTGTCATTGTTTAAAAAGGAATACATTTGCATACCCTACATAGTATCAGTGCGCGTTAATAAAGTGATTTAAAGTATGCCAAGCGACAGCCACAACTGTGAATAAACTGAAAGGACGTTAAGGCATACTGTGTACAAATAATTGCTCTTCAGATGATCATTTCTTTGTTTATATGTAATGATATGGCTTCATCTCATATATTTATCGTGTGATTCTATCAGTTTAATAAAATGTTTAGTAAATATTCTTAACAAAGATTCTTCTCATTTTATAATTTTAATGTATTCATCTCACATTATAGAGAACCCTACTTTCGTTATATTTTATGTATTGCCTATTTTCTTTTACGAACATTCCATTGCCCGTATGCTTTTGAGCTTTAGCCGTTGATCCAATGAAAGTAGTGTGGATGAGACTTGGAGCCTCGGAAAGTGATTTCCGAAAGTTCTCATGCAGGAATTCCATTTATTTGTTTGTGAAGCCGCATTATATAATTGTTGCCCAGATATGCCCGGGCCAAATATATTATGCTGTTGCAGGGAAACCGATCTTAGTGTCATAATGATGCTTATTAGGCAGGATGAGGAGAGAGGGGATTTGACTTAGCTTTCCTCACTGTGCCAGACGTACTATTGCAGGACGAGAGACCCTAGAAGTAGGAAACTTGGTAACTCATAGATGCACTAGGCGTGCTCTATATGTAATTACTCATCACCACCCATAACCCAGCAACGTCTATACAACCAAAGCCTTAAATAAGACTGGGACTTCAGTGGAAGCTACGTTATTCTTGCTTGCCTGTGCCGAACTACAGAAAAAAATGTGCATCATACGAAAACTGGTACCAATCACAGCCAAAGGGGTTTTGCGTGCGAGCAGGGTTTTCTCCACTTGATGAAACAGTGACACAAGTGCTTGTGTGTAACTTTCGAAGTAAAGCTTGTAAATTTCGTTCTGTGGCCCCTGTTCTGAATTCAATCAATCACCATTCATATGCATTTAGGGCTGTCTCCCAGAAAGTACATTTCCTGTCAGTTGTTTCCCAGTCTTCTCTTAAATGATTTCAAAGAAGTTGGAAACTTATCAAGCATCTCCTTTAATATAGTATTCCGATCCCTAATTCCTCATCCTATAAATGAGTATTTACCCCTATTTAAATACCAACTTTACCCTCAACATGTCTTCCGTGTTTCTCCATTTTCACACCAGCAATTGCGGGTATGCCTTAAATAATGCCAAGGCTGCTTCCTTCCCATTCCTAGACCTTTCCTATTCCATCACCGCCATAAGACTCCGGATCCATGGCTAAATGATTAGCTTGCTGGCCTTTGGTGACAGGGGTCCCGGCAGTGTCGGGAATTTTAACCATAATTGGTTAATTCGCCTGACACGGGAACTGGGTGTATGTGTCGTCTTCGTTATAATTTCATCCTCATCACGACGCACAGGTCGCCTACGGGAGGCATATCGAAAGACCTCCACCTGGCGAGCCGAAGTCCTTGGACACTTCCCGGCACTATAGGCCATACGCTATTCCATTTCATTGACACCATAAGACCTATCTGTGTCGGTGCGAAGTAAACCAAACAAAACTCCAACTGTATCTTCATTTTATGACATTTCCTACTTTTAAAAACTCCACTAAAGCGTTATCCGTCTACCAATATCATTCCAAGCCATCTCTCTACTGACAGCTCGAAACAATTCGCTTAGGCGAGCTTCTCGTCTCCTTACTTCCAAATCTTTTTGTCGAAAATCATCCAGAACAAATCCTACTGATTTCCTTTGAATTTTTCAGTTCGTGTGTCAGATAATCTTGGTGAAGGCTCCATACAATAGAACAATACTCTAATTGGTTTGAGGTCTTAGCAGTGATATATATGCACCCTCTTCTTTACGTCCTAACTAAAAACCTATAATACCTTCATAACCATATGAAGAGATCTCTAACCTTTATTTAGAATTTCGTTTATGTAATTATCTCAATGAATATTTTCTTGTATTACCAAGTAGGTACTTACAGTGATACCTATAAATTACTGTCATTTACCAGAACAGTAATGAAAACTGAGAGGACCATCACTTCTTTGTGAATATTACAACCTACATTTTTATCCTGTTTACCATCATACCGTTTCAAAACGGTGGTCGTGGTCTTTTTGCAGTCGCTCGAAATTCTGTAACTTATTTACGGAAGGTTTCCCCACTTAAGTTTGGACGAATTTCACGTACATTTTGTCCTAAGCAATTTATTTTCTCCAGACCCGGTTATGCTCGATTTGATGGCAATAGGCATGAACTAATTGCCCTACGTCTCAATTTCCACTGTAGAAAACTTTGACGGAGTACGGGAAGAGGAATATCGTCCCATACCTCCTTGCACACTTTCCAAAGACCTTCAATAGCGCCGAGACGTCTAGAAGTACCCCTCTTTTCAGGAGACTAAAGGCACATAAATCCATCGGCGAGGCATCCAGGGATTTGACATGGTTGTCATTAACTGGTAGGACACGGACACCCGTCTCTGGTTCTTTTTTCTCGTAATAGGTGACTGATGATCTGGCAGCATGACTGGATGCTTTATCCATGTGGATCCAGACATTTGAAGCATCCTCACCGTACAGCCCATGGATATCTTCGTCAAAATAAGGGTCCATGACATTCTTCTTGAAGTAGGTAGCATTTATCGTCATATTTTTCGTCACTCTAGTGATTCTGAGCTTACCCCGGGCACAATATCCTGCCACTATCATGAACCTTCTATCAAACGTTTTCCTTCATGAAGTAAAGGTGCCTCTTCTGGCCTTTTGGGCGATAACAAATTGCCCGGGGCTTGTTGGTGTCACCCAGACAAACCAATGGTTCATCCAGGGTAACAACCGACTGCCATGTATTCCCCGATAGGTAGTTTTCGTATCATTTCCTGGCATTAGTGAACTGTTCTTTAACGTGCCTTGCTTTCAAAGCATATCCACATGCCTTACGCCACTTTACCAGGTTCAGAACTTCTTTAATTATACAGTAGACTGTACAGTTAAATGTGCTTGTGTGTCTGGCAAGGTATCTTTGAGTTGGTGGATTTTCCTTAAGGACAACAGCCTTTACCTTCTTAATGATGTCCTGAGTCCTGGGGAGTCGAACTCTCTTTCGCGGCATTTTTTTCGAAGTTATTGTTTCTGAAGGAAAACCATTCTGATGTAATTTTATCATATTGCATACAGAGGACTTATTAGTGGTGGGACCTTACATTTTACGCTGTTGTACAATCCTCGATAATGAGAAATTAGCACTGGAATGGCCAACAATGTAGCTTTGCCATATATCTGCGATTCGGCAGGCCGTGAGCTAACAATGGTATGATATGAAAGTAAGCGGCAATACTCTAAATCACACTCAACAGACAGAACAAAAAAAAAAGACATACAGCTGCTTCCAGGAGCGCTACTTGCACTCAAGGTCGCATCCTGTATTAATTGGAGCAACCCCTCGTAGTACTCCATAAAGTAAAACATCATATTATAATTCGATATTTATATATACATACGTACTTGTTGGTCAATATAAAGTGTCGTATGGTTATCGTATATGATTTGTGATATCTGAATCCATCTCTTTGAGTTTCAACTCAGTCAATTTATAATAACTGTTCGGTTCCTCAGACTGCAGTAACTAATTTTGAATATGTAAATTTACATACTACTCGAAAAAGAGTCCGACTGCGTACTGGTCTTCGGTTCAGAGGGTCCCGGGTTCGCTTCCCGGCCGGGTCGGGGATTTTAACCTTCATTAGTTAATTCCAATTGCCCGGGGGCTGGGTGTTTGTGCTGTCCCCAACATCCCTGCAACTCACACACCACACATAACACTATCCGCCACCACAATAACACGCAGTTACCTACACATGGCAGATGCCGCCCACCCTCATCGGAGGGTCTGCCTTACAAGGGCTGCACTCGGCTAGAAATAGCCACACGAAATTATTATTATACTCGAAAAAGAAAACACATGGCAACAGAATTATACCAAACAATAAACAGGTAAAATACATTTTTTTCAACCAGAAGTTGTACCTGTTCTTCGCACGGGAATTTGCAATGGATTACAAAAATGTTTCCTTACTGAATTTTTGCGAAGTTACAAGCCTGTATTCAAACGTTTAACACGGCATGTTAAAGTGATATTTGTGGCTGTAACATGAAGTACGATAAAGATGAACAAAGTTGAGACAGAATGGAGACGATTAGAGTTCTTGGTCCAAAGTTCTGCGAAATTCTCGGTCATATATTGTTGTTTCTCTGACTACTTGAGTGGCGTTGTGGCTGAAGATTCATGAAAACCATCGCTGATGATAAATTCCCTTATTAGCTGTTCTATGGAAACAATAAAATGACTCTTTAGTTCTTGCCATTAACCGACCTTGAAGTGACACGCATCGATAATTCCACGGGACGTTGACTGAAAATCTGACTTTTCGTAGCATCTCCGTTATTTATAGTCAAACGATAAATACATATACTATATAAAATATCGGAAATAACACATACTTAAACGTTTGTTATATGCAGTCTTTTGATAGCGCTAATTTAACAAATACATATTAAGTTTGGTCATGTATATCTTGTGGGAGTGTAAAATCACTGTTCAGATCCTCCTATAAACCTCCAGTCTATTCAGGGATTTAGAAATAAATTTGGCCTTAAAACCAAACCAATGACAGGTAGATTCTAAATATGAAGCTTGGTAGAAATACATACAGCAGTTTTCTACTTATAAGAGCTCAAACAGACAAAGACACGAACCGACAGACAACAAAGATAAAAATTATGCAGATGGTTATTATTAGATCAGAAACGAATACATGTGGGAAAATTTCGCCAAAATATTCAATGTATAGACACACGATCGTTACTATATTATTTATATAGGTAAAATTACATTTTTAGTTTGTCTCTTTTTGAGGTAAAATTCTGTAACCATATGTTCTACTTTTCAGAAAGAAAGAAATGTATTTGTTCACATTTAGTTTTGACGGACTAAAGAAATTATCAGTTATAAATATATTATACATAATATATGCGTCATATAATGCCATACATGAGTACGACAACCTCTATTGCGTCTGCCTTATAACGAGCGCGAAATGGAAAGAATTGATGACTGAAAATATAGTGCGCTGTTGAGATGGCAATTCTTTGTTGCTCTTATGGTACCCTGGAGAGTTCCCTTTTACTCATATCAAAACTCTGCGATTCAAGTTGAAGAAGGACTTTATTATCTTGAAAGCAGTCTGTGGTCAACGACTTCCTGGGGAATGGAAAGACCTGTCTCATAAATACATTGTGACGTTGTGTCCAAGGCAACTTTTCAGAGAAAAGAGCAGTCATACAACGGAAAAGATGAGTTTTTACTTCTTTGAAATATACATTCAGTTTCTTTATAAATATAATAAATGGCAATTTACTTCCACTCTTGGGTGATATTTTGACATAAAATATAACGTTATCACTTATTATCAAGATGAGAAAAATTAACACCTTCAAATGTAACACAGTGGTTGGAAAGGAGTAATACTTCTCACGAAAACGAGTGGAATTAATTTAGGAAATTAGACATAATAAAAACGTCCGAGTCGTTGGCTGAATGGTTAGTGTAGAGGCCTTCGGGTTAGAGGGTCCCTGGTTCGATCCCCGTACGGGTCGGTGACTTTAATCTTCTCTGATTAATTCTTCTGGCTCGGGGACTGGGTGTTTGTGTTTGCCCCAACACTCTCCTCCTCATATTCTATCACACTACCAACTACCACAGAAATACGCAATAGTGAATACATGCCTCTCGATATGGTCGGTGTCAGGAAGGGCATCTGGCCGTAAAACAAGGCCAAATCTACCTGTGCGATACGGTTCGCACCCCCACAGGTGTGGAGAAATCGATAGAAGAAAAAGAATAAGACATAATAAAATATCGCTTCGGTTAAATAGAACATTGGCCCGTTGTTGATTCTCTATTGCCATATTCGAGAATGAAAACAATACGACTGATAAATGTGACGTTCAACTGGAGGAGATATTGTGATAAAACTCGAGACCCAAGAATTTTCAAATACCCATCGGAAATTATGAATTTATTATTTCCAATAATTTATGTTTATTCCGTTGCAGACTTTGGAATTCTAATGAGTTTGATCGATTAATTCCGACCTTATGTTTATTGAATGATTTGACTTCACTTACTTTTTTAAAATATACAGCGGGTGATTCAACTTGAAACTTATTAATTATCAACTTCTTGAATATTATGTTTAACAGATGTTATGTTAATTTGCATTCAAGTTTCTAAATATTCGGTCATTATAAAGTCTTGATCGTGTTGCATCCTATCTACATATCTTTAAATCTTCTATAATATGTAAGTGTGGAGTAGCCTATATAGTCCTCACAAAATTTTGATGTAAGGGTAATCGTTTAATAAACCAAGCACATGAGGTTTCATACCAAAAAGTATTTCACAATGTCATTCGTATAGGGCATTCAACTGTATGGAAGAGCAGGTCTGAATCACCTTGAAGTATCGGTAATCTAAACATGGACGAAGATGGTAAGAACAAACTGGACCGATAGAGAATTGAATGAACATTTTTGCCTGGTATTTGTAGAGGATGCGAAGATAATAAAGGAGATGGAATTGAGGAAAATTAAATTTATCTGCAATTTCCTGAGACTACGCCAGAATCAAGAGTATCTTAGAGGGCAAGGAAAAAGATGAGAATGAAGATGCAGACAGGTGTACAGAGAAGAATGGGATGTACGCTGTATTTGAGAAGATAGCTGATGATGGACAAGTGATGGTTTTATCGACAAGGTGTGGCGTATGGTATACGATTCGGGCAGACAGGAAACCAGTTACACCTGAATTAAACGGGGTACATCCGGTGAAGTTTGAGTCGTAGCCTTCCCTGTGCCTATGCAATTTACTATTACATGTCTGCCGATACTCTCTAAATGGCACGAGTTACCAGCTCTCTAGGACTTTCTGTACGAAGAGTCAGAAGTTTCGTTTACTAACATTTAGTAGCTACATTGACAACGTTTTATCAATCCCTGATAGTGATAGACTTCGACTTCAAAGTGATAAGGCAGGGACCGCTTAGCAACAACTCGACGGAAAGGAATTTGATGAAAATGAATAGAACTAACCGATAAAGGAAGGAGGGAGTAGAAGACTGGATTATAAAAGAAATGGAAATATTTGGGAAGGAGATAAAAGGGAAGGTAAATTAAAGGTGTTCTTAACCTTGCCCATACCATGCCCGAATTAACCAGACGTCAACATATCTCCCGCTGTCCCGAACATGAGTTAACTCGTATTACAAGCAATGCACTCTTTCCCACTTCCGAGTTCAGCCTGACGCTGTAATTTTTCTGTTCAACACATGTTAGTCACATGTGATTCACAAATCACTTTACCAAATGTTGACGTTTGTCTTTCACAGCTGTCTTCTGAGATGAGTGCGCAAAAATCCACAGAAAGCATAAAATAAGATTATATTTTAGAAATTTTCTGGAATAGTGACGAGCCTGACCATCATGAGTATAGTGAAGATACGTTGGAACACAGGCATGTGAAATGAGGAACAACTATTAACGCAAACATTCCTATATAATAACAATATTCATAAAAAATCAGAAAAAACCAGAACAATAATAGAACTTGTTTCTCAAATACATTTTCGAACGAGTTTTGTGTACAGAGTTTTCAATAATATTCACAAGTAAACAGAAAAATAGAACAAGATTCATAAATTAATATTTTATATATGAAGATATCAAAAATTATCACAAGTACAAAATTATAACTTGCTTCATAAATATTTCTTTTAAGTATCCCATTTTAGTGCGATTAGCTGCTACCCCCGGGGGACTGAGTTCGATTTCCGGCTCTGCCACGAAATTTGAAAAGTGGTACGAGGGCTGATACGGGGTCAACTGAGTAGAGGGGGGGTGTTCGATTTCCACCTAAGACATCCTGGAAGTGGTTTGCCGGGTTTCCCCACTTCTCCTCCAGGCAAATGCTGGGATGGTTCCTATCACAAGACCCCGGCCGCTTCCTTCCCTCTTCCTTGTATATCCTTTCCAATATTTCCATCCCCCCTACCCGCCCAAGACCCCTGTTCAGCATAGCAGGTGAGGCCACCTGGGCGAGGTACTGTTCTTCCTGCCCTATTGTATCACCACAACCCGAAGTCTCACACTCCCTGGACACTGCCCTTGAGGAGGTAGATGTAGGATACCTCACTGAGTCTGAGGGGAAAACCACCCGTGGAGAGTAAACAGATTAAGAAAGAAAGAAAGTAGTATCCCATTACCGTACTGTATATTATATATTTCATGATACGAAACGTGAAAACATCTACAATCAGATGTACCGCCTGAACAGTCTCCATTGGGAAATGTAGTTCCCTGAAGGAATGCTCTCTTTCTAATCTCATTTCTTGATATAAAACCATCTATCACCATCACCATATTTAACGCCTCAGCAGCCTCCGAAGACTACTAAACTCCAACTTTAAGAGGACTTAACATCTAGGAGGAGAATTTTAGGGGTGCACAATGCTACTCTTCCCCCTAAGATAATTTTTGGGGGACAGAAAACGCCTTGCCCCCCAATGGTTCAGTATCTGAGTAAATACAATGTGTTTATAGACAATTTCATCCATTGTTGAAATATTCGGTATGGGGTATGCATAAGGCTGAAAGGAACTTGGGAGTGAAAAGGTTAACATTAAGAGATAAATGAGAAAATGCAAATTGGGATTGTACGTGACGACGCATCATAATTTCCGTTGGTCACTACATTAACGTAATAATGGTGGATTTGTTTAATGTAAAAAATCCTGCAGCCATTGGGCGAATTTCGAACCGCAGTTAGTCATATATATAAAATGTGTATTCTCCCTCAATGGTAGCATAGGAAGAGAAATTAACAGTTGATCCGTTTTAGGGAGTTCGCAGGCGTGATTGACTAAATTTTGTATGATAATAAGTTCACAGATGAAATCATTCGCAACTGTCTGTTTTACGCAGATGTTGCTGTACGAGGATGAAAGCGAGGTCGATACGGAATAGTACAAGTATGACTTCGAGTAAAAGCAGCAAGGAATAAAATCAAAAGGGCAAAATTTGTTGGTGATATGAAGAGAAAATACTGTACTAAACCACAATCATCAAGTTGAATGAAATCGTATGTCATCAATTATTCATCTAACCGTAACACCCTTAATTATAATTTCGGCATGTAACATACTTTCCTTCGATCGGACATCATTCTGCTCAGTGTGATAGCCACTTCTGATATATAATATATTATTTATTATATTATTTATTTATTTAATCCGTTTACACTCCAGGGTTGGTTTTCCCAACTAATTCAGAGAAGGATCCCGCCTCAACCGCTTCAAGGGCAGTTTCCTGGAGCGTGAGACTTTGGGTCGGAGTTACAACAGGGAAGGAGGAACAGAACCTCGCCCATGCACCCTCACCTGCAATGCTGAAGAGGGACCTTGTGTGGGGATGGCAAGATTGGAAGGGATAGGGAAGGAAGCTGCTGTCTCCTTAAATTGGGTACCATCCAGGCACGGAAAACCACTTAAAGGATGGCTGAGGTGGGAATCGAAAGCCGGGGTGGCAGCTCATCACACTAACAACACCACCACCACAAAGGCGGACTGATGTTTCATATGTGGAGTGTAATCCAAACACGTGATCGTCTCTAGAAATGCCCGCAGAACCTTCATTGATAACAATATTATAAAATAAGAAGAATGATAATTATTCTTCCGGGTAGGTCTCTTTACAGAAGGTTTTTTGAACTTTAATAGTTTTTTTTTTTTTTTCCCGTATCAGAGCTGCCATATCCTGGATTTAAAACCGGTTCCTGTGTTCTGCGCCCAGGATAATCTTCTCTGCCAGCGTCAAAGTTTCCTTTATATCTTGACTGAAATGATTAGTTTTCAAGCTATATTCGTCATTTCGGAATATGTCACCTCAGCCATACGTCCAGAGTCTAAAAAGTTATTTGATAATTTATATTAACCTTAAATATAATTATAGTCTATTATTTTAAAACTAAAATTGGTCTAGATATGTTGTACTGACACTGTTGTAATGACACTGATACTTGGAATGGTGCTTACTAAGAACCAAGTGCAGTCATATTTGATCGTCTGCGAGTTCAATTTGAGACTGAGTCTCGGAGACGCTGCTTATAACTCAGTATTGTAGCTCATTAATTTATTATTCTGAGGAAGAGTCCTAATCAGTGTTGTAGTTTGCAAAACAGATGAGAAAAATTTCTTTAAAACAAATTTAAAAAAAGAAAAGGTTCATTCCTTCTGAGATATAAAGCTGGATATATTTTCCACCAATGCATGGACTTCCTTCAAACGGTTTTACAATCAAGAGTAAAATGCAAAACATTAATTACTTTTTTGTTTTATATTAAGGCAGAAAATAAATCTGATATTTTTAGTAGAAGCGTGTTAGTAACATTATTTATTGAACAAGAAAAGTAAGTACATATGATATGAAGCCGAACACTAAGCAAATAATATGATTTAACTGTAGAAGCATAACAAGAGATGCTATCGACCACTGGTCTCGTAATAATATCGTCAATTATGCAGAAATTCAGTTGTGCGTGCTAAATGTAGTACCAGCTTCAAGGGAGCGGTAAATAGAAGAAGATAGCAGCCGGTCTATCCTGGCATCGAGCCGAATGCTCAACAACAGTGCGCTCCGTATCTATCGCACAGGGTTCTTTTTTATGGCTTTATGGCGGGATGGTTACTGCGGCGCTATGGTCCAGACGCACAAAACATCACGGCAGTAAAATAGCGTGAGGTCAGAGAGGAATGCTCTGTGGCAGTGGACCTACTGTGTTTAAATATTTTATAGGTTTGTTGTATATAAATACATACTTAGACATAGATTATCTTATCTACTGAGCCGATGATTTGATTACATATGGGTGTTGAAATTACTGCAAAAAGTACGAGTGAGAACAGGTGGAGGACAGTCTTGCATCGTCGTGCGACGCAAGTCCAACGTGAGATGGTACAGTTCACTCTTATTTGAATTATTCCTCTAGTAAGAGATAACAAACAGGGTAGGCTTCAAAACATTTATTAATATTTGAAATTTCGTACAACGAGTAACTTCTCCTCTAATTGAACTAAGCCTACCACAATTTTACCGTATGCCTAGCGTGAGAATCCCTTTTCAGTGAGATGTGTCACAATTTACGTTCAGAAATCAAAATGTTTTCAAATAGAAAAATAATCACATTTTCAATCCCTGCATCATGCAAGTTGGCCAGGAGATAAAAGCAATATACAAATCCTAAGTGAGGAAATAGAGAGGACTCTTGGAAGAAATGGAAATGAGGAAATTATATTTCGTAGGGCACATATTAAAACACATCCAGATTTTGGAGGATATAACTGAATGAATTATCCAGGATGACAACAGCCTGTCTTTATCTAAAGTCGAAGAACGGTGGTATAGAAGATGTCGACAGCTTCGAACGTCTCGGTGAGATTCTTAGGATGAAAAGTCGTGAATTAGAAACCATTAACAACAGGCGAGAAATGATCACATCTACTCTTCGTAGGAGACATATTTTGTACAAATAAACCGTGATAACAAGGTATGCTAAACACAGACACTACAACACAATGTCTAAAGGAGATTTTTTGTGAGAAAGTGCATGCCTTCGAATGACTTACAGCTGAGAAGTGTGAAATAAAGACCCTTCGCAAGAATTGTGGATATACGATGGAACTGTACCAGGGAAACGAACTGCTTATGGAGGTTATAAAGAAAACAATATGAAATTCTGCGAACATTTGTTTAGAATACATAAAAAGCAGTTAGCCAAACACATGTTTAAAATAGTAGACAACAAACTTAACTTTAGGATAACTTGAAAGGAGCTTAATATTGAGCAGGTATGTCAAACCGAATGACCTGAAGATTCAAGGTTGTCGACTTAAAGAGCTTCCTCGAAGGACAAATCAATATTTGTAAATGGACAGAGGAAAATAAATAGTCTACCACAGCACGAAAGCAGAGACTTAAGGAAGCAATAGAAATGTTCTGAATATGTGTAGGTTAGTTAATATGGTATTTAATGCCCCAAAACTATTAAACTAATATAAGTAATAATAATAATAATCTATTAATTTCAAGAGAGACTTTGAGTTGACCGAATGACCGAACGTTTATACCAAGACACATGAAAATAACTTAATGAACGAAATTTTTCATAATCGATGCTGTTACAAAAATTCAAGATCATCGTTGAGTATAGGACTACATGGCAAACCGTTCGATGTTTCTTGTTCAATATCTGACCTCAGGCTATTGTGAACGGCCACATAGAGATATATAAACGTTAACAAAGTGTTCTTTATTTAAATTAAAGCAGTGGTGTCGCTGTGACGCAGTCTCGGAGGAGCTATATGGCCTCATGACCGCGAGGATGTTGAGTAGTTGGCGCAGAGAGGACACCTGGGACAGCCGTGTCACGAGCTTCGCGCAGCAGTAATGAATACTGAATGTTGCATGCAATACGGCCAGCACTCATGAGTGAAAGAAATTAACACTGAAGAGAACCCGTGCAGAACTGCCTGAATAAAGCAAACATTTTTTAGATACTAATAAAAGACTAAATAAAGGAACAGGGATCAAGAATCAGTATAATGAGCAATAATGTGACCACTGATGCTTTCATGGCCCGTACTTATAGACATGATATAGGCTTTTTGGGCTTATCCCGTGTCAAGAAAGTAAGGTGAAATACTTTAAGTTTTGCAGAAAACTTTGCTCTCCGTCTTGAGAAGAAAATCTTGACTGTTCACGAGGAAAATTTCTCCAAGAAAGAAAGTTTGAATTTAGACGTTAGTAATAGAAGTGGAAGTAATTTTCCTCATCACCAGATGCTTCACTCCAGGCTTGTGTCAGTGTTATGCATGGGCGCCCCCCCCCCTGGAATTCTAAAGATGTTGATGTTCAATTGTTTAATTATTATTAGATTATTATTAGATTATTTCATAAACTGAAATTACTGACAGTCATCTAGCATATGTTATAACTGGAAGTTTCTGTAAACAATTTAATGTTGCTGACGTTATATTGGTTTTTATATTCAAGAAAATTGTTAATATGCCCCCCCCCCTGGAAAAGATCCTGCGGGCGCCCATGGTGTTATGCTTTCATAATGTGTCACCCCCTCTCAGACTGATTCTGATGGTGCCGTCAGCTTCCGCTTCGAATGCTAGCGCTGTACTGCGCACGGTGAGCCATCTGGTAACGAATGAACGTACCATATCAGCATGGTGACTGTCCAGTGCATAGTGCACAACGTACTGCATCTTGTATTCACTAATTGTTTCCAAATCGTTGAGTTGAACGGAGGAGACCTGTACCTTGACCGGATCGTTGACCAGATTTGAACACTTTGATATTTTTCTCTGAGGAAAGCCAAAAGACACTGTTTACAAGGACACACCGATTACACTAGATAATGTGAAGCGACGTATTACTGCTTACTGAGCTGGAATTTCTGATGGAATGCTACAATTTGTGAAACAATATTTACATGGCAGACTGGAAGCTTGTACTGAAGCTGGTGGTCGTATTTCTGAACAAAACCTTTGAAGGTCAAATCCTTCCCTGGTTCAGAATTTAACGAATTTTTTTATCCACTTTTTTCTTAAGTTAGTGCTGACACATGGAGGTTAAAATTTCCGGTGTTTAGAATTTTTAAGTTACGCTAGCTCGTAAACTACTTATACTAGAATCTTGAAGCAACATTGATATTCTAATTTTATTTTAATTTTCATAATGTCAGAAGGCAATGTTCCGTTTGAAAAATGAAGCATTCTAAATAAATACACATTATAATGATTATTAAAATCTGTATATGTGCTACAATAGTATCAGCCCTCGTTTAAAGTTCATTGCTGTGGAAACAGCACGTCAAATTCAGAAATATTTTGAGTTTTAAGTTTTAGGTGATTCACCCTGTAGTTACACTGTAATAGATTATAATTCGAAGTTATGTACGATACAAGAACATATCGTTTAGCCCACACAGTGATTATCTAAAGGGATGTTCATGATTTAAGAAACATGAACTATTTATTTTAGACAATAGTCGTCTTAACAAAACAAATCCTTTTTTTTAACAATTTGTTAATTCTGCCCACTAGTTTTATTTCTATTTCACTTTTCTTGAGAATTATTCACCAATATATTCTCTCGTCACTAGTTAAATAGCAGCACCATCACTTCTCTTACGATTCTATTTTTAAGACAGAAATTATGAAAATAAGTATTTGCTTATTCATTACAAATATAAAAGATAAACATTAACATGTTCCCAAGATTTACAGTTCAAATAATTTAAATAACGTCCATACTTTTGAACATTAGAATTGTATTTAATTTTCTTGTTTTGATATTTGTTGTTGTTGTTGTTTGGGTCATCAGTCCATAGACTGGTTTATTGCAACCCTCCATGCCAACCTATCCTGTGCTAACCTTTTCATTTCTACGTAATATTTATAAGATAAAATTGATCTTACATCTTTATACACTTACGCATGTGACTTGCCCTATTCGAATTCCCCAGAATTTATGCGACATCTGAGCGTGCTTGACGACGCTCGCTACTTGCCAAATAAGTTTGTATTCTAGCCATTTGCTCTAGTTAAAACGGAAGACACTATGGATAACTTAATTTAGTTAATTATGAAACAATGACTGATTTTGACAAGCAAGTATTTTTAAGGATGGGAAAGGTCCCATATTCTGCAGAGTGATCTAGATGGCAATCACAAAACTATTACTAATGAACTGCCGCAATGCACGCGGTGCGAATTAAACTCCAATTAATTTAGTAAAATGTGTTCAGCGTGGTGGAAGTGACACCAAGCGCAGTCATATTTGATCGTCTGCGAGCTCAATTCGAGAACGAGTCTCGGAGACGCTGCTTATGACTCAGTATTGAAGATCATTGAGTTATTATTCTGAGAAAGGGTGCTCATCAGTGTTGTAGTTTGCAAATCAGATGAGAAAAATTTCTTAAAAACAATTTTTTTATAATAGAAAGTTCATTCATTCTGAGATATGAAGCTGGATATATTTTTCTCCAATGGACGGACGTCCTTTGAACGGTTTTGCAAGTAAGAAGGAAATGCAAAACATAAATTAATTTTTAGTTTTATATTAAGCTAGAACATAAATCTGATATTTTTAGTAGAAGTGTGTTAGAAAAATTAATGTTTTAGATATT
The DNA here is from genome assembly GCF_040414725.1 of Anabrus simplex. Classification (NCBI taxonomy): domain Eukaryota; kingdom Metazoa; phylum Arthropoda; class Insecta; order Orthoptera; family Tettigoniidae; genus Anabrus; species Anabrus simplex. The sequence continues at coordinate 613,455,904 of NC_090265.1, read as the reverse complement.
CATTAGGATATAATCGAACGTATTGCAATGGAATGTAAATTGCTGTGCTGTGTGCCGGAGAGTTTAAATTGAAATGCGCAATACATTGTTGATTTTACCTTGCACCTCTTGAGCAAATGTTATTAAATACTAAAACTCTCCATCAGTTGTTAGGCTTCTCTGCGCTTCTCTTACCCCTTGCAGCTGAGTCGAGTACCATCATAGTTAGCGTAACCTTGATAAAATATCCACAGCCCGTTTACAGTCATTCGACCGGGTTAGAAATGGAATGAATGAAGCTCCCATCTAGCGGCGAGGATAGGAAATGTGCCGGCCGCCGAAGCCCGTCGCACTCCTCTGGGGAAATGATTAATGAATGATTAATGAAATTAAATGTTATTGGAGAGGGTTTCTAGAATGAAAGATGACAGGGAGAACCGGAGTACCCAGAGAAAAACCTGGCCCGCCTCCACTTTGTCCAGCACAAATCTCACATGGAGTAACCGGGATTTGAACCACGGTATCCAGCGGTGAGCGTCCAGCGCGCTGCCGGCTGGCGGCTGAGCCACGGAGGCTTTAGCGTAACCTTTATACTGTGCTTAATATGACATTACCACCCAGAGTGATTTATGAATTCAGCTTCGTCCAATGAATTCGTTGATAATTTCTTCTGTAGAATTTAATGCTTAATGCTTTCCTTCCTTATTATTTCCACCAATATCTTCCGAACTTGTTATTTTATTTATAATAAATCCCGAATTCTTCTAGCTATAACGTCAGTAGAAAAAGTCATCCTGCGAACAAAGCGTTATAAATATAACAAAAAGTAAAGCAAAGTCATATACGTACTGGCCATGAAGGCCCCTGGAGGCTTCCAATATCTGTAACCTTGATGGGGTACAGTGGTTAGCTTTACGTCCGGTCGCCTTCGCCCCCAGGAATTAACCTGTTAATCATTTTTGGTGTGTGCTGAGTGAACCTCAGGACCATATGCAACTCCGGACGAGGAAATCTCGTTCCATAATTTTTTCGACATTCTGACGATGAATCGAATCCAAGTCCTTTCGGGTGAACCGAGCACGCCTTTACCGCCTCAGCCAGGCAGTCCCTGATATACATATTGGTAAAACCAGGAAAGGACAAAGAGTAATTCCCAGTTTTACGGGATTGAAAGATAAAGGATCAGCAGTCAACAATATTTATTATAATCTTAGAAAAAGAACAACAATAAATAATTGAATAATTTGATGAATGATTAGATTCAAAATTCAAGTAACGTACACCTAGCCTTGAGCCGAACTGACCACCGGCTGCGCACATAATAGTGAATATAAATTGAAACTGAGAAAAATCAGAATATCTGAAATTTACATTAATGTGGAAGGCTGGCACAAGCCAAACCAGTATTGAAATTTAACAGAGTAATAAATGAATATTCAAAAACATCAAATGACGAAGCTAAATAGAAAAAAAGGGTTGCTTTAACAATAGATTGAAAAGGACTGGAAATTTAACAACGAACTTGAGGCAGACTTGCAGCATTAAATTCTCCACCGGAGAGATATAATTAAAAATAATAAAAACATTAAGCTTTCAGATTAATAATCCAAGCACTGCAGTGTAAAAGACGAATCCTTTTAGGCAAACCAGTTCAGTAGAAAATGTCATCTTCAAGGTCAAACATGCTGACAAACGTAGATTTAAAATGTTTTTAAACGTAAAGCAGAATGCTAACTCCAGGCTGGCATTAATGAAATTTAATAAAATAGAATTGCTGAACAGGCCAGCTGGTGCGGAGTAGAAGGTACTCGGCTTGACATACTTTCATGTATACGATAGGGCAAGCCCATGTCAACGGCCCCAAGCAGGGCGAAGTGAATACATGTAATGAGAAATGCCGCTTCTAAACACGCGGCGAAGCTAACAAGCTGGATGCGTAGTCCGCATGCACATGGCTGAGAATTGGCAATTCTAGTGAGCTGCCTGAAGCAAAGTGAGGAGACGAGTCCTCGCGCCGAATCATCAAGTCGAGTCCTGGAGCAGAGTCCAGGTGAGGAGTCCAATACGGAGTCCAAGTGAACATGTTGAGTGGCAGTCCTTAAGAAGGACTGCAGAAGATTCCAGATTCAAGAAAACGTAGTGCTGCAAGACTAACAATAATAATTACTAAAAAGTACCTGAGAAACCTTATCAAAAAAATACAAAATAATGAAAAAAGAGAAATCCAGAAAGAATATTCATAATTTCCATTTAATTAATAACATAATAAAGGCAAGGGAAAAACAGAAATGACCAATGAAAAAATAGAAAGACGCGGAAGGACACATTCTCGGTACCAGAAGGAGACAAGTTACCGGTGACGCAAGCAGTCATGTGAAGGTAATGTGACCAATCAACAGGCGACGTAAAAATGACGTAAGTTAGCGAAAAGAAAGGAAGAATTCAGCAAACAGTGTTCGTATGACCTGAGACATGATTGCACGCCAAGGGGAACTTGTTATAAATAAACGAAAAATAACTAAACGTAACATAAAGGTAAGCGCAACATCAAACTTAAATTCAAACAAGTAGAAAAGTACCGAAAATAGTGAGAATTGCCAACAAATCATACGTTCATGGGCGCATGAACAACAAACATATAACGGGATTTTCAAACTGTCAATACCTACACATACATCGAAGTCTGGACGCAATGTGGAGTGTAGGGGTAAGAAGAATGAGACTCGTAGTACTTACCTTCTATTTACAGTATCAAGAAAGAAGATCGCCATTCTGCTGATCATTGTATTTCCAGATTAGTCAAGAAACAATAGTACGCATCTTCGTTGCGCCTAGAAAAACCGCTGCGATATATATTTTAGCGTAGATCTCTGACCAGAAAGGTTCAATCATGTAAAGTTCAGTATTGCATGAACTTTACCAACGAATTTTCAGTCAAGTGAGATGTACATGTGCTGCGGCTCAGCATTTCTCCGGCAACATTGTCACGTAACGGTATTTGGAGGCATAACGACGATTATGTTGTCAGTCAAATTCCAGAAACATTTCCTCTTCCCTGTAGGCTACATCCTCCTCATATTTTCTCTCCTATGCGGGGCACGGCTTATTTCCATACCCTATTTCAACGATCCGTTACACGTTAAGGGTGATTTTACTGGGGTGGAAGTCACCTTACAACCTTCGAAGCTAATATGACTGCGAATATTTTCTAAACAACGGCCCACCATTTCGAGGCTGATAATTGCATCTGAAGTATTACTCCTACGAAGCACGGGTCCGTAATATCGTAAGTGCGATCTCATTTTCTCTAAGATTTTAATGAACTTCAGTTCACGTCGTTGATGCTGCATTTCGCTCAGTAAGAGGACATCTACTGCCTCTGTCGTGTAGTGGTTAGCATGTTTATCTGCCACCCCTCGAGGCCCGGGCTCGATTCCCGGCTCTGCCACAAAATTTGAAAAGTGGTACGAGGGCTGGAACGGGCTCCACTCAGCCTCGGGAGGTAAATTGAGGAGAGGGCGTTCGATTCCCACCTCAGCCATCCTCGAAGTGGTTTTCCATCGTTTCCCACTTCTCCTCGAGGCAAAAGCCGGGGTGGTACCTAACTTAAGGCCACGGCCGCTTCCTTCCTGATCCATGTCTATCCCTTTCAATCTTCCCATCCCACTACAAGGCCACTGTTCAGCAAAGCAGGTGAGGAAGCCCGGGCGAAATACTGATTCTCTTCCCCAGTTGTATCCCTCGTCCCAATGTCTCTCACTCCAGGACACTGCTCCTGAGGCGGTAGAGGTGGGGTCCGTCACTGAGTCCGAGGGAAAACCAACCCTGGAGGATTAACGGATTAAAAAGAAGAAAGAAAGAAAGAAAGAAAGAAAGAAAGAAAGAAAGAAAGAAAGAAAGAAAGAAAGAAGAGGACATCTAAACTTTAACCTAATCACATCTTGTATTTAAAACAAAATCATTTTAGAAATACAAGTATAAATGCAGTTTGTTTTATATTTACACATTTAAAACATGTTACAGTTCCGGGAAAGGTAAACTGGCAAAATAGTCGCTTTTTAATACGTCAAAAGTGGCATATATCACGGTGGCAATGTGTGCTTACAATAGAATAAGAAATACCTTAATTTTGATATATATAGCGTTGCTGATATACACTTGTACGTACAATCCAAAGCTCGGAGAATCGGCGTAACATTTTGAAATTCTTATTTGTAGTGAGCCGGGCTGAGTGGCTGAGACGGTTAAGGCGCTGGCCATCTGGCCCCAACTTGGCAGGTTCGATCCTGGCTCAGTCCGGTGGTATTTGAAGGTGCTCAAATACGTCAGCCTCGTGTCGGTAGATTTACTGGCACGTAAAAGAACTCCTGCTGGACAAAATTCCGGCACCTCGGCGTCTCCGAAAACCGTAAAAGAGTAGTTAGTGGGACGTAAAACAAATAACATTATTATTATTATTATTTGTAGTGATGGATATTCTAATCTGTACAATTACCTACAACGGTACGCAAGTATCACGCTCATATGTGTATTTTAGTTTACTATTACTTGAGATCCAACTCCAAACATGCCTGTGTACACTTATATAGGTTTTATGATATATACAGCCAAATAATAACAGATCGTTATAAGCAGGAAAGGACAATAATAGTAGCGATATATATATAAACCCACTAACTCGTAATGATCTTCCAAATTCAAAAGGGGAATGTAATGTAGTTTTAGACGAGATCTATGACTCCAGTGCATCGGCGTCTTAAATCATAGTTGTGTTGAGAAGTTATCTTTAACGGTGTCGAATGGTCATGAAACACCAATATACATCAAAAACCGAAGATCAAATTTTACACGAAATCAATTCTCTCTTTACACAAACACACACGTCCGTGTGTAGGTAAAAATCGAAGTGAGACGAAACAGAACAACTGTTGAGACTCCCAACTGACAAAATTATATTTGCAAACCTGCATTAGCTTACTGTACATTCCCTCAGGTGACACTGGATTAGGATTACGAGTTGGGAATTGGATCCTGTCCCAATTTTACTGTTCTGATTGCCAGACTGAGTGCCACAATTGAAGGAGTGCAGGCTTTCTGACCCCCAACTTAGTGGGTTCCATCGCAGCTAGGTCTGGTTTTATTTGAAGGTCCTCAGATACGCCAGATTCGTGTCGGTACATTTACTGACGCGCAAAGGAACTCCTCCTGGAAAAATAAATTCCAAAATATTCTTATTCTTCTTTCTTCAATCTTAGCTAGCTTTGTACCACGTGAAATAAATTCATAATGTTCTTCCTCTCCTTGCCCACCTGTCTTTCCTTTATGTCTTCATTCATGCGTTCCCTCCTTTGTTCCTTCCTCCGCCCATACAGATTTCCATTTCTTTTTCTATTTCTCCTCGAACGTCCCAAACTTCTTTTCCTTTATTCTGTAAAGAGCGTCCGGCTCCATGGCTAAATGGTTAGCATGCTGGCGTTTGGTCACAGGGTAGGGAATTTTAACCATAATTGTTTAATATCGCTGGCACGGGGGCTGGGTGTATGTGTCATCTTCATTATCATTTCATCCTCAACACGACGCGCATGTCGCCTACGAGAGTCAATTCAAGACACCTGCACCTGGCGAGCCGAACATGTCCTCGGACACTCCCGGCACTAAAAGCCATACGCCGTTTCATTTTTTGTGAAAAGAACTGTACTTAATATCTTGTTTCCACTGATACCCAGCTCAGCCATGTCACTTTTGGGATTTTTACCGAATCCCCAACCCTCTGAACCGAAGGTCACTACGCCCACCATTCATCCAAAGGAGCAGACTTTATTATTATTATTATTATTATTATTATTATTATTATTATTATTATTATTATTATTATTATTTCGTGGTAATGATATTCAAGCACTTGTACACATTTCAGGAAATCAAAGCACAATAAACAGAAATTTACACTACATTTTTACGCAGAATTTGAAGCCACAAATTTCCGAACAATTCCAGTCATGGCAATAACCACCGCCTTCTGCATGGTCTTGTAGATGTCGGTGTTGACATCCAACTCCTTCAGTCCTTCCACCAGAGTTTTAGGTATAACAGCTGTACTCGAAAGGATGATTGGTGCAATATCATCTCTTCACTGTGTCATGTTCTTCGAATATGCTCTACCAGTGTTGTATACCTGTTGATTTTCTCAATATACTTTTCATGAAGGTTCCCGATATTCAGGATAGCTATGTCGATTGGAGCGACACGTTTTGTTTCCTTCTCTAACACCTCTATATCCGGTCTGTTGTGGGCAGTCGCCTTTTCTGTGATAATTGTTCGGTCCCAGTACATTTTCAATACGTCATTTTTGAGTACAATTTGAGGGCTGTGCTTAAAATAGGGAAGTCGTTCATCTACCAGTCTTTATTTAATAGCACGTTCTTGGTTTGAAATCTTGGCAACAGATTCGTAGCATTCCTTATACTTCCTCATGACTGCTGGGTCTCTTACAACGTTTTTCAGGTAGCTTCTGGTTGGAATGGTTTTGTCTTGTATAGCCAACATAAAACCTTCTGTTTCGGGGAATATTTGCCCTGCAGTCAGCCAAACATTCGATGCTTCTAAATCGACATTTTCTTGTCTAAACAAGTAGGGACTCTTCACAATGTAGCGATTTTGCTATGCGTCCAACTTTGGCAAATCGCTCTAGGTCTTGGTGGTTAAAATGTAACGGAGTTATATCATCCACTTCACATATCATTCGATACAGGTCCGAGCTTTCGGCTGATGTATGAAAATACTCCCTCAGTGTTACCGCTTGCCGTGTTAGCTGAGCTTCAATGTCCACAACACCACGACCACCTAGACGGCGCGGCGTGGCAGAGTTAGTCGCTCAACTGCTGACTTTGGGTGGTGTTTTTTACGTGCCTTCGTCATCAGGAAGCGCAGTTTCTTTTCATGATTCTCGTTGTCAGTCTTTCTCCATTTGATAACTTCAAGAATTAGCTAAGAACTGGGATCACATAGGTGTTGATTGCTTTAGTCATATTTTTGTTGTTCAGCTCTCATTTATTAGTATTATACCCGCCAGTGATTATTAGGCGGCACTTCTAAGCCACCCATTATACCATTAGTATAAATATTGTTCAAATTACTCTTCTTGTATTCAGTACATTAATCCAGAATAAAATCATCTTCCCCAAAATCGTATGAAAATAAGCTACGTGCACAATTATGAGAACCATGTGTCAAGCCGAACAGATGTTTGCCGGTTTTGCCTGTTACATATTTTCATAAAGCTCAATTTTTATACATTGAATCATACCCCGGCCTACCCCGCCACCTCTCACCCACAGAGAGCACTTTTGAAACCTTCTTCCCCTCGAAACATCTGAGTTCACTTTCATGCCACTTGCACTCCTTATCCAATATCACTACGCTCTTCCCAAAGCAATCCCACGCCACTTGCGCAACAAACGAAATTATTTCAAATTACATCATTGGCTTACGGGAGTAGAAAATCCCCTGTTAAACTTTACCAATATCACCCTATGGCTTGCTGGAAGGAAAGTTTTTTAAACGTATAAAACTTTCCACGCGGTGTCAAAGATTGTGAAGCGAAATAATGGTGAAAGTTCAACCTGAAGTCTCTTCACATAGAGCTAACCAGTTATGAAGCTTTTTAATTTGCTACGAAGGATCAGCAAATACAGCACATTGCTGTTACAAGTATAGGTAACTCTTGGAGCTTCTTAGAAGAGGCAGTACAGGCGTGCTTGCTTCAACCGGAAGGACGTGGTTTCGTTTCCTGTTCAGAAAATCGAAGGAATTCCCCGACAATTCCACACAAGGACAGAGTTAGATTATGCGTTTCAACCAGCGTATACAATAGATGAGAAACATGTTCATTCCTGAGAACAAAGGTGACCCCAGGCATGGAGCTAACAATTCTACCCACTGGTGTCGGGGTTACAGTTAGTAGAAGGCTTTACCCTTCAGGGCTCTGATGACCTATAAAAGAAGACTTGTCATTGCTTGGTAACTTGTACGAAAAGTGATTTTATGATATTAATAATAATACGTTTATTGGTTTTACATCCCAGTAACTACATTGGCGGTTTTCATGAACACCAAGGCGCCGAAATTTGGTCCTGTAAGAGTTATTTTACATTCCAATAAATCTACTACCGAAATGAGGCTGACGAACTAGAGCACCTTCAAATACCACCGGCCTTATCTCGTATCGCACCTGTCAACTTTCGCACAGAAAGCTTGCACCATCTGAACCACTCAGCCCTACTGGACTTACGTCGAATGATGGCAGACTCCTTTTAAATAACTCTAACATACATTAACATACTGTAAGTTCTTGCGATTTCCAATGTATTCCATTACAATGAATAATAGCTATGATGACATTACACATATCACAAGGTCTCTGACTGTTCATCAAACTAACGAAAACAGGTTTTGTGCAAATATTTGCAAATTATTTAATAGCTTTTGTTAATTAGGACTAATCAGAGAGGAAGGAGGCACTTACAGAATCCGCCATAATGATGAACTGTATGAACACCAGGAGGACATCGTCACGTCTATAAGGAAAAGGCGCCTGACCTTTTATGGACACTTGGCCCGCCTGGATTCCAAAAGACTCACCAACAGGATATTCACAGTAACAGGCAGAGGCAAGGCTTCTAAGAACAAATGGATCACGTCAGTTAAGTCAGATATGGAACAACTAGATATCCCACCGGGACAAACTCATGACCGACTACTGTTCCGTCAAGCCATCCGACACGGTGTTTTCTCAACGTCCCTTACAAGTAAGAAGACTACAGGAACTAAGTGGACAGAGGAGAGAAAGCTGGCTCATAGTCAGCAAATGAAGGAGTATTGGAAGAAGAAGAAAGCAACAACTTTACCGAAGAGTAGATACGAGCCCCGTGGTCCTCAGTAGGCCTAAACGAGAAAGAAGAAGAGAAGAAGCTTTTGTTAATGCATAATACTCTGAGCATCAAATGGTAACGACCAAACATCCGCTTCAGCAGTAAGTTACTTTTAAAATATTAGTATCCATGGTTCACACCCGGTAGCGATTGCCGGATTATTGAATGAGGGAAGGAATTCCGTGCGGCATTTTTGCGTCGTATGATACGAGCATCCAAAGGATTACACATTCCGAGTTTATCCGGAAAAATTAATTAAAAACTCAGCGATATATTGTCCGATGCAGTTACGACATCTCTGCCGTCTGGTGGACTAAAAGGGGACATCTAATTTGACGCAAACAGCACAAATTACATCGAAGAAAATACCTGCTACCGAGGCCTTAGTAGTAGTAGTAGTAGTAGTAGTAGTAGTAGTAGTAGTAGTAGTAGTAGTAGTATTAGTAGTAGTAGTAGTATTTGCCCCGTATCGATTAATTTTGAGACGATGTACTAAACTAGTGATTTAATAATAATAATGGCGTGTGGCCTCCGAAGAGGCCGAGTGCAGGTCTTTCAATTTGACGCCGTATAGGCGACCTGCTCGTCTATGAGAATGGGGCCCTACCTGTGATGAGTTCTAATGCTGAAAACGACACACACACCCAGCCCCCGAGCCATTGGAATTAACCAATGAAGGTTAAAATCCCCGACCCGGCCGGGGATCGAACCCGGGGTCTCTGGACTAAAGGCCAGCACGCTAACCATTTAGCCATGGAGCCGGACAGTGATTTAATGAACGGAACTAACTGCAATTATATAATTACAACATTATAATTGAAGTTACTGTTACTGTGCTTTACATCACACCGACAGAGATAGGTCTGATGACGACGATGGGATAGAAAAGGGCTGGGAGTGGGAAGGAAGCGACCGTGGCCTTAACTGAGGTAGAGCACCGGCATATCCCTGGTGTGGAAATGGGACATCACGGAAAACCATCTTCAGGGCCACTATCTCTCGAATGCAAGCTCACAGCTGCGCGACCCTAACCGCACGGTCGACTCGTTCGGTATATAATGGAAGTAAATGTATCCGTACATAGTACGGTATCTATTACTTCATAAAATTACGACAATCGTCTATTATGAACAACAGTTATTACTGGAAAGTCTCTTATGCTGCAGGTATAGATCGAAACCTTAAAATTTAACTTCTATACTACGCTATGTTATGACTTACTCGTCTACAGCCTGGGAAATTTCTCGTTAACTCACTTCTATTATAATAGATTCAACTCCTTACCTCCTTAAACCAAAAGGTTATTTCGAAAGGATACCTAATTCAAAAATGACTTAGACATTTCTCCAAATATGCTTCATGTTACGTGGGGAGAAATTTTGAAAAATAGATCTCCTATAAAAGCATATCAAAGTGTATCTTAAAATCTACTCTTCATATCGGTCAGTACGAAGTAGTACGTATAGCATGATGTACTGATTTAAACAGTCATGTATGTTCAGTCTTCAGCCCTAAGGCTGGTTGGATCCTCAACAGCTCTGCCATCAGCTGTCATGGATGGCCTAGGCATCACTGAAGAGGCGTACTAGGGAAATTAGGAGTGAGGTAATTTCCCGTTGCTTTCCTCACCGAGCCAGAAGTTGCTATTGCATATCAGTCTGCCAAGCCCACTGAAATGCATGCACCAACCGACCCTATGAGCAACGTTTTCACACCATTCATAACAGGGACTGGCTGCACAAGGAATGGCATTACTAGCATCGCTCATACCTTAGACACTTTCATATTGTCAAAGCCAAGGATAAGACAGAGACAAATCAATGAAAGTAACAAAATTGCTCTAGCCCATACCAGAAGACATAGTGCACTGTAAACACTAGGTCCTGCCAGCAGAGGCACTTAAACAGTCAATGACGTATAAATTCTTGATCAGATGGTTAGCACATTAGTAGGCCTAAAGTCTGTTATTATTTTTCTTCTTCTTCTTCTTCTTCTTCTTCTTCTAATTCCTCATCCTCATCCTCCTCCTACTCCTCCTCCTCCTTTCCCCACATACTGGTGCGGTGGCGGGTGTAAAACTCCGCACATGTGGACTTGACCCTATTTTATGGCTGGATGTCCTTCCTAATGTCTATCCTATGAGGAGGAATGTATTAACTAATGCTTCTTTCTGTGGCGTTTGGCAGTGTGGTGTGTTATATGGATGTTTGTATTGGGACAAACATGAAAACCCAGTCCCCGAGTTAGAGAACTTAATCAGACGTGGTTATAATTCACGACCCAGCCAGTAATTGAACGCGGCCCCCTCTGAACCGAGGGGCACGACACTGAACATTCAGCCAGTGAGTCGGAGAGGTATAGCCTATCCCTGTTCACAGTTTACGTGAGAGTTGATCTTTAAAAGTATTCTAATTATTTATTTCTTGTTTGATACTATGATAAGATGCAACTCTCTCTGACGAATTAGATGATTTATTTTCAGTATCAGTTCTCTCTACGGTAAATGAGAATGAGCGGTTGTACCTTCAGTGTGTCTGGCTCCATGGCTAAATTTTTAGCCTTTGTTAAAGTGGTCCCGGATTTGATTCCCCGCCGAGTAGGAGATTTTAACATAAATTGGTTAGATTCGATGGCTTGGGGGCTGGGTGTGTGTGCCGTCCTCAGCATTAGAATTCTTCATAGGTAGGGCACCATTCTCACAGACACGGAGGTCGCCTATAAGTTGTAAACTCGAATGAGGCCACACGCCATTATTATTATTATTATTATTATTATTATTATTATTATTATTATTATTATTATTATTATTATTATTATTATTATTATTATACCTTCAGCGTTAGCAATAAACTCTACAACGTCCTGCGTGTGAAATTTCTCGTACAAAAACCTACTGAAAATTATAGGAACCCCAGGCCACGGCCAATATTTTCCTACTATCGACTGAGACAAAGTCAGATAATGGTTGTCTAGTTTACATTTATGCAATTTCTATCATTTTCTTCAGATCTGCTTGGATTTCGTACGGAAGATACTTAAATTATTTCAGAATAATTTACACATAGATCTACTTATATAATCGAGAGGGTTCAACACAGGCAATAATTGAAGTGTATGACGGTATAGTTGCAAATCACGTCTGAAACAAGGTTGAAGTTCCTAAAAATCAAGACTTCACAAAGGGCATCTGTTCTCAAATACCCAGCGAAAAATCGTAATTATGGACGGAGGCTACAAATATCATAGAAATACCTCGGATATTCTGAAAAACTTAGCTCCAGGCACAGATACAACGATCGTGCAACTGTAAGCAATATTAAAAAATGATTCAGAGTATAGCGATGTCACACACATACTGTATATCTACAAATACATACATACGTACACAAACAAGAAACATTAATCTTATGGAATCGCATCAAATTTCTTTGTTAATCTGGAAGATGGACTGTCCAATGTTTCTTGCAAAGTAGCTCTGAGAAGAGCTCTTTCCTTTAGATTGTGCCATCATTGCCAAGAGATCTTTCAAAAGTTATGTCCGGCAACCAGAGTTTTTGCTTTCTTAGCACCACAGAGGAGTCACGTGTAGGGTACTTTAAATGTAAGAATAAAACACTAATATAATTTATACACAAGCATACATTGTATTTCTTTTAAATCAATGCGATACTTTACTGACATATTTTAATTTTGTTCATTTATTTTATAGTCTCACAGCTGCAATATCTTATAATATCTACTTTAAGAAATAACAATTCTCTTCTTATTCAATACAATTTATCTTTTCTTGAGTGAAGTGTACCTCTTTAACTCAAAATTACAAGTGTTCTTTTTTAACAAGGTACCAAATCCATTATGGTCATTTTGCTCCTTTAATATAAGTTTTGGTAACACATGGTACCTACTGTATTTGTATGATTATAATATTGACGCATTATTTTCGGGATTCATTTTTCTTTTAGTGAACTCACTCTCTGTATATAAAATTCACACTGAGGGCATACAGTGCGTCCTTCTGTATATTACATGGATTGCTAGATCTCACTTTTTCGTAATTTTCCCTTTAAACATAGAATTTATTGACATTTTGTGGTGAAGGTGACTAACATTTAAAGTAAAATATAGCCTCTCACTTGTGGTCACTCAGACTCAGACAAAACTGTCTTTGCATGACTACGATAGTGACATCACTGCAGTATGTGACAAATGGCAAGCGTTTTAGTTTTGAGACGTTAAAACAAGTAGCGTCACGTTATACCACCATCTCAGTGCGCGAAAAAATTAATTGCGTTAAATATCAGTTACTCCATAGAAACTTCATAGAAACGACCACAATGGAAACAGATTTCCATTCGATACAGATTACAAGTTTACCTCTATATATATGAAAACTCTCCTGAAATCACTAGGTATTTGCACCATTAAAATAATTACCTCTACATGTAAAATCATTGAGGAGATGCACAATCATGCTGAGTGAAGGGTAAAGTCTGGTAGTTATTTTCACAGTAGAATTAATTATTGTTGGAAATTTTCTCCAATTTACAATAAATAGACCAAATGAAGAGTAAAATTGAAAAAAAAAAAAGATCGTTCCGAATCGATGCAGAGTAAAGGGTGAAAGACGCTCTGAAGGACAAAATTCATTCAATGGACAACGATTGTTAGCATCAACGACGTGTCCCTTATAAGATCCGCAGATGAACAGTACCGTGCTCTAATGGGGTCGATAGAAACCTCTGAAAGGAGAGGGCTCATTCACAGAAGGAAGCAATCTTACACGAGAAGCTGGCGTATTGTCAATCGAAATTAAAATGGTCGACGGAGATGGAGGTTCAGATTGGATTCGTCGAGAAAATCACCCCTTTACAATGAATCGGTCTACTTAGCACATAAAGCAATTTTCCTATATAGAATTCTGTGGACTACAGCACTTCTTTGTCCATGGGACAAACACACAAATTTACCTGAAAGCTATGCATGGGATAATATCACAAACTTATTTCTGCTTTTGACCCTATTAAAATCCTCGATATTTTGGTAAATTATTGGACAAAGAGAAATTAGCAGCTCTGTATAAGCCCATTTTATGTCCGGTGTCTTACAACATTCGAGGCATGCCAGTGCCAGCCCTTAAAAAGATAAAGAGAACACACTGTGTATTGAACCCTTGACCGCCCTGGAAGGATACCTACCTTCCTTACCTCTCAACATCAACATGAGTTTCTTTCTTCAGGGTCGGTTATGGGTTCTTTAGTCACTTGCTGAAAGTACTGGGCAGGGTTCTAGCAATCTACCGTGTAATTCCTACTGAATACCTAGACTCTTAAGATTTGCTATATTATTTTTCAATGTTTATTGACTAAGAAACATAATGAACTCACTTTAAATAAACTTTGGAGTTATCAAAAAACTTGATGAATCCGACAAATTATTGTTTTACATGAATGTTTGCTGAAATGGATTTGACACTATGGCAGCATTCGTGACTTGCCTGCATAAAAGGCTTTCCATCTGAGAAACCACTCTTTAAATTACTTTAACTACAAAGAAAGTCCTGGATATCCCCATCATCGACTTCCATGCCGTGCTGAGTGGCTCAGACGGTTGAGGTGCTGGCCTTCTGATCCCAACATGGCAGGTTCGATCCTGGCTCAGTCCAGTGGTATTTGAAGGTGCTCAAATACGTCAGTCTCGTGCCAGTAGATTTACTGGCACGTAAAAAACTCCTGCGGGACTAAATTCCGGCACCTCGGCGTCTCCAAAAACCGCAAGAGAGTAGTTAGTGGGACGTAAAGCAAATAACATTATTATTATTATTATTCGACTTCCATGTAAGTCCACTTGTGATACCACAGTGACTCGTGATGATCCAGTACACGTGACACGAGTTCTGGATTTTAAATATGATTAAGCCCATCCAATCAATGTAGACCACGCGGGATTTTTATGTCATGGATCCTTAATTGAGTCGACATAAACCGCGACGAGGTCATGAATAGATTTCTATCCTTATTAAACTTAATTTGCACGAGTCAGTGTGGTTAATGACCAAAGGAAATTAGCTACTATGGCTGAGGACCCCAATATAATGTCACTGAGGCTGATGACCTGAGAGAAAATCTGAACAAAGGTGGCTGATAGCCAAAACCCAGTTTAGTTAATGTGGCTGATGGCTAAAGCTTCACTTTATTAAATCCCCAACACATCTAGTTCCCAACATTTCGAAAAGAAAGGAAACAACAAAATGCTCACACCACATGTGGCAGTAAAGTCCCCTACACTCGGACATGCCCCTTAATGGTTATGTTGACAAGTTAACTTGTCCAGAAAATAAAACTAGGACTTCCAGAATTAATTTAAGTCGATCACTTGACGTTACACTATTTCAAAATACGAATTCGGTGGCAATAATAAATTCATTACGTAATGAATTAATCATCTCATTACGAAAAAATAAATTTAACTAACACTGAATTTATTTCTCTAACACACTATTTCAATTTATAATTTTAATTCATAATTCAGTTAACTTATATTGTTGTTCATTTGCAATAAAGTTCCGGAGAATAATTTATTTTAATTATTTATTGTTCACAGCCACGTTACGGTATTCCTGTATTGGATAAAAACATATTTATCACAAACCACCAGGAATTGTGTGTTTACTTCATTAATTCAACCACATGGTCGTAACTCTAAGTTATTTACATACAAAACAATATGAAGCTTGGGTAATCCTTATCCTAATATAATCCTACCTCATCTACATTCACATACTTACCATAGTAAACGCACGTTAAAATAACCCTATAAATTACAAGGGATATGCCGAAAGTTTTTAGCAGAGTGTGAGAAAAGAATTTTACTTACAAAACAACAATTACAACTTTTCAAAATAATCTCCATTAGCACGTATATATTTCTCTATTCTCTGGAACTACTTAGGAAACATCTCAGTCCAAGCTTCTTTCGGGATGTCACTTAGTGCAATCCCGTACGCTGCAACGGCCTCTTCATCCGATGAAAACCGCTGCCCACGAATTTCTTCCTTGGTCTTAGGGAAAAGAAATAATTCACATGGTGCCAGATAAGGTGAATAGGGTGGATGAGGTAACAGTCGCTCTTTTTTCTTTTTACAAAACGTCCATTGTTCTGGCAGCCCTATGCGCAGATTCATTGTCGTGATGCAGCAGAAGGTACCCACTCTAAGACTTCGGGTGCTGTGACCTCAATGTGGAAAAAACTTTGGGAATACAATCATTCACGTACCATTCAGCATTGACTGTACGAAGTGTGTCCAAGGTCAGAGAGGTGAGATTCCCCATTTTGTTAAAAAACATTGTTGCCACCATCATCTTTCCAGAGCTCCGACTTCGTCGAACTTCTGTGGGTGGTTCCTCCCCTGGAAAACACCACACAGAGAACTGTTTCTTCGTTTCAGAATCATAATGGTAGCCCCATGTTTCATCACATTTGACCATATTGTATGTGTCTTCGGACTGCCCTCCACTGACTTTTCCTAGCATGAAACGACACCAGTCCACTCTCGCCTCCTTTTGGCTTATGTAGGGGAATGTGACTCCCAACGAGAACATCTCTTAAGTAACAGAACAATGGCCTGCGCTGCTGTTGACCCAATATTTAGGGTCCCTTCAATGTCACAAAATGTAAGATATGGATATTATTTCATCATTTTCCTCACAGCATCAATGTTTTCCTGAGTTACAGCTGTTGCTGGGCAACCGAGACGAGATTCATCATAAATGAGTGCCGACACAATCAAAACCCGCGAAACCAATCTCCAACTGTGGCCCCAGAAGGGGAAGCCTCGCCAAGAACACGCAGCAAAGAAGAATAGCATTCTTCGGCTCTTAAATTCTTTTTATAATCATAAAAAATCATTTCGCAAAAATCGCGGCGCAACAAATCCATATTGCACTGTGTCCGACTCAGCACTGCGTGGGCTTTCTTCTCGCCCTGTGGAAGAACCACCGCTGGGAGAAATTACGCGCGCATGTTGCAAGGTCGAGAAACAGCTCTTTCAAATTAAAAGAATACCATTGTTCACAGAATTACGGTTTACGGGTTGCTAAAAACTTTCGGCATAGCCTTCGTATTTACAATGTTTTCGACACCCCTTGAAATAATTCATGACACCTCCGAATGTGCGATTTCGCAATGATGAAAGTACGTTTGTGAACTGCATCTTACCAGCGTCTAGGGTGGATGTACTTGCTGGACCATGCCTATCTCCAACTACGACCTGATAGCGCGACATACCAATCCCATGTCTAAGATAAACAACAACAACCACAACATAACCACTCGCCATAAAAAATCTAAACACCGAAACTCATTACGAAAATAATAAACAAATAAATAATGGTAGGAAAGTATTTGGTCACCACTCAACAATATAAACAACTCAATTGTCCCCCTTTTTGTACATCCTTCAAGTGGACAACATCACAAATTTTGGCCTTCCTTTTCAACCACAACAATGCCTTGACACCCCTTAAAATGGTCACCTAAACAAAACCTCTTTTACCGTAATTATTTCCGTCGTCATACATACTGAAATTAAGGCCCTCTAAATTAGTGTTACCGAGCTCGATAGCTGCAGTCGCTTAAGTGCGGCCAGTATCCAGTAATCGGGATATAGTGGGTTCGAGCCCCACTGTCGGCAGCTCTGAAGATGGTTTTCCGTGGTTTCCCATTTTCACACCAGGCAAATGCTAGGGCTGTGCCGTAATTAAGGCCACGGCCGCTTCCTTCCACTTCCTAGGCTTCCCCTATCCCATCGTCGCCATAAGACTTATCTGTGTCGGTGCGACGTAAAGCAAATAGCGAGCGAAATTAGTGTTAATTCCCTTGATCAATTACTTAAGAAACATCCCTCAAATTCTGACAATGAACGAAAAGCCTGGCTTCATTTTCCCTGTTAATGAAATGTGTGTTCTTGTCTGATAACAAGACTCGACCAGTAATAACAGAATGTATGGGCCACTCACTACCTGCCTGAACTTTCTTATCTCTCAGCTCTCGGAAATGAAATAATTCTGTCTTCTCTACATTTGACAAACCCTGTTAAACACTTCAAAACTTCAGAATGCAACTTATTCCTCAAATATCTTAGTGTGACAGAGATAAACAACAAACACACATGCCAAAGGATTTCAATCGACACGTCTCGTAAAAGGGTTCTACCAATATTTGATCTGACTATGGAACGATTCAATATTCGTATGTTAAATAAACATACGCGAATAATTCCTTTTTTTTTTTTTTTTTGCTAGTTGTTTTAAGTCGCACCGACACAGATAGGTTTCACGGCGACGATAGGATCGAAAGGGCTAGGAGTGGGAAGGAAGCGGCCGTGGCCTTAATTAAGGTACAGCCCCAGCATTTACCTGGTGTGAAAATGGGAAACCACGGAAAACCATTTTCAGGGCTGCCGACAGTGGGGTTAATAATTCCTCGGACGTCTCTCTAACACAGAGTGCTGGCATAGATATCTCTTTAAAACTATGTTAAATAAACATACACGAATAATTCCTCGGGCGTCTCTAACCCAGAGTGCTGGCATAGATATCTCTTTAAAATTACACCAGGAACCTCCTAGCAACATTAACCTCGACGACTACAAGACAACTCCTTGAGGTAGATAACACTTCTCTACACAACACTGGCATGGAATATATGACCTGCGTGACCCTGTTCCACTATAACAAAATACACTTCGGACGCCTAACCTCACTTTCCACATATATCTCAGTCTGACAATAAATTTACGAATCGAAAACCGGAGCTTAGACTCCCTGATACATAATTTCGGAATTTAACATACGAAGTTTTACACCACATTTGCTTGACACTCAGAAGTCTACCTCTCTCCCAAAATCCCGCGCTGGATAGCATATACAATTTTAACAACAGAGACCTGCGAAGCTTTCTAACACCTACGAGGTTCACGCTCTTGCAGACATAGCCGGTGCGGCGCGGCATTATTGCACAACTCACGTCATACGTTACAAATACCAGAAAATGTTTATAAAAATTTTACATTTCATTTCCCAATCGGCAATATGAGTAACAAAACACGCCAAATCTCCTACGGAACATAACTAAACGGTTCCCAACTCAAACGACATCAAATTTTCGTGAAGCGACATTTCGACTGTTTTACCTATGAAGTGTCCGACTCGTTGGCTGATTGGTCAGCGTACTAGCCTTCGGTTCAGAGGGTCCCGGGTTCGATTCCCGGCTGGGTCGGGGATTTTAACCTTCATTGGTTAATTCCAATGGCCCGGGGGCTGGGTGTTTGTGCTGTCCCCAACATCCCTGCAACTCACATACCACACACAACACTATCCTCCACCACAATAACACGCAGTTACCTACACGTGGCAAATGCCGCCCATCCTCATCGGAGGGTCTGCCTTGCAAGGGCTGCACTTGGCTGGAAATAGCCACACGAAATTATTATTATTACATATGAAGTATATATGAAAAGACAAAACTTTCACTTGACGGAAATAATCCAGCCTTCGACACTAATGTCATATTGCACTCATTAAATACGAAAAGCTAGACGTGCCTACGCAAATATTTCCCAATAATGATTTCCCAAGATATGAAATTTACGTCGTATGGTATTGACGTTGAAAAACAAGTAAATGAATAAACAAAATTGCGTCACAAACATCACAAAATATAATGAAGTAAACATTCAATAATGAGAATTTATTTGACATTACCTTTTGAAATCCATTGCACAATTCTGCAAGCGTTCTCTGATTTTGCCACAGCCAACCATGTTTAACAGATTTAGATAGCTGATATGAATTTCTTTTACTTCCCTTC
Source organism: Anabrus simplex (assembly GCF_040414725.1). Lineage (NCBI taxonomy): Eukaryota > Metazoa > Arthropoda > Insecta > Orthoptera > Tettigoniidae > Anabrus > Anabrus simplex. Next base: position 613,436,129 of record NC_090265.1, on the reverse strand, counting down.
ACCGGTTTTATCCGTCTCCTCGCATGATGGCATCATCGCATAATATTTATAGACCTGTAAGCAATGACATAAAAAATACCCTTACACGCAGACTTGCTTTTACGAAAACACGCACTCGAATGACCGGATGTCTCACGGCACACATTGACTTGGAATTATCCACCTGCCGTTACAATTGACTCAAAGCAGTACTTCGGCAATGAAATGACCATCTATTCCCGTCCATAAGTATTACCGGAATCCCATATTTGGAATTTGGACGAGGTTTAATATACAGGGTTATTCACCTAACATGTTACACGGAAATAACTTCTAAACCATTAAAGATATCGGCATTCTATTTTTATATTAAAAAAAGGTACCCAGGGTCTTGTAAAATAACGTGCTACTTAGTCTCATGGGGTGATTAATAACCGAGATATTGATACTAAATCCATATTTTAAAATGGAACGGCACAAATTCATACAGATGATTTAAAAGTTCATACGCGTACAAGTTCAAATATGTAAGTATTTTCAAAATCGGACAATTAGTTTTTGAGATATAAGTAAGAACAGCAAGTGCTGTTTTGCATGCCGCATTAGACGGCGTGAAGTCGGGCAAGGACATATTGAGGCGCAAGCAGTTTCCTGGGAGTGAGTTCAGCCGCAGAATGGGTACCAGGCATGTAAGCACCTCGTACACATGTGATGGGTCTGCAGCGTGTGTATGACAGGCGAACACATGACAGGACGGAAAGGGTTGATGTGTTTAAAAGGAATAGAATAAGTATTTTGCCTTGAAAGGAACATAACGAAAGCTATAATTGTCACTGGTTTTAGTGTACAGTTCATACTACTCTATGAGTTGAGAAATAAACATAACACAAAACACTGGAAGACCTCCTTCTAGAAAAGCAAATTGTCAGAGCTGATCGTGGTGAGATGGCAGCAACACTATTATTTATGTTTTATTTTACACGCATTAATCTCCGCAGAGCTCCAGCGCGACTGTAGTAGCGTGCATTCGGGAGAGCGTAGGTTCGAGTCTTGCCTCGCCCAACCTGACAGTGATTTTCATGGTATCCCATGTTCAACACTAGGCAAATACCGGATAGGTACCTTTGTGATAGGCCACGGTCGACTTCCTTTCCAAATCCTTCCCATTCCCATCCGGCAGAAAAAACGCTAAATTGAGCGCAACCTATTACATGTCAAAACAAAACAATACAACTTTAATCTTCCTTCCCCGTTGTGTGTTCGCCAGTCATACAATAACGTTGCACACCCAGGGTATGTTACGGTACATCACATTATGTTTACAGTACATGCCTGGTATCCGTTCTGTTGCTGGAATCAAGGCCAGGAAGCAGCTTGCGCCTCAATATGTCCTTGTCCGACTTCACGCCCTCTAATGTGGTAGCAAAACCGCGCATGCTGTTCTTATTTATATCTCAAAAATTAATTGTCCGATTTTGAAAATACTTACATATTTGAACTTGTACGCAGTTAATCCTTTAGGCCAGCTGTATGAATTTGTGCCGTTCCATTTAAAAATATGGAGTTAGTATCAATATCTCGGTTATTAATCACCCCATGAGACTAATTAGCACGTTATTTTACAAGGGCCTGGGTACCATTTACGAATATGAAAACGGTATGCCGATATCTTTAATGGTTTAGGAGTTAATTCTGTGTGACATGTTAGGTGAATAACCCTGTATACAACTGGCAATATAACTTCAGGTTTTAACTAGATGAAATCTTTGGCTAACACCAAATGTAAGCTATACTGATTTACTACTCAACGAACAAAAATACGAAAATTTTATAAGTGTCTTAAAACCTCCTTTGGAGACTAAGTCCCAGGCCTGTCTACACGGCCGAAGCCTAAGTCTTGCTTCTCGAACTCAGCCTTAGGGCGTTTGCTGGGAGCTAACTCGGACGACACGGACTCGCATCGAATCCTCGACAAAAAAATGACGGATTTTCAAAATGGCAGGAGCACTTTCATTACCTCGTAACCATGTCGCAGAATACAAACACACGAAATTATATTTCCAAAATAATTTACAAAAGTACATGTCCTGAATAGTCACATAAATGCACCGTTATTAATTCTGTTCACCCCTAAATCACGGTTTTTTTTTAAATAGTCCTAAAATTCCGAACTGAACCTGGGCACTATGTTTTGACCGATGACACAGATTCGTGGTCTGCCACGCTTCATAGCGTCCCTTGTTTGATATTCATTAATTGAGCACCTAGTGACTTGAGTTTTTTTTTCACTAACGACGAATTTATGGCAATTGCAATCCTTGTGACTCCTCTTCCCTCAGTTTCGTCCAAATTTCTCTGCAGCTCAAATACAATTGCCATAAATACCCACGAAACATCCTGTATTCTTACGCCCTGTCCACACGTGTACCTGACGTCATTTCTTCATACGTGGGAAACAAAATACTCCCTTACCTTTCCACATTCCTAGGCTGACCAAGGGAAAAACGTGAGTCGGGCTCCTCATGCGGTTTGCCTGCCTGATGCAAACTTTTCGAACTTCTCGGTTATGGACTCTGTTTCACCCCTCAGATTCCAGACTCTAGTTCTTCATAGCTAAAAGTTTATGGGTTCAATATCGCACAGTGTTTAATAAGATATAACTGTGACATTCATAAGAAGCATAAACAACAAAGGAAAGGTGTTCATTTTATTTGAAAATGAGAGGTACAGGCAGAAGATAAATTTAGCAGATTTCTAAAAAATATCTTGAAAATGCACGTGGAGAAGGTGTTTTGTGTAGGATTCAGAACGAAAGAAAAAGCTACGGAAATAGTGGAAAAGAACGACAGACATGACCATGACTGTAATGGCATTAGGGTAATCTAGTGCGAGCGTACCAGAATTTACTGCAAACGAAAAACTGGTGAAAATATTTCTGATAGGTCTCAAAAGGTAATTAGACATCAAATTTGCAAAATTATCAGTTCCTCTGATCTTTTAGACATGGTACCGTCAAATTTTTGAAAGCATATTCAGGAAGAGGAGGGAGGAAACAGACCCAGAGCCAAACCCCACCGGCGCCTTTAGCAGCAGAAGTTCACTGATTAAAAAATAATATGTTCGAAAATCTTATTCGCTCTAATGGCGAGGTAGAGTGGTAGACATCAAATGGATCACCAGAGTTGTATTACATTCCATGTCGTACTACCAAATTTTCCTTTTCCACCCTTCATTAATCCGTCTGCTTGTCCGATGACCTACCTGTCAGGCTCCTTTAAACAACAAACATCATCATCATCATCATCATCATCATCGTCATCATCATCAATCCGTCTGCTTCCGCCAAGTTTGAACCAACAATCTTAGCATCTATACTTTACCACCGATGAACTGGTTATCCAGAATTTAATTATCATGTTCGCGGTGAATATGACCTTTTCTCCTCACTGACGTAAGTAGCAGTTTCCATCTTCCATAGTTGTGGTGGATATAATAAATGCGTACTTTTAGCAACGCTACCAGTGGTATTTTCCACCTACTAGGTTACTAGAATCCAGAGATTCCGGTACATTGTATTCTACTGACAAGCCACTCAGTCACGCCTAACTCGTTGCTGGCTCTTTTTTGGCATCACAGTAATTTTTGTATTAGACAAGGAGTTTGAACAAAGTGGTGTGGACCTCCAAAGAATATGTGATTAAGATCTGCAACTCTATCAGTGCATGTACTATTGGTGGTGCGGATACGATTTGTCTTTTTATCCCCGTCAGAGCTACCTGAATGACAGTCTATTTATCTTTAGGAACGTTAATTCGTTTGGTAAATTTGAAAAAACATTGAGAGGATTACAAAGATTTGTAAATTCATCAAGATTTTCCACCATTATTGATGGTTCCGGGAGTAACTTCCCGTCGACGCACAGCCTATATTATTGCTGGCTGGTGTGACCGATGGACAAACGGTAATCCATGATTTTCATCGAGAAATGTTACAAGAGATTCATGATGGGGAAATCCGACATTATTGCTGGCTGGTGTGACCGATGGACACACGGTAATCTATAAATTTTTATCGAGAAATATTACAAAAGATTCCTGATGAGAGTAACTCCTAAAGTATACGATGTGGCAAAATATTTGTTCCATACTAAAGTCTAATACAGGTTCTGTGTATACGGTTTTTATAACCTATCATTGATGATTATGATGTGAGTGTTTCTAGTACCAGCTAAATATTTACCTTTTAATAATAAATAATAATGTATTGGCTTTACGTTCCAATAACTACTTTTACCTTTTCCTGCGAAGCTGAGGTACCGGAATTTAGTCACGCATTTAGGTGCCAGTAAATCTACCGACACGAGGCTGGCGTATTTGAATTCCCTCAAATACCATCGTACCTAGCCAGGATCGAACCCGCCAAATTGGGGTCAGAAGGCCAGCGCCTCAATCGTCTGAGCCACTCAACCCGCTGTTTACCTTTTATATTGTACTTATTTTGCTTATGCTGTACCTTTAAGACTGATGTAGCTTCTGACACGGTTAAGTAAAATACATTACTAGAGATAAATTCCCCGCCATATAATCTGTGAAGAGAGAGAAATTCTATATGAATCTGCATGAAAGTTCAAGCTCAATTTGTTATTACTCAGTCAGCATCAAGGGACAGTTTTTCAGATTGACTTCAGACACGTTAAGCACATAGAACTGTGTATAATAGCATATTCAATATAGTTTCGATGGGCAAACGATCCTCAGCCGGCAGAAAAGAACCGCATCCTTTTGATCTCCTGGCCCCTCGCTTGCCCGGAAGGTGTGATTTATGACGGAAGTGGGCTTCAAAACGGAAGTTATCAGTCACTTGCCTTTTAAATGGCACGCGCCCCTTGTGTCCAGGTGAAAGAAACCGACTGACAACCCTCATTAACACCAGGGCGGGCAACGTTTCGGAGTCAGAAGCTATCACCTGAGGATGCATTTGATTGCAGCCTCCCCCATCGCTATTGACGTCGCCCAATACTGGGCAAGCATCATCTAGCTCTTGAATATTGTTGCTCTATCTGTGATTGTATAATAGACTTGTATATTTGTATAGTAGAAATGTAGATGTTGCTTTTTGTTAAATATCTATAAGTTGATACTTCTGACACGAATAAAGAAAGAAAGACTTTACCATTACATGAAGCAACATTATCAGGATAAATCATACTCTTCACCTGTTCGTGACGTACCTAGTAGTTCATGTAGGCCCATTTCTATTCCTTAGTCTCGTTCCCTAAGACAGTGTTGGGGATGATGCCGGATTCCCTTCTTCAGTTGAGAAGCTAATGAAGGTGGCCTACGAACAGGAACTGTCCAGGCACTTTAATGAAAGTGAACATGGGAAACAACACAAAGCTATTCGCAGGACTGCCCACGGTGGGGTTCAAATCTACGCGTCTCCCGAATGTAGAGCTTGGCTCCATGGACGTAGCGCATTAACACGTGTGGCTACTCCGCTCGGTCGTGACGTACCTAGTAAAAGCCATGAAGGCCCTTGGAGGAGTGGAAGGTAAAGTCTTCCACCATTGTTAACCTTGGCACGTGATGGGGCAGAGTGGTTAGCTTTACGCCCGGCCGCCTTTGCCCCCAGGAATTAACCTGATACTCATTTTTGGTGTAGGCTGAGTGAACCTCAGAGCCATATGCACCTCCGGAAGTCGAAATCTCGTTTCTTAAATTTTACGACTTCCTGACGGGGATTCGAACCCACGTCCTTCCGGGCGAACCGAGCACGTCTTTACCACCTCGTCCAGGCAGTCCCTACCTACAGTAGTAGCAATGTTAATTTTCAATTCAAATGCTTTTAAGTGAAATAGAGTTATTTTCAGCAGCAATAATAACGACGGTGACATAGGTAATGACAATGACCAAGACAGCGATGATTTGAACTCACTTCTGTCAATGTACTGTCATAAGTAGAAACTAAAGCACAACGAGCGAAAAGTAGTTCATAAGTACAGTAAATATTACGTAAACGGAAAGATATTCATAAATAAAGCGTAACGAAAATGAAATGAAATGGAAGATATTTCCCTTGTTTTAGAATCACCGACTTCATTTAAATCAAGAGATTTTGTCAGTTTTTACTCTGTGGACAGCCTGCTAAGTCCCACCTGATAATTTGTTGACCTCAAATAAGTCTTTATAAAATTAAACTTTGAGAAATAATTGCTGTGCTTGTCACTGGCACCGGTTGAAAATCTTAGTACTACGTTTTATTGGACACGAAGTCACATTCATGTATGATTTTTAAGGTTCCAATTGGTTTTCCGGGCTTTACAAACTTTGAGATCACTTTCAATTAATCTTTTAAGTCGACGGGATTGATGTCCTTAGTCTGATTTATCATCTCTTTCTGGGTTTACTGTATATAATTTTGGGTGCCTGTTCTTTAGCATCCTGGAGATACTAGGTTCGAATCCCACTGTAGGCAGCCCTGAAGGTGGTTTCGGGTGGTTTCCCATTTTCACACCAGGCAAATACTGGGGCTGTACCTTAATTTTAGAACTGTTAAGTTTCTTCAATCTTCCAAAACTAAGTATGAGTAATGAATGTATAAAATACCTGAAAAATAAAATTCTATGCCGGTATGGAGAGAGAGCAAAATTTCATTAAGATAAGGTACAGATTTTCAAGTTCATAAGTAATTAAACAAAACAAACAAATGTTTATTCTTTCTTAATCTGCTTAGCCTCTAGGGTTTGTTCTTCCGTCGGACTCAGCGAGGGATCCCACCTCTACCACCTCAAGGGCAGTGTCATGGAGCGTGAGACATTGGATCGGAGGATACCACTGGGGAGGATGACCAGTACCTCGCCCAGGCGGCCTCACTTGCTATGCTGAACAGGGGCCTTGCGGGGGATGGGAAGATTTGAAGGGATAGACAAGGAAGAGGGAAGGAAGCGGCCGTGGCCTCAAGTTAGGTACCATTCCGGCATTTGCCTGGAGGAGAAGTGGGAAACCACGGAAAACCACTTCCAAGATGGCTGAGGTGGGAATCGAACCCACCTCTACTCAGTTGACCTCCCGAGGCTGAGTTTATCCCGTTCCAGCCTTCGTACCACTTTTCAAATTTTGTGGCAGAGCCGGGAATCGAACCCGGTCCTCCGGGGGTGGCAGCTAATCACACTAACCACTACACCACAGAGGCGGACATATAAATGTCACTTGTAAATTAAATGAGTCGAAACTGAAAATATATTATTTCAAATCTTATAACAACGACAAAAAAGTAGCATTTATTCATCTCTGAAGTATGTGGAACACTGTGTTGTCTTTCATAGAAAGCCGATAACGTTCAATCCCAGGAGTAGGCAAGGTTGGCACCTCCCTCGACCCGGCCCTGTTATCTAGTAATCTGATTATGTACTGGCACCCGATCTTTATGTTCCTAGAACGTATTTTGTTCAACACATCGTGCTTTACCCCCCAAGAGCGGCATTATCTGCAGAGTAAATAAGGTGTAAGCTTACTGATGGCCGCACCGTGCTCCGCTGCATTATTAAACAGCGAGGGGCGAATGAATCTTAATCTGTAGAGAAGCCACCGTATTTAACATATCAGGGAAATCGATCTTCGTTACATAGCTCAGTATATTCATAGCATGCATTCCACTTACACACTAGTCAACACTGGGGACGTTATCGTAAGCAAGCTAGGCTAGATTCCCCTGTTCACTATTACATGTTTAATCTTGTTCGCACCGGGTGCTTTGGGGGCGCAGTTAGGGGCGCGCAGCTGTGAGCTTACATCCTGGAGATGTTGGCAACCCAAAAGGTGGTTTTCGGCCGTTTCCACACCAGGCAAATGCTGGGACTCTACCTTAATTAATGCCACAGCCACTTCCTTCTCCTAGGCCTTTCCTGTCCCATCGTCGACATAAGACCTATCTGCGTCGGTGCGACGTAAAGCAAATTGTACAAGAAAGAACTCTTGTCCGTTTTTTTTAGAAGGATTTTAAAAAGCGGGATCTTAATTTCGAGAAGTAGGCTAATAGTTTTAAATTGCATGAACCGAGCGAGCGGCTGTGTGGTTCGGGTCACATAGCTATCAGCTTGCATTCGGGAGGTCCTGAATACGGTTTTCCGTGGTTTCCCATTGGCATCACACCAAGCAAATTCTGGGGTTGTACCTTAATTAAGGCCGCGGTTACTTCCTTCCAACACAAACCCCTTTCAAATAATACAACCAGAAGAAATGTTACTCCTTTTCTTACTGAAAACAGAGGTAGTTACGAACATAGGGGTAAGTCTCAAAGAGTAGTACAGCAATATGAGAGTTAACCGTGAGTTTAAATCAGCCAGTTAAATGCACACTGCTTATGGCAAAGGTAACGGCGTGAATTCTTGGCACTATGATCTGGTATTGTCCAGCCCCATGGTGCTGATGTAACGTGCTCCTACTCGGAATGCTCTGGTTCGATTCGCAACAAGATCAAGGATTTCTGTTTCTGACTGAGGAGTTACTCAGCCCTGTGAGACCAAATACGAGCTGTCTGAAGAAACGCAGTTGATGGCCACGAAAGCCAAGAAATACTGCTGAGAATATCGTAAAACTGACCACGTGGCACTCCAAAATTTGCAGGCCAACTGATAGGTCAGCAGCTGTCTGGGCAGGGCAAGGCCCTTGATAGTTCGTTGTGCTCTGTAATTAATTCTGTTCGCTTTATTTTTAATTACAACGGAATATCTTTTAAGATCAAATTCCGATCACTCTGTCTGGAAGGTATGTTATAACAGAGCTACTATAAAGTAAACATTAAAAATTAATAATATGTGTAAAATAATGGATTAACTATGAATTAAATTCTACCTCCCGACCCGAAGTTTGCGGGTTCGATTCCGGATCATTTCGGTGGCACTTGAAGAAGCTAAAATACGCGAGCGATCCTTGGGTCGATATATTTTCCGGTATATAAAATAACTCTCGCGGGATAAAATTCTGGCACCTCAACGCCTTCGAAAACCATAAAAGAAGTTAGTGGGACATTAAATCAATAACAAGTAATACAGAGTGAGATATAGAATATCTGAAGAGTATTAATGTGCTCCCTTCATAAATAATAGTCTATGTGAGCTGCTACATTCGGACACGAAAATCAAGAAATGAGGCTGAGAAATCGTAACGGTTTTGAGAAGCCTAGGGAACCAAACTCTTTTTAATTTCCCTTTCCTTTCTCTATCCGGTATCCTCACTCTTAGAGAGGCTAAAACTCTTCCTTTTCCGATTAATGCATACCACTTGAAATTCAGAAACTATAACTACCACTAATGCCATCATCATTCCTTACGAAGAGCGTTGTCTTGTGAGCTGCATACAGCGAGACGAGACTAATATTCTTTCATCAACCTGTCAGTAAGGGAGAGGAGGTGATAGGGCTTCTCTGTAGTCTGGTAGAAGAACAGACGCACTTGGCAGGCTTCCTCTGCAACAAGCCTGCGACTCGTATTATTTTACGACACGCTGGTGTAGTATTGACTTACCGGCTCAGATTTATCGCTACTGCGACACAAAGAGAAATAAAAATACCTCTTCAGGCTGTGTCTATCGTTATTGTCCGTTGCTTTGCAATAAATGGAAGTGAGACACTTTACATTTCCCTCTCTCGGAACGAAATGTCGCAGCAGAAGGTAGTGACTGTATTACCCTTAAGAGTTTGTAATAAAAGTCCATTTTTATTCATCATTTATACTCTTAATGATTCAGTTCGGATTAAAATAAGACATCAAGTACATGGAAAGATGAAAATAACTCCTGAAGATGATGATAATGATGATGAAGATGATGATGATAATGATGATGATGATGATGTTTGTTGTTCCTACCGGTTATGAAATTACACGGACGGGCCCGCATGGCGTGCGGCTCATTCAAATTATAACTGAAAGGTACGTGAGAGATTTGTGCTGGACAAAGCGGAGGCGGGAGAGGCTTTTCTCCGGGTACTCCGGTTTTCCCTGTCATCTTTCATTCCAGCAACACTCTCCATTCTCATTTCATAGCATCTATCAGTCATTAATAAATCACTTTGGGAGTGGCGACCCCATCGTACTAATAGCCCATATCTGATTCATTCATTACATCCCTGACCTGGTCAATGACTGGACAACAGGTTGTAGGTTTTCATTTTCATTAAGTGATCTAAAGAAATGACTAGTTTTCAAAATGAAAATGTGAGGACATTTTCTTGAAGATACGTTTACAACTCATGACTGGAATATCAGTTGTCTGTAGTAACGTTTCGGTTCGAATTTTATATCGAAGCAGATATTCTTTTTACAATGTCAAACGGAGTATTGGACGCCACAAAAGTACCTGGTTTCAGAATTCCGCAACAATGTTCAAAATTAGATATGTGATATATTTTGCTGTCACACAGGGAGGTATACTTTTATGCCATAATTGGCAGGTTTATTTGGTACATACTGCACAAAACCCCAGCGACTTCGAACACCTACGAGCATTTCGTCTACTGTAACATTTCACTATGCGAATAATTCAATTAACAATTATTGAGGAAGCTTGTATGGTATTCCCTAATAGCTGCTAACTTAGCACAATGTTGTTGTTCTTGACGAGTGTGCACATAAAGTGTTCGCATCAAAAAATGAAACCGCTTGAAACTGAATAGAGCTCTTAGGATAGGCATTCCAAAACGTCTATTTTCTATAGTTTTTAAGCGTTAATGTCTCTTCCTTTTTTCACTCCGATCAGGAATAAAACCTCAAAATTAGCCTTTACGTTTGTTCTCGTTTTATCATTGTAGTATTTCTTTATCACACACATACCTACAAATTCTGTGGTGGAGCGCAATTTATATATACAAAATAACATGTCCTGACTGACTGACTGACTGACTGACTGACTGACTGACTGACTGACTGACTGACTGACTGACTGACTGACTGACTGACTGACTGACTGACTGACTGACTGACTGACTGACTGACTGACTGACTGACTGACTGACTGACTGACTGACTGACTGACTGACTGACTGACTGACTGACTGACTGACTGACTGACTGACTGACTGACTGACTGACTGACTGACTGACTGACTGACTGACTGACTGACTGACTGACTGACTGACTGACTGACTGACTGACTGACTGACTGACTGACTGACTGACTGACTGACTGACTGACTGACTGACTGACTGACTGACTGACTGACTGACTGACTGACTGACTGACTGACTGACTGACTGACTGACTGACTGACTGACTGACTGACTGACTGACTGACTGACTGACTGACTGACTGACTGACTGACTGACTGACTGACTGACTGACTGACTGACTGACTGACTGACTGACTGACTGACTGACTGACTGACTGACTGACTGACTGACTGACTGACTGACTGACTGACTGACTGACTGACTGACTGACTGACTGACTGACTGACTGACTGACTGACTGACTGACTGACTGACTGACTGACTGACTGACTGACTGACTGACTGACTGACTGACTGACTGACTGACTGACTGACTGACTGACTGACTGACTGACTGACTGACTGACTGACTGACTGACTGACTGACTGACTGACTGACTGACTGACTGACTGACTGACTGACTGACTGACTGACTGACTGACTGACTGACTGACTGACTGACTGACTGACTGACTGACTGACTGACTGACTGACTGACTGACTGACTGACTGACTGACTGACTGACTGACTGACTGACTGACTGACTGACTGACTGACTGACTGACTGACTGACTGACTGACTGACTGACTGACTGATTCATCGTCGCCGATCCAAAACTACTGAACATAAAGGAATTGAATTTTGACGATACATTTATACTACAATCTAGGTGCTCGCTAAGGGAGGAAATTTTAATATTCCGTCGCTAAAGGGGCACAAAGGGAGCAAATTTTTAAAATGAGTGGATCTATCTCAAAAACTTAACAGATTAAAGAAGTGAAAATTGATATTTGTAATCTCCTTTAAAAATAAGGAAACACGTATTTTTTGTTTTCGGAAAATCCTCTTAACGGCGGTGGGAAAAGTTTAATTTATATCTCAAAAACGTAACACGTCACAGACGTGAAACTTGGTATGTGGAATCTCCTGTAAAGGTATAGAAACACGCATAATTTGCTTTCTGAAAATTCTCTTAAGGGGAAGTGTTAAAGGGGGTGGACTTTCAAAATGAGCATATCTACAGTATATCTCAAAAGAAAAACACATTACAGACATGAAAACTAATATTTTTAATCTCTTTTAAAAAGAAACACGTATTTTTTTGTTTTGGGAAAAACATTTAAGGGGTGTGAAGTTGACTGAAAAAGTGGGTTGAATTATTTTTATTAGGATACTGGTTTCCCTAAAACTGAAGAAATTAAAGTCGTAAAAATTTGTATTTGTAATCTCCTATAAAAACATGGAAACACTTATTTTTTGTTTTCGGAAAATTCACTTAATGAGGATTGTAAAAAGGACTGAAAATGAGGTTGAATTATTTTTATGAGGATACCTGTATCTCAAAGCTGAAGATGTTACCGACATGAAAATTTGTATTTGGAATCTTTTTTAAAAATGAGGAGAAACGTACTCTTTAGTCTTTGCAAAATCCATTTAAGGGGGCTGGGTGGGTGAAAAAGTAAAGAAAGTGTTGAATTATTATTAATTATTAATCAAAATACGTGTTTCTTCATTTTTAAAAGAGATTAAAAATATCAGTTTTCATATCTGTAATGTGTTATCCTTTTGAGATATACTGTAGATATATCAAATACTGAAGATGTTACGGACGAGAAAATTGGTATTTGGAATCTCCTTTGAAAAAAAGACACACTTATATTGTGGCGGGGGAGGGGTGTGGAATCAAATCAGGGGGGGGTGTGTGTAAAGGGAATTGAATACTTTTTATGAGGAAAAAAATCAGAACTGGACGTAAAACAATACACACTTAAGGGGTTTTTAAGTGGGCGGGGGGGAGAAATCATGACAATAATATGCATTTACATGGAAACGTTTGAATTATGAAGTTACAATTTCAAATGATATCCTAGGTGTTAATTAACAGAAGGTTTGAAACAAATTTAACTCCTCAGAGAGTTAAATGAGGGTTAAGATCCAAAAACAAATATATTCATTCCTTCCTCCGAAACAATTTAACGTACGAAGACAAAATTCCAAATGGCGGTATATATTTTAAATCCTACGTGTGAAATAGGAAATATTTCTTAACGTTCCACCCATAAAATGAGGTTAACTCCTTAAACGAAATTATTCATCCATCCAAAACCGTTTGACGTACGAAGTTGTAATAGTATGAGAAGGATTTTCTTTTATGGCCTAGGTGTAAAATAGCTTATACTTCAATATATTTCTCCCCTGATAGGTTTAGGTGGTTGACTCTCAAAAACACAATATCCATTCCTCCTAAATCGTTTCAGGTACGATCTTAATATTATTTTTTGTGAAGTGTGGTCTCCTATATCCTAGATGTTAATAAACATATAAAAACATTCGCTCCTTAAAAAGTATTCATTCCTCCAGTACTATTCGACGTACAAAATCAAAATTTCACACGCAAGTCGCTTTTACATCCTAGATGTTAAATAAGATAGGGTTTAAAACAAATTCTTCCGTGTGGAGTTCAAATGAGTGTTAGATCAGAAAATAAATAATCATTTCCCAAAAACCCTTTGATGTACGAAATGAGGGCGTATTTTACAGGCTCAGCTGACAGTGGACCCTCCGAAATGTAAAACTTTGAATAATAACTTTCAGTTTAAAACCGCAGCGAAGCGCGGTTATCTTGCTATTTTGTCAATAAAAATATTAGTGCATGACACGATATTGTCAATGACATCGAAATAAAATAATTTTAGAAACGCATCAAGTTCAGTTCTATCATCCGTTGCAAATCGTTAACACTTACAGCATAACGGACGAGCCGCATGAACTACAACCTGTGACAGTAAAGTTCGGTAAATGAAGCCAGAACGGTCGATCCACCAACACTGGTGACACGCAACGCTGCACCTGTGTAGCAGCAGGTTTTGACCACCTCCTCCCAACGTTGTTCAGTTGAACATCGTGTATGTGTCGTGTAAGACCTGTTTGACACAGTGCATGATTAGTGCGTTGGTTCTGAACTGTGAACAGGAACATGAACGACCAAAAATCAATGTACAGTTTAGTTTTAAGCTTGGCAAGACACCGAAAGAAACGCATGCGATGCTGGTACGTGTTCATGAAGATCAAGCACTGTCCTTGAAGTGTGTGTACGAGGGGTTCGGCCGTTTTCGAGGAGGCCGGGAAAGTATTTCTGACAAGCCCCGTAGCGGAAGACCGGGTGGTGGAAATCGAACATCCCCCATACTCTGCAGATCGCAATCCTCCAGACTTCTTCCTATTCCCGCGACTCAAACTCGCTTTGAAAGGAAAGAGATTTGACGATATTCCTGATATCCAACGGAACGTGACGAGGTTTTTGAACACCATCCCATAGGAAGCCTTCTTGCAAAGTTTCCAGGAAATGTATCGCCGATCTCAGCAGTGTAAAGTTATCGGAGTGGACTATTTCGAAGGACAGTCAGATCACTGTCGTGCATTATTCATCTATGTTGATAGTACAGGACTATTCGCCGAATGTTATTGCCACAGGTTGTATAAAACAATCACACACGGAGCGATCACGTCCTACACCAAGCGAGCAAGATTGTTGCGGGAGTGGTCGGGCGCTTCACTCAGTGTGGAATCATGGTACCTGTCAACTTCCAGAGCCCATAGACGACTAACAAGAAGCGGACAAGCGATCAGATGAGTTGAAATCTAGTGGTCGTAAAATGAACACAGTATATATACCTTGGCTCCCAAGATGCTAAATAACTACGTTTATCAGCAAAGTGAAAACAAACGAATTTGCCGCACTGACTGCGGCCGCTCACACACCGGAGGGTTAAAGGGACCCAACAGCTAGGGCATCGGCCTCTAATGGCACGAGGTGCAACGAAACGAAACACTTCAAAATGTATCGACTGGCTAGAATCTAAAACGATTGATGATGAAAAATGACCATGAATCCATAACAATCAGTGGATCCAACTCGCGAAGCCTTATTTTCTGAGATGATGCTTGTTGTCCAAAGGGGTCCAAAATCTAGATCACCGGTCCCACATAATGTTATTAATCACTGCTGAAGCAGAACCGTAGTATTCCTCATATAATGGTACTCATCACAGGTAATGTAAACCCACGGTGCTCCTCCCCCAAATGATACTAATCACAGACTCATGGTGTCCCTCACATAGTGGTAATAATCGCAGTTAATGTTGACCCATGGTGTTTCTCACTTAATGGTACTAATCATAGGTGATACCGTGGTTCCAAATCCATCATCCTTTGGTAGCCCCTCTTAGTCGGCTCTTACGACCGGCAGCGGATACCATGGGTGTATTCTTCGTCTGCGTCCACCACCCACAGAGGGGTGATTAGTAACATAAATTTATAAAGGTACCGTGTTTCTCAGAATTTTTAGTATTACTCGCTAGTAATGGCACATTTTTTTTTACAGAATTTGGTCTAGAAATAAATATCAACAAGAGTCATGGAATTCATGTTGAGAACGGTCACCTGATAGATAAAAGAACTTTATAGTTTCTCTAGGAAGCGAAATACCTTGTGTAAAAAAGGAGAAAGCCATCTGTTAGCTAGGCGTAATTCTAAGATGAATTAACTTCGTCTCTGCCTTGGCCATTCTTAAACTTCTCATATCATTGCATCCTTTACAGGCAGATCAAAAATTCTTCATCATCAATGCCTTGGTATGTCCTAGCCATGAAATACAAACGAATACAATTCCGTTTAAATTTGTATTTGACACTATTTTTTATACCTACTTACAAGGGCTTGAGTATGTTCTAGCCTAGATGGGAGAAGCATAAATATACAACATATCAGCGCTCCTGGTTATCCGCATACATGAATGATTTTACCCGTTTAACTCGGGTTATATAGATGTAAATGGATTCACGGTAAGTATTAAACGTTTATTCACGGTCTGTAAAACGTGTTTTCATTTTAACGTACATATACGCGCTCCAATAATTGCGCTCCCCTTTCTTTCCATATTTCTTTCCATATTTCGGTGTGTCTGTTACAACTAATAACGTTTATAATCTAATCTCTGTAGCTGGTACAAATATAAAAGTCCATTTTTGAAAAGTAAACTTTGTTACGCTTGGTCACATAACGCTTTACATTAAGGAAATAAAAACCATACTCGGAATAAAGTCATAGTTTAATCGGGATGAACTACTCGTCAAGTTAGGCATAGAGAATACTAACCAGTCACAACTGACTGATCTATGACATCGTAAAGAATGCGATATCAGTAAAGTAAGATATGAAGGTAATGAGGTGCAGCACACATTCTCCTCATGGGTACATTATAGTCCCCAGCATCAGATTCGAGAGCCGCGTGAGTCAACCTAAGAAACTCACACACAAAAGCGGTTTACATACGAACCTACTTCTTCTTCTACCATTTTTCTCCTCAGTTGTGGAGTCGTGCGTGCACATGTGGATTTTGCCCTGTTTTACGGCCGCATGCCCTTCCTGTCTCCAATCCTATGCGGGGAGATGTAATCACTATTACGTCTTTCTGTGGTGGTTGGTAGTGTGGTGTGTTGTGTGAATATGAAGAGGAGAGTGCTGGGACAGACACGAACACCGAATCTCCGAGACAAAAGAATTAATCGAACAGATTAAATTCCCCGACCCGGCCGATAATCGAAACCTGGACCCTCTGAACAGAAGATCCTGATGCTGATCATTCAGTCAAGGGCATCTACGAACCTACTGAAAATGAAAATCTGCAGCCTGTTTCCAGTCATTCGATCGGGTCAGGAATGGAATGTATCAAGCTATTTGTTTTACGTCGCACGACACAGATAAGTCTTATGGCGACGACGGGATAGGAAAGGCCTAGGACTGAGAAGGAAGAAACCATAGCCTTAATTAAGGTATGAAAAGGTATGAAAATGGGAAACCACGGAAATCCATCTTCAGGGCTGCCGATAGTGGGGTTCGAACCCACTATCTCCCGGATGCGAGCTCACAGCTGCGCGCCCCTAACCGCAGGGCCAACTCGCCCGGTAATGTATCAGGCCCCATCGAGCAGCGAGGATAGGAATTGTGCCGCCTACCGAAGCCTGACGCACTCCTCTGGGGCTTTGATTAATGACTGACAGGTGAAGTGAAATGTTATTGGAAAGTGTTGCTGGAATGGAAGATGATAGGGAAAACTGGAGTACCCGAACGAAACCTGTCTCACCTCTGCTTTATCGAGCAAAAAACCCACATGGTAAATTCAGGAAGTTGATAGTCCCACAATAAAACATCTCTCTTCCCCCCCCCCTCCCTCTCTCTCTCTTATATATATTTTAAATATTTAGGCCCGGTTTCATCAACACATGTTAAATATATACTAACAAGTAGTTAGTTAATATGGAGTTAAAATTTTAACATCTTGCCAGGTTTCTTGCGTTTCATCAAACTTTCCTTGTGAAATGTTAACTAATCGACTGTTAACTCTCCCAACATTGCGAACTGGTGCGAATCAAGGAGGCAGTGGTACGAACATGCTGTTTTACAGCGCGCTCCGATGCGCTTTTGTTTGCGTACAGCTGTAAAATATGGCGCGAGAAGTGAAACGGAATCGTAGTTCTAATTTTCCCTCCTTCGAAAAAGAGTTGTTAATTGAATTAGTTAGTAAATGTATATAAGTTATTGAGTGCAAGCGCACGAGTGGCTTGACGATAAAACAAAAAGACGAGGCGTGGGAGAAAGTCCGCGATGGTTTCAATGGGGTTAACAGATACTTTTTTTAGCGGGTATCCACTGTCACCTAACAAAATCACTTCGTTAATTGTCCAATTTCAAACTGTGCTCCGATATGGGAGTTATTAAATATTGTATTGTCGTGTGCAGAACCAAACCACCTAGCAAGTATATCCCTGATTCGGATGTTAGGCTCATTAATCACCTGAACATTAACAGAGAAAATCCCTTCCGATTACGATATATTTCGGCCCAATTGCCTCCTGGTGATTGGATTCTTTCATGTGTGTAATCTATTGCTCCTAGAACAAACACTAGGAAAACGGCTTATTTCATAGAAGTCGCGGATAATTTGCTGACGCTCTTCTACTGAAGGGAATGTAATGTTATATGCCTCCTCTTCATGGATGCTATTGCTGCAGACATTCGTCAAACAACTCTACTAACAGTGGCTTTAGAAATTCCAGTATTGTCTCCGACCATTATGTGAAAATAACCAGTAGCAAAAAATCGTAATATTATTAGTAGCTGCAACATTGGAGAAAGAGGTTAAGTTTCTCTTCGTAGGATATTCTAACCTCACTCGAACTTCGTCAACAACCTTAGCAACGACTATTTTCGATAACCTGTATCTATGAAGAAATTCCGCATCCGTCAAATTTTCAAAAGTCATTACGTCGCTGAACTCTTCTTCGATCAGGATTGTTTTGTAAAAGATCTAAATAGAGCAATTCTGCATCGAAAGCGAGATTCACAGCAGCCATTTTGGAACAGGTTGCTAAATGCTAATGTTAGCCATTTAACGTTGGAAATGGCTGATGTTAACTTCAATACGCAGCTTAACATTTGTTAATGTTAACGGTTGTTGATGTAACGCAAATTTTCTTAAATCGTATGTTAAAATGATTTAACACCTTGTTATGTACTATCATGTGTTGATGAAACCAGGCCTTAGTCCATCATACAACAAATAAATGAATAAACTGCCGTACTCTTGGTACGTGATATGTAAGTAACTTATCAGGCGACTTTCCGCTAATATTTTCGTATATATTGACAAAAATATAACTTGGAGCAGTGAGTCATCCGTAAATTGAAGTTTTGTGTAACAAAATTGTGTCATGTAACAAAACGTGTGACGGGCTGTTACCTAGTAACAGTACCTGGAGAGATACACAGGCCACGGATCTATATAAAGAGAGCTTTACAGGTCATGGATTTGTATAAAGAGAGCTGCACAAGCCGTGGATTTACGTAGGCTATATGTCATGGCCATTCGTGAATACTGCACATCACAGTCTGAACAGTTGCTAGGTAACATCGCGTCACACGTTTTATTGAGACACATTAATGGTTATTTGATTTCCCAAACGGAAATATAATAATATACAGTACTTATATTTTTCGGATTGTACTTTGATGAAGAAATTAGTTAGCCATGCGATAGATCTCTCTGAGATTGTTCTTGCAAAATGTCACGACATTCCGTCGAGTGATTTAGACGTGATTTCGTTGCGGAAGGCAAATGAACGTCATTTCATTCTTATATAGAGAGAATATTTGTATTAAATTAAGTGTCATTGTAGGTGTTTTGTTCTTGAGAACATGGTACATTATGAAAATCACCTAGGTTTAATGACTCGTTGGCTGAATGGTCAGCGTACTGGCCTTCGGTTCAGAGGGTCCCGGGTTCGATTCCCGGCCGGGTCGGGGATTTTAACCTTCATTGGTTAATTCCAGTGGCCCGAGGCCTGGTTGTTTGTGCTGTCCCCAACATCCCTGCAACTCACACACCACACATAACACTACCCTCCACCACAATAACACGCAGTTCTCTACAAATGGCAGATGCCGCCCACCCTCATCGGAGGGTCTGCCTTACAAGGGCTGAACACGGCTAGAAATAGCCACACGAAATTATTATATATACCTAGGTTTAATGTTGGCTGCAACAACCCCCGATTAATAGCGATTAATGAAGTTGCAATGTTCACTGAACCTACAGTACTGCATACACTCCCCTCGACCACTGTTAACCAGTAGGATCAGATCAAAGGTGCTTCCTTTACCGATGAATTGTGAGTCTTTACCTCCTTATCCCTTTCAGTCATGAATCAAATTGTATCAATTTTAAAATAAATATCATGAATTGATATTGAAATATAATCAGAGAATATGACAAGATCAATGCTAATCTGAACCTTCCCATTCACGATGACATCCTAAACCATCAGAGGGGCAAGCTGAAGTCCAGACATCCACCAATTGTTTATGGCTAACAACAAACTGAGAACCACCTGGATTACCATTGCCGACCATCTGCTTTGGCCTCTGCTCAGCGAAAAATAAAAAGAAAGAAAATTCCACCAGTTCCAGGATTTCGCCTCCGAAGGGTCCACCTCCGCTGTTTGTATTATTAGCTTCCGTCCTCTGGGTTCCGGGTTCGCTATCCAGAAGGGCTAGTATGTGCAACTCACCTGCATTTGTGGTGTGCCTGTAAAGAACTGCACCACCTCGGGGTGAGGACGAGAGTTTACTTCTATCTTCCAAGGAGGGCATTGCCGACTTTAAATATTATCCATACAAATATCGGAATCTGTACAGAATCCTTGTTCAGAAGTGGCAAAGTTCCGTTCCCCTGCCCGCCAGTGTGACAGGGTGCTCCTTCCCAGTCTATAGAACACATCACATACGAGTGCAGACTGCGGGCCTACGAAAGTGATCCATCGTACATTGTTCAGTCCATACCTTCTGTGATACAAATTACTTTTTGTCAACTTTCAATCTGGTATAAATACTGTGGTTCTACGCATAAAATCACACGATAAATAAACCATCACAGCAAATTATATCTAAATTTATTGAAGAGATAGTATGTATCATTTCTGAGATTCGTAACACCATGGATAACGGAATGCGTTCTCGTGAGGTTGTTTAGATGTGAAATGTATTGTGTTTTATTTTGATGTTTTCCCTGAGCATAATATCACAAGCATGAAAAGCTGTTTTTGTATAGGCCTACTTATGTACAACAAGATCTAAAATATGAATGTAAACATGATATTTAATATGTCGAAACTACAACCATTGTGTGACGATGTCTATGATCATGGAAATTCCATATCTGAAAAGTGAGCTGTCAGATTTCTTCAAAACTTTGATAAGTTCTGCAAATCATTTAACTTTGTTCAAGAAATAATAAGACAACTTGCAGTGACTGCCTTGAAATATTCGATCCAAATCGTTAAGAAACATATCTCCGGAACTTTTAAATGCAAAAACATTTATATCGATTATGCTTACCGACCATTATGTACGGCTCCATATTTAAATCGTTAGCGTGCTGGCCTTTGGTACAAGGGTCCCCGGGTTCGATTAACGGCAGGGTCGGTAATTTTAACCTTAATTAGTTAATTCCAATTGCTCGGGGCCTGGGTGTGTGTTCCGTCTTCATCATCAGCATATTCATCATAGGTAGGGCCCGATCAACACAGACGCGTAGGTCGCCTATAGGACATCAATTCCAAAGACCTACACCAGGCTTCTTCGGAGGCCACACCTATTAATTATTAATAATCAACTATTATACAATCAATTCACAAACCTTTTAAAATCTATCTTGTTTTTTGTATACTATGTCCCAGGGGCAATCTTCAGTTTGGGAAAGTCGAAATAAATAAATAAATAAATAAATAAATAAATAAATAAATAAATAAATAAATAAATAAATAAATAAATAAATAAATAAATAATAAATAAATAAATAAATAAATACAGAAAAATTATAACACTAAAATGACTTTCCTTCAATAATCCCGTAAGAAATGTTTAAAATGATAAAAATCACTTCGCGACTGAAAGACAAAATCTTCTTCTACCATAGTTATTTATCCTTTTCAATTCCAAATTCATTTTTACCAATTAAAATATAGTATATCTTACAGGGTTTTTGAAATTGTCACAGAGAGGTGTATGTCAAATTATTAAAAAAATTCTAAGATACATTAGATAAATTTGATGTATATTATCAAGGACAACATGGTTGAAAGGGTTAACATCTTAATGCTTTTATTCAGCACATTCTCGGGATTTCACAAATTAGAATATAAATGCCTCTGCTGGCGAGACCTAGTTTTTATAGTACACTATGTCTTCAGGTGTAGGCTAGAACAATTTTGCTACTTTCATTGACCTGTTTGAGTCTTATCCATTGCTTGGACAATATGAATGTGACTGAGTACGAGTGATGATAGTAACACCATTCTTTCTGCAGCCATTCCCTGCTGTGAATGGTGTGAAAGTGTCGCTCATAGAGTCGGTTGGTGCATGGATTTCAGTGGGTTTGGCATAATGATATGTAATAGCAACTTCTGGCTCAGTGAGGAAAGCAGCGGGAAACTACCTCACTCCTCATTTCCCTAGTGCGCCTCTTCAGTGACGCCTGGACCACCTATGATGATTGATGGTGGAGCTGTTGAGGTCCAAACCAGCCTCAATATACAACTTTCATGAAACATTTAGGCCCATGAAAACTACAGGTGATCACTTTAGAAAGGGAGTTTTCCCAGTGGTTGAAATCATTTTTACAGAACTCGATAGCTGCAGTGCGGTCAGTATCCAGTATTCGGGAGATAGTGCGTTCGAAGCCCACTGTCGGCAGCCCTGAAGATGGGTTTCCGTGGCTTCCCTTTTTCACACCAGGCAAATGCTGGGGCTGTACCTTAATTACGGCCAGGGCCGCTTCCCTCCCACTCCTAGCCTTTTCCTGTCCCATCGTCGCCATAAGACCCAACTATGTTGGTGCGACGTAACGCAACTTACAAAAAACAGTAATAATTTTTATTACCACGTTCTTGTGCTTCTCATCCAGGACTTGATGGAGATTTTTATTTCTCTAGAGATCTTTGTGGGTGTCTACGTCTCTGGTACAAAATTTTAATTTTCTAGGATGTTTTGAAATGCCTCATTAATTAAGGTCTATTTTGATTTTTAAAACTTGCCTTTATACATTGCTGCAGTCCGACTTCAATATTAGTATTGTATTTCCCTCTTGCAGTTCTGGGAAACAGTGCCATCCTTTGGAATTAATTCCTACATAGAATACTTCGTCATAAACCAACATGAACTATTTGTTTGCTATTTTGTTGATACTGCGTCGCAGAATGTGACGCAAGTTCTTTGTTTTATAGCTCTCGCATGCTCATTTATTCCCGAAACAACAGTGAGATAGAACTGTCCTAGTCTCTGGCTGAGTTGTGGGGCATATCACAAAGTTACATTCACTAAAGCTAGGAACTGTAACCTTTGACGGTGAAATATCCCAGTGCGATTAAAAACCTCGTGTATCATGTATCATGGCGTGACAGACCTTATCTTGCTTTGAAAGGTGAGTTATTGCAAAGTACAGATATGGCACAGATCACGTCATGGGATAAATACGGTCAGGCTCGTATTCATTTCTCAAGTGAGTTGGCTACCATGTGTTACTGGGAAATTTCTCGCATGATCAAACTAGTCTCAATCAACCATTCCAGGTTTACATTTATGAAAGGTAAAAGATACGGAGAGAAAAATACATTTTGTTTCCATCTGCCTGGAATTTTCAGGCAACTACAAGAATCAAACATACCTAATTATATGCTACGTAAAGCTAATACCATATAGAGTGTTTACTATATAAAATAAGATAACCTTGTAGTTCCAGTTAACTATTACTGACCCAAATGTACCTGAAAAACCAATAGGCTGAGTAAGAGGTAGAAGTATGGACGGTGATGATGAATGAAGCTGAGACGCTGATAAAGAGACTTCGTTCAGTCAGCATCTTCTAGACAAACAACGGGCGAATTGGCCGTACGGGTAGAGGCGCGGCTATCCGGGAGATAGTGGGTTCGAATCCCTGAAGATGGTTTTCCATGGTTTCACAATTTCACACCAGACAAATTAATTAAGGCCACAATCGCTTCCTTCCAACTCCTAGGCCTTTCCTATCCCATCGTCGCTATAAGAATTATCTATGTCGGTGCGACGTAAAGCCCCTAGCAAAAAAATTATAAACAAACATAGTAATTACCTACACTATGGATTTACCTGTAGGTCTACAGAAATTTTTCAGAATCTACGGATATACGGATTTAAATCTATATCTAAGGAACTTTTAAAAAAATAAGGCATTATTTAAATTTTACGAAATGTTTAAGCCCATGAAATCTATATGTTATCCCTTTAGAAAAATAATGTTCTCATTGGTTGAAACAATTCTTACCGAGCTCCATGGTTGTAGTCACTTAAACTGAGCCGGTATCCAGTATTCAGGAGATAGTGGGCTCGAATCCGACTGTCGGCAGCCCTGGAAATAACTTTCCGTGTTTTCCAATTTTCATACCAGGCTGTACCTTCATTAAGGCCACGGCCGATTCCTTTCCACTCAAGACCTTTCCTGTTCCATCGTCGCCATAAGAGCTATCTGTGTTGGTGAAAAAAATTCTTACTCATCTTCTTCTGCTCTTTTGCTTCTGACCCTTTATTTCGAACCGTCTAGAATTGATTTTGCTTATCTTATCTTATGGAGATCTTGGCGGGTGTCTGGGACTCTCGAACAAAGTTTAATTTTTCTATGTCTCTTGGAACTGCCTCATTAATTCAATTCATTTCTGTACTTAGCTTTAGACATCGCTACGCTCAGTCTTCCGGTATTAATATAGATAATTCCTCCTTGCAATTCTGTGTAACAGTGCCATCACGTCCGCAATGTATTTCTTTGAAATCGATTTAGTGAGAAATCAATAATGCTCCTTTTACGTTTTCATTTAGTACGTTTGAGCGGACTCTACTAAATAATACTATCGGGTTTTCATACTACGCAACAATAACAACAGTTAATATTCTTAAAGTTGCAAATTTATATGAGAGATCACCAGTCGGTTGCGATTACTGTACCTGCCTGCCACTGACTGGAATGATACAGTGCAAAACTATATTGCAGGGTATTTTAAGACGTCCGACTCGTACTAGCCTTCGGTTCAGAGGGTCCCTGGTTCGATTCCCGGGCGGGTCGGGGATTTTAACCTTAATTGGTTAATTCCAATGGCCCGGGGGCTGAGTGTTTGTGCTGTCCCCAACATCCCTGCAACTCACACACCACACATAACACTATCCTCCACCACAATAACACGCAGTTACCTACACATGGCAGATGCCGCCCACCCTCATCGGAGGGTCTGCCTTACAAGGGCTGCCCTCGGCTAGAAATAGCCACGTGAAATAAATAATAATAATTTTAAGACTAAGTTAACAGTCAAAATCTTTCTGAATTTGACCAACATAGTGTTAGATATTGTATGCCAACACCAACTCACTATAATTACTCTAGCTGCTTTTATTTTTAAATCATTCAGCTGGTACTACTGCACTGCAACCAGTAACATAGCGTCGACTATGTTTTTACGTTTTCCATACCAACCTCCCTTATATCTTATCGCAGTAAAAGTTTTTCTCAATATATTTCGAAGAATCTAAGGATTATTTTATCTTAGAAGATATCTAGTGATTTTTCACTGCAAACAGGGTGGCAACACAACCGGCGAGTAAACTGTAAGCTTCATGTTTGTTTAATGAGATATTGTAATGTTGGCTAAGGTTTCAGCTAGCTTTCAGTTACCGATAGTATGGTGCAGAAGAAAGTGATATAGAAAATAAAATTACCCTTATTTTCTCAATAACTTTACTGTACTGTCAGTTGGGATGTATGTACCGGTACCCACAATTTTTATGGCCTTTCTCCATACTAACTTAGTCATGATGCTATCTAGGACAGGAAGGATGTAGGATTTAAATTAAAGATTATTGCCAAGGCAGTGTTAAAACGAAGGGGAGTTATCTTTCTAGATGTTTCCTAGTAACAGTGTGTTCAAAATGATGCGTTCACTGAGAGTCGACAGTTTTGGAAATGAATGTGAACTATTACCACAGGTACTGCACCCAATTAATTGGACAAAAGGGTGCAGTACTAATAACAGCGTTAAAATGGAAGGTGTATATACTCATCAGATCAATATGTTAGTCTCAACGTCTTTCAATTGTAACGAACGAAGTCTTCTTTTAAATCCAACTGATCATTTTTCTCTAATCTTTTATCCCCTTCCATCCATGCAGAATTTAATTGGATTTACGATTTCCCTCCATCTAATGGTATACTGTAGATGTTTAGGACTTAGGAATTTTTTAGGTAATACTTTAAATATGTCCATATAAGACCCTCTGAATGCATATCATGCACTTCCGATTCCTTTACTACGACTTTGCTACTAGAGATCGTGCTCCGAATTTCTTGCTTTGCTTGTATTCTTGATGAACTGTGCCAAATTCAAGCTTTATGGCTTTTAACAACTGCACACTGTTTTCAACGGTCATATTTATACTATATGGTCATTTCTGTTACTCTATCATATAATTGTAGGCCTATATTATTTTCCTTCAAGGAACCTAATTTGTACTTAAGAAAGTAACTCGAATTTGGCATTTATATAACTTTCCACTTGTTTCTTGCGACCATTGTTCCTTAAAATGTAGTAAATTTTCACGTACCTTAATTTTGACGAATCATTTATACGTAGACTTTATGAAAATGATGTTCAATTGTGACTGAAGGCGATCGATCGGTAGATGGAAGAGTTCTAAATATATTCTCAGACATTGTCATGAGGTGGAGGGTTATACGCCGTAGTGATGATGATGATAATAATAATAATAATAATAATAATAATAATAATAATAATAATAATAATAATAATAATAATAATAATAATAATAATAATATTAATAATAATGTTACAAGTAAAACTCCATTTGTTTCATTACTCAAATTTATTTCAGGATGGCCTTATGAATGCACACACACACATATTTAGGCTAAACACAAAGAAATCTAACCAGTTATAAATGGCCACTAGTGATACAAATTCCAGTGCCTCTGCTGACACCGGTGTGCACAGTGCCAGTGCCAAGCGTGTCACCGTGCTAAGACACCGGTGTCGCGGCACTGTCAGTGCCACGATGACTACTTATTCATGGGACTTGTATAAAAACGTTTATGGTTCATGTACTAAAAAAGGAACTACGCATCGATATACCGTAATTTATATTAATATTTACATGCAAAATACTACAAAATAACCCTTAAATAAGTTTTCCATTGACATTCAAGAAAAGTATTTTTTTCATTTCATTCGCTGAGAGTCTGTTCCGTCTGTTAATCAAAATTTTCACACAAAATATTACAAAATAACCCTCAAATAAATTTTCCATTCACCTTCAAGGACAGTACTTTTTTCACTTTATTCGCTGACAGTCTATTAGTGAAAATGTGACCAGATTTTGAAAACACACCTTCGGTAGGCGCGGATGTTGCTACAACACACAACTTCCGGACAGCTAAATAGTAAATGTTGGGATACTGAAGCTTTCTTCCCAACCACCATTTTAACGGATCCGCCTGCCTAGCTATTAAGGGGTCTTCCAGGTACGACGAAGCATATGCCGTTTGAAACATGTTATCGTCGATTTGAACGATATACAAAATTTACAAATATTTCACACCGCCATGTACTGGTTTTTATCATTTGGAGTGATATAGCTCCACAAAGGGCTAGATTTTCGTCTGTCTGCCATTGACACGAATTCAAGATAATCGATAATATAATGAAAGAGAACAAAGCATAGCGTGGCACGGCCCGGCAGCACTTGGTAGGACGGGGTGACCAGTAGTTACTGTAAGCGATCTCTGCTGGTACCGCTAGTGACACCGGCACGAATCTGAGAAGCACTGGCCTGTATGTGCCGTGCCGTTGGCACGAGGCAGTCACGTGGTAGCACACAATGGTGCTTCGTTCGACAACAGTGCCAGCTGCCAGTGCCCGCCATGCTGTTCGATGTACTCATGGAAAAGCAGACTTGATTGTTGGTTCTTGTCCTTACTATCGGTATAAATAAGGTCAATATTCACGTTACAAACGTTCTTATTTTTGTAAACGTTTCACAGATTTGATTTTATGGCAGTGCCACTGGCACCAGTTCAGTCTAAGTCGTGGCACCATGCCTACCGTTCCGTCTCTGGCACTGGTGTCATAACACAGTGCCAGTGCCTTCCTTACATCACTAATGGCCACACTTATTACCAGTCTATTTACAAATCTCTCTACCTTATGGCGCAGCAAGTGTCCAGCCCGTTCCTTTACCTGGGACGCTAATTCTTACTTTCACTTTCCCAAAGTCCAGTCACCTCCAACGGCCACTGTGCGTAGACAGATGGATTTGAATACAGTGCCACTGGCTATACAAGACACGCCGACTGTTCTTTGGTTCAGCTCCACTTATACACAGTCACATGCAGTGAGCAACGAAACAACTGAACAGGATTCAACAGCAGGACAATACCCACAACAGTGAACATTAACACAGGTCCATTTACCTTCACACTCGCGACAGCGGCTTCTCTCCCTGACTCACGCAGAAGTACACGAACTCTCAGTATAGCATTTCGTTCCGTCGATCCAGTCCACGCACTCAGTGGTTTCCCCGACACCACAACAACCACTCGCTCGCACGGGCCTTGTATTTATACCTCGATGTTGGGCCACTAGAACATTCAGGGTTCGGCTGGAGATCGAACTTCCCCATTATATTTTCCAGAAATCGGATGGAGAAACTAGACGTAGGGAACAATAGAGGAAGGGCCGTGGCATATCCTCGGACGGGCTGGGATATTCCCCTAGCTGGCTTAGTCTTCCCCTTTTAGGTAATACCGAAGGGGCTGGGACAAGACTGACGGTCGCTTGAGCACGTAATAATAATAATGGTATAGGTATACTCCAATCACCACTCAGGCGGAAATTTCTGCTGGTAGTAAAGATCCCTTAGAGTAAATAATTAAGTTTGGCACCACAGAATTGCCGTGTTTCAGCACATAAGTGTAATAGGGTATACCCCCATATAATATTTTTTTTTCAAATATGTAACTTCAAGAGAGAAAAATAAGAGGAAATCCATGGAAGCAATAGCTGGGAATACCAAGGACAAAGTTTAAGGTCAACGTCGGATCATTGAACCCTTTAGGTCCTTATTGAGGGATACCTACCTTCCTTACCTATCAGCAACGCTCATGAGATCTGTCTCTTGGGTCGTTTCGGGTTCTTCGTCACTTGCTGAGGTAAAGGTAGGGTTCATTAATTCTAATCTATCTACTGGAATGAAAGGTCTATTTAAAATATTCCTATTTATTCAGGGAAATGAAGTAATTTACTTTGTCAACGATGTCATAGTCGATTGTGTCCACTGGACACCAGAATCATTTTTACATAAATGTCAGAACACTGGTGTGAGACTTTAACGTAATTGCCTGATGGGCATTCTTACTAGAAACCATTGTCTCAATTATTAATCATTTAAGAAAGGAAAGTCTGGAAATCCTTAAATTCGGCTTCCATGTGAGACCACATGTACCATCATAGTGATTCGTTATGGTCCAGCCCTCGTAACACGAACTCTGGACTCTGAGTATAATTAAGGCCGTCCAATCGGTGTGTGCCACACAGTGGTTCTACGGCATGGACCCTTAATTGAATCGATGTGACCTGCGTCTATGTCATGGACCGACATCTAATCTTCTAAGTTACTTTAAAGTCATTGTGGATGATGACCGCAAGGAAATGATGCTACAATGGCATATGGCCCTAATCTAAGTCACTGAGGTTGATGACCCCCTGACCATCCAAGTTTCTAGGCTGAAGGCTAAACACAATTAAGTTACATCGGTTGATGACCAAAGTTCCACTTTACTATCCCCAGCACATTCACTGCTCAATCAATCAAAGTTCAATAATTACACCAACAACAATGCTCACAAACTTTGTGGCAGTAAAATCCATTTCCTTCGGATATGTCCCTTTAATCTTTACTTTATTTTTAATATTCCCCAGACAACAAACTAAAATTTCCAGAATGCATCTCCAAGTTATTCGCTTGATTAAAGTTATTTCAAAATGCGGGTTCACTGAATTTAATAATTTAATAAATTTAAATGATTTAACGAAATATTCACAAACAACAAATTTTATCTCCGCGGACTCTGGTTTCCTCACAAATTTCTACGCAGCTGTGATGTGAATTCAATATTGCGATGTTTATCTGGCTGGAAAAGAATTTGTTACATCATTCATGTCCAGCTATATATATCTCGTATCGTGATATCACACTTTAAAATCTAATCTAATCCTAACCGTTTAACACTTGGATATCCTAATAATCTACGTACAAACCAAACAACTCGCCATATAATTACGATGTCATATCTCGTCATTACCATTATGAATTTTGCACACCCCTCACAGACAAATCGATCATCACGACCATCGCTCTACATTTTGGACAACCTTGAAATTGGGTTACTCTGTTCCTTATACTCAAAGTTCATGGTTTCGAATGTTCATTACGTCCCCAATTACAGTATTTCACAATACTTAGATCATTACCGGCTATGAATTTTCAACTAAATCCAGCATTTTAACGTTTTCCCTGGTCGAGAATTGCAGTACAATCTCGACTCCACTCCTATTCCCGTTATTATCCCCGCTGTCCGCTTAGGTCTCTCACCCCATGTTCGCTTGGCAGTTACAGGAACCACCTGGTTTATTCACAGATGACTGACTTCTCAAAATGCTCCCTTTAAACTCTGCCGACATGATTCAACAAATACGATATTCTAACCAACAAAATGCACAGATATGCTTCAAGATGCCCACACTAATTATACGCCAATTATACCGCTATGGATTTCTATGAATTTCTTTCCATTCTCAACATTATAAAATATTCCTCGGGTTATCATATCCCGGCTTCAATGACAGGACTCTAACCTGATTCGCACATCTCATCTCAACTCATATAAAACACTCCTCGGGCTTCAGTGTCCCGGCTTCAATGACAGGTCCAACCTGATTCACAAAACTAACCTCTGTTTCCCAGCTCCACAATTATCATCGACCAAGAACTGGAATAAAATCCCCACTAGAAATCCCAACATCTAATATCGCACAATGCATTAATCATGAATAACTTCGCATAAATGATATCGTATTTAATAACTTGATTTTTACGAGAAATGACTGAAACATTCTACTAGATCTTTTATTGTCAGTCAGACACAGTTTAAAATGGGCATTAAATAAAAACGTTTCTCTCCGTGACCAAATTCATCACCCTAGGTTCTTATCCGACAGCGCGCTTCCACTCGATTGAAAATGAGTAACCATGGATTATTATTATTAACGTCAAATTGCAGACAGAAGAATTTTACATCGAATGAACATCTTACTTCGACATCACAAATTACAGGCAGTACACTCACACGGATGACGATCTACATTGGACGTGATATCACTTCGGAACCCTATTCAATAACTTTTTACAACATTATATGGCACTCGCAAGACTTCAAAATTTTATCCAAGTGGAAAATAAAACAAATGACTCTTTTAGTCGTACCCTCACATTTACAAAACTTAGTAGGGGTGACCCCTGCGTCGTAAATCCCCATTCAAATACAAGAAATCACGAGACAAGATATAAGAGGTAGTAAGATGGAAAGCCACCTACCTCATGTCCACGCCAGTATTCGTCTTAGGGCTCACCTGTGACCCTGGCATTTATTTAGCCATCTTTACATTCATGGCTGTACATCTCATTATGTTTCTTCAGGTTTCCTGGAATAAAGCATAAAAAAAAAGAAATACACTTCACTTGTTTGCTGGGCGCACACGATGGATTTCAATTATTCCCGCACACGAATTACTCAATCACATTAGAATATTTCAGTACTTTGACCGTCCTATCTGATACACTTATTTCTCTCAAGAAAACTATCTCCCCACGGAGTCAAGACTTAGCCACACTGGCTAAAATCTGCAGTCGAACTCAGTCTACTTTCGTTGATTTGATTTCGCAGAGCAGCTCAACAATTTCGTCCGCTTTGTATCACAAATGCCGGAGAAGGAAGCTTCGTCATGGCGTCCCTTCATATTTATAGCAGTTACCCCCTCTCTTCGGATCTCTCCCTTTGCCGCCAAGAAAATTTCTCTAAATTTTCTGACTTACCTAAACTGTAATTTCAAGAGTTTTGAAAGTGACTACATGCTTGCTACATTTCTGGCGGTAGTGTTCATGGACATTTAAAAATTTTACGGGTTCGATTTGTGAGATTGATTGACCTCCTTTGATAGGCACTATATTTTTTGACTTGGCGTTGTCACGCCGTGTACACGCGCTTCGAAATAGTTCATAAAAATTACTTGAGATTCTTCCGCCGTCGACACGTGTGGTTGACGTCACGTACCCCAGAGCGTGGGACCGAAGGTAATCACCCCCTCGTCACGTGTCAAATCCATGCTATCAAGAATCCCACTTTTAGTTTAATTGTTATATAATGCATAATGTTCTTAGGGCACAAAGGTCATGGGTTCATATTTCCCCCAAGACACGAATTCCTTTCGCGCAGTGACAAGGAATTTCCTTTAAATACTCCAGATGGCGAAATTTCTAATTTTGACGTCTGATGAAACATGACCTTTGAATGTAAATTCCTTTCCTCTCTCTTATACAGTTGGTCATCTTCTGGTGTACGGATATTAGTTGATGCCTTCAGCTTCCTGGTAGTTCTTGGTTGCTTGGAGAGTTCGGGGTTGCGGGGTAGATCTCCAGTGAATGGTAGTTGACTTATTGGAAGTTAGGTGGTTTGTCCTTCCAACTTCTCGACGAACTTGCATTCACATCAAAATGCGAAGTTTCTGGGTTCAAATCCCTGTCCTGGTGGTAGGTCTTTCGGATAGCTCCAGTATGGGACATGTCTTGAGCTCCTACACAGTCAGTGTTGACTTCCCTTTGTTGGATGCTGTCCTTCCATTTGTCCTGTCCGGTACCTGACCTCAGCTCTCTCAAATACTGGTCCCCTTCTCTCCTTCTCTCTTCAGGCCCGTGCCAACGGTCAGAACGTCTGGAATTTTCGTAACCGTCCCCTCTTCTGTTGCCTTCATTCCCGCGTGGGTTCCTTCGTCTTAGGTCTGAATTCCCCTGGTATCGACCCTGGTTTCTTCTCCATTGTTCTCGGCGTCTGTCCCACTCTTCGTGATGGTATCTGGGCTGTTCCCAGTTCTTCCTACCTTGGTATGGCCTGGTGTCGAACCGCCGCCCCTCATTCTCATATCTCGGTGCTCGTGAAACTTCCCTATCTGGCGCGCTCTCCTGGCTGTGATTTACGACATTCACCTGGGGCTCTGAATGCCTGACTATTCGCGGGGCTGATTGATGCGAATGGGTCTGGTCCAGCTGTCGCAATATCAATTCTGCCTGCATCGGGGTTTCGACCTTCGCAGCAATTAGTATTCTCTGGATATCCGGTGGGAACTGTTTCTGGATAGCCTGAACCAGTTCTTGCTGACTTGGGGCTGATTCCAGTTCCTTGAACTTAACCAATTGTTCGGTAAAGTAAAGCGAAAATTTCGGCGGTCCTGCTGTGTTATATCGGCGACTATATAACTCTAGCCTTAGGTTATGCTGAATCTCAGAATTCCAAAATTTGCCCAAAAATGCGGTCTGAAATTCCTCGAACGTGTCAAAGCTATATCGGAAACCTTTGAACCACAGCGACGCAACTCCATCTAGGTACCGTTCCACAGTCCTTAGTTGCCTCTCTTCAGGTATCCTATTATCGCGAATATACTCTCTAAGTTCTCTAAGAAAACCCTTTGGCGTCTGGGTACCACTGCCATCGAATTTCTTAGGCTGATCTTCCTTAAGACGAATCATGTTTATAACATTAGTGACGTTTTGCCCCTGAGAATGGGTAGAATTGTCAAAGTGTCCGTTCCCTGCAGGATGTATGGGACTACTAGCGTTGCTAGGGCAACTGAACGACATATCTGAGGTGCGGCGAGATTTACTAACCACTTCCTCTATCTTGGCCTGGACTCCTACGATATTGTTCACTAACCCATCCAGTTCTAATTTCCGGGCACTAACTTCCCCCTTAAGAGCCTCATGAACAGATGTCAACTCGTCGCTCAGTGTTATGACCTTATCTTGGGTATCTTTAAGTTGTTTCGATAGGTCTACCCTTGTATCGCCTAAATCCTTTCCTAGTTCCTCAATATCTGCTTGTACCTCCTCAATACTCCTAGCCGTTTCTTCCTGAGTTGTACCTAATTTTCTCATATCCTCTTTATTCATCTGGATTAATTTAAAGTCAATGGCCTCAATACGCTGGTCTACAGTTGCCTTGACGTCTTCGGCTACCTGGTCTACTTTGTCGTTTACGACGGCTATCTCTTTACACAACATTTCCTTATGTTCATTCATTGCTGTGAAGACCTTTGACTTATCGTCTTCACGCATGATGTTGAACTTCTCTACCTCTGTCTTCAGATCGGCCTTAAGCTCAGCTTGATCTGACATCAACTGCTGATGTAGTTTCCTACTTTCGTTGACGTGCCTATCGAGGTCCCCTCTAATTTTGTCCTGATTTTCACTCAGAACACGATGTAGCTCGCGAGTTTCTATAAACTGCTGATTTATTTCGTGTTTAAAGTCACCAATATCCTTCCTAATATCAACGCTGGCTTCCTTACAACTATCCTGAGTGTCCTGCACTTTAATGTCAACATTTTGAACAACTTCCTTCATACCTTTTAATTCTACATCTGCACTATCTAATTTATTGTCCACTGTTTCCAACCTTACACTCATAGATTTAATATTCTCACTTAAGTCCTTAATCATTTGGACCAACTGCCCTTGGGCCAATTCTCCCTCCTGCATAAACATACTGTATTTAACAGAAAACGATAGGTCATCGGTGAGCCCGAGACTTCAACGGCGTATAATAAGACTACAACGATAAACATCACAACATCCCCCTATCTAATACATCACATTGTTAATGCAACATTCTCTAAACATTTTATTTAATAAAATGTGAAATTCAATGTTCACTCGATCAAAGTGATCAGCCAAAACACTCAAACCAGTATTCAAAAATTTGGGAAATTACTCTAACACACTTAAATTATACCTTTCATTCAGCAGATAAATTATTCTCATAGTGGTATCTCCTAGCCTTACTCATCGAGCGTTTATCTATTTCTTCGAGTTCACTATCAACTCTGGCGCACGATTTTATCATCCATAATGTTGCATAGCCTCAACATTATTTCTCTTTTCCCATAGTACACGATTTTTTTCAAAATATCCTTATCGTTATCGTGACTTAGGTTCCCTCATCGTTATCGTGACTAATGCCCCATCGTTAAGTGACTGATGCCACCACGTTGGAAGCCATTTTAATGAACCCTTTAGGTCCTTATTGAGGGATACCTACCTTCCTTACCTATCAGCAACGCTCATGAGATCTGTCTCTTGGGTCGTTTCGGGTTCTTCGTCACTTGCTGAGGTAAAGGTAGGGTTCATTAATTCTAATCTATCTACTGGAATGAAAGGTCTATTTAAAATATTCCTATTTATTCAGGGAAATGAAGTAATTTACTTTGTCAACGATGTCATAGTCGATTGTGTCCACTGGACACCAGAATCATTTTTACATAAATGTCAGAACACTGGTGTGAGACTTTAACGTAATTGCCTGATGGGCATTCTTACTAGAAACCATTGTCTCAATTATTAATCATTTAAGAAAGGAAAGTCTGGAAATCCTTAAATTCGGCTTCCATGTGAGACCACATGTACCATCATAGTGATTCGTTATGGTCCAGCCCTCGTAACACGAACTCTGGACTCTGAGTATAATTAAGGCCGTCCAATCGGTGTGTGCCACACAGTGGTTCTACGGCATGGACCCTTAATTGAATCGATGTGACCTGCGTCTATGTCATGGACCGACATCTAATCTTCTAAGTTACTTTAAAGTCATTGTGGATGATGACCGCAAGGAAATGATGCTACAATGGCATATGGCCCTAATCTAAGTCACTGAGGTTGATGACCCCCTGACCATCCAAGTTTCTAGGCTGAAGGCTAAACACAATTAAGTTACATCGGTTGATGACCAAAGTTCCACTTTACTATCCCCAGCACATTCACTGCTCAATCAATCAAAGTTCAATAATTACACCAACAACAATGCTCACAAACTTTGTGGCAGTAAAATCCATTTCCTTCGGATATGTCCCTTTAATCTTTACTTTATTTTTAATATTCCCCAGACAACAAACTAAAATTTCCAGAATGCATCTCCAAGTTATTCGCTTGATTAAAGTTATTTCAAAATGCGGGTTCACTGAATTTAATAATTTAATAAATTTAAATGATTTAACGAAATATTCACAAACAACAAATTTTATCTCCGCGGACTCTGGTTTCCTCACAAATTTCTACGCAGCTGTGATGTGAATTCAATATTGCGATGTTTATCTGGCTGGAAAAGAATTTGTTACATCATTCATGTCCAGCTATATATATCTCGTATCGTGATATCACACTTTAAAATCTAATCTAATCCTAACCGTTTAACACTTGGATATCCTAATAATCTACGTACAAACCAAACAACTCGCCATATAATTACGATGTCATATCTCGTCATTACCATTATGAATTTTGCACACCCCTCACAGACAAATCGATCATCACGACCATCGCTCTACATTTTGGACAACCTTGAAATTGGGTTACTCTGTTCCTTATACTCAAAGTTCATGGTTTCGAATGTTCATTACGTCCCCAATTACAGTATTTCACAATACTTAGATCATTACCGGCTATGAATTTTCAACTAAATCCAGCATTTTAACGTTTTCCCTGGTCGAGAATTGCAGTACAATCTCGACTCCACTCCTATTCCCGTTATTATCCCCGCTGTCCGCTTAGGTCTCTCACCCCATGTTCGCTTGGCAGTTACAGGAACCACCTGGTTTATTCACAGATGACTGACTTCTCAAAATGCTCCCTTTAAACTCTGCCGACATGATTCAACAAATACGATATTCTAACCAACAAAATGCACAGATATGCTTCAAGATGCCCACACTAATTATACGCCAATTATACCGCTATGGATTTCTATGAATTTCTTTCCATTCTCAACATTATAAAATATTCCTCGGGTTATCATATCCCGGCTTCAATGACAGGACTCTAACCTGATTCGCACATCTCATCTCAACTCATATAAAACACTCCTCGGGCTTCAGTGTCCCGGCTTCAATGACAGGTCCAACCTGATTCACAAAACTAACCTCTGTTTCCCAGCTCCACAATTATCATCGACCAAGAACTGGAATAAAATCCCCACTAGAAATCCCAACATCTAATATCGCACAATGCATTAATCATGAATAACTTCGCATAAATGATATCGTATTTAATAACTTGATTTTTACGAGAAATGACTGAAACATTCTACTAGATCTTTTATTGTCAGTCAGACACAGTTTAAAATGGGCATTAAATAAAAACGTTTCTCTCCGTGACCAAATTCATCACCCTAGGTTCTTATCCGACAGCGCGCTTCCACTCGATTGAAAATGAGTAACCATGGATTATTATTATTAACGTCAAATTGCAGACAGAAGAATTTTACATCGAATGAACATCTTACTTCGACATCACAAATTACAGGCAGTACACTCACACGGATGACGATCTACATTGGACGTGATATCACTTCGGAACCCTATTCAATAACTTTTTACAACATTATATGGCACTCGCAAGACTTCAAAATTTTATCCAAGTGGAAAATAAAACAAATGACTCTTTTAGTCGTACCCTCACATTTACAAAACTTAGTAGGGGTGACTCCTGCGTCGTAAATCCCCATTCAAATACAAGAAATCACGAGACAAGATATAAGAGGTAGTAAGATGGAAAGCCACCTACCTCATGTCCACGCCAGTATTCGTCTTAGGGCTCACCTGTGACCCTGGCATTTATTTAGCCATCTTTACATTCATGGCTGTACATCTCATTATGTTTCTTCAGGTTTCCTGGAATAAAGCATAAAAAAAAAGAAATACCCTTCACTTGTTTGCTGGGCGCACACGATGGATTTCAATTATTCCCGCACACGAATTACTCAATCACATTAGAATATTTCAGTACTTTGACCGTCCTATCTGATACACTTATTTCTCTCAAGAAAACTATCTCCCCACGGAGTCAAGACTTAGCCACACTGGCTAAAATCTGCAGTCGAACTCAGTCTACTTTCGTTGATTTGATTTCGCAGAGCAGCTCAACAATTTCGTCCGCTTTGTATCACAAATGCCGGAGAAGGAAGCTTCGTCATGGCGTCCCTTCATATTTATAGCAGTTACCCCCTCTCTTCGGATCTCTCCCTTTGCCGCCAAGAAAATTTCTCTAAATTTTCTGACTTACCTAAACTGTAATTTCAAGAGTTTTGAAAGTGACTACATGCTTGCTACATTTCTGGCGGTAGTGTTCATGGACATTTAAAAATTTTACGGGTTCGATTTGTGAGATTGATTGACCTCCTTTGATAGGCACTATATTTTTTGACTTGGCGTTGTCACGCCGTGTACACGCGCTTCGAAATAGTTCATAAAAATTACTTGAGATTCTTCCGCCGTCGACACGTGTGGTTGACGTCACGTACCCCAGAGCGTGGGACCGAAGGTAATCACCCCCTCGTCACGTGTCAAATCCATGCTATCAAGAATCCCACTTTTAGTTTAATTGTTATATAATGCATAATGTTCTTAGGGCACAAAGGTCATGGGTTCATATTTCCCCCAAGACACGAATTCCTTTCGCGCAGTGACAAGGAATTTCCTTTAAATACTCCAGATGGCGAAATTTCTAATTTTGACGTCTGATGAAACATGACCTTTGAATGTAAATTCCTTTCCTCTCTCTTATACAGTTGGTCATCTTCTGGTGTACGGATATTAGTTGATGCCTTCAGCTTCCTGGTAGTTCTTGGTTGCTTGGAGAGTTCGGGGTTGCGGGGTAGATCTCCAGTGAATGGTAGTTGACTTATTGGAAGTTAGGTGGTTTGTCCTTCCAACTTCTCGACGAACTTGCATTCACATCAAAATGCGAAGTTTCTGGGTTCAAATCCCTGTCCTGGTGGTAGGTCTTTCGGATAGCTCCAGTATGGGACATGTCTTGAGCTCCTACACAGTCAGTGTTGACTTCCCTTCGTTGGATGCTGTCCTTCCATTTGTCCTGTCCGGTACCTGACCTCAGCTCTCTCAAATACTGGTCCCCTTCTCTCCTTCTCTCTTCAGGCCCGTGCCAACGGTCAGAACGTCTGGAATTTTCGTAACCGTCCCCTCTTCTGTTGCCTTCATTCCCGCGTGGGTTCCTTCGTCTTAGGTCTGAATTCCCCTGGTATCGACCCTGGTTTCTTCTCCATTGTTCTCGGCGTCTGTCCCACTCTTCGTGATGGTATCTGGGCTGTTCCCAGTTCTTCCTACCTTGGTATGGCCTGGTGTCGAACCGCCGCCCCTCATTCTCATATCTCGGTGCTCGTGAAACTTCCCTATCTGGCGCGCTCTCCTGGCTGTGATTTACGACATTCACCTGGGGCTCTGAATGCCTGACTATTCGCTGGGCTGATTGATGCGAATGGGTCTGGTCCAGCTGTCGCAATATCAATTCTGCCTGCATCGGGGTTTCGACCTTCGCAGCAATTAGTATTCTCTGGATATCCGGTGGGAACTGTTTCTGGATAGCCTGAACCAGTTCTTGCTGACTTGGGGCTGATTCCAGTTCCTTGAACTTAACCAATTGTTCGGTAAAGTAAAGCGAAAATTTCGGCGGTCCTGCTGTGTTATATCGGCGACTATATAACTCTAGCCTTAGGTTATGCTGAATCTCAGAATTCCAAAATTTGCCCAAAAATGCGGTCTGAAATTCCTCGAACGTGTCAAAGCTATATCGGAAACCTTTGAACCACAGCGACGCAACTCCATCTAGGTACCGTTCCACAGTCCTTAGTTGCCTCTCTTCAGGTATCCTATTATCGCGAATATACTCTCTAAGTTCTCTAAGAAAACCCTTTGGCGTCTGGGTACCACTGCCATCGAATTTCTTAGGCTGATCTTCCTTAAGACGAATCATGTTTATAACATTAGTGACGTTTTGCCCCTGAGAATGGGTAGAATTGTCAAAGTGTCCGTTCCCTGCAGGATGTATGGGACTACTAGCGTTGCTAGGGCAACTGAACGACATATCTGAGGTGCGGCGAGATTTACTAACCACTTCCTCTATCTTGGCCTGGACTCCTACGATATTGTTCACTAACCCATCCAGTTCTAATTTCCGGGCACTAACTTCCCCCTTAAGAGCCTCATGAACAGATGTCAACTCGTCGCTCAGTGTTATGACCTTATCTTGGGTATCTTTAAGTTGTTTCGATAGGTCTACCCTTGTATCGCCTAAATCCTTTCCTAGTTCCTCAATATCTGCTTGTACCTCCTCAATACTCCTAGCCGTTTCTTCCTGAGTTGTACCTAATTTTCTCATATCCTCGTTATTCATCTGGATTAATTTAAAGTCAATGGCCTCAATACGCTGGTCTACAGTTGCCTTGACGTCTTCGGCTACCTGGTCTACTTTGTCGTTTACGACGGCTATCTCTTTACACAACATTTCCTTATGTTCATTCATTGCTGTGAAGACCTTTGACTTATCGTCTTCACGCATGATGTTGAACTTCTCTACCTCTGTCTTCAGATCGGCCTTAAGCTCAGCTTGATCTGACATCAACTGCTGATGTAGTTCCCTACTTTCGTTGACGTGCCTATCGAGGTCCCCTCTAATTTTGTCCTGATTTTCACTCAGAACACGATGTAGCTCGCGAGTTTCTATAAACTGCTGATTTATTTCGTGTTTAAAGTCACCAATATCCTTCCTAATATCAACGCTGGCTTCCTTACAACTATCCTGAGTGTCCTGCACTTTAATGTCAACATTTTGAACAACTTCCTTCATACCTTTTAATTCTACATCTGCACTATCTAATTTATTGTCCACTGTTTCCAACCTTACACTCATAGATTTAATATTCTCACTTAAGTCCTTAATCATTTGGACCAACTGCCCTTGGGCCAATTCTCCCTCCTGCATAAACATACTGTATTTAACAGAAAACGATAGGTCATCGGTGAGCCCGAGACTTCAACGGCGTATAATAAGACTACAACGATAAACATCACAACATCCCCCTATCTAATACATCACATTGTTAATGCAACATTCTCTAAACATTTTATTTAATAAAATGTGAAATTCAATGTTCACTCGATCAAAGTGATCAGCCAAAACACTCAAACCAGTATTCAAAAATTTGGGAAATTACTCTAACACACTTAAATTATACCTTTCATTCAGCAGATAAATTATTCTCATAGTGGTATCTCCTAGCCTTACTCATCGAGCGTTTATCTATTTCTTCGAGTTCACTATCAACTCTGGCGCACGATTTTATCATCCATAATGTTGCATAGCCTCAACATTATTTCTCTTTTCCCATAGTACACGATTTTTTTCAAAATATCCTTATCGTTATCGTGACTTAGGTTCCCTCATCGTTATCGTGACTAATGCCCCATCGTTAAGTGACTGATGCCACCACGTTGGAAGCCATTTTAATGAACCCTTTAGGTCCTTATTGAGGGATACCTACCTTCCTTACCTATCAGCAACGCTCATGAGATCTGTCTCTTGGGTCGTTTCGGGTTCTTCGTCACTTGCTGAGGTAAAGGTAGGGTTCATTAATTCTAATCTATCTACTGGAATGAAAGGTCTATTTAAAATATTCCTATTTATTCAGGGAAATGAAGTAATTTACTTTGTCAACGATGTCATAGTCGATTGTGTCCACTGGACACCAGAATCATTTTTACATAAATGTCAGAACACTGGTGTGAGACTTTAACGTAATTGCCTGATGGGCATTCTTACTAGAAACCATTGTCTCAATTATTAATCATTTAAGAAAGGAAAGTCTGGAAATCCTTAAATTCGGCTTCCATGTGAGACCACATGTACCATCATAGTGATTCGTTATGGTCCAGCCCTCGTAACACGAACTCTGGACTCTGAGTATAATTAAGGCCGTCCAATCGGTGTGTGCCACACAGTGGTTCTACGGCATGGACCCTTAATTGAATCGATGTGACCTGCGTCTATGTCATGGACCGACATCTAATCTTCTAAGTTACTTTAAAGTCATTGTGGATGATGACCGCAAGGAAATGATGCTACAATGGCATATGGCCCTAATCTAAGTCACTGAGGTTGATGACCCCCTGACCATCCAAGTTTCTAGGCTGAAGGCTAAACACAATTAAGTTACATCGGTTGATGACCAAAGTTCCACTTTACTATCCCCAGCACATTCACTGCTCAATCAATCAAAGTTCAATAATTACACCAACAACAATGCTCACAAACTTTGTGGCAGTAAAATCCATTTCCTTCGGATATGTCCCTTTAATCTTTACTTTATTTTAATATTCCCCAGACAACAAACTAAAATTTCCAGAATGCATCTCCAAGTTATTCGCTTGATTAAAGTTATTTCAAAATGCGGGTTCACTGAATTTAATAATTTAATAAATTTAAATGATTTAACGAAATATTCACAAACAACAAATTTTATCTCCGCGGACTCTGGTTTCCTCACAAATTTCTACGCAGCTGTGATGTGAATTCAATATTGCGATGTTTATCTGGCTGGAAAAGAATTTGTTACATCATTCATGTCCAGCTATATATATCTCGTATCGTGATATCACACTTTAAAATCTAATCTAATCCTAACCGTTTAACACTTGGATATCCTAATAATCTACGTACAAACCAAACAACTCGCCATATAATTACGATGTCATATCTCGTCATTACCATTATGAATTTTGCACACCCCTCACAGACAAATCGATCATCACGACCATCGCTCTACATTTTGGACAACCTTGAAATTGGGTTACTCTGTTCCTTATACTCAAAGTTCATGGTTTCGAATGTTCATTACGTCCCCAATTACAGTATTTCACAATACTTAGATCATTACCGGCTAT
This sequence comes from Anabrus simplex, assembly GCF_040414725.1. NCBI lineage: Eukaryota > Metazoa > Arthropoda > Insecta > Orthoptera > Tettigoniidae > Anabrus > Anabrus simplex. Next base: position 613,393,181 of record NC_090265.1, on the reverse strand, counting down.
GAATTTTCAACTAAATCCAGCATTTTAACGTTTTCCCTGGTCGAGAATTGCAGTACAATCTCGACTCCACTCCTATTCCCGTTATTATCCCCGCTGTCCGCTTAGGTCTCTCACCCCATGTTCGCTTGGCAGTTACAGGAACCACCTGGTTTATTCACAGATGACTGACTTCTCAAAATGCTCCCTTTAAACTCTGCCGACATGATTCAACAAATACGATATTCTAACCAACAAAATGCACAGATATGCTTCAAGATGCCCACACTAATTATACGCCAATTATACCGCTATGGATTTCTATGAATTTCTTTCCATTCTCAACATTATAAAATATTCCTCGGGTTATCATATCCCGGCTTCAATGACAGGACTCTAACCTGATTCGCACATCTCATCTCAACTCATATAAAACACTCCTCGGGCTTCAGTGTCCCGGCTTCAATGACAGGTCCAACCTGATTCACAAAACTAACCTCTGTTTCCCAGCTCCACAATTATCATCGACCAAGAACTGGAATAAAATCCCCACTAGAAATCCCAACATCTAATATCGCACAATGCATTAATCATGAATAACTTCGCATAAATGATATCGTATTTAATAACTTGATTTTTACGAGAAATGACTGAAACATTCTACTAGATCTTTTATTGTCAGTCAGACACAGTTTAAAATGGGCATTAAATAAAAACGTTTCTCTCCGTGACCAAATTCATCACCCTAGGTTCTTATCCGACAGCGCGCTTCCACTCGATTGAAAATGAGTAACCATGGATTATTATTATTAACGTCAAATTGCAGACAGAAGAATTTTACATCGAATGAACATCTTACTTCGACATCACAAATTACAGGCAGTACACTCACACGGATGACGATCTACATTGGACGTGATATCACTTCGGAACCCTATTCAATAACTTTTTACAACATTATATGGCACTCGCAAGACTTCAAAATTTTATCCAAGTGGAAAATAAAACAAATGACTCTTTTAGTCGTACCCTCACATTTACAAAACTTAGTAGGGGTGACCCCTGCGTCGTAAATCCCCATTCAAATACAAGAAATCACGAGACAAGATATAAGAGGTAGTAAGATGGAAAGCCACCTACCTCATGTCCACGCCAGTATTCGTCTTAGGGCTCACCTGTGACCCTGGCATTTATTTAGCCATCTTTACATTCATGGCTGTACATCTCATTATGTTTCTTCAGGTTTCCTGGAATAAAGCATAAAAAAAAAGAAATACCCTTCACTTGTTTGCTGGGCGCACACGATGGATTTCAATTATTCCCGCACACGAATTACTCAATCACATTAGAATATTTCAGTACTTTGACCGTCCTATCTGATACACTTATTTCTCTCAAGAAAACTATCTCCCCACGGAGTCAAGACTTAGCCACACTGGCTAAAATCTGCAGTCGAACTCAGTCTACTTTCGTTGATTTGATTTCGCAGAGCAGCTCAACAATTTCGTCCGCTTTGTATCACAAATGCCGGAGAAGGAAGCTTCGTCATGGCGTCCCTTCATATTTATAGCAGTTACCCCCTCTCTTCGGATCTCTCCCTTTGCCGCCAAGAAAATTTCTCTAAATTTTCTGACTTACCTAAACTGTAATTTCAAGAGTTTTGAAAGTGACTACATGCTTGCTACATTTCTGGCGGTAGTGTTCATGGACATTTAAAAATTTTACGGGTTCGATTTGTGAGATTGATTGACCTCCTTTGATAGGCACTATATTTTTTGACTTGGCGTTGTCACGCCGTGTACACGCGCTTCGAAATAGTTCATAAAAATTACTTGAGATTCTTCCGCCGTCGACACGTGTGGTTGACGTCACGTACCCCAGAGCGTGGGACCGAAGGTAATCACCCCCTCGTCACGTGTCAAATCCATGCTATCAAGAATCCCACTTTTAGTTTAATTGTTATATAATGCATAATGTTCTTAGGGCACAAAGGTCATGGGTTCATCATATAAGAATCAACATAATTAAGTGTTGCACGAAAATTCGCTTTAGGTTCGCATATAGGATTGCCAAGGCAAGATAAGAGAGCACCGATACCTTTGAAACAAAATCTATTTAAAAAACATAATACCAAATTTACAAATTTACGAGAAAATCTAGTGATATTTACAATAGTTCCGTAGAAAATAAAGAAATTCATACAAATATTGTTCTTTCCCAACCATCGTCTCTATAGTACATACATCTTTGAGGAAAAGACAAATAAGAGAGAACGGGGAGGGGGATAAATGAGATACATACATGCCCAAAGACAAAAGAGCAAGCTAACCAGAAATACCTAAGTCACTTTACACACATTTAAAATATCAAACGGTAGAAAACGTTTCTTGCGGAAATTATACATTAAACACTTCCGAGTCTTATAAAATAAGTTAATTGCTTATACATGTTGCGCAACCCATGGTTTGCAGAATGATCTCTGGGAAACATTACACACCTCGAGAATGAAAATACGAGTTTTCTGATGCCAAGGAATACTAGGCAAATGATTTGAGTGCAGTTTTAACCATCAAAACATCCCAAGCAGGACAACCCAGTCTCACTTAACCTTGAGTCGTTATAAACAAAGCAACGGGAGAAAAAGTGTATGAATCAAGACCAGTGTTGATGAGGAGGCACAAAAAAAAACCAGCTGCCTGACACACACACCTCAGAAAGCTTGAAACATTGCGTACAGGCGTAGACTGGCAAAGATATGAAGTCTTTACTAGGAAATGTCATGCTCCCCATTACCCGATAGGTGAATATAAGTGCGTATATTGCAGCTTTTAGAACAAAATTAAATGTCAGTCATACCTCATGCCGGGAAAAGTACAAAAATAATAAAGGCGTTTTAAAAAGAATTTATTAACAGAGGAGCTTCCTAACAACACCAGACAATATGAAATGAAACTTTGCTTACTAGGTCTAAGTAATTTTCTAACGAATATTATTTTGATAACACAAGTAACTATGAAGGGAAGTTAAAGGAAACCTCTTAGAAAAGTATATTAGAAAATGTGATTAAGATCACACGATGTTGTAATCACCAGGAGATAAAGAGGTCAGCACAAAGAAGAGTGAATGGTTTCTGTGACAAAGTAGTATATTTAATGAAATTTCGTAGCGAACAAGCTCGGTGGCAAAGGACTAGGAAGGAAATATAAATGAGGGTTTCGAAAGAAGACTGTAGAAGATGTGATGCTTACTATAGGAAATGTAGACGACACCACGAAGAAGAGAAGAACTATTGCAGTAACAAGGCAGGAAATGTAGGAGATGAATATAATATCAATAATAATAGCTAAGGTTAATAATGAAACGCAGAATGTTGTCTCATGTTCAGTAATATAAATTGGTTAAAATATACATTGCATGTAAATATTAACATTCAGAATCATTAAATCACAGTGTAGTTTTAAAATTATTGGCATTAATTAGAAGTGAAAAGAGTGTATTATAAATATATATATATATATACTTCTTTATTTTGGAGAAAGATTTTCTAAGTTCCACGCTGATTGGATGCGTGTTCAGAAACCATTCCCAAGAGAATCGTAGAACTCGTTTCAGAAGCTTAGTGCTAGTTGCGTGCTGATGGTACACCACAGAACGATTTAATTTGTCGTCTATTTGTATGGTAATAACGTTCATTACCAAGACGTAATGAACAGAAACTCTACCATATCTCCTCCACAGTACCTTAAGCTTGTAACGGGAACTGCATAACACATCAAATAAACCAGGTCAAACTAGTAGTCTTCTTTCAAGCTGTGGTATTTCCGTGTTGATTCCTACTGAATGGTTTACCGCATTTACACACCAAAGTAAAGCAGAGGTTTGTATCTTAAACCACCGAACGAGAGAATGACTACTAACATGACCGACAGAATGAGATATAAATAATTTAGGGACTTGCACACCAATCATTACTAACATTCCGTAGTTCGCGTCAGTGATTTGATACAGAATCGTCTATTCACATACTTTGATTACTTTATTTGAACAGTTTGAAGCTTATAATTTCCATGAATATCGATGCTTCCTTATGTTTTGCATTAAATCTAAAAACATACAACATGCACCATATACCATTGGGATATTATCAAGCAGCACATACACTTTTGTTACATGTGTACAGTATACGAGGATGCACCTATTTTAAAGGTGAACTGAACATAAGGTGCTCCTGTTTACATACATACATACATACATACATACATACATACATACATACATACATACATACATACATACATACATACATACATACATACATACATACATACATACATACATACACATACATACATACATACATACATACATACATACATACATACCCTAGACAATATAATTCCGTTGAAGTCTAAAGCCATTAGGTACATAGGCTTAAGATATAGTATGGAACTACCTTGTTGCAGTAGTTCTATTAGTCTGCCGTATTGCCGAATACTTTTCAAAATGCCATCTATCAATGAAACTCCAACATTCAGTTTACATTATTCTTTCTCTGTTCAATCTCTAATCATCTGTTTTATATTAATATTCATCGAATGTACCAGTTATTAACACAATTCTCAATAGTTATCTCAAGTTACTCCTTCTAATTTTGTATACTGCATGTATCACGAATTATGAAACGATTACGATAAATAATACCTTCTCCCTAATCTATGGTTTTCGAGATTAAGGGAGACGGGTATCTTTGACTTTGAAAAAACATACATACGTACATACATACATACATACATACATACATACATACAAGTGTAAACCAAGAAGTTAACGTCGAGAAACCTCGCAGATTTGTTAAAGACAAGCATTCAGACACTGTGTCATCTATTAAGATATTATACCATATGCGTACGCGAAACGAACTACACTAAAATGTTATTTAACAATGTTGGTACACTAAGTGTTCAAAATGTGTACCATCACTGGTCACGTATTTCTCAAAACGTTCCTGATGATTATTGAACATGTTGAAATGTGGATATACAAAGGCTGTTGTAAGGACATATTAAGGGATTTTAACCTTTCTTTATACTGCTCGTGAGGCGGCAGTGGTGGGATCCCTCGCTGAGTCCCAAGGAAAAGCCAAGTATGGACTGTAAATGGATTAAGGAAAGAAATAAAGACAGAAATAAATACATGTTTCATGATTTGGCTATATTTGTAGTTGGGTCCTCTGCCTTGAAAACTGATTCTTTCAACACACCCATATGTAGGTATCTGCTTTCGCGAGATCCGGAGAGAAGAAAGGGTAACGGGGATGGAGTTCACGATAAATGAAGTGATATGCAAAGTTTCGTTGCAGAAGGGTAAGTTACTCCCCCGCGGCGTGGGCTGTCTCTCAATCTTGCTGAATCCAGTATCATTGGAGGGGGTAACCATCACCACAAACTGGAATCATGGAGGACTTTGCCTACATTATTACATGTCCAGCCATTGGGCTCTTACTTTGTCGAGGATGCTGCACATAATACAAAATCATCATTACCCTATTCGAGAAGGAATTGCGCCGTTTTTGTATAACATAAGGGTTATTACTACAATAATTAAATGCCGAGATTCCAGTGTATACAGCCTGATTCAGAATGAATGCGACAACGCTTGGCTTGTTACGCGGGACGGCAAACTGATCAGTTTTCAGAAGAAGATCCATGTACAGAAAAGCTATTGGTTTTACGTTGCACCGACATAGACAGTTTTTATGACAACGATAGGAGAGAGAATGGCTACGATTTGGAAGAAAACGACCGCGGACTTAATTGAGGTACAGTCCCAGCATTTTCCTGGTGTGAAAATGGGAAACCACGGAAAATCATCTTCAGGACTTCAGACGGTTGGATTTCAACCCACCATCTCCGGAATCCAAGCTCAGTACTACTACGCGTGCAGCTCTCTGGGTTTCGTGAATAGCACAGTTTGTGCGCAGCGTGTCGTCAAAGTTTGAAGACGCTAAGGCAATTGTGATGACCGTTTTTTCAACTCTTTTTTAAAGATACTCCCCCACACCCTGCAATATATTAGGAAATAGATTCGAAGTGTGGACCTCCAGATTGATTACAGAGCCCACAGCGTTGGTGCAGAGATTAGTGCACTTCATGGCCGTTGCCTTGGGTAGAGGCGTCGTCATGGTTGCCGAGAAGATAGATTATCGACCTGACAATCATGCTGGATCGAGTACAGAGGTCTCCAGATGGAGCAGAGGGCAGAATTCATTGCCTGGGTACACATAATATTGGGAGATTAGGGAACAAGTGTATAGTGGTTTACGAAGAGCGGCACGACCAATAAATTTTGCAAATTGAAAAATGACTAGATTGAAATTGATATTCGATTATATTATATATCACGTCAAAAAGTGTTCTGGATTCTGACAGAGGTGTTTCTAAACTATTTAATTAGTCCAAGAAACCCCTTGGTCTCAAAGCTTTAGACACAAATCGGTCTGGTCTAAGAACTGGGGAATTCCATAATGATTTAGTTATGAAATGTGAAATATTAGTACGTATCACTAAAGCTCCATTCTTTTTACCTTAACAGAAAATGTTCGTCCTTTTGACTTTTCAAATGACAATACAAATTTCTGTCCTTGTATCTCCTTGTGGGTGGGAGCTGTAGTTATAATATCCACGGCACCCCCGCCTGTCTGATTCGGTGCGACCTAAGGAACAAGTAGCAAGGAATATAACGTTTTATTGTTATACTGCAGATCTACTCTTTGTTTCACTGTCACTTCTCTGTAAACTATAGAGAAATATCTGCTTCCCCTCAACTTCAGCGGTAAGATGATGGGGGATAACATTTCTACACTCTTTGTTGGCAATTGATCCTCTCATGTTCCAAGAACACAAGTTTTTAACCTCAAGAGCTCCCGCTCCAAATTCCTCTTATCTTTTCTGTCTTTTTCAAGTCATGTCGATGTTCTACACAGTAAGCTCACAGTTATTGCCTTTCGTTCTTTACAAGATTTCTTTGAAGTTTATTCTAATTTTATGTAAAGTAGACTGTTTGAAGCTTTTCAAGATGTCTTGGGTGATCGATTGAAATGTTCCTTGGAAATTGTTCTGCAGTTATTTCTACCCGTTTGAATGTGCTGTAGCTGTATGTAATAACTGCGCACTGCGGTGGTGTATTGTGTTACTTATTATTTTTGCTGTTTTGCAATGCACATACATGAAATGCAGATTATATATTCAACAAAATTTATCTCAATTATTTTCTCAACATATACAAGTAATGTGTGTTGCAATCGTAGCAAGTTAAAATTCATGGTTATTATTTTAATCTATATTAGGATCTGTGTCCTTCTCCCTTGTAATACGTTATCTCTCCACCTCTTGTAATATCTTACATCAAAGAGCCTAGCTGTGCGATGACCATATAGATATGTTCTTGGCATATTTATAGGGGTATTTATTGCCGTTCATATGTTGATATAAAGATCTACTCATTTATAATCGTTCATCATGTTTCCTTCATGTAGCACGAGAATTATTTTCAGAATAGACTCCACTGACGAAAATTTTGTCAGCCAAAAATCTACGTAACTGAAATGAATAACTGTGCTTTATGTAGAAATGATGTATTATATATTATATTATATATATAATATATATATATAATATATATTATATAATTTTCCGTTCTTGACCCACATTCCTCTTTTCTATAAATTTAACTCTTCAATAAACAACTCGCCGTCGACCATCCCTTCACAACTTGTATCGAACAGTTAGCTCTAGATGTCTCAGCCAAGTACTCGAACTACCTCTTACAGGTACCTGCACTTAGTTTCGTAGAATTCGCCTGGAACCTACAGTATGCACCACAATGCTTTAATACTAAATGTACCCAGTGTTGCCAACTTAGCGGATTTTCCACTAAATTTGGCGGAATTAGAAGACTGTCGGTGGAGAAATATATCATTTAGCGGACAGCGGACTTTTTTGGCGAGATTCTAGATTTATTACAGCGGAATTTAGTGTTTTATCCATTTTACGTTTTTTTAAATTTGTACTCCAGTCTGTCTCCGAGCTGTTCCGTATTTCTTGTAAGGAGCAACCAGTCACATCAGGAAAACATGTTATTTGGATATGATGTTATGAGATCATGGTATCTTAAATTTGTAATGCGTGGAGAAAGGGTACTTATCTCTTAGTTAACGAATGGCGAAGGATAATGAAACAGTGATAGAGCCATGAAGGAAGACCGTTTAATGAACTGGCCTGTTTTGTGTGTGGTCTTGAGGTAGGGGATTTACCTAGTTTGCACCCGGCAGTAAAACGCCTCCAAGTTTTAGCTCGCTGGTTCGCAGGCAGGGGGGTTAATCCCAGTGAAACTCACAGATCAGGTCAATGGAGTCATCTACTTTTATTAGGTATTATTAGTATTACTCGTTTTTATTGCTCATTATTTGAGATCGGATTTCTTGGCGGGATTTTAGCGGATTTTTAGTAGTATTTAGCGGACTTCGAAAATATAAGTTGGCAACACTGCCACGTACCAATAGATTTTAAGACTGAGTTTCATAACTGTTTTAAGGAATACAATATGTGAATATATTTGTTAATTCTAAAAAAAAAAACATGAAATGGCGTATGGCTTTTAGTGCCGGGAGTATCCGAGGACAAGCTCGGCTCGCCAGATGCAAGTCTTTTGACTTGACACCCGTAGGTGACCTGCGCGTCGTGATGAGGATGAAACGATGATGAAGACAGCACGTACACCCAGCCCCTGTGCCAGAGAAATTAACCAATTATGGTTAAAATTCCCGACCCTGCCGGGAATCGAACCCGGGACCCCTGTGACCAAAGGCCAGCACGCTAACCATTTAGCCATGGAGCCGGACGTTAATTTTAGATTATGTGGCTGAAGATGACCTAGGTTTAAGTTCGAAACTAGTCGCACAAAGTGTGATTTCATTTTATATAAATGATTTTTTTTTTTGCTAGTTGTTTTACGTCACACCGACACAGATAGGTCTTACGGCGACGATGGGACAGGAAAGGTCTAGAAGTGGGAAGGAAGCGGCCGCGGTCTTAATTAAGGTACAGGCCCAGCATTTGGCTGGTGTGAAAATGGGAAACCACGTAAAACCATTTTCAGGGCTGCCGACAGTGGGGTTCGAACCTACTATCTACCGAATACTGGATACTGGCCGCACTTAAGCGATTGCAGCTATCGAGCTCGGTTTATATAAATGTAGTCACATCAAAAATGTTATACTGATTAGCTGGATTTTACATTGCATTATAATTATAACGGATATGTGTGACTTGCTAGTAGACCGTCTTCGAGAATCCAGATTCCGGAGAGAATTGAAGTACGATAACTGCTTTAGAAGCCTGGAGTGCAAGCTGTACCTGATACCAGCTTTCTCTCTGCAATCAGCTTCCAGGACACATTGGGAAGATGACTAGTGATTACCGAGATATATCGCCTGTCATTCTTCGACAAATAAATCCGTGCAGTGATAATTTCAAGTCAATCATTAATCAAATATTGTACACCCAATTCTATATAGACGATGTTTTCTGACAGCTGATTATGCGGTTTAAGGCGATTAACATATTGAGCGTGGAAAACCATGGATGAAAAATTAATTAATCTCATTGCTAAAAATTTCATATTTTTTGTTGCTGTAGTTTACTTCGAACAAAAATCTTAAGCATTCGTTAGAGTTCAACCTCCATTCCATGTAATAAAAGATTTCGATAACACGCCAGCCTCGTGTCGATAGATTTACTGGCAAGTGAAACAATACCTAGAGGACAAAATTACGCCATCTCGGTATCTCGGAAAACTTTGGGATTACATAGTAAAACGTAAAACCAGTAATCTTCTTCTTATTATTATTATTATTATTAACATAGGTTTTCATTTGGCTACTAATACCATTTTTTTGCTAGTGGCTTTACGTCGCATCGACATAGATAGGCCTTTTGGCGACGATGGGATAGGAAAGCCCTAGGAGTTGGAAGTGGCCGTGGAATTAATTAAGGTACAGCCCCAGCATTTGCCTGCTGTGAAAATGGGAAACCACGGAAAACCATCTTCAGGGATGCCGACAGTGGGATTCGAACCCACTGTCTCCCGGAAGCAAGCTCACAGCCGCGCGCCCCTAACCGCACTGCCAAGTCGCCCGGTGCTACTAATATCAACGTCGTAACAAAATCAGCCCTAAACATTAATGAAGCAAGTTCTCACCGTAATATTAATAAAGTACATTAACAGGTCTTATTTAGAATACCATTCCCCACTCAGGGACACATTCAGCGCCACAGTCGTACTCCAACTGCTCCCTGCTCACCCCTAACACGGTGCCACGAACTAAGCACGGTATGCGCATTATAACCGCAAACACAATGTATACAGAACAATTAAAGCAGCAGTAGCCTCAATCAATGGGCATTCCGACCTCTAACTGTTGTGCTGTTTACGTAACTACTGCTAATGGTCACCATTAATTTCATAGGTGAGTGACTTTTTAAAAAAATTTGTTTTACTGGAATGAAAAATATGCTGGAATTCTCCCTGTTTTAAGTTTAGATTTATGAGGTATTTCTGCTAACAATAGGGGCTGTGTTTGTTAGCCACTCCATGGAACATACAGCCAATTATTTAGTTGACAAAGGACAAGGGGATGAAATATGCATAGCATCATAATTGTCTTACATAAGGTAGGCGGAGCTAAGTGAAATGAATGAGATTAGTAGAACAACCACTTACCGCCGTTCTGAATGAAGTACAACAAACTAAGGTGACGTAAAGAATACAAAACGTACCAATAAATGGCATTTGTATACCTGGAGTTATTATTTCTGCTCAATGTTTCGGATTATGTGAAGGGCACCTTGCTTTGATACTTGCTTTTATCATCCCACATTCAACTCTGAACTCAATACATTTTCTACCGTTTCTCGGTTATCAAGTGACACATTATTTCCCTGTCTAGAATTTAGTCTGACGCTGCAGTGACGTTGTTCAACACGATGTGGTATCAGTTAGCAATGCCCTGTGAATAATAATAACAACAATAATAATAATAATAATAATAATAATAATAATAATAATAATAATAGCGAGCAAGTGGCTCTGCGGTTTGGATCACGTAGCTATCGGCTTGCATTCGGGATATAGTGGGTTCGAACCCCACTGTCGGCAGCACTGTAGATGTTCTTCCATGATTTTCCATTTTCACACCAGGTAAATGCTGTGTCCATAAGATCTGTGTCGGTGTGACGTAAAGCAGATTATTATTATTATTATTATTATTATTATTATTATTATTATTATTATTATTATTATTATTATTATTATTATTATTATTTACAATCATCATCATCATCATCATCATCATCATCATCATCATCATGGAGTATGGCCTCCGTATAGGCTTGGTGCAGGTCTTTCGAGTTTACTACCATGGCCGACCTGTGAGTGTGTGAGGATGGGGTTTTACCACACGATGAAACCTAATATTGAAGATGGTAGAAACACGCAGTCCTCCAGCCGAAAGAGTTACAAAGGGCACTAGGAAAGTTTTGCAATACGCAAAAACGGTTGGATGGACACCCCTGTTATGGTGAGGGATGAAAAGAGGGGTGAAAACCGGTCTAGAAGACAGCAAGGCGCAACCTTCATCAAGTTAAGATGTCAGTGTGGTCTAAAGGTGAATATCGCGCAATTATACGCTACAATTTTGTTCGTGGATTAACTGTTGACCAGTGCCTGGAGGAAATGACGCATGTGCTGGCAAAAGACTGTCCATATCGGACAACAATTTTCCGCTGGTACAATGAGTTCCAGAGGGAAAATTCTGGGGTTGAAGACGATCCTCTTTCTGGGCGACCGTCTGAATCAGGGTGACTGAGGAAAACATTAAAGCTGTGAGGAAAATGTTGCAGCAAGAGAGGCGATTGACATATCGGCAAGTAGAAGAGACCCCCACATCCCTGCACCAGCTATTCATTCAATTCAACACAACAATCTCCATGTTAGAAAGGTTTGTTCACTTTGGGTGCCCCAGTCACTTTCAGAGGAAAAAAGGGCACATCGAGTAAAATGGTGCCGAAAATGCTAAAATAGTTTGAAAATGGGACTTTGCGTAACGTCAATAGCATCGTTACAGGTGACGAAACTTGGCTTTATTATTACGATGTCCGTACAAAATCCCAGAACAAGGAGTGGCTGTTTGAAGGTGAGGGTACTCCTGTGACTGTGCGAAAGTCAAGGTCAGTGAAGAAAAGGATGATTGCAGTATTCATCACTAAACGGGGAATCCTGACCCGGGTTGTGCTAGAAACACAAAGGGCAGTTACTGCGAAGTGGTACAGTGAGACTTGTCTGCCTCAGGTCATCCAGGCTCTCAAGCAGCTCCGTCCAAGGTCGCGGCTCAACACTTGGCTCTTGCATCACGACAATGCTTCACCACATCCGTACTAATATAACAATGGATTTTCTTGCCAGATCAGGGTTTCATAATTAATTTCGTGTGGCTATTTCTAGCCGAGTGCAGCCCTTGTAAGGCAGACCCTCCGATGAGAGTGGGCGGCATCTGCCATGTGTAAGTAACTGCGTGTTATTGTAGTGGAGGACAGTATTATATGTGGTGTGTGAGTTGCAGGCATGCTGGGGACAGCACAAACACCCAGACCCGGGCCATTGGAATTAACAAATGAAGGTTAAAATCCCCGACCTGGCCGGAAATCGATCCCGAGACCCTCTGAACCGAAGGCCAGTACGCTGACCATTCACCCAACGAGTCGGACAGATCAGGGTTGACTGTGCTTGATCGCCCTCCATACAGTCCTGATCTTGCCCCATGTGACTTCGCACTCTTCCCAGAAGTTAAGATGAAGCTGAAAGGGCGGCGTGTTGCATCCGACGAGGAGCTTCTGGAAGCATGGGTTCAAGAGTGTGAAAATGTAACCGAAGAAAAGTGGCAGAGTTGGTTCAGTGACTGATTTCGACGTATAGAGAAGTGTATTGTGTGGGATGGAAAATATTTTGAAAAAGTCTGAGGCGTTCACTCACATTGCAAAACTTTTCTAGTGCCCTTTGTAACTAATGAAGGTTAAATTCTCCAACCCAGCCGGGATTCGAACTCGTGACCCTTTGTCCAAAGGCCTGTACGGTAAATACTTAACCGCAGATCTGGACAGTGCCCTGTGAATAGGATAGTCCATTCGATTCAACATTTTACAAAAGTCTTACAATAATTTCAGAAAATGATGGCGTGTTTAAGGGTGAATAAAACTGGAACTGAAATAGTTAAAAGTTGTAATTTTGTCCATATATTTCTTAAGATCAAATAAGCCAGTAAATCTGAAGAAAATAGTTTATGATCAGTGCATTCTACCTGTGCTGACTTATGGTTGTGAGACCTGGACACTGAACGAATTTACGAAAGGGAAACTTAGGACAGCGCAGAGAGGTATGGAAAGGGCAGCGCTGCGTTTTACAAGGAAAGATAAGGAGAGAGCAGATGACATCAGATCAATCACTAAATAAAATTAATGACATTCTTGAGAGAATAGCCACCTTAAAATGGCAATGGGCTGGACATATTGCTCGAAGGGAAGACGACAGATGGACGAAGCTAGTGTTAGAATTGAGTCCATGAGATCATCAATGGCCTAGAGGAAGACCGCCAGACAGATGGGATAAGCTGGTACTACCTGGCAGAGAACTGCTAGAGACCGTCCTACCTGGAGAGTTCTGCTAAAGACTTACCTTAGTTCACGACGTAAAGAGACCACGTCATATAATGATAGAATTGGCTGCTGCTGCTGATGATGACGATGATTTCAAATCATTGCCTCATACTCCTTTTTTTTATCTCGGATTCAGCACATGAAGGGCGAAAATATCCCTTTCGGACCAATGTCTGTCTGTCTGTCTGTCTGTCTGTCTGTCTGTCTGTGTTGAGCTGGGAAAATGACTCAAAGAATTTCTCGAAAATCGGTATTTAAGTTTAAGGATGTACAGTGTGTGCACCAGGATACGTATTATTTGATTAGTGTACAGAGGCATAACTTACTAAGGAGGTCATAAATAGAAATGTCATTCCACTTCTGTTAATATTAGATCCATCGAAAAATTATAAGCAATAATATTTTTGTAATAGTTATTTACACAATCGCCAAAAAAAGCGATCCTGTACATTATTGTTAAGATTTTATTTTCGGATTTCGAAACAAGTACCGAAACTTATCGCTTTAGTGGCTGATGCGTACAACATCTTATTTTATACTACGGTGAAGTTTCTTATCCTAATTTAAGTATACGGTCATAAATAATTTTAATACCTCACCACGCAAAAATCAACCATCAACCATGTCACTCATGCAGTGACGTCTTTTGTTTTGTTGTGCTTGTTGCTATGAATGATATGAAAGGTGTGTAAATTGAATTATTTGGTACTAAAACATCACAATTAAATTATTTGAAGCAGTGGTCCTCCGATCCTCTGTCAATGACGGTAACCAAAACTTTATGATATACTGCAATGTATGCGATATGTATTTGTCGGAAATGGATTAAAGCGTTGCATTAGCCATCACGGTGAAGGCGGTATCTCCTCTGAACTGGGAAGGCAGAGGCACCATTTGTGGTGTGGATGGATACGGAACCAAAGTGTTTCCATCAGGCACAGAAATAATTCAACAAGGTTAAGTTTGGTCTTGGCTGTTTCATAATCTCTATAACTATCCGTGTTTACATAACTGTTATCCTTAGTTCAACCAATCAGAGACGACTTCTAATAGAATAGTGCTAAAAGTGATCACAGTACGCTAAAGCACTCTTATTAGTACGAAGAGAGGGCAATTACGTCATAGTATAAAAAAATTGCCATCGTTCATGCCTTTTTACCTTACGAGGAGTAAGACCGGAGATATTCGTGATTATTGCAATCTCCAGCAATATTAGTCTCATATAAAAAGTGTACATAACAATAATAATTCTATAATTATTACAGAAAATCTCATTTCCAATCATTTACATGTGATTCACATTCACCGCTAGTGTTATAATAAAGGAGTTATTGACAAACTTAATTCACCAAGTACCTCAACGGTGAACACACTGACATGAATGTTAAATCGCCATAGCAACGAACGAAATGGTGATGGTGGACATTGCTAAAGGGATTCTTTTATGAGCTGCAAACTCGCAGGGTCATTAGCCTATATCCATCACGACCATAATGAAGATGGCTATCGAAATGAAAACACAAACCTGAAAAGGATCACTCTCATATTGAGGGGAAATGAATCACAATAGTGAGGGAGATTGGAAGTCATGATCTCAAATATTTAATGTCTCCTAGCCGGAAATAAAAAAAGGAATGTTATGATCTACAAATGGCCTAATCCCTTAAAGCAGAGCTGAATTAATATTACACTGACTGATTATTGTTGCCAAGTTCTGCTCTGTTTCTTCTGCTGTCACTCATCTCCTGTAGATGGTATTCCTGCTGTAGCTACACAAAATCTAACCTATCAACGACGGGTTCAAAACAGCTAGCTTATATACCTTAACTGTCTTAATTTATTAAAAATGAACTAATCTTTTGTGAAATTATAGAGAGTGATGATGGTTGGTTTTAATTCACAGTAGAATTTTATCAAGGAGGTTAGGTCCATGAAAGTTCAATTAAATAGTCACTGGGGCAGGCTGAGTAGCTCAGATTGCCAGTTTTCTAAGCCCGACATGACGGATTCATGTGCTCAAATACGTCAGTCTCGTTCCGGTAGATTTATTGGCACACAAAAGAACTCCTACGGGACAAAATTCCTGTACCTTGGTGTCTCCGAAAAACCGTAAGTGTTGTTAGTGGATACAAAACTATAACATTCCCAGTATATGCTGTCATATTTTGTCAGTTGAAAGAAGAAAATCTATAGCATACGACGTAACCGATCTTTAGAGACACATTTTGTATTTATACAGAAAAGTTAATTACATCTCAGCAATCGGTCACCTAATAGGGCAATCTGTTAGGGTGAACCAAAACGCCGAAGTTAACAAGTAGGCATCCTAAACGACGCCCAGTCATAATTACCGTACATGGTAGCTGAGGCCTTACAAAAACAAACTCATGCTGTAAGAACCAATTTTGGGAACTTTTGGCCAGGCAGATGGCCTACAGATACTGGAATATTATATGGTCACCGCGACATCCTCAGCCGTATTTCTTGGCCTTCTTTACCGGATCCGTTGTTCTCTTGTGTCAGTCAGATCCTCAGTAGGTGTCAAGATGTTGATTAAACCCTGTTACAGCACTGAGTCCAAAATTAAATTCCTTAAAGTGGTCAGGAATTGAACCCGTGGCATTCCAGTTGGGGGAAAGTATGCTACTCATATACCATTGGCCTAGCAATTGAGGCCATATTACTATTACTCTAATAATACTAAAGCAAAATTATCTCCATACAATCCACTAGGGCCTTTGGAGGAATGACTGGGCAAGGTACTAAGTGGGCCAGAGAGATTATCTCCATGCCTGGCCGTCTCTGCATCCCCTGAATTGACTCCATACTTACTTTGGTGTAGGCTATGACAACTTCAAAGCCACATGGCACTCGAAAAGTGGAAAACTCACTTCTTTATGGGGAATCGAATCCACGTACTTCCAAGTACGCCGAGTTAGTCTCCACCATCATTGCTAGGCATACCCTAATAATAATAATAATAATAATAATAATAATAATAATAATAATAACAACACTCTGGATAGATGAAGGGTAGTCAGTGAGAATATCTCGATGTCCTGCTAATAATTTCCAAAATTGTTCTGAAATTATATCTTTCGAAATAATGAAAGGTTACATCATAGTACATAACTTATGGTAGTTAACTGTTAACCAATGGAATAAAGTGAAACCATATTAAATATCGATTAGGGACGTCTTGATGTAATTGACGGAAGTAGATAAGAATTGGTATAGTAGTTTTCCAATTGTGATCAAATTAACAAATTGTCTGAAAAAGACGAACGAATGATTAAATTAGCCATGTTATTGAAAGAAAAGAAGAAAAATATTGCAATGTTGATATGAGACTCACCCTTTAACTGTTTGAAGTAACTGTACTTATATAAATTTCAACAAGACGTCCCAATGGGTATTTATATGTTTTCACTTTATTCAAATGATTAACAGTTAAATGCCATAAGTTATGTACTATGATGCAACTTTTCATTTGTATTATTCAGTGCCAACAATTTCAGTCATAAGCCTAAAATGGTGAAACTTTATCCAATGTTTGAGAACGGAACCTTGACGAGACTTTTACCTCGATGATGTGTGGGAACCAATATTGTGAATTTAAATTTTTCTGCTGCATAACTGACTTCATATTAATACCCCTTCATTGTACATTTTCATATCTTATCTTGCCAATTTTTAGTTTTCTTGGCTGAAGGTAACCTCAACTGAGGTCGAAACTAGTCTGAGAATGTTTTAGGTTTTACATTACTAATAAAGTATTGAATAACTAGAACCTTTTATTTTGCTTCATTAGCTTTTTTTAACTGTAATTGTCTTTCAATACGGATCATCATGAAAATCATTGCTTATGATCTCCCATTCATATTCGGGTCGCCCGGTGTTTGGATTTTTGTTTAACATATCCGCTTCACGGGAATCTCTTAGCGTGGTTATGTCGAATAAAGCATAAAATGTTGCTGCCTTCAGATGGCAGATTGTTATTTAATATGAAAAGTACCACCCTTTTTATATCTCTTGTTACCTATTCGTTATTACATTGCTCTAAAGTAAGCGAATATAAGTTTTCAGACATTTTAATTGTAGACGGTTTGAAACGAATAGGCCTATATCAAAGTATATCAGGAAATTGTGTTTTCATATTTAATAAACATTTTATTCTGCTAACTGCTGAAAATAATAAATTAGTAACTTATACTCTGAGAACCTGATATAACATGACTTATACTTTTACTCCCTGGCACGAAAGATATATACTCTGTCACTGACGGATATTGAACAGCTCATAATCAATGGGTTAACAGAAATTTTGTAAAAAATATAATATTGTAAATATATCCGTAATTATTCCTAGTTCAGAAAAAAATGTATCGTCATTGCCGGGATAAAACCTCCTATGTGGAATATTTTAGCTTAGAGCTTTTGCCAGTAGGGTTCTGTCATCTAAGGTACAATATTGTGTGAATATTGTCAAGGCATCCTTGCTCTTCATAATGTATGTGTTGCGGGTCAGTATATCTCCAAAAATATTATCACATAGGAGGTTTTGTCCCGGCAACGACGATATGAAGCTTGAATGATCAGAAATAATATGTTCTTAAATTATGGACAGTTTTTCCATGCAGATAACATTAACGGTCCCCTTACTATCGCTTCTACACCACTGTATACTGACCAAATAAACTACAGCCTATTAAAAATCTCGACTGTCTCTAGTTTTAAATACCGAGTTTAGGGAAAATATGTTAAGCCATTTCCATTTGATGCCATAAAACGCAAGAAAACATATAAGTAAACAAACAAAGTAACAATAATGTAATGTTCTTGGCTTTTACGTCCCACCAGCTACATTTTTACGGTTTATGGAGACGCCGAGGTACCGGAATTTAGTCCCACAGTAGTTATTTTACATACCAGTAAATCTACCGACACGGGGCTGACGTATTTGAGCACCTTCAAATACCACCGGACTGAGCCAGGATCGAACCTGATAAGTAGGGGGGGTCATAAGGCCAGCTTATGGACCGTCTGAGCCACCCAGCCCGGCCAACAAAGAAACAGACAAACAATAAGTAGAACTGAACCTTCTATAACGTTTGAATTCCTAATCCCCAATAGAAACGAAGTATGTAGTAAATGCTTCCAGTGTACAGATAAAAAGAACACTTTTATTTAGATAGAGGTAGATAGATGGATGGGGATTTTAAAATGTCGGAATATTGTAGACATACTGTGCTTGCCTCAAACATTCTATGACAGCAAGCTTAAAGCCATTCCCTATCGTGAGACGAAGAGCTGAGCCAGAGAATTCAAAGTTATCAGGTCGGTCAGTCGATAAAAGCTCGCCAGAGATTTATTTGTTCCCTGTTGGAAACTGATTTTTCTCCGCATAAACGGACTAATACCTCCAGCGTTTCGCTAATCTATGTGGCGTGGTGTAATGAGATCAGTGTACTAACGTTGAAGGGAGCTTATGATCGTGGTGATTATAATGTAAAGCAGCGAGCGTTTAAGTCTGATAAATATTAGAGACCCGGGCGTTTGGTGAGTAACCACACGGGAGCCCACTGTTTGATGTGGTGGCTGGCCTGTAGTCACAAGCTTACAAAGGAGAGATCCAAGTGAAGACTGCACCTCATTAAGCCTAGTTATCTGGATTATATCGTAAATTAACAACTCCCGTACAAAGAAGGTTACCACTGCTGCTTCGTAGCGGATTACGATTTATTTATTTATTTATTTATTTATTTATTTATTTATTTATTTATTTATTTATTTATTTATTTATTTATTTATTTATTTATTTATTTATTTATTCATTCATTTATGCCTCCGTAGCTCACTGGCAGTGTGCTGGCCTCACACCTCTGAGTTCCGTGGTTCAAATCCCGGTCACTCCATATGAGATTTGTGCTGGACAAAGTGGAGGCGGGGCAGGTTTTCCTCCGGCTATTCCGGTTTTCTCTGTCATGTTTCATTCCAGCAACACTCTCAAATATAACTTCATTTCATCTGTCAGTCATCACTCATCAGAGGAGTGCGATAGGCTTCGGCAGTCGGTACAGTTCCTATCTTTGCCGCTAGATGGGGGCTTCATTCATTCCATTCCTGACTGGAAATAGGTTGTGGATTATCATTTATTTATTATTCATCAATTAGCCAACCAAAGGTCACTGTGTTTCATTATACATTCCGGCGGATTATTATTATTATTATTTTTATTAATGAAGAAAAGTATGCACTTGCAAGCAGAATGTGTTACAGTCCAATGCATTCACGTCTATGCGAAGTTAATTTCAACATTTAATCTTAATATTTTACCCAAACGTTTCCCTAACTTGAGAACACAGGATTAGAACGTTATTTTAAAAAGTAAGGGTAAATACACCACTTCCAGTTCATAGATTTTTTTGGAAGACAGTGTGAAAAAGATTAGATACGATTAAAATATATCGATAAAAAAATGTAATCGACACAAAGTAAGTTACATTTCTTCAGTAAAACCAAAAATTGTAAAACTACGCACAGGGAAGGAAAGGTAATTAACATCAATCAGAAATTTTACCTGAATGCAAAAAACACCGATTCAAATGTCCAATACCATAAAATCAATCTGGTACTAACGCAGATAACGAAAAATAAAAACAGGCGGAGGTATTTTGAAAGAACATAGTTATTAATTCTACGTACTTTATTGTGCTTAAAAATAAGCTCAAATGAGTCTACGCCCTGCTCGATGACATCCATCACTAGAAGGGCGTACGACTTCATATAATGGTACCAGCTGATACTACAGGCATGAGTGAGGATCGGTGGATGTGCCCCTAAATCTAGATTAGAATTATTTGCCCAATACATAAATTTATTTGTATTCATTGTCCGGTGAAAATAGAAACAGGCCTCTTCACTAAACCGAATATCATCTTAAAGGTTCCGCTGTTGTTCGTGCATTTCTTCAAACCACTCGCAGAACTCTAGCCGTCTATCATTTTCATCACCGTGAAGCTCTTGTAGAAAATGCATTGTCCATCCCAAGCGTGTCCACCCCTACTGTGGCACAGTTTACACCAAGTAACGTAGACCTAATTTCCTTTGCGGATTCCGGCAATGTTATCCTGCTCCTGATTTTCTCTATCTGCAGTAGTAAGAGAAATGTCCTCTGGTACTCGACATTCAAATCATTTTACATATCGTCGTTGCGCCTGCAAAAACCGCTATGTGGCAGTATTGTGGAAGAAATACTGATCCGCATCACAAATCCTAAGAGCGAGAATTCTTTGAATTTACGCACACAATACTGAACCTTAGATGACAGAACATTATCGGACAAAGTTCTAAGCAAAAATATTTCACATGCCGATTTTCGCATGTGCAGCTACGATATATATGTATATCCCTCTTACCGTTATCCCAGCGTTCGATTACCGGCCAGATTCGAAAATTTTTACTGGATCTGAGGACTAGTTCAAACTCCATTTAATCTTCATATGAATAATTCTGGACCTATCTGGCAGTTACAGTAGGTAGCGGTCCTGATCTAAGAAGTCAAGAATAAAAGAATAGTAATCAAGAGGATACGCCAGTCCGACTCGTTGGCTGAATGGTCAGCGTACTAGGACAGAGGGTCCCGGGTTCGATTCCGGCCGGGCCGGGATTTTAATCGCTTATAATTAATTCTTCTGGCTCGGGGACTGGGCGTTTGTATCTGTCTCAACACTCTCCTCTTCATATCAGACAACACACAACACTACTAACCACCACAGGAACACGCAATAGCGATTACATCCCTCCATATAGGGTTGGCGCCAGATAGGGCATCCCGCCGTAAAACAGGGCCAAATGCAATTGCGTGACGCAGTTCGAACTCGCAACATCATTGGTGTGGCAAACGTGGTAGAAGGAGGAAAGGAAGAGGAATAATCAAGAGGATACGTCCCGCTGACCATACGTCTGCATCTGCATAACTTCAAAATGTGCAGTTGTCTATAGGCAGACCTTTTAGTTATAAAGGGTTTCTTTAAAACTTATGGTCATATATTGTTCAGGAAACTAAGAATATCTAATCATATCAATGTTTAGAAATAATATTTTTAGTAATGCAAAATACTGTATATCAAACTTCTTGATTTTATTATAACATCAATCAAGATATTGCGTCACCTATTGCTTCCTAAAGAGTAGAACGAAATAATCATAAAATCCTAAATTTATTGATAAAACAATAAAACGCTCTTTATGTGTCCAGTCCTTGTCCCGTTGTTTTATAGGGTAGGGGTGAAGTGAGATGAATCACCATAGCGAGCTTTTACGACCGGATGGTTTTCTGACCTCAACCTCATCAGAAGCGTTAATGAAATGAAATTAATGACGTGTTAGCGATGGAAAGTAGAGGGTGAAACATGGTGATGGCACATAGCCTACTCCCACTGAAGCTGTCTGATATAGGCTTAACGCTCCCATTCGACGAACAATTAACCATTAATTGCATCATATGCCCTCACTCTATATGAACGCTGTGGAGGGATTTGGCATTGACTCTAGGTTTCTGGCACACAATCTGGTAAATAGAAATTGTATACCACCATCTTTCCTACACTTCCGGCCAACATTATAATGTTATTTTTTTCCATGGACGGGACTCGAACATGCTGATCACAGCGTCAGACCGTATAGATATGGCCACCAGACGGGCTATTGAAGAATAAAATAGTATTACAGCGAAATAATTATTTCCATAACGTCCTGTCCTTAGAAGAAAAACGCCGACTAAAAGGGGATCAGTATCGAATTACCAATTTTGTGTTAGTAATAAAATAGTAAAGCAAAGCAAGCCATCTCCGTACAGGCCATGAAGGCCCTTGGAAGGGTGGAAGGTAAAGACTTCCACTATCTGTAATCTCGGCACGTGATGGGGTAGAGTGGTTAGCTCTACGACCGGCTGCCTTTGCACCCAGGAATTAACCTGGTACTCATTTATGGTGTAGGCTGAGTGAACATCAGGGCCATGTGCACCTCCGGAAGTGGATGATTAAAAATTAATAGATTTGCCTTCTGGCAATTCTTCCCACCAATTTCCCAGTCCCATTTATATACGTAACTGTATGAAAGCTGCTGAGATATGAGTGATGCTGAGTGATGCCATTCAGAACAAAAGTAGTGCATCCGGACGTTATGTAAGGTGCTACTCGTGCGGCCGGTCATGCTGAAATAGCAGTTTCTGACCGAGTGAGGAAATCAATTGAAAGTCAGCATCCAACTAGCCACGGTCTGATGATTTATGACAAACAAATTTCTTATATCATGGAATTTCAACTTGACAAGCTGGAAATCAGGAAAACAGTTAGAAACATTATAAACACGTATTAAATCAAAACGAACACAAATTATTTGTAGTAGCAGTGATTATTAGGGAGCGGATTTTTATGTAATTACATTTTTTTTTGCGTAAGTTTTAACGCAAGTTACGAAGTTCATTATTCCTATTGTGCATCCCCAAGTGTAAAAACTGAATCTTATTTCACATAAAAACACATATTTTCATATTTTTTAAATGTAAGTACATATTTAAGAAAATCTATAATAAGCACATAAATCGGCAATATTTGTTGATCAATAAAATTTAAAATGCTTCTGTGTTATAGAACAGTTCTCATATTTTCATTTTACAAATACGGTATTGTTTTTAACAGTGTATTTAACATAATGTATCTGAATGTTTCGGCTATTTATGGACTTCCCTCCATAACTTCTGAAACTTGCTGGTCACTGGCTACGTCGTTACATTTAGACAGCGATTTGATTTGCTGCACAAAATGTTTCTTTGCATGATGTCATTCCAACTCTTTATGAGTCAGCCCTCTCGAGTTTTGTTTATAGAATATCAGCGAAAGGCAATCACGGAGAGATAAGGTGACGTAATTCCGTTACGACATGGGAGACTCGGAAGAATATTGCCCACCATTAGGTAGTGGAATCTCATCACTTTTAAGAGTAAGGTTAGCTGTTCGGGTCCATATATCATTCCCGTGGTCGTGTGATTTTGTATGGATTTATAAGAAATATTCCCTTCAGTGTCCGCTGCTATTCTTTTTATTGAAACAGTGATTCACCGTAAATGCGTGTGTCGTAACCTGCAAAATAATGCCAAAAGAGAAGTCGAGTACAAGGTCGCGTCTTCAACAATATGTAGTGGAATTTAAAAGCATTTTCACTACCGATGAAAAAGTATTTATTTTGCCAACCGTGTGGTAAAACAGTACGTGCAGATCCAACGTTCTCAAGTAATCCAGCATTTGTCTGAAAATAAGCATACTGCGGCTGCTTCGCGTGTGCGTTCGCGACAATTACAATTACTAATAGCTGAACCAGCTACTTCAAATGCAGGCCCATCTAAATATTCCCAGTATTATTTAGGTGTGTGCAGAGCATTTGTTTGCGCCGACATTCCTCTTGGTAAAATAAATAATCCGGGACTGAGAAATTTCCTAACAAAGTACATTAATTTTGAGCCTCCAGACGAATCCACATTAAGGAAAAACTATCTCCCAAAATGTTACGAAGAAACTTTACAGAGAATTCGGGCAGTATGTGATAGCGAAAAACTGTGGGTGAGCATTGACGAAACCACTGATTCAAGTGGCAGAAAAGTAGGAAATGTTGTAGTTGGTGTGTTGAAGAATGACATAACTGCTTGCGAACATTCTTATTTGCTAGCGTAAAGAAATGCTTGCTGCAAACCATGTCACTGTAGCTAGGTTATTCAATGAAGCCATGCACATACTTTGGCCAAAAGGTATAAAATACGACCATGTACTGCTTTTCCTTACTGACAGTGCAGCTTACTTGAAAAAGGCTGCCGAAGGCCTTTCTGTGAGCTTTCCGAAAATGATACACGTAAGTTGCGTTGTTCATGCTCTACACAGGCTATGTGAAACTGTGCGGGCTCAGTATCCTCAAGTGGATAAATTAGTGTCTAATGGCAAAAACAGTCTTTGTAAAAGCACCCTCAAGAATCGATCTCTTTAAAGAGAAAAACCCGGATCTTGCGCTTCCTCCTCTGCCTATTGTTACGCGGTGGGGTACCTGGCTTAGCGCTGTGGTATATTACGCAGACAATTTCGAAAGTTTTGCATCCGTTGTGAACGTGCTAGATAAAAACGACGCGTCGTCAATTGAGATTCTTCAAGAGATACTAAAAGACAGCTCTTTGAAAAATGATTTGGCGTTTATATCTGCCAATCTAAGCTTCTTGTGTAAAACTATAGACATACTTGAAAAATCCAGTAATCTGTTGTCCGAAACAGTGAAGGAAGTGCGCGCTGTTGAAAATAAATTAGATTCACTCCCGGCTTCGCAGGTACAGGGACTGTTAAAGGTCAAATATCAAAATTTGTTCAGGAAAAACAGAGCATTTCAAACAATGTGCCAAATTTCTAATGTATTAGAGGGTGTTCATGTTGGCGAAATTGATGGCGTTATTGTTGGTGACATTCCTCTCTTTAACTATGCTCGTCTGACTTCCTGTGATGTGGAGCGATCGTTTTCGCAGTATAAGGCGTTCTTTAGAGGTAATCGGCATGCATTTTTGATGGACAATGTGGAGATGACCTTTGTTGTTCACTGCAATTCTGAGACTACTTCTAGCAACTAATATTCCAGCGTGTGATGGGTGAGTACGAACTGGTACTATTTTTTTCAAAGATTATAGGTTGCTTTTGCCATATTTAAACAAAACATTACCTTCAAAAAATAACCATTCATAATATCTACTCTGGCATATCTAAAATTAATACACCATACAGCACGTTTCCATACACAGACATCATTTTGCCTTAATGAGCACGTTTGGTAGCACCATATTCTAATACAAAACATTATACTTATTTACTCTTGAGCACGACTAGTTATGTGATATTTAAAGGAAAATAATTTCAATTTTTTATCACATATTTTAAAGTTTTCAGCACATAAAAAATAAATATTTTTCACATTTTTAGCACATAAAAATCCGCTCCCTAGTGATTATCAAGGATGGACACCGAACTCTGTGATGATGACGTCCATTGCGAACATTTGGCATAACTCTAAAAACAAAAGAGAATAATGCTTTTAGTGCGTTTATTGTTCTTCTTCTTCTTCTTCTTCTTCTTCTTCGGCTTCCTGAAATTTTCCAGGAATAGAAACCGGGGTATGCTCTACCGAATACTGCCCATTAAGTCAAACTGCCAGAATCTTCGTCGCCAATCATCATTCTAATAAAGTTGATGTCTCTAAGGTTTAAGTTATTATTGATAATGTACGGTTGTTTTTGAATGTTATCTATACGTTCGCATGTCATGTCAATGAAACGTTGTAAGTTACACGGGAACGAGAATGTCTTAAAGTTCAAGTCACGAAGAGAATGTATTTAGTTCATTCCAATAAAAGTGTAAATAAAAATGAAGCTGTCATGTAAAAAAGCAAGATACTGCTATACAAATACGCCAAAAATATATGTAAATTTTAACGTACGATACATTCTCTCTATAGTAAAGAGTTGTTCATCAGAAAATAATAAAATTTGGAGGGAAATTGTGATCAAATATCATAGTTCTGAACCCTGTCATTTACCTTTAGTGAACATTGTTATTATAATAACACTTATTTATACTATACGTACATGTCTGTCAGTCCATCGATTTAAATCTAGAAGTCCCTGTTTTCTTCTTGCTTAAATGTCCTTATTACATTGAACTTTTCATCTGATAGGCAGCATAATACGGTTAAAATAAGGTTACTCTTATCATGGTCGCAAGGGTCCATTAATTTTAGTTGGCGACTTAACAGCTTTTCAGTGTTAGTGACCCTTGTCGGAAACGGTATGGTTTCCATAAAATGACACTTTTATGATTATTACTAGCAAATGTACACGTGCTTCGCTACGGTATTCTACATTGTATTCAAATATCGAAGTAAATACTGTACGTGCAGTAAATGAGATAGTTTTAAAATTGCATGTCTCTTAGCGTTATCCGAGAAACAGCATGGAGAGGTCCCCATACGGTGTTTCCAATGTAAAGTGTTTGTTACGGATTATTGATATAAAGACAGGCTCACTTGCCTATTGCCATTCACAATCGAGTTGGAAAGTTTACATTATAATTACAGGCCCCCTTGCCTACTGCGCGGGCATAATCGATTTAGGGAGTTTTCGTTACAATGGCAGACCGTTTCATAATTCCAGACAGATAACAGTTCAGGATTCTTTATTATAATGGCAGGCAACTACCTTCTATCAGTCGAAATTAAGTTGTGCAGTTATCATTATAATGTCAGGCCTCTTTTCCTACTGCCAGCCAGCTTACTGGCAGTCACACCACGTTGGTGATTTTCCATCAAAGTAGCAGGCCACTATGACTAATGCCATTCACATTTTAGATGAGTACATTTGTTTATAATGGCGGGCACCCTTGCCTGTTGACAAACACAATCGGGTAGGGGAGTTTTTTAAAAAAACTGCATGCTCCCTTGCCTTCTGCAAGTCAAATCGAGAAGTGAATTATTCATTACAATGGTAGGCCTTCCTTATTAATGCCTGTTACACAGGAGTTGGAGAAATACCCCGTTCCTACTACCAGTCAAAGTCGGTGTGGGGAGTACTGATTACAATAGCAGACAAACCCTTTCTCGATCGCTAAAAAATCGACATCAGTGAACATATATAGACATACGAAAATATATGCGTGTATACAATATTGCAGACTTTCATTTACAGATTAACTGCTGCTAAACGTACGTCATATCGACAAAGGATAGTAGCATAAAACGGCGGATTTAGCTGCCTAAATGGCTGGTCCTATGATATCTCATCTATTCTTGGGTCATATTGAGTTAGAAACGTTGTACAAGGTAAAATTTTTGGAAGATTATCTCACTTTGCATTACTTTTCTGATAATTATGTGACAGCTATATACATACCATTTGGCTCACATTTGGCTACTGGGTGGGCCAATTTTCGTGAAGAGTTTGATGATTCTGTATTTCCTATAAGTGATTGAAAGTATGAATTATGCATGTGAGAAGTCCAAATTTACTTAACGTCGATTAACAGAGAAAAATCAAACGTAAAAGTGATACAGATACGACAATAAGTCATAAGACCAAGGTTATAGATCATTCCAAATTGAACGGAGATTGTGCAATCCGTTATGTGATAGGACTTCCCGAATGTCTGCACACTCATTAAATTTGCCTCCGTATTTCGATATTCTTCGGGGATAAAAGTGAAAAATTTTAAAATCTTGGAAGTTTTCCGTCCGTTACAGGCTAAAACGTATAATTTTGTCAAATTTCAATTTTCTGTTTCGTCTGGCAGATTATGCCGCAATCTGGATTTTGGGCGAGAAGGGAAAAAATTAGGACTTTCAGGAAACTAAACCAAAAAAATATGCAGATGGTCATTATTACCCCTTAAACGGGTAGCTGTGCGAAAATTTTGCCAAAATATTCAATGTACAGTCACACAGTCGTTACGATTTTATTTATATGGATAGATAGGGAATCTGCTCCACGTACAATACCTTTTGGGCTATATCCACTGGACTTAACCTGCAAAACTGACCATTCATGACATCTCCCTTATTAATCCTCTTGACGAAAAAATGCACATGAAAATAAAATTTTAGAGATTGAATTCCATCATGTTTGGTCGATTTCCAGTCACGTTGGTCTTTGGACAGGTGGATGCTAAATATACAGTTCGGTTCGAATATCTTCAGTAGTTTTCAAGTTGTAAGAAATACGCTTTACACACACCCGCTCTTGAGTTAAGTCCGATGGAACTTGTACCGAAAAACTGTCCGTTAATTATATCTCCCTTATTTATCCTCGTATCGAAATGATGTATGTGAGAAAAAAGTTTAGAAATTAATTTCCAGTAAGGCAGGTAGATTACCATTAAGTTTGGTTGTGTATATGTTGTAGATGTGCGAAATAACGGTTTAGGTTCCGTATAAACCCCCAGTCAGTTCAGGCAGTTAGAAACAATATTTGCCCTTAAACCTACCCAAGGACAGGTAGATTCTAAATATGAAGTTTGGTGGAAATATATCCAGTAGATTATAGCACTCGCATACATAGGCCTACGGAGTAATTAAGGAAGAAAATACATTTAAGAAAGTTAAAATTCATAGAAAATGGATTATAACTGAGGACAGCCGGATAACGACAAATACGTAAATGCCAAGTGAATGTATTGGAAAATCAAATGCCCCTCAATAACTTATGCTGGTGTGAATTATGGATATAAGAAAGCGGTAACAGAGGAGAAATTTAGGCGCAGGGATTCTTAGATAAACAGATAAGAAGATGACTAATGGTGTTATTACTTAATCTATTCGAGGAAGGTTTTAACCTCAAACGACATTCCGCCAATATCCTGCAGATAGGCCGATTGACGCCTCTCTTACCTTCTACCCAAGGAACAACCACGAATTTAAAAGCCTGAGGAGGAAACTGGCAATATATTACTTCCCTGCTGGCATGCAGTCAAAGACGTTGCCATGGTAACCTGTAGGTTCGTTGTCGGTCTGTCGGTCACTCAATGCAGAGCATGATACACGCAGAAAATAGTAAATTTCTCCGTCATGTGAAGAGTAAACTATGAACATAACGAAAGTTGTTTATAATGAAGAGACGTTTCAAGTACGGTCCACGGAGTTTACAGAAAATCAATAGTATAAGAGAAAATGGAGGAAGACCGTTCTGGTTTTCTTATAATCTATTCAAAGATTTTTAAATTACATGCATATCGAAACCTTCCCCGGAATGAGTATACTCTATATATGAAGTTTGGTTGAGATCTATGCAGCCGTTTCGACGTGATGGTGGAACAGACAAACAGACAAACAGACAAACAGACTCGAAAAGTAAAAAAAACACCGATTCGGTCTTGAGTTGACCTTAAACGGATAAATATCTGAAAAATTGGCAAAACAAAAGAAATTAGAGACAGCGGAGCCCCATCAACTTTATTTATTTAGATTTTTTTGAATGACCTGCCAAAATATTTTATTTCTTGTTTCAATGAAAAATGATCTATTGAGAATGTGTACAAATTAATTATAAACTCTATCTTCCGAATACAATTAGAGGGTATTTCAATCAATTTGATTCACAGGGCGAGTTGGCCGTGCGGTTAGGAACGTGCAGCTGCGAGCTTACATCCGGGAGATAGTGCATTCGAACCCTACCGTCGGCAGCCCTGAGGATGGTTTTCCGTGATTTCCCATTTTCTCACCAGGAAAATGCTGGGGCCGTACCTTACTTAAGGCGATGTCCGCTTCTTTCCTATTCATAGGCCTTTGCTATTCCATTGTCGCCATAAGACCTATTTGTGTCGGTAGGATGCAAAGCAAAATTGTAAAATAAAGAAAAATTAAAAAATAAATCAATTGATTCGATACATTTATAGTCATTCAGTCAAGCTCTAATTAGGAATACCTGATACTTCGTAAGCTCAGCTTCGGCTTCAATCAGATTTATTTGAGGGCCAGTTTTGAGTAAAACCGATAGCTACAGTCGATTAAGTGCGGTCAGTATCCAGTAATCGGAAGAGAGTGGGTTCGAGCCCCACTGTCTGCAGCTTTGAAGATGGTTTTCCGTGGTTTCCCAATTTCACACCAAGAAAATGCCGGGGCTGTACCATAATTAAGGCCACGGCCGCTTCCTTCCATTTCCTAAGCCTTTCTTCTCCCGTCGTCGCCGTAAGACATATCTGTGTCGGTGCGACGTACAGCAAATAGCAAAAAGAAAAAAAGTTTGAATAAATGATGTGAAATGTTATCTGTTACCGCTTCTCTATCGTTAATTAAGCACATCTCAGTATAAATTCCAAAAATAATGCTACACGTTTTTCTCTTATTATTTATTTAGCTATTCGGCGAAGATAGAATAGGGAAGGAGGAGGAAAGGAAAAGTAGCGCGGGTGGTCTTAAGGTACAAACCCAGTGTAAAGAGAATGGGATCCCACGGAAATCGCAATTCAGAACTATCATTTACATAGTTAATGTGTATGTTCGAAATAACAATAATTCCTGAATTAAAATCACACCAAGTAATTTAAATGGCCACTTATTACATCTCCTCACTATTACGTGGACATTTCTTTTTGTGTGAATTACTCCTCCCCAGCCATTCGCCATACAATCCCTCTGTCATGCTCGGTATTTTGAGCAGTTGTCGTCCTTTGTTTCGGATCACTGTAAGCAGCTTACGTTTGTCTTTTGTCTCTCCTTTCTTCTCTCTTTGCCGATGAGATAAAATTAGTTGAGAAGGAAGGATGCATGTGAGCAATGGATTTGTACAACAGTCTACTTAAACCGAATTGTTCCTAATATGAAACATATTTTTTTGTAGGAAATCACCAAAGGGCTTACATGTTTAAAATTTGTTTCGTCCTTCTTACAATAATCTTAGAGAAAATTTTATGAAGTAAAAACTAAATCGATATTTTGTTTACATCATTCAAAAGTATATGCGAATATGTGAAGTTTTAAATAGTGCATACTGAATATGCGAAAATCGAGAATTTCGCCACACGTACACTCCTTTATTACTTACATTATCTAATTTATACACCAGCCAATTGAATGCGTTTTGCAAGATACATTCAATGGAAACTATACATCATTATGTCCTTATTAACATCACATTCCTAAGAAAGGATAAGGTCCTTTAAAACATGATAATAACTTGATCCTTTCACAAATACTCTGTACCATCCACAGCATGCTTCAAAACTGTTGGATGTTCACTAATTATTGAGTGCTTCACAGTATTAACCACCTGGAACACAGCATAACTGAAAATATCGATCTGTGAAATTAATCAATGTTTCCATTGATTGATTGATTGATTGATTGATTGATTGATTGATTGATTGATTGATTGATTGATTGATTGATTGATTGATTGATTGATTGATTGATTGATTGATTGATTGATTGATTGATTGAAAGGGCGGTGTGCACTACAGTATATGCAAATATAATGGATATATCATTTTCATGCCTTAAAGTTTGGGTTAATACGTTACCTTAACATTTGACATTCTTTCCACTTCTTTAGTCTTGCTCACAGTTTAGGTAAGAGCAAGGACAAATTGTCCCCAGTATTACACCCTGGGCTACATAAACTTCCCTGTACTTGTGCAAGGTATACATTGGTCCAGCATGCCAGTCCACTGGTACTCGTATCAAGGAACACCAACGAAATATCGGTCTCAACCAGCTAGACAAGTCAGCTATAGCTTAGCACGCCTTATCGTCGAGTCATGATGTCGTGTTCCAGAGTGTTCGAGCTCTTACTCACACTAAACACTTCAGATATAGATTATACCGGGAAACTGTGGAAGTACGTAAGAATCCTAACAATTTCAACAGGGACACTGGCTATCAATTAATTAATACGTAGTTGCCAGTCATTAGGGATTTACGTAGGTGGTTTTCTTCTCTGTCCTTTCACTATTGTGATTAAGTTTCCAGTGTTTTCCTAATTCGTACGTTTCCCATCACCATTCGGTTCATTGCAGGTTATGTATTAAGTGGCATACCTTCATAACGTGCGTAGGCCTACACCTCATATGACCCCACCCATCCGCGAGACCTATTCACACCTGTTATCCTCTACATCTTCTACAAACTTTCTTTCCATTCTTCAGCTCTTCTATTTTTATTCTGTGAGACTTTCGTTGCATCTTATTTTATTTTTCTATTTTTATTTCCAATTATTTCTTCTACCACATTAGTCCCTGATTCGTCTGATGACCTTGCTGTTAATTCACAACTCACATACTGTGTAACAAAAAATATCTTAATTCGAGCTTGTATTAGAGCTTGGAATGACAGCGCTGTTCTAGCGCACAGTGAGCCACCTGGTGACCAATGAGCGTACCACTTACTCTATACCTCTACACCAACGCTGAAGCATTCTTAAAATCAAAACTTCATTATTGGATAACTCTCTCGTGAAGATTAGAGTTTGTCTTCTGAAGACGCAGAGCAAAGTTCTCTGCGAAATGTAAAGAATTTTCGGTTGTTTTCTTGACGTGAAAAGCCCAAAGCCTTCTATCATGACTGAAATAATTGTTACTGGAAACTTCGAACATTTCATAAACAAAATTTTAAAGGTAATATAGAATACAGGAGATTTGGTGCTTAGAAGTACATTTGTGTTGAAATTTTGATATTGTTTTCGTAAATTGAATGGTGGTAAAATGAAAATTCATTGATTAATTATGAAATACCAACAACCAAGTCGTTCAAAGAGACAATATTGATAGTAATATGCTAGTAGATATTCCATAAAAACGCCCAATTAAACACGTTTACAAATAATTTAATTTATGCACATTGATTTTACCTTGGGTAAATTTTGAAGTTTGTAATCCTCCAGCTTAATATCTCTTACCAGATGCAGTTTCCATTAATCACTTTCAGTATTCCTGACATTTGTATTTCGTTCTGAGTCTAAGGTTTGACCCGCTTGAAATGACTTTTAAAGACAAAACATTACAAATTGTGTGAAAAATCTACGTGATACTGTCAGTGGTACAAGATTTTTGTCCTTGAAATTAAAAGTATACTGTGAGAACGTTGGTTTGTTTACTGTAAATTGCTCCCACGTTTCTTAAATTTCACTCCACGAACACAATGAAGTGACCATGAGACCACTTTCCATGTTTATTATTATAAGTTCAAATACCTACTTTTGCTAGAATATGTATTCCGGAAGGAACACCTAACCCTTCTCCATAGACATCAATATGCAAATATCCACTTCCGTATCTGTGAATAGTAAAGTTTGTGTCACGAGAATTTCAGATGTACAAAGTCTGTACAACCGATCTGAATCTGGTATCAATTGAAATTATCTCAAATAGTCGAAACTGAATATGAATATACAGTATATTAGTTAACTAATCAAAAACTGAAAGAAATACTTAATAAATATGATAAGTAGGAATTAAATTAAATTTTCTAAAGTCATTGTGTGAAGTGATACACATTTCTGATTGATATATATATATTGTAAGAAATTAAAATTTTATTAACCAGTGCATAAAAATGAATTGTAGAGATGATGTATAACGGAAGAATGTCGGAGAAGCTGATTTACTAAAAAAATATCCTCATTTTACATCAATTTTGTTAAGCTCTATGTGGGAGTATCTGCTTGGCCTGTATATTCAACATATTTTTGCGTAAACCTGAGTGTTTACATTTTATCCATTAAATGTTCTATATGTATTCCAAGTATTTTGATTCTACATCCATGCTCCTTATTTTCCTAATATATGCTAAGAGCATCACTTATCGTAACCTTCACAAACAACAGAAATTTACCTCAAAATCAGTTTTTAATTGCGTGTATTTCTACTTTTTTTCAGGTAAGTACCGTATGTTCTGCTCAGCTTGTAAGATTATATCAACTGCCGGCGGTAAGTTAATAAGGCTGATAAACTTCACTGATAAGTATTTACGGAATACAGAATGCTTATCCGAACTTTCATGTTACCGCTTTAAAGTTTGATTTTGCTTTGTATATATATTGCATAAAATCACCAAATGATTAAATAAAATAAGTTAGCCACTCCGAACTATTCTTCTTTTTATAATAATAATAATAATAATAATAATAATAATAATAATAATAATAATAATAATAATAATAATAATAATAATAATCACAAATTGATGAGAAAAATCAGAACGCTATGCATGTACTCAAAGTTGAATCTGTATATCTGTATTTATCCAAGTGTGTGACAGTAAATTTCAATATGCCTTATTAGTCAGTTCTAAGAAGTAGACAGATTCGCAATTCCAGGAACGTCCTTTGACTCTACTTCCATTGTAGTTGCAAGCAGGTCTCTATTAGGAGCCTTCTTCAATAGCCGTTGCATTAAAAAAATGAGATATCATAACCGTACCACACACAGTATCGTCCGTACTTATGCCCATCATATCATCTGCCTGAAATATAGTTTCAAAATCTAATAATGATATTTTATTAAGTTATGTTACAAATACACGGACTACAAAAATAAATATTGAATTTTTACGGATACACATCTAACAGGAATGTGACTGGATAAGGGAGATGATCAAGCTCCAATAATTCACAGGATATACAGGATTTTTAACCGCTGAATACATTCGATAGTGGTGTGAATGGTATGAAAATTATACCGTTCATATAAAGTGGTCGCTTTTTCTAAACTTGCAAAAAACATGCAGAAATGTCGGGGATAAATTGTTTTAGTTTAGTGTTGTGATGATACTTATCAGAGATAATACCATCTTCAAAATGTTACAAATACATTCTCACGCGCAGATTATTTTAGTCAAGCTTCACACACACACACACACACACACACACACACACACACACACACACACACACACACACACACACACACACACACACACACACACACACACACACACACACATTTTGTACACGTAAATATTTGCCAAGAAATATAAACTACAAATACAGATTTTTGTTCTTTGTTACACATATGGCAATTGCTGTATATATAATGTATGTAGCTTCCGGAGTCCTAAATTAATAATTTTCTATAAATAATTGTGCACCCTTTTTATTTACAAAACTTCCCTCAGTAGAAGGTTGCCACAATGAACAAAGCATAACGAAACACATTAAATTATAATTTTGTTGCATTGTTTTCATAATGTCTTTAAACTACAAGACATATAACACGCAGCGGTAATCTCCAGTAATGAAAATGAACCTGGTAAAGGTAACAAAGTCATAGTTGGTAGTTCCTGAACCTATAAAGGAATACTGCTTCCAAAAAATCACAGTGAATCGGGGTATTGTCTCTCGAGCTCAAATCATTATTCCTATCACATTAATGTCCTTCAATCCAAATTTATCTTCATGATAAATTGTGGTCGGTTCATACATAAGCTTCCTTTTCCTACCAAGATCTTCTGGCTGATCTGCGGAGATTTCAAAACAAACTATGGGGACTATTATATATCCCATACCCTCTGATTCCTTGTAGGCTATGATGTCAATTTTCCTACTGCTACCGTTATCAGCAAATCCGGATACCTCTTCGGCGATCCCTATAATTTTCCCCTCTGAGAGTATTTGTTATAGAGGACCGAATCTTGTTATGCCTGGCGTTTCCATTGTTTTTTGTATTTTCACTCGATGTATTTCTTCACATAGTCTACTGTAATTGGAGCAATGCTCTGTTGTAGACTGCATTAAATAAATAAATAAATAAATAAATAAATAAATAAATAAATAAATAAATAAATAAATAAATAAATAAATAACATCCATCCCTTACCTCACACTTGTTAAGCTGCTTTATGGATTAAAACGTGTTAAATTTTTGGTTTTTAGAATTTTCTTATACATATCCCCTTCCAATTTTCATGCAAAATCTGGCAATACATTTTGTTTATTTTGCATTTTATTAAACAGATTTATGCTCCATTCAAAACAGGGGTATGGTACTCCAGGAAAACTCTACTCTCTACCTCACACCATGACATTTGCTTCAGTTATATTATTTAATCTCTTGGTCAATGAATCAACAAAACTATTCCTTGACCTTGTCAGTCAAACCTTAATTGGATGATTTACTTAACTTTTCCCTTTTCTTCAGATATGTGGCAAAATTTGACGAGAAGAAAAGAGAATGATAAGACACATCTTAAGACACCCAGGACTTGTGCAGTTGGTTTTTGAGTGAAGTGCAGTGGGTAAGAACGGTAAGGGTAGACCGAGGTATGAATATGACAAGTAGATTAGTGCAGATATAGGATGCAGCAGTTATGTACAATTGAAAATGTTAGCACAGGATAGGGTGGCATGGAGAGCTGCATCAAATCAATGTATGGACTGATGACTCAGAAAACATGGGCATTCTCCAGGACGACAGAAAGGGTACATTTAATTAAAATTGTTACGGGGTTACCCGGAAACCAGCAGAGGTGAAAGAAGGTGCCGGGGTGAATGGGTCGAACTACAATGTCACGAATTGATTTAAAACTTTAACAAAGGTTATATTTCTTTAGAATTACAAAAATCAACAAATAACAATGTAACGGGTACCAGTAGCAATAAGCAATTCTAGGAAAGACCCAGCTCAAATTTACAAAAGACACAAATTTACACAAGGACAGAAATCCCTCAATACCTGGAGCGTTTGCTCCCAACATATAATATCCTGCCTTCAAAAGGCATTCAGTAATCCTACTTTGAAAAAGAGCTAACAGGCTCTCAGTTTTTAAACCTACTCAAGGCAACACTAAAACTAGCTTACATATTTTGGCCTTCCATGTCCCAGCTTGCAAATTGAAACAGGGGTATCTCGTACCCAACCTATAGGGTTTTCGTGTAAAAGAAATAGCAGTTAAATAAATGGCTCGAACACAAAATGAAAGGAGGCGAATGCTTGCACTCCTAGATATGAATTATTAAAACCTAAAGGGCACTAGGCCGATGAAACAGGGGCAATTCCTAAACTATGGGGGTGACTCTATAAGAAAAAATGTAAGACATTACGGAAAGGAAGAAAACCAGTTACAAAACGTAGTCACCTCAAACCAAAATGAAGGGTAGCTCGAGAGGGTACATCACTCTCTATCCCCGATTCACAGTGAAAGATTTTATGAAGTTATTACATAAGCCGGCAGAAGTTACACTTTCAGAAAAGTAGGTTACATAGTTAAAGTTTTGGACCTCTTCCTCGGGTTAAACTGCAGAGCTAGAAAAAAATAAAGATGTTAATTGAGCATTACCTTATCGCTGTACTGCTGCCTGATGAAAGAGGCGCCTCCCGCCTCCTGCTTTGCACACACACACTAGTTGAAATGACGATCAATTGGCCAAGAGACGTGAAAATCCGCGGTTTATAAACCCTCGGGGAAAGTTCGCAACCTTTCATGAATAAACCAGCCATGCCCTCTCACTTTATTGGTGAATTTAAAAGTTACATTCAAAATCGAGGAAGAAGCCTGTGATAGGCGGAAAATTAATTACAGAAATTCGTGATTGGCTAAATTCAAAACTGGCGGATAGAAAAAATAAATATTGCCAACCCAAAAATAAGGAACATTAATTAGTTAAAAAAGCTTATGAATAAAAAACTTCTTTAAATCAAAGTTCATTCACTTCGCACCAGGGTGCATGATCATAGTTTTTGTGGTGACATCTGTTGAAGAAAGTCCAAACTTCTTGATGAAGGGCAAATAAAACAAGTAGAAGTTAACACAGTACTGGAAGCTTCACAATAACAAAATTACGTCAAATTACTGTAGTGACATCTTCTGAGTAAAGGTTTAAGTAGGTCTAGTTTCAAGTTCACTGTTTCTCCTGTAGAGGAGTTCTTTTAGGCGCAAGGTTTAAATGCGCGGCATTGGGGTGTACCTCCCGGCACATAAATATTGAATGTGATAGTGCCAAATATCCACCAAAATTCATTAGGATTTCAAAATTAAAATGTGATTTATCTAAAATCTCCATAAACGTACCAACTAATCTTATGGTGTTCAATCCTGTAGAACAAAACCACTGCTTTTAAGAGGTGTGAAAAACTTATTTTTGCTATACTCTGTTGTGGTTTCATAACTAGGGGATCAATATTTTGAATAACTGTCAGTAACCAATCGCATTACATAAAATCCTATTTTACACTGTAAAATAACATTCAATATCCATGTGCATTCGCTCAAGAAAGAAATGAGCGGATGTTATGTTGTGTGTTCCTCGCAGGTACATATTTTCAGAAGCGATTGAACCTATGGACATAATGTTTGTTGTGGCTGTCCACATGATTGGTATCTACATGGTAAGTAGATCGTACTTTGATATTAAATGAATTAAGTCCGTTAAAATATTGGAAACGAGGTTTATACGATACAATGGACTCACTCTTTCTTGAGAGATTATAAAGTGAGCTATATCTAGAAAATTATTAACATAGTCTGAAGGATATTATTTCTGAAATGTTCCTTCGTTAAAGGATGAAATACCGTACCCTTCTTTCCTCCGATGACTGATGACTGGAGAAATGAAATAATCCAATTACTAAACATTACTTAGCTGTTGTAACTGATTTTATATCGTCTATCTCCAAAGAGAAATTCACAGTTTGAAAGGTTCATCCGGAGTCTATTTCATTATTCCACAGAAGTACATTTTCTCCACTGTTACAATAGTAATTAATGTGGTCAGACGGTAATGTTGTGTTTGGTTCATCTGGAACGATTTGGTACCGATTCCCACTTGTACGTCGAAAAGTGATGGAAATCTTTTTGCTATTTGCTTTACGTCGCACCGACAGAGATAGGTCTTATGGAAACGATGGAATAGGAAAGGCTTAGAAGTGGGAAGGAAGCGGCAGTGGCTTTAATTAAGGTACAGGCCCAGCATTTGCCTGATGTGGAAAAGGGAAACCACTGAAAACCATCTTCAGGTATGGACCCACTGTCTCCCGGATGCAAGCTCACAGCTGCGCACGGCAAACAAGTGACAGGTACATAGCTCTGGGGTTCACTCACCGTAAATTGGAAATGAGTACCTGGTTAATTCTTGGGTGCAATTATTGTGATCGGATGTATAGCTAATTACTCTATCCTACTTACTGCCGAGGTAGCAGAAAGTGGAAAACTTTACTTACTATCCTCCAATGGTGTTTGTATCTTGCCCAGAAATAGATTTGCTGTTCATAAAATGTGTCTGCTCTTGATTTCTTTTAAAAGCTTGGGGCAAAGATGGTTATCAAAGATATCTACTTGTTGCGTGAAGAACATTCTGGGCTACATTATCATAGGCTCCCTAGGGGTGTACTTTATGAACTAGAAGAAATATCCAGATTTAAAGGGAATTTACACCCCAGAATTTATTTACAATTTTCGGCATTATCTTAGGAATTGAAAGATAAGTGTGAAGCACAAATGAAACAATAAAAATGAGTGTGATTCAGGCCGGGGGAGGGGTCCGGAAAGAAGGGCGTACTACAACGAGTTTAAAGATATGAGAGTGAAGAGAAGTAAGAATAATACAGGATCTGCAAAGTTGTAGCCACTCAGTTCTATAATGAAGAGATTGATTGCATGTACGATGTATGGTACAAACTTTCTATTTATTTGTCCAGATATTACTAGCTGTGATGTTCTCATAATTTCCTTGTTAACGACCAGTGACTCAAACGTTAAGTGGGACCTAACGCCGGCTCGACTGTCGGCCAATACCAGATGGCTCATATACGAATTTCTGCGGTTGGATCACCTATAGCCCGATAGCAGATGGCTCTCAACCAATAGCATGCTTGCCTTATAAGTGACGGACTCCTCGTAGAGTCAAATGAGGTCTTCAAAAGTATGTCGGTCGTTAAGGCGAAATTACGAGAACTATTCAAATGCATATAATATTTTCTTATTATTCTTTCGTTTTGGCCGACTATGGACCACATTAATTCCAATTTAGCTTCATCTGTTTCTGGGATTTAATCCTCGTCCAGTACTCCTTCATCTTCTCACTCTGCAATCATCTCTTTCCTTCTGTCCATGGCGATTGGGTACAGGATCTAAATTTTTCTTAAAACTTTTCATGGTCTTGATCCTCGACTTGTAGGTATCTTTGTTGCTGATTTCCGCTCCTTGTATTCCTTCTTCTTCCAGGTTCTTCTTCACCTCCTGTTACCAGTGCAGTGTAGTTTTCCTGATCTCTAAAATCATATTACCTGATTGGTCAGTCTTCCCTGGTTAATTCTGTATACGTGTACGATGAACATGGCTCTCCTCTTCCGGATGGTATCTGAGATCTTTTCCATCTTTAAATATACTTCTTGTTTTCTCTTTTTCTTTGCTGTATGATCCATCCTCTATTATTTGGGGCCCCAGTATCTAACTCATAATATTTCTCTCGATGAATTCCAACTTCTTGACCAATCCTGTTTTTATTAGGTTCAAATTTTCAGCTCCTTATAAAGCTTCCGGGGGAATCACTGTTTGGTAATGTCTCAGTTGTTGTAAGTGTTCATAGTTTTATGCCTATAGTTCATCTTGTTGATTCTCGATAACAGTGCCTCTCTTTCTGACAGGTTAGTGTCTATTCACTCCCTCAGATATTTGAATTTCTCCACTTTATAAATCCTTCCTCTCTCGACTGCCATCCATCTGAGCGCTGTTTTGATGTTGGTCATGTAAGGTGTCTTCTCAAATTATTATTATTAACATCATCATTATTATTAAAAATTGTATTCACTCAGCAGCGAGTTAGGATGAATATCAATCGAGAAATAGTAACAATGAAGTGTCAAAAGCGTCCTTTCAAATAATTTAGGAATCACCGTAGCGAAAAATTTCATTAGGCAACTAGAAAGTGTTCTTGTGCACTAGTAAATTTACTGATACGAGTATTTCACAACTAATTCCACTTATATACCAACCAAACGGGTCGGGATTCGATCCTGCAAACTTGAGCATTAAAATGCGAATATTCTCATTTTCATTTTAATCCCATGTAAACGTTGTTATAATACTTGACTTGGGTAATGATTACTAACTGTCAACACTGGATCAAATTATTTACAATTAAATAAACCAACAGGGACAGCTATACCTTACAAGTTATTAGAGGGCATTCACACAACCTAAGTTCATGGAGATAATGACCTAACTGTCCCAACTCCCTGCATCAAGCGACAAATACCACCCTCGTTTGAAAATTTGATTACAAAAATGTCTAAACCGTGTACTTGCACCCATCCTGGGTAAGGCTGTACAAGTAAATTGTATTGTACGTGCATGAGGATGATACACATGAACAACAGTAATTTTTCTGGATACCCCTGAGTTGAATTCTGTTTCCACGTAGCTTAGTCCAGAACACAATTGCGTGCCGCCCTCTGCGTTCTCCGTCTCAAGTTGCGCCCATAATGGGCATCGATCAATGCTCGTCTGTTTGTCTTCACTCCGCAGCAGACAGCTGAGTAGGCTGTTGTGTGAGCTTCCTGTACGTGATCATTGAAGCAGCATTCTGGTCACACCGTCTTCAGTATTACCACCAGAAACTTATTATTTAGCGTATGATGAATACAATATTATTTACAATATATACAACTACCATCTCAAGCTCGTAACTAAAGTTCCATGTCAAAATTTAATAGCCAGAGAAGAGCTTCGTTTGAGACACAGTTTAAGTCCTCAATAGAGCCTCTGTAACTACGCAAAGGACACTCAAATGCAAGGTGTTCCACTGTCTGTTCCCCTTGTCCGCAGTCACATTGCGGTGATGTCTTCCATCCCCATTTGAAGAGAGTGGCTCCACATCTACCTTGGCCGGTCCTAATTCGATTTAGCATCCTCCACTGCCGTCTGGGAAGAGAAAAACCATCTGGGCACTTGCATGGGTTCTCAATGATGTGGTGATGTGGTAATGCGGATTGCTGTTGCCATTGTTCTTTCCAGGCGTCCGATACATTAAAGGAGGTGTCCTGTAAATTCATTGCAGTACGCCAAGAAGGGTGTCTGGATTTCAGTCGTTTAGCTGGGGAAGCTGCTATGTCAGAATGAATAGGAAGGTGAGGATTGTTTTCAATTTTCTTCCACAAGTTAAGCAGTGACTGTGATCTTCTTAGGGATGGAGGTGGTATGTGGCTTAGGGTGGGAAGCCAGTGTGTGTTAGTTGGTCGGATGCATCCTGTAATGATACGCATTGCTTGGTTCAGCTGGGTGTCTACTAATCCAGTGTGAGCACTGTTAAGCCAGGTAGAGCAGCAATATTCAGCGACGGAATAAGAGAGTGCAAGAGCAGTGGATCTCAGGACTTGGGCATTAGCACCCCAGGATGTACCTGCCAGCTTTTGGAGTATGTTATTTCTGGTCTTGATCTTGGCTGACACATTATAGAGGTGATTCTTGTAGGTCAAGGACCTGTCCAGGGTGACTCCCAGGTATTTTGGGTTACTACAATACTGTAGATTCTCTCCTTTGAATGGTATGGTTGGTTTGTACCCAGCACTTCTATTCCGCAAATGGAAGGTAGACACAACAGTTTTCTTGTGGTTTGGTCTAAGGTTGTTGTGATAAAAGTAACTGTCTAGAATCTTTAAGTCTGATGTAAGCGTCAACTCAGACTCATCGAAGCGTTGATGTTGGGCAACCAATGCGATGTCATCTGCATAGATGAATTTTCTGGATTTAGTTACAGGAAGGTCATGTGTGTACAGGTTGAATAGAAGAGGGGCCAATACAGAGCCCTGAGGGAGTCCGCCATTTATCTTATGTACTTTACTTCTGGAGTCTTCGGAAAAAATCTGGAAGTACCTATTACTCAGCATGTTACTGAGTAATGTGGAGAGTTTCAGACAAGGGATGATGCTGATAAATTTGAGAAGGAGCTTATCTTGCCACACGGTGTCATATGCAGCTGTCAGATCTAAGAAGACGGCCGTGCTTACCATTTTGTTCTCAAATCCATTTTCAATATGGGTAACTAGTGCTAAAACCTGTTCTTCACATCCTCGTCCAGGTCTAAATCCAGCTTGCTCGACTGGAATATGCTGGTTTATTGTCGCAAAAATCCTGTTATATATCAGCCTTTCCATAAGCTTCATTGTAACACTGAGTAGTGCTATTGGCCGGTAACTCTCAACTTTTGTTGGGTCCTTAGATGTTTTCAATACAGCTATTATTTTTGTTTTCTTGAAGACTGAAGGTAGGTTACCTGTCTCTAGTATGTTTGTGAAGAAGTTAGTAAGCCATTTAGCAGCAGCTGGTCCAAGATGAAGAAGGAACTCTGGATATATACCATCAGCGCCTGCCGCTTTGCCAGGTTTTAGACTTTCTAAGGCCTGCTTAGTTTCTTGTAGTTGAAATGGGGCAGAGAATTCAGAGGATCGTTGAGCCGAATGTTTCTTTTCCTTCAGGAGGTGCTTTACGTGCCTTCTATGATGCTTTTCAACTGAGACCTTTGAGGTACAGATCATATGCTTGGCCATGTCGTCTAGACTGATGCTTGTTTTCGGTCTAATTTTGCTATTTGGTG
Source organism: Anabrus simplex (assembly GCF_040414725.1). Lineage (NCBI taxonomy): Eukaryota > Metazoa > Arthropoda > Insecta > Orthoptera > Tettigoniidae > Anabrus > Anabrus simplex. The sequence continues at coordinate 613,349,348 of NC_090265.1, read as the reverse complement.
TGTCCAATTTCCTGATCAGGCTCCAAGCTTCTCTGCTGGAGTGAGTGAAGTCTAGGGACTCTACTGTTTCTTGCCAAATTCTCTTCCTATTTTCATCTAGGGATTGTAACAGTTCCGAAGCTGTATCTGGGTCACCATTGGCCTCAAATTCTTTGAAGAGCCTTTCACTCTCCTCGTTCCAGCCGGGGATGTATTGTTTACGATATCCTCTTGGGATACATCGTTTTGCTGCACTTTTAACCACACCGATGAATCTGCTGTAGTTACTATGAATAGGTCTTATCCATCGCAGGTTGGAGTCAATCTGTTTAGAAAATTCTTCCCAATTGGCTTTTTTAAAATTCCATCTCTTTTTCGGGCAGGAGTGAACGATGGGCACAAGCAATCCAGACTGGATAATTATTGGTCTGTGCTGACTGTGAGGAAATTTGTTGAGCACTGTGCGTCGTATGTTGCTGAGTGGGTGTTGTGACTGCGTTACAAAACAGAGATCCGGGGTGTATTCTTTGTTCCATCGTGCAGAAGAGAAGGAAGCCTTATCCTTGGCATCATAGATAAGCTTAAGGTTTTCAGTTTCCATCCAGTCAGTGAGCTTTTCCCCATTACTGTCATTCTCTTTGTATCCCCATAGTGTGTGATGGCTGTTGAAGTCGCCTGCAATTATACTTGGATTTTGCAGAGATGGAATTGGTGGAGACGGCCAGGGAGTTCCAGGAGGTTTATATACGTTAACTACTGTCAAATCACAAACTTTGATTGAGGTAGTAAATATTTCATTATCTGAGAAGGATGGCAAGACTTGATAGTGGGTAATATCACTCCTCACATAGGTGGCAATCCCATACTTTGCGTGATTAACTGCGGACACTAATTTAAATCCTGGAATTCTCCCTCTGGATTGCAGCTGGAGATCATTTTCTGTGTGGGTTTCTTGAAGCAGGATGATATGAGTCTGGTGTTCTTTGAGAATCTTTGCTAGGTGTTCACACTTTGCTCTGCTTATGCCCTCGATGTTAAGCTGGCATATTTTCATTGAAGGGCCAATGTTACGAACTTGAGGGCCCTGAGAAGGGCCTCTAGGTGTGATTCTTCTCCATTTTCCTTGACCGGGAGGTCGTATACGACAGTTCGGTCTCATCTTATTCTGATGTTGCTCACTTAGCACCACCCGGGGGACATGTGTAGGGTAATTTAAGGTTAAACCTACGGACATGAGCAACAGTGGTCCCCCACTAATGAGGGTTGAGGCACATATAGTTCGAGCTAATCTTGTCCGACTTCTTCTGAGAGGCCCAGTTCCTCGACTACATATCCATAGACATTATTGCATCTATGATAAAGATTTTTGGTCAGGCGACTACCGAATTATCAACACAAAATCAAACAGGGGAAATGCAGGAGTTGGTTTAATAATGAATAGGAAAATAGGGCAGCGGGTAAGCTACTACAACCAGCATAATGAAAGAATTGTTGTCGTCAAGATAGACACCAAACCAATGCCCACCACAATAGTGCAGGTCTATATGCCTACTAGTTCAGCGGATGATGAAGAAATCGAAAGAATATATGAGGAGATAGAAGATCTAATACAATATGTTAAAGGTGACGAGAATCTAATTGTGATGGGAGACTGGAATGCAGTGGTAGGCCAAGGAAGAGAAGGTAGTACAGTAGGAGAATTTGGATTGGGGCAAAGGAAGTAAAGAGGAAGTCGACTGGTTGAATTCTGCACTGATCATAATTTAGTCCTTGCCAATACTTGGTTCAAACACCACAAACGACTGCTGTATACGTGGACGAGACCTGGAGACAATGGAAGGTATCAAATAGACTTCATTATGATTAGGCAGAGATTCAGAAACCAGGTGTTGGATTGCAAAACTTTCCCAGGAGCAGACGTGGACTCTGACCACAACTTGTTGGTCATGAAATGCCATCTGAAGTTGAAGAAATTGAAGAAATGAAAGAATGCAAAAAGATGGGATCTAGACAAGTTAAAAGAAACGAGTGTGAGGGATTGTTTCAAGGAACATGTTGCACAAGGACTAAATGAAAAGGCTGAAGGAAACACTATAGAGGAAGAGTGGAGAGTCATGAAAAATGAAGTCAGTAGGGCTGCTGAAGAAATGTTAGTAAGGAAGAAAAGATCAACTAAGAATCAGTGGATAACTCAGACCTGATTGATGAACGACGAAAATACAAGAATGCTAGAAATGAAGAGGGCAGAAAAGAATACAGGCGCTTAAAGAATGAAGGTAGCTAAGGAAGAATGGCTGAAGGAGAAGTGCAAGGATATCGAAGGCTGTATGGTCCTGGGAAAGGTAGATGCTGCTGCATACAGGAAAATCAAGGAAACCTTTGGAGAAAGGAAATCTAGGTGTATGAATATTAAGAACTCAGATGGTAAGCCACTTCTAGGGAAAGAAGACAAAGCAGAAAGATGGCAGGAACATATCCAACAGTTGTATCAAGGTAAAGATCTAGATAATTTGGTTCTGGAACATGAAGACGCTGTTGATGCTGATGAAATGAGAGACCCAATTTTGAGGTCAGAGTTTGACAGAGCTGTGAGTGACCTCAATAGGAACAAGGCACCTGGAATTGATGACATTCCCTCAGAATTACTGACTGCCTTAGGAGAAACCAGCATGGCAAGGCTATTCCATTTCGTGTGTAAGATGTATGAGACAGGAGAAGTCCCATCCGATTTTCGGCAGAATGTTGTTATACCTATTCCTAAGAAAGCCGGTGCTGACAGGTGTGAAAACTACCGCACCATTAGTTTAGTATCTCATGCCTGCAAAATTTTAACACGTGTTATTTACAGAAGAATGAGCTGAAGCTGTGTTGGGAGAAGATCAATTTGACTTCAGAAGAAATGTAGGAACACGTGAAGCAATCCTGACTTTACGTCTGATCTTAGAGGATCGAATCAAGAAGGACAAGCCCACGTACATGGCATTCGTAGATCTAGAAAAGGCATTCGATAATGTTGATTGGACCAAGCTATTTATGATTCTGAAGATGATAGGGATCAGATACCGAGAACGAAGAATTATCTACAATCTGTATAAAAATCAGTCTGCAATGATAAGAATCGAGGGCCGTAAAAAGGAAGCAGCAATCCAGAAAGCAGTGAGGCAAGGCTGCAGTTTGTCCCCTCTCCTTTTCAATGTTTACATAGAACAGGCAGTAAAGGAAATCAAAGAGAAATTTGGAAAGGGAATCACATTCCAAGGAGAGGAAATCAATACCTTGAGATTTGCCGATGATATTGTTATTTTATCTGAGACTGCAGAAGATCTCGAGAAGTTGCTGAATGGTATGGATGAAGTCTTGGGTAAGGAGTACAAGATGAAAATAAATAAGTCCAAAACCAAGGTAATGGAGTGCAGTCGAACGAAGGCAGGTGATATAGGAAATATTAGATTAGGAAATGAAGTCTTACAGGAAGTAGATGAATATTATTACTTGGGTAATAAAATAACTAACGATGGCAGAAGTAAGGAGGATATAAAATGCAGACTAGCACAAGCAAGGAAAAGCTTTCTTAAGAAAAGAAATTTGCTCACTTCAAACATTGATATCAGAATTAGAAAGATGTTTTTGAAGACTTTCGTGTGGAGCGTGGCATTGTATGGAAGTGAAACATGGACGATAACTAGCTCAGAAAGAAAGAGAATAGAAGCTTTTGAAATGTGGTGCTACAGGAGAATGCTGAAGGTGAGATGGATAGATCGAATCACGAATGAAGAGATACTGAATCGAATTGGTGAGAGGAGATCGATTTGGCTAAATTTGACGAGCAGAAGAGATAGAATGATAGGACACATCTTAAGACACCCAGGACTTGTTCAGTTGGTTTTTGAAGGAAGTGTAGGTGGTAGGAACGGTAGGGGTAGACCAAGGTGTGAATATGACAAGCAGATTAGAGCAGATGTAGGATGCAATAGTTACGTAGAAATGAAAAGGTTAGCACAGGATAGGGTGGCATGGAGCGCTGCATCAAACCAGTCTATGGACTGATGACTCAAACAACAAACAATGATAATCGTAACAATGGGCTACACCCCTACTAAATTAGATTAGTCTCACCTCTTTGAAAAAAACGCAGGAAGGTGACTGGGGCGATGAAAAGTAGAACAGTACGGCACGAAGTATGACCCAATCCACTGCTAATTTTTGTTCATTAGAGTTTATCAGAGTTGGAAACGAACACGCATCGTGTTGCGTTGCCTCTAGAGTGCGGATAGAAGTCACTTCGAGCAACTGCTGAGATATTGTTTCTCGTTCGACCCAGCGCAAACCCTGTTGCAAAAGGCGCACTCATCAACAGACTGCTGACATTTCAGTACGGGATGATAATAAGTAATAATTTTAATGTTGTTGTTATCCCGTCCCACTAACTACTTTTTACGGTTTTCGTAGACGCCTGCATGCCGAAATTTTGTCCCGCAGGAGTTCCTTTAATGTGCCTAGTAAATCCACCGACATGAGGTTGACGTATTTGAGCAGCTTCAATTACCACCGGACTGAGCCAGGATCGAGCCTGCTAAGTTGGATTTAGGAGGCTAGCGCCTCAACCGTCTGAGCCACTCAGTCCGGCCATTCACACTCATTCGCAGTCAATATTCCACTTACACAAAAAATGCATGTCTTTGTTACCAAGGACTGTTAGTTTCTTTCGCGTTGAAGAGGATAGGATAGTAGCCTGAAATTAGTGCGTTGTTACAGTTTCGTAACTTTTGTCATAACTTTTGTCTGATATTAAGCTTTCTTGCTACGATTCAGTTTACTGTATATAAGTTGTCTGCAGGGTCTCGCAGCTGTGAACTTGCATTCGGGAGATACTGGGCTCAAACCCCACTGTCGGGAGCCCTCAAAATGGTTTTCCGTAGTTTTCCATTTTCATACCAGACAAATGCTAGGGCTGTACCTTAATTAAGGCCACGGCCGCTTTCAACTCCTAGCTCTTTCCTATTCTATCGTCGCAATAAGACCTCTCTGTGTCTGTGTGACGTAAAGCAAATTGAAAATTGTTTTTCATGGTGTGTTAAGTTTGTCTGTCCAGTCCTTGTCCCGTTTCTCTACGGGGTCGGATTATTTATTTAGCGTATGGCTCATACAGACAATACCAGTGATAGGTATACACATTTACAGATGAGGAACCAAGTAATATGTGCTTCAAAACTGAATATAAAGTTTTTCAATCCGGAGTGCAGCATCTGGAGTTACCAGCAGGAAGTCATCTTCATCACCGTGATAGGCTCGAATCTTACATTCTCTGACGATATGATGAATAGTCTGCTGTGGAGCTCCGCAGTCACAGTCTGGATTAGGTAGCTTTTTCCACTGATGGAGCCAACGGCCGTAGCCGTGTTGAAACACCGGATCCCGTGAGATCTCCGAAGTTAAGCAACATTGGGCGAGGTTAGGAGTTGGATGGGTTGCCACGCGCTGTTGGTGGGGGGTAAGGGAATGGAGGAGCGGAAAGGAACTGGCCAACCTACCGCACGTAAACTCCGGCTCAGGAACACCTCTCCGGAGTTTCGGACCTGCCTTCGGGCAGAATAACCCTTACCTTACCTCCACTGATGGAGAGCGGCTCTGCACCGGCCATGTCCTGTTCTGATTCTACTCAGGGCAGTCGAGGTTTTGCGTGGTAGATAGGATCCGCTTGGAAGTTTGGGACCTGAGAAGAAGGTATGCAGGCGCACATCTCTTGCTGCTTCCCATCTACCTTTCCACTCTGCAAGAGTAGACTATGCACGGGTAGACTAGGATTTCTCAATATTTTGTGGAATTCCTTCATAAGGGCATTAGATCGGCGTAGATCAGGTGGCATTTTACCAGTTAGCAGTGGAAGCCAATGAACTGGAGTAGATGTGATTGCCCCGTACCTGATGCGCATTGTGGCATTAAGCTGGGTGTCAACAAACAGATGCACAGTACTCAGCACTTTAATACACCAAACCCAAGGCTGAAGATCGCAAGGTGGTTGCTGAAGATCCCCAGGTAGTTCCACACAGTTTATGGAGGATGTTGTTTCGATACGTCAACTTTCGTGCTAAGTTCAGGAGGTGTTGTTTGAAGGATAGTGTACGGTCAGTACGTCTCCCTGGCTAAATGGTTAGCGTGTTGGCCTTTGGCCACAGGGATCTCGGGTTCGATTGCCGGCAGGGTCGGGAATATTAACCTTAATGGGTTAATTTCGCTGGCACGGGGGCTGTGTTTATATGCCGTCTTCATCATCATTTCATCCTCATCATGACACGCAGGTCGCCTACGGGTGTCAAATCGAGAGACCTGCATCTGGCGAGCCGAACTTATCCTCAGACACTCCCGGCAGTAAAAGCCATACGCCATTTCATTTTCAGTGTACGGTCCACGATGACACTAAGGTATTTTGCGTTCCAATTAGGACAAAGAATTCTCCCTCTGAAACTAACATTCAGTTTCACGTGCGCCAAACTATTATATAAATGGAAGCAAGACACTTCTATTTTACTCGGAAATGAGGCGAGATGGGTCCATCATGGTGGGTTTTTATGATCGGATGCCCTTTCTGACGTCAACCTCATCAGAGGAGTTAATGGGATGTAATTAATGACGTGACATATGATAAAGGAAAGGTGAGGGTGAAATCCGGTGTCGGCACATAGCCTACTCGTTTGCTCAAGGTTAACATCTCCATCTGACGGAATAATCACCATCAACAGTGTCATATGCTCTCGCTCCATATGAGCACTGCGGACAGGTTTGGAATTTAATCCAGGCTTTTGGCACGCAATCTAGTGATTAGAAATTGTATACCACCACCGACCCTACCCTACTGCCCAACATTCTGATGGTGAAAACTCTTCAACCTACGGGTCACGAACCGGCTAACCACGGAGTCAGACCGTTTAGACTTCAAAGCCTTAACTTTCATGGCCACCAGGCGAGCTATCCTTGATGTGTTTAGCACTATGTATTATACGACACGAAAGAAAAATATGCCATAACATTGTGTATAACATCCTGTTTCATGAGTATACAAACTAGTAACCATGGTATATTTCCTGGTTTCTTTTGCATTTTCATAGAGAACACGGTGCATTTTACTACCCAAACACCTTCTGCAAACGTTCTCTGCTGTCCGCAAGGGGTTGCGGCTGCTTTTACGCACATGAAGTTCAGAGCAGAACCGCACGAAATTCAGCGGGCGGAAACGTTGCAGTACGCTGCCTTCTTCCTCGGCAGCTTATAAGCACTTAAGACCCGGTAGACTTTGCTTGCCCTCCTGGGAATATCTCTCCTCACGCCAACCAGGTTTATTTACATTTGTATTAAAAACTACGACTCCTGCTGACGTGGATTCAGGGTTGTGCAAACTTATGTTTCTCAACCATATTTGTACCACTTAAAGCATGTGAAATTAATTTCATTATGGTCCTTATTGACAGAGATTGGTGTGTCTACCAATTCAATACAGTAAATGATATGTTATAGTTATTTATTTAATTATTGTATATTCGAGACTAGTTTCGACCCTTCCACTGCGTCGTCATAAGCCTCAATCACAATTGGAAAATATATTACATGCAACTTGAAGTCATCAATATTCGATATTCGATATATCACATTGGCATGTCTTGATTCACTGATATAACATGTTATGATCATACAGGAGCCCATTTAAACTGATGTCCCTTGTACGTATGAATCATTTACTCTTGTAAAAATAAAATATATACATGTTCTTGATATACGATTTAAATACTACATATTTAAGACAACACAGTAGCATTAACAATATAATCATTGAATACATGAATATTATAAACCATATTTGCTACCTCCATTATACCAGTTGCATGCACTTCCCATGTTTACCTAATACACCTATCTTAAAAGAAAATTGAACAATACCAAAGGATAACAAGTTCATATATCAGAAAAATATATTTTAATGCTTTATTGTGTTATATTAACCCCTATGTTTGAACCTTATTATGTATGTATGTTGGGTATTTAGCCCGAAGGCTGGTTGGATCCTCAACAAGTTCATCATTAGCTGTCAAAGATGGCCTAGGTGTCACTGAAGAGGCGTACTAGGGACATGAGGAGTGAGGTAGTTTCCCGTTGCTTTCCTCACTGAGCGAGAAGTTGCCATTGCACATCAGTCTGCCAAGCCCACTGAAATGTGTGCACCAACCGACCCTATGAGCGACATTTTCATACCATTCATAGCAGGGACTGGCTGCATAAGGAATGGCATTACTAGCGTCACTCATACCTCAGTCACTTTCATATTGTCAAAGTCAAGAATAAGACAGAGACAGATCAATGAAAGTAACAAAGTTGCTCTAGTCTATACCAGAAGACATAGTGCACTCTAAACACTACATCTTGCCAGCAAAGGCATAACCTTATTATATATTTATCATATTATCTAACTAGTTCACCTATTCTGAAGGAAGGTTGAGCCACCGCAAAGGACGGCATAGAAGACATATATTGAAAGATTACATACCAGAAATTGATTCATTATCATAAATGTATTCTATGGCACGGTACTAACATTACTGACTTTTGATCCTATATATAACAGCCTTAAATAAAGTATGCCTATACATCACGTACGATGAATATTAATGAACCTTTAAAAGCTACTAATACGCCATTACCGAGAATGATACGATTTCACGATTAGAACAAACTTCCTAACTGCTCTTAAAATTAAGAAAATGTTGCTTGGCACTCTTTTTTCCTGACCCCTTCAATTATAATCAATCGTTATATTCTTCCTGTAGCATATCGATATAAATTTAAAAGAATGCGGTTCGCGCAACTGTACAATATTTTCAGCAAAATTCCTGATAATTATTAGTACCGTACGTAATTATGATCATCTGATTGTTTTATAACCTTGGCATGAGTGTGTCTGTTCGTGTTTCAAAGACTGGTAAACAGTTGGACGCACTTCAACCAAGCTCTGTATTACAAATCTACACATTCATGTTTGTGTTATCAGGTCATTGCTCCAAGTAAGGGGTTTATAAAGATGAAAGCGGTTAATGGGGAAAGTGTGTGGAGGAAAGGGAACCAGGTTAGAGTAATATCCAAGAATTACGTATGTTAGGGCAGATGGCAAGGAAAACGGAAGGGAATGAAAGAGGTAAAGAGAATGTGGTCATTTTCTACGTTGCTACCAACAAGGTGAATAGGTACTAGTCGGAGATGTGTGGTATCTGTTATAGCAGCACGGAAGAAGTTTAAAGAAGCAGAGATTGTTATCAGTGGATTACCATGTAGGGGGAATACAGGGTGGAGGGTGAAGGGGGATCTCTATGAGGCTGTGGAACGGGTATGTGGGAAATTAAGTGTGATTTGTTGATTCTAAAGGTTGGGTAGAAGATAGGGACCTACGTTCAGAAGCCCTTCACTTAAACCACAACGGTGCATGTAGGTTATGGTAACGTAGGGCCCCATCCATAACAGTCGCGCAGGTCGCCTATACGGCATCAAGTCCAAAGACCTGCACCAGGCCTCTCCGGAAGACACACGCTATTATAATTATTACTTAGGAGGTTTAATTACAAGAGATATACATTCATTCATGGAGAGAGGGTGGATTAGGGAGCAGGAAGTAAAGTAAGGATGACATGAAATTGTTAGTGTTAAACTGTATAAGTATTCTAAAGAAACGATTAGAATTGCGTCATTTAATATATATTAGTATTAGTATTTATTGCTGAACATAACAGGCTTCCGCCCAATACATGTTCTTATTCACATCATGTTATAAATTAAAATTAATTAAAATAAAATAAGTAAATATATATCTATTAAATGGAATTATGGATATTGCAATAGAAATTAAATAATGGCTGAGATGTGATATTACGGAGCCGCAAATTTACTTATGAAACTGGAGTACTTATTAGAGAGAAAGGTTAGAAACGTTAGAAGGAAGAGTATTCATACTGGCGAAAGAAGAATTTGTAAGCAAAATAAAAAAAAATGTTAAGGATTAGAAACATAAAATTCTAGCTGTAAAATTTATCTTCAAAGATAATAGGCAATTTGAAGATTAGGGGCGCACAGACCTGGCAAGTCCATCACTGACGCTAATGCGGAGTTGTTTGATACGATAAACAGCTATGTGGGGAACGACACAGAAAGGCTGTTAGCGTGGCGATTGATCTCAATTTACCAAATATTAAAAGGGAAAGGAACACGAAGTACAGAAAGCGACCAACAAATTGGGAATATGTTAATATGGAATAGACAGCTGAATCAGAAAGTGACGAAACCAACTGGAGGAAAACATTCTGGATGTGATCCTGATAAAACCGGATGAGCTCCAAGAAGAAACTGAAGTAATAGATGGTATAAGTGATCATGAAGCTGAAACTAAATGTAAGAGAAAGGAATGTTTTAAAATAGGACTAGAAGCCAATACCATATGGTTAAAAGGAGATATTAAGAAGCAGGGCAGATTAGAAAGAAATAGTGCTGGGAAAGGTTGGGGGAGTAAGGACAGCTTGAAGAAATTTACCAGGAAATTGAAAATGCAAAAAATGTCAGCTACATGATGGTAATCAAAATTGGTAGCCTTGCGAAGTGTAAGGATATGTAGGTATTTTAAGGCAGAAACATGTTTCAGAATGTACATTTAATGGATCGTTAATGAACACGGACTTAATTAATAAGAGTACTTACATATGGCAGAAGTATTTAGTCAGCGGGATGTAAAGGATAATGTCCAGATGGAGTATTTATGTATGATAATAAAAGCAATTACTGAAAGACACAAAATTTGAAAGCTAGGAAAGCACTTGAAATTGATGAGATTACTGGGTATATATTTAAGGCAATGGGTTGGAATATCTGTAACATCGTATTACTCTTTGCATGAAGAAAGCGATACAAAATGAATGGAGAGTTACGATAGTTGCTCCATTGTGCAAAGGAAAGGGTGATAAACATAAAACTTATAATTACAGTCCAGTCACCTTGGCATGTGTTGCTTGTAAGCTCTTCGAGAGCATTATTTCTAATGATATTAGACACGTAAGCTAAATTACTAATTGGTTTGAAAGAAGGCCGTTATTACAGGAATGGTTATTCTAGCGAGGCTCAACTTGCAGGATTACAGCAAGATATAGCAGATAGGCCCTACTTTAGATTCAGGAGTTCAAATGATCTGTATCACTATTGACCTATCCATGGCTTTTGATAGTATAGATTATGGGAGATACGGAACTGAGGGCTATTTGACCAGACAAAAAGTGGATAAATGGGTGGCTAAATTTCTTTAAAATGGGAAAAGAATTCGATCGGAGAAATTTAAAATGGGAAAATAAGTTTACCACAAAAATTTACAATGGGAAAAGAAATTGATCACACAAAATTAAAATGAGATAATAATTGTATCCCATATATTTAAGAAGGGAAACTTAACTGTTCTCATAAATATAACGTGGGGAATCTAACATGATCCTAGAAATTTTAAATGGGAAATAAATTATGGGTTTTCGAATATTATGCCAACGGCCGTAGCCGTGTTTAAACACCGTATCCCGTGAGATCTCCAAAGTTAAGCAACTTTGGGCGTGGTCACGATTTGGATGGGTTGCCACGCGCTGTTGGTGCAGGGTAAGGGAACGGAGGAGCGGAAAGGAACTTGCCACCCTACCTTACGTAAACTCCGGCTCAGGCACACTTCTGCGGAGGTTCGGACCTGCGTTCGGGCAGAATACACCCTTACCTTACCTAATAATATTGTTCCCTGTTCTGTGTGACCTTTCCAACATTATTTGCTTCATTTGTCCTGTTTATTTTGTGGTGGTTTACAGTTAATTATGTCTTATAAATTTGGATATGATACATTATCATCTTTCATGATGTTACAACATCCCATTTCTAATCATTTTAAAACTGCGTGGTAGATATTTTTATAAATTTCTTGTGGCTGTTTAAAGTTGAATTTGCATTTAAATGTGCCTATTACACCTGTCCTTTATTAAGACATGCCAGATAATACAAAATTGAAAAAAGAATGACTACACTTGCCGCTAATATTTTCCTGATTGAGACCCAAGGTATCATATATGGTACCCCCTTTTAAATTGAATGCAAGGGTAAATGAAATTCACGCCCGTGATTCATTTCTATGCACAAACTCTCATAAATCAACAGATTTTCCAAGTTGTGCATCAGTAATAATTTAATTGGGTCTGAAGAGGTTATACTGCATGATTCAGCCGCCCCTTCCTATGCAGCTTTATATAACCCAAAATATTCATTCCGTCCTGAAAACATCTGCCCTGCCGGTATGCTCAGTCAACACAACCGGATATCTTGGTAGTTACCACCTCTCCGTGATAGGACGCCGTAATGTTATACTCGTATTAAACACTGGGAGACATGCGTGTGCCTTCTAGATCGTATGAAACTGACACGCGGCAAAACACTAAATTGATATTGTGACCGCCCAGTATGCCGTACGGAACCGCAGTGTTGGTAAAGGCGTGGTGGAGCTCGCTTGCATGTCAGGTGGGAGGCTCGAGTCCGGGGCGAAGAATACAAACTTTTGAAGTATTTGTTTAATACGTACCGCACGCAATTTAAGTTCAGTACCCGCTTTCATGCAAATTGTGTGTGAATGAATGTGTTTGTGGCTCTAAGAAAGGCCGATTACTTAGCAGGCCGGGCACATACAGACCGGAAATAGCAGGAACACAACTGTAGTGACAATGTTTTACCGTAGCAAATGTTCGATGTGATAACCGTTTTGGTTTGTTCACTCTCGGGCCCAGTGTCCATTAGATCGTCTTGCGCGCTGAAGCATTCCTGGTGTAATTGCTCGGCAGGCGTCGGTGATGAGTTGCCGGAGCTGGTTGGGGTTTTCCGGCGCTTGAGTGTAATCGACGTTCTTCAAATATCAACACAAGAAGAAGTCTAACGGCGTTAAATCCGGTGATCTGGCGGGCCAAGGAACAGGGCCTCCTCGTCCTACCCATTTCCCTGGAAGTTCCTCGTTCACATGGTTATGAACGGGCAAAGTCGAATGCGGTGGAGCTCCATCCTGTTGCAACCATATCGTCAAACGATCGAGCAAGGGCACATCCTCCAGCAACAGTGGGAGTTCCTGTCGCAGAAAGTGCATGTAGCTTGGGTCCGTTCAACCGCCCTCAAAAAAATAAGGTCCAATCAGGCGATCCCCCAAGATTCCACACTACACATCCAATCCCCATCAAACTTGATGGGCTGCCTGGCACACCCAGTGAGGATTATCTGGACTCCAATAATGTATGTTGTGGCGATTGATGTTCCCATTATTGTGCAAGCGCGATTCGTCCGAAAACAAGATATGCGATACAAATGCTGCATCATTGTCCAGCCTGCCTAATAGCCACCGACAGAATTCCATTCGAGCTTCGAAATCCCTCCCATGGGCTTTTGGTGTAGATCAAGATGGTATGGGTGAAATTTATGTTCATGCAGTATTCGCCAGACGGACGGCTGGCTGACGTTCACCTGCCGTTCAGTCACCCTTGTACTTATGTGTGGATTATTACGAGCTGCCTCCAGAACGGCCTCTTCTGTTTCGCCCGAAGTAACGGGCCTATCGCGGACTGGTGGCTGGTTGGAAATTACGGCTTTTGTCCTTAGGCGTCATTAACACGGTGGAATGTCGTAGCAGCCGGGTGTCGCCCGTCGGGGTACCGATCCTAGTACAGACGTAGTGCCTCGCACGCGTTTTGTCTTGCTTCCCCATAAATGAAGAGCATGTCAACGTATTCCTCTGTGGAAAACATGGCGAATGACAGTAGAGATTACAGTACATTCAGGCCCTAACCAGCTGTGTATGCGCAGGGCAAAAGATGAATAAGAGCGTCAATCTACTGTTTGAATGTGGCAAACGCCGAGCCTGTGTTTATTTATTAAAACAGCATACCGATGCAAAAGTGTTTGAACGATGCAGGATTCGAACCACCGCTGGCACGTTCCGCGATTGTTAGGCGAACGCCTAACCACATTCGCTACGCTACACTGCTGGAAACACGCTGGTAGTACGACGAGAGCAGAGTACATACGCCATCGGGTTCGGTGTTTAAGACATTAATTACTGCAGTGTTACCCAGTTTAATGCACTGATTCCCCTATTCTTTACACCCGGTCACGAGGCACGACACATTAGCATAGTTACATGGTAAAAGGAATTTGCTACATGATTTCAAGGTTTCATGTTTTACGAACGGATGCTATAACATTTCGCTAGGGTTCATAATCGTGTGCAAACTGTGCTCACTGAACATTAGTACCATACAGTACGCCTGCACGGGAATAGCACCCCTATAACCATGTGGACGTTAGTTGGGCTGCAGCAAAAGATATTGGAAGGGGCTGCTGAATCAACACTGTATATAAATGAATGAGTAAAGAACCCGAGGTCCGCCTCTGTGGTGTAGTGGTTAGTGTGATTAGCTGCCACTCCCGGAGAACCAGGTTCAATTCCCGGCTCTGCCACGAAATTTGAAAAGTGGTACCGAGGCTGGAACGGTGTCCACTCAGTCTCGGGAGGTCAACTGAGTAGAGGTGGAGTCGACTTCCACCTCAGCCATCCTGGAAGTGGTTCACCGTGGTTTCCCACTTCTCCTCCAGGCAAATACCGGGATGGTGCCTAGCAGGTGATGCCACCTGGGCGATGTACTGTTCATCCTCCCCAGCGTATCCCCAGACGAAGTGTCTGAAGCTCCAGGACACTGCCCTTGAGGCGGTAAAGGTGGGATCCCTCGCTGAGTCCGAGGAAAAAGTCGACCCTGGAGGGTAAGCAGATTAAGAAAGAAAGAAAGAAAGAAAGAAAGAAAGAACTGGAGTCGCAGATGAGGCTGTTTGCGTATGACGTTACACAGTACAGTATAGAGTATAGTAAATAGCATAGTATAGTAAATAGGTTACAGACCTGGGCGATGTTGTGAGATGGAAAGTAGGCAATGGTATAATGGGAAACAGGACGAAAAGTCAGGTTGTAAGTTTGACCAAGCCGAAACGTCCTCTCAGTTTTAGTTAATGTGTTCATGGGGTGATAAAACCTCATGGGGATCACTGTTAACACCTAGATTTTAATGCAAGGAATGATCATAGTTGGGGTAATCACATTAAGATGCTGTAAATAAAGTTGACAGATCTCTCTACACAGTTATGAGGGCATTTAGGGGTTGTAGTAAGGGTGTAAATGAGAGGGTGTATAAGTCCCTGGTTAGACTAAATTTTATTTATTTCTGCTGGTTTAAGGTCGCATTAGCATATTGTAGGTTCTGGGCAACGCAAAGGTAGGGAAGGGCTAAAATTGGAAAGGTAGCGTCCGTGATCTTAATTTAGGTACAATCCCAGTTGCACCATTCTATCCCTAGGAGTCTAATCAAGAAATTACCGGTGCTAACCACGGCAATGTCATCTCAAGAGATCTCATTATTTGCATATAAAAACGTACTGCTAACTTATTCAATCCGGCCTTCTTTAAAGGGAGATGTTCATTTCCAATTCCTGAACGAAAATTATCAGCAGGAACCTTATCACAAAGTTTTACCTGCGGTGCGTGTATGGGAAACAACGGAAAACCCCCTTCAGGGCTGCCGACGGAGATACGTGAACCCACGATCTCTCGAATTAAAGCTGCTAGCTACGCAACCCTAACCGCATGTCCAACTCGCTCGGTAGACCCTAATTAGTGTATGTTATAGTTCCAGTGTATGGGACACACTTCCAGGAACATTTCATACGAGAACTTGAAAAGATTCAAAGGGAAGCAGCACGGTTTGTTCTGGGTGATATCCAACAAGGGAGTATTGTTACGGAAATGTTGCAACATTGGGCTGGAGATTCTTGGGAGTAAGCAGACGAGAATCCCGTCTAAGTGGTATGTTCCGTGCTGTCAGTGGGGAGATGGTATTGAAAGACACTATAGACGAATAAGCTTGATTCGTGCTTTTAACATTAGGAAACTTCATAAGAAGGGAAAGGTTGGAGTTCATGAGGGCAAAATGGGGCAAATATTAATTTATAGGACAAGGAGTAAGGGTCTGGAATAATTTATCAAGAGAAATGTTTGATAAATTTCAAAGCACTTTAAAGTCCATTTATGAAAATGCTAAAGAAAATTGAAGGGGAATCTGCTATATGGGCGACAGCTGTAAATGTAGATCAATAATGAATTCTTTTGACTGATATTCTTAAATATCTCTGTTAAGAGCAGGTCCCTTAAAGAATTGTACTAGATCGATAATTACGGATATATCTACGAAACTTGGATTCTTAGTCTAAGTGATATGTGTCTCACACCCGGTGCACTTCACTTTCGCATCATCACCAAGCTCGATAGCTGTAGTCGCTTAAGTGCGGCCACTATCCAGTATTCGGGAGATAGTGGGTTCGAACCCCACTGTCGGCAGCCCTGAAGATGGTTTTCCGTGGTTTCCCGTTTTCACACCAGGCAAATTCTGGGGCTGTAGCTTAATTAAGGCCACGGACGCTTCCTTCCCACTCCTAGCTCTTTCAAATCCCATCGTTGCCATAAGACCTATCTGTGTCGATGCGACGTAAAGCAGCTTGCAAATAAAAAAAATAATAAATTTCACATCACTTCAAGGTAGGGTGAGAGGAAGAATAAAACAGTAAAATATTTTTTAGGTAGATGGAATAATACATACACAAATCTATAATGATTCACCAATCTGGACCAAATTTTGTATACTTACATTTTAGGACTTCACGCGTAACACTGTATTCAAGGAATTGGGTAGCCCTCTCTATTCCCTAGATTTAGGCCCTTTGGCATATTAGCATAAATTAATGTAGGCGAAATATGAAATTTATCAAATTTGTCATACAAGGACGAGACGGAGCTCATTTTAACCCTCATTTTAACAAAATTTTGCAGGTCACAGAGGGACACCGGAAACCAGATTTTAAATTTCTAAAACCAACTTTAAAGGTAATGGCACCATTCTATCCCTGGGAGTCTATTCAAGAAATGACCGGCGCTAATTACGGCAATCTCATCTCAGGAGATCTCATTATATAAGTATAAAAATGTACTGCTCATTTATTTAATTTGGCCATCTTTAAAGGGAGATGTTCATTTCCAATCCCTGAACGAAAATTATCAGAAGGAATCTTATCACAATGTTTTCCCTATAAGTTCGCTGTATATCTGCCCAAAGACGTTTTAATAATTTTCGCGCGTAGGCCATGGCCCTACTCTATCGAGTTGCTACGCGTTAGGATTTTTATTGTGTGTTGTCGCAGTTCATTGCCTTTATAGAGGAAGCCGGCAGTTGTGTCATATGCATCAATACGATCAGACGTGCCTCTGAGTTCTATCAGACAGCTTCATACTGCTAATTTAACTAAATTTTGTTTCGTCACACATATGGAAGTATTATAAAGGAGTTTTATTCTGTGTTGTCGCAATTATTATTATTATTATTATTATTATTATTATTATTATTATTATTATTATTATTATTATTATTATTATTATTATTATTATTCATTTCATTCAACTTCGCTAATCGGCCAACTAGAGACCACGATGAGCCTCACTTAACAATCTGGCATTTGTTCATTTTTCGCTTGATCCACATCGTCTTCATTAGTTCACTGTGTTTAGCACGACGTTCTTCTGTCCATTTAGCACCAGTTGCCCGTTTTTCGTCCCGGAAAGTCCCAAAAGTCTTGATGGCTGCTCAGAAAAGATTTCGGTCTTGTGCATCTTCTGCTCGTAGGCCCAGTTCTTTAAGATCTTTCTTGACATTAACGTATAATGGCATTGCCGTTTTTGGTTTTGAGTCACATATACTGAAAATACGTTTCGTCCATCGAGAGTCGATCATCCGTCGTATATGACCGTAGAAGCGAACTCTGCCTTTACTCATTGTGTCCGTGATCTTCTCTATCTTAGAGTATATTTCTTGCCTGGATTTTCTAATGAAGATGCCATTTTTGTAGTTTGGGCCAAGTATGGTGTGTAGGATCTATATTTCTTTCCTCTCTAAATCCGCAACCAAACATTTCTCGGAAAAGATAAGGCATTCAGATGCATACAGCGATACTGGCTTGATGACAGTGTTGTAGTGACGAATTTTTGTGTCCAGGGAAAAGCACTTTTTGTTGTATATGTTGCGGGTGGTTTGGAAAGTGACTTCCATTTTCTTGATTCTTGCTGCTATGGCCTCTTTGTCAAGTCCATTTTGCTGAATCCATTCCCCAAGGTATTTAAATTTACTAACACAGTCTATCATTCCATACTTCGTGTTTAGTTGTGCCGTATCATCTTTGATATTTGACATTACTTCTGTCTTTTGAAAGGAAATTTATAAACCTGTTTGTTCTGCTATTTCCTTCTGTCATAAGGGCTATATCATCAGCGAACGCTAAGCAATCTCACTCCATTTTGCTTTGTCCCAATCCTTACGGGTTTGTAAAGGTTTCTGTCTTTTAACGTCTTTTGCCACTCCTGTATTACCTTCTCAAGTACGCAGTTGAACAAAAGAGGTGGCAGCCCATATCCCTGTCGAAGGCTTGTCTTGATCTCAAAGGGTTATTATTATTATTATTATTATTATTATTATTATTATTATTATTATTATTATTATTATTATTATTATTATTAAAAATACATCGCAACTGGGAAATACACCGGTGGCATAGATCACATACAGTAGTGAGATATAAATGTTAAGTTGAAACATAATTACCCAACAACAACAACAACAACAACAACAACAACAACGAGTACAACATGCAATTCCATGGAAAGAAATTATTACAAGAAATACTATCAGTTTAACATTATAAATCCAGCATCATCACATACAAATACACACACAATTTCAGTAATTCCAGTGCTTAACACTACGCCTAACAATACTCTAGGTTGAGCTTACTACTAGCTTAAAATTACAACAGCATCATATACAAATTCACAAGTATTTAAGTATTTCAAAATTTTACGCTATGAATTACAGTAATTTGGGCGGCCCGATTACTATTATCCTAGCATTGTAAATACAGCACGCTCATATACAAATTCACACATATCTTATATAATTCAGTTGCCTTAATATTACAAGTTACAGCGAGTTGAGGGTTGCATTAACATACGACACCATGTCATTTTTTAATAGAATTTACAGAATGCGGGAGTCTCTTCCTGAAGGATCTTACATTTTTACATTGGTTCAGGCTGTTGTGCTCTTCTCCTCTCTACTACAACATTCTTACTTTACACCAGAATAATTAGAGAGGCAATAGAAATTACGAAACACCAAAGTAACTTCAATATAAGTAAGAATAAACTCGCGTCGCCTTACTTGCATATCTACAACACATTCAAATACCTCAAACCAGATATTATTTTGCAAGAAGACATCCTTAGATTGTATAGACATGAAATCCAGGTGGAGATCTGGTTGTACTGGCATTTCACTGATACGCTTTAAACATCAAGTGTATGAGCACTGTGTACTTCACCTGAGGGCGAGATGTCATTGATGACAGTGGTAAGGAAGCGACGACAATAATATTTACTGATTGGCAGGCCCACGGAGAGCGCACAAATGACCCTGTATCATATCATTCTGAATTTTGAACAGTACAATTTGACAAGATGTGTGCTATTTTACAAGGCGAGGGATTTCAGGAAATGTGTAGCCCTTGTAATAGTTAGACCAGGCGAAGTCGGTTACGACGGCCAGTAGATACACGGGCACGCGATTCATATTGACGAACTCGCTGTATTTGCTATGCCAGAGCACAAGCTACTACGTGCTCAAGAGAAGGGAAGG
Source organism: Anabrus simplex (assembly GCF_040414725.1). Taxonomy (NCBI): domain Eukaryota; kingdom Metazoa; phylum Arthropoda; class Insecta; order Orthoptera; family Tettigoniidae; genus Anabrus; species Anabrus simplex. The sequence goes on along the minus strand of NC_090265.1, from coordinate 613,329,507 downwards.
GAGGGGAAGTGGTGGTGTGTTGGATGGAGACAGAGATAACGCTCAGCGCTTATGCACAAGTTTCCTCGTTCGATATCAATAGGCAAGATCCATTGTTCGTTTATTGAACAGCTGTAACTGTACACACAGTACAAGAACACACTGTAATTAAGACACACTTGTCAGTAAACGAATCCATCAGATCGTTTCTCCTCTCGTCTGTTGGTCGGAGTAACGTTCTTGATTATTTAACATTCTTCAAGATACAACGCTGCCACCCAACGATTGTGTTCCTTCACTCGCAACTGAAATACTGAATGAAGGAAACAATAGGCCAAATTGTTTGATTACAGTAGACGCTCCATATGGCCCCCTCCCACTTTGATGGACAATTCACAACGGTGTAGCAGTGACCTTTGGACTCTGTTCAGGATGTGTGGTGTGTCGCGCATTACCTCTGTCCGCAACCTCCCACTTCCTCTCCCTTCTCTTTCCTCCTCTGACGCACAGCAACAGGCAGTGGATGGCTCTCTGGCTTACCAAATACGGCCAGTTCGTCAATTTGAATTGCGCGCCCGAGTAAAAACGTAACCTCATTTTCCCTAAAAGAAAACTTTTCTCCGCCAATCCGATTGCTCCATCGTTCTTAGCATAACACGAAGAGCATCCCTCAGCTTTTTGTCGTTGTAGTTCTGGTACACCCACCATTATTCATGAACAACACGTTTTGGGAGTCTTCAGTCGCAACACCACGCTGGTGGTCAGAGAAACTACAGTATGTAACTGTGAAGCACGGGCAATTTCGCACAACTTTGGAGTATGAGCTATACCGCACTCAACCTTCGTAAATCATCCTCTTTCTGTCAGGTTTTGTTCAGCATTATCGGATTTCACATTAACTGCACACTCTACCGGAGAGAAAATATAATTTTAATACATCGTATTAAACCTGTGAATGCAGCCATGTGAATTCATATAAACTCATGGAGGAAGAAGTAAGATTGCTTCGGGAGTTGGGGAAATGAAATGCGGTTGTAATTTATTAATCCCTTTCAAAGCTCCGAAAGTTGATTTAAACGCTGAACGTTCCAGCCTATGGTTAACGTATAGCCTTACTATCTGCCTTACATCGGCCTGAGCATTTCAACCTGTGAAGTCGACTAGCCGTATGAAGTTTCACCACCCTGGCCAGACTAGAGCCCCAGACTTCATTGTCTTAGTTTATTCTCTGCGTTGCCCACGTATTACGGAGGCTCTGCATTCAAAATATGTGGGATTGCTTTTAGCTTATAATAGGCTTCTAAAATTTGATCTGAGAATTTTAGTTTAGTCTATAAACTTGTGTTTCAACCAAAAGGAAAAAAAAACATAATTTTGTCCGTGCACAGGATTTTTTTGCCTTATACTTCGTATTTATTTCGGAGTCAGTACACAAAAAGTCGAATATAGGATCTAGGCTCTGTTCAATTTCTGTAGGTCTTTAATCTGTTTGTTTGTTTATTTGTTTTTGCCGCCTATCTAACAAGGCAATGGTAAATTACCTGACTCATCATCTTGCTTAGTTCACTTCATTATGGCGCCACCACCAACTAGTGTTTTGTATACGTTTTACACTTGTAACTGCATATCCTTCGGCGATGATATTTGAGGATCGAACCAGGCTTCAGTGTGATTATTTATCAGACGGAACAATAAGACATAACTATGTGTTAATTCTTGAATTTCAAATTTTGTTTACAATGACTTGCTAATAAACTTCAGAGTCAGCTCTAAGTCAAAAATAAATAAATAAATGAATAAATACGTCATTTTATAAACTGTTACGCATTTTAGATTCAACCACCAAATTTATGTGAACGAACTATCCCAAATTCTGTATTCTCTACTGAAGTTTCATCTAGTTCTTGTCTGATTTAGTTATAGTCGTGATGGGAATTCATGAAGTCACACCCTAGTTCGCGAACCATAGGCAACAGATGGTTGGCCTAGTAAGAGGTCCTGAAAGTTGGGATACCAGTTGTTTTGGAATAGGAGGAAGCATCATAGGCATATTCTGAATTGTAGACCTTGTCTGGATAGGGTAATCGATTTCACCAACAGAACCTATAAAATTACGGTGAGAAATCACTTGGGTTATGTGGAAGTAAAACCAACATACTGCTTCGCGGGAATTTCACGTTCACGTCCCCAATATTTGTAATAAGTTTAGGACCCGTGGATATGACGGAGTTCCAATCCTGTTGGACAAAGTGGGGAATATTTGGATATAAATAGACAATGAAATTAATGATAATGAGCCTGTCTTTTTAGTTCTAATTTTTAAACAAGTTATTCAACCAGAAAGGATTGAACATTGTTTTTATGCGATGTATCTACTTATAAACGATAAAAATCAGCAGTATTATAAATAATTGAACAACAAATGCCGAAATATTCTATACACGTCTTGAAGCCGATGTAAAACATGAATTACTCTACAAAATTTGTTCCATAGGTGGGTGTAACGTTTCTGTAATCTGACCCCAGAACAAGCACTGTAGTAGCAATGACAGCTAAATCTGAAGTGTGTCTCTCAGCTTACATTATCTCCTTCTCTATAGTATAATTATAATTTCGTGTGGCTATTTTTAGTCGAGTGCAGTCCTTGTAAGGCAGATCCTCCGATGAGGGTGGGCGTCATCTGCCATGTGTAGGTAACTGCGTGTTATTGTGGTGAAAGAAAGTGTTATGTGTGGTGTGTGAGTTGCAGGGATGTTGGGGACAGCACAAACACTCAGCCCACGGGCCATTGGAATTAACCAATTAAGGTTAAAATCCCCGACCCGGTCGGGAATCGAACCCGGGACCATCTGAACCGAAGGCCAGAACGCTGACCATTCAGCCAACGAGTCGGACTTCTCTATAGGGAAAACCGTGTATGATATACCTACGTACAGGGTTTGAATCCAATCAAGTAAAGTGGAGGCAGAGTCTAGGTTCATACCCTATCGAGAGTTTACGATAATCGTGCGACGTGTAAGACAGCGTGGTCATGAATAAAGTATGAAGCTGTTGTAATGTAGATCTACGTGTCTGAAGGTAATTGACTTCGTAATGAGTGGGTTATGGTAAGTGGAGCTGTCACTGTAAGAGTGCTATCCTATCCCAGGAGAATAAGACGGGCAGGAGAGGTCGACAGCTGCGGAGAAGGGAGTCGGAAATTGTCTGTCAAGCCGACTGAACGGTCCACGGAGACATGTTGTAAGATAATTACATCTAAACAGATCCATTTAACGAAACAGAGAGCAGAATTTTTTTTTGTAGTATTCCAAAACTTATACATATGTGTTTGTTGTTTTAAATAATGTGGAAAGTGAAAATTCAGTGGATGTCAGACAGTTACTTACTCACCAGATGGCTATATTGCGTCATGTGGGAGAGTCAGCTCTCAGATCGTGTGCCCTCAGATGAACATAAAGATCTTTTAGTCGTTGTCACTGAAATGAACATCATAATGCATTCAACATACTATTATTTGAATAAATATAATATTGAACATTGTATGGAATATAAGTCGGAACTTTTTCTCACGTATTCGTTTGAAAATTAACATATCACAACTCACACGTAAAACAACACTTTAGATCCTTGTTACATGAATTACTATTCCTTTCAAGCACGAGCTAAACATGGAGCAAAGTTCTATTAGTGTAATTGTTGTTGTCAAATCCTTAGGAGATGTAGACTTAGTCGGAGCTAATTTTACGTACTAATAATAATAATAAAAAGAAGAAAAGGAAGAAAAAGAGTTCTCTACCGCTCTTCCCACACTTGTCGAGACGCGGATGCGAACTATGTCGCACATGTGAATTTCGCCCTGTTTAACGGCCGGAAGCCCTTTCTGACGCAAACAATATGGAGAGGGATGTAATCACTATTGCGTGTTTTTTTGTTGTTGTCAGCGTGGTGTGTTGTATGAATATGAAGAGGAAAATGTTGGGAAAAACACAAACAACCAGTCCCCGAGCCAGAGGAAATAATCAGATGCGATTAAAATCCCCGACCCGGAAAGGAAACGAACCTGGGGCCCTGTGAAGTGAAGGCCTCGACGCTGAACATTCAGCCAAGGCTTCGGATAATAATATTAATAATAATAATAATAATAATAATAATAATAATAATAATAATAATAATAATAATAATAATAATAATAATGTATAAGACCAAAGGAATCTGCTACATCGGACATATGGCACACTGTAGTTCCCACAATCTGCAGGCAACGCACACAGAGAATATAGGTATCCTAGCACACCGATTGGTCATGCTAGCATGAATACGATTAATAAGAGTAAACAGGAATAAAAATGATTCCATACGGTAATAGCTATGGGGTGAATGTTTTCTTTTGATTGCACTTGAGTTACTTGCGCATTAAAGCAGGCATTCCTCCTATCCCTATGGAACTCCATGATAAACTGTCAGAATCCTGAAAGTTTTTAAAAACACAACATGATGATTTTACACGTCATATTAAATGACAAGACGAGCAATGTATTTTCCCGTGTTTCGAAATCTACCGACCTAGATGTGATCGAAACTGCAGTCTTTAGCTGTAGAAACTTGCTAACGATCTCGTCGTTGGCGCTGCTAGCCACCTACTTTTCCATAAATATAGACCAGTTGGTGTAGATTTAAGTCTCTCTCTCTCTCTCTCCCTCTGACACAACCCTAGAGGACCTTGGTTTGATTTTGTCTGTTTTGTGTTTTTGAATCCCAGGCTTAGCCTCGTACGTACAAGAAATAATAATAATAATAATAATAATAATAATAATAATAATAATAATAATAATAATAATAATAATAACTGAAATTCATAGACTCAGACAAAGCAGATGACACTGACAGAACTTTAACTCAGTTTGGGGACATCTATCGCGTTCATGAATTTAAATACTTCACACCCAATGGAAATGAAAGGGAGGCATTAAAATAGAGGGTGAGGAGGATGGGGATGACCTTCAGTCTATGCCATGACACACATGCAAGTAAAAGTCAATTTATATTCAAACCAAATTAAGATATTACGGAACAGAAATATTGACAAAGGTGGCAGACCAGACCTCAAAAAAGGAGAAAGGATGCTCCTTCGAGGATATAGGGTCCAAAGAAGTTGCTTAATGACCAACATACTTTCCGGTTGAGATCAAATCAGGAACTCTATAAAACAATCGCAAAGAATTACAGTTACCTTGAGGACAATAATACTAACGTTTTATGGACACATTAAAGGATGAATCATGAGAGGTTGGCCAACAAAATTCTCCTTCTACAGGAAAAGTGGAAAACACAGCCTGGGTTGCTTACACAAGTGCACAAAGTCCTAGCAGAAGTGGGTGTCAAGGAGGAAGAGACACAGAACAGAACAACATTTAGGAAGAAGTTTGCAAGAGTGAGGGATACACCCGAAAAGCCAATGGCCAAGACACGGAACATCTCGGCGGAAGAAAGAGGAAGGAGGATTCAAAGACTTGAGGATTTTTCGCGATAGTGCAAAGAGAAGGGCAATAGTCTGCGTGACAGAAGGATATGTGGATTGTGTAAACGTGGCCCATAGATGGCCGTATCGATGAATGAATGAATAATAATAATAATAATAATTATTATTATTATTTCACCACTTGGGCTGTGTGCATGTCAATTCCAACGTCCCGCTCCGCTCGACCAGATGTCAGGGAAACCAGAGTGGTCCATGACTGAGCTTTAATTAACTCTTTCGAGTAAATGCCTATTGTGTCACACGAAATAACATGCATATCGACATCGTAAGACATGGAGTGCATTCATCTGTAAGAGTAGCTCAGTTTCTTTTAGGTACTCATTCCTCCGAGTATTTTCAATTTCGTTGTTATGGAGCATACGGTACCAAGTATTTTTTTTCTCTGCTTGTGCTACCATTGAGTCCCTCCAAGTTTGTGTTTGCCGTCAATAGAGAAATACATGACGATAAAATTGACTAAATCAGCTAGTATCTATTCCAATTCGTATTAACCCATTTATGCCCAGCGGGTCGTTTGCGACCCACCCGAAAGAAAAAATTCTGCTGTGTGTATTTTTTGTTGTTTCGCGTTGATAGCGCATTCAGTGTGTGTAGTAAGATTACCCGCACGGCTGTGTCTTGGTTGGAGCAGCTTTCCCGCCACAACGCAGATGCTGCGCGGCAGCTAGTTGAGTCATGGTGGAACCTGCATCGCGCTCTCGCCGTTATTGATAAGTAGAGTGGTTAAGAGTTTTAAAATGTAGTGTTCAGTATGTTGATGTTGTTCGGGGATATCTGACGCATCTTTAGATGCCTTTACTATTTCAATATGTCAATTCTTTCTTACAATACAACACGAATAACATAGTGTGGGTCGCAAACGACCCGCTGGGCACAAACCACAGAACAATAATACTTTAGCGCATTTTTGCATTTAGATGGTTACAACACAAGGGATTGGTGGAAAATGTTCTAAATTAGTGTTTTTGAAACAATATCAACTATTCGGAGCACATTTAAGTCGTCCATTCATTAACTAATTAGCAAATTACAGTTTATAAATATTTATTTCGTCTTTTTCAGGCGAAAAAATTTAACTACTGCTGAAATTCTGTTAGAGCTTAAGGTATTGACTGCCAGCGATATTCCTGGAACCTTAGTGGATGTTTTTGTCACTCCACCGGATGATAAGCCTATTCGGCGACGAAGATGATTGGTGCAATCCAGACAAAATGAGTGGGTCACAACTAGGGACTGAAGCACAAGACTATTTATCAAGGTGCAAAAGCTAACGAAGAACGCTCTAAAGATGTTGACTTAGGGGAAAGCGTTGTTTTGAAATTCTGCGACGTTTTATCTAAGTTTTACCCCAGTGTATGCTTCTCTTTTTACTGCGATAATTTTTTTTACTTGCTCAAAGTTGTTGTCGGAGTTGAAAAAACCTGTGAAGATACCTCAGCCACATTTTGTTCCTAAGTACAAGAACATGGGAGGAGTAGAACAAACGGACAACAATGTATCTACTTTCCGTATCAGCATAAGAGGTATATGCCAATTCTGCTCTGGCTTCTAGACGTTGTGATGAGCAATGCTTGGATTTTGTCGAAATCTCACGGCATGAAGCTTGACGCCTTGGCGTTCCGACGATTCATTGTGACCAGCTTGTTAGAGAAGTATGGAACCCCTCCTCGCAATGTTAATACGAGTGCACCAGTGACTGAAGCCATGCAGGAAAGCCACGGTAGTCATCTTCTGGTGGACAATCAGCCCCAGCGACGTCACGTCTGCAAAAGTAAAACTGTCCGAGCATGCCAAAGATGTGCTGCTGCCTTACACCATTATTGTTTTGGAGAATTCCACAAGAAGTAAAGTGCACTGTTTTAAATGAGAACGTATTTTTAGCTTCGTAGCTTTAGTAATTTTGTTTGATTCAGTTTTCTTAATGCAAGACAAAATGTTTTATAATAATGATCCCAAAGCCTGTTGTGCCATTTCAGCACTGAGTATTCAAAGGAATGTGTAAGACTGACTAGGAAACTCGACTGATAGTCTATCTTATATTCTTAATGTTAAACGTTATTGTTAAATTTTGATACTCTTTACATTTTTAGGAGAGATTCCTTCTTATGACATTTAGTGAAGAGCAACTTCTTATTAGCATTTTTTACGTGCTTTATAATACTTGCCTCTGTAGCAGATAAGGTCATTTTCATTTTTCACTAATAATGAGTCATAAAATACACCAGTTGTTATTCTTTTACCACTAAAAATATACCATGATGAACCCAAACATGAAAATAGCCAAAGTCCATGTTGGAGATATGCCTCTGGGGTCTATGCCCAGTGGGTCGTTTAAGACCCATGCTATAATTTTTAAACAACAACAACAAATATTTTAAAAACAATTTTCGGGGCATTTTTGGACATAAATAAATTGATTCCAGTAGTCAAAACCATAAAATTCGGAAAAAAAAATTCTTGGGCATAAATAGGTTAAGAACACATGGGTGACTACACAGAAATTAAACCGTAGGAAAAAGTGCGGCCAGTACCCAGTATTCGGGAGATAGTAGGTTCGAACCCTACTGTCGGCAGCCCTGAAAATGGTTTTCCGTGGTTTCCCATTTTCACACCAGGCAAATTCTGGGGCTGTACCTTAATTAAGGCCACGGCCGCTTCCTTCCCACTCCTAGCCCTTCCCTGTCCCATCGTCGCCATAAGACCTATCTGTGTCGGTGCGACGTAAAGCAACTAGGAAAAAATCACCACCTAGACGTCGACGTTAATGACATGAAATCTTTGAACTTGTATCTGATTGAAATTAAATTATTATCAGGATCAAATTACACGATATCGTTATCAGGAAATTATCCAGGTAACTTCCCAGTGTTCTCGAAAAAGTGAGTTTCAAACTAGGTAACCTCAAAAGCTCAAATTAATCGTCTCTCTAATCCCAAGAGCTACACTTAAAGACACGAGGTATTGATGTAATATACAGGGCGTAGAAAAGCAATGTTTCGTAAATTAAGGGAGGGTTATTGGGTACAAATACAAGTGTTGTGAAAATAGAAATTATAGGTCTGTGGTGATTTGTTTCGGCTGCCTACCTCCCAGACACTCGTGCGTTAAGGACCCACACTTGTAGGTTGTATGCGCGGCGACTAATCCAGCGCGGATTCTACTTCACCAAGATGGTGGCCAAGATGGCGGGCAAGCTGGCGGCGCAGCGCTGCCAATCTCACGGCAAAAAATTCTCTCACTGCCAAGCTGAGGGAACGATAATTCCTCCGTATGGGAATAAAATTCCCCTCCTAAGATGGCGACGATGCTGACGTCTAGCGGAATGTTGGGGATCTAATCCCCCGTGTGTGTTCTAATGCACAATATGGCGACTATCGCGCCCGTCCTCTATGGGCTCCTGCTACAGCTCTAAGACGGATGAATCGCAGTTTTACCTCAGTGGCCCTTCCCTGAGGCCCAGTTTTACAGCCGGTTGCCCTCTCCTGTTTGTATTCGTTGAATGTAATACAGCTGATTGCCCTTCTCTGCTTATATTAAGGAAATACGTGTTTTCATATGGCGATGACATCTTGAACAGTGGATGAAGCGCAGATTTACGGCTGATTGCCCTCCTATGAGACCTAGTTTTACAGAAGCCTGCTCTACCCTTACGGAGTTCGTGGACGCCAGCAATGTTCGCTGACGTGTGTCTCACAGATGGAAGAGACAATTAATAGGGATGAGAACGAGTCCTCGGGGGTCATAGCTTGCATGTATATATATATATATATATATATATATATATAGTATATCCATGCATATATATATATATATACTCCCTATTCTGTGTATGTTAACGCCACCAGGTCTACGAGAAGGAGGAGGAAGAGGAGGTAAGGCTATTCGGCATACTCCGCTTTCCTTAGACAATCGAGTTCATAGTATATAAAGCGCAGCAGTCATCCGTAAATTTATCGGTTTATTAGTGATCTCCGATCGAATCACTTCGAGAGGACTCTCTTACGACTACCTACGTCACAGCCTCCAGATAAGGATATCTATCGCGAAGCCAAGCTATAGTCCAGAAAATTATTTACAGATTATTTGTAACGATAGGATGATGTGATGTTGTGCAACGTGATTAGTTGCTATCCATGCGTAGAAGTGCGTGGGTAAGTAGTTGAAATCTACAAAACAGGAGATTTGCAATCCGATTACTTAGTTGTTTCCTGACTTTCTGTGCGAGCAGATCGTTCTCTGTGCGGCGTCTTTCAGTTTTTGGTGTAGTGCGTTTAAAGTAGTGGAAAGTAAATGTCCCCTTCTCAGTGTGTGTACCTTGCTCAGCTTTTCTGAAATAACATAAAGCCTACAAATGAGAGGTTTAGTTCGTAGCTACTTTTCGAAAATCTAGACAATAACAATTCGCTAACAAACGTGGGAATGATTAATTATACCGAAGAAGAGCAACGGCTGAGCGGTGGATTTCTCATGCCAATTTCGTAACCGTTTGGTGATAATATAGTGGTAATTGAAATCCGCAACCTTTCTGATTAAACTAAAGAAAATATGTTTTAAAAAAGGAAATATGTTTTTTCTTTAATACAGTCGAACCTGCCCTAACGGACACCCTTATTCAGCGGACATCTCCCTATGTGGACAATTTTCCTCGGAACCGATTTTATTTTACATAAGACAAGTGTTAAATTGGCCTCATTTAAGAGGACACCTCGAACTCCGGACAGCGGACATCGCCATTTGTCCCGTCCACTTGACTTAAGCGGACACTTTACATGTTCCAAGACTATTTATTACGCCGGATCACATGTCACCCTTTCTTTAAACCATTCTTCAGACATAAGGAAATCCCTTTTGAATGTTGGTACTATTTCGAGTGCAAGGGGGGAGAAAGTACGTCGGAATGCAGTTCTACCTAATGGAGGCCTATTCTGAGAATTCTAATTGCCCAGAAATGCTGCCAGAGATTGTTGACTCACAAGTTACCTGGGTATTTTCCTCCGTTCTTGCATCATTCTATTCATAACTCGGATTGTCACTGATAAGGTCGAGCTCACGTAGTCAACTTGAGAAGGAAAAGACAGTATAGGCACTAATTAGTGAGACAGAAATACCGTACTTCTCTGCTAAACATGAGTAACAAGGGATGATCGTGTTTAGATCTCGAGGCAAGAAGAAATGTGATTATAGAAAGTGACAAGGGACTTTCAGTGAGAATTTGTGTGTCACGCTGGACCGCGAGTACGGCGAGAACATTATGGAACCATTTAACAGACTTTAGTCCGTTTTCGAGAATATTGCTGTTATGAAAACATGTGCTAAATTTACACGGACGAAGCTTCACTATTACTTCTCGAAGCTGTAATGTTTGTAAATGATGTAAAATCACTTATAATAATTCTCTATTAAATAATAACACAGAAATGACTTAGAATAATAAAAAATAAAGATATGTATGCTTATATTTAAAGTGGATGTTCTTTGTTGTTAAAATGTTCGATTACTTTTACAAACTTGTTTTAGCGGACACCTCCCGTAACGGGTATTTTTCCTCGGTACCGACGGTGTCCGTAGAAAGGAGGTTTGACTGTAGCTAGTTACGAGAATAATTCTTGCTAGAGGCTTTACGTCGCACCGACACAGATAGGTCTTATAGCGACGATGGGATAGGAAAGGCTTAGGAGTTGGAAGGAAGCGACCGTGGCCTTAATTAAGGTACAGCCCCAGCATTTGCCTGGTGTGAAAATGGGAAACCACGGAAAACCATTTTCAGGGCTGCCGATAGTGGGATTCGAACCTACTATCTCCCGGATGCAAGCTCACAGCCGCGCGCCTCTACGCGCACGGCGAGAATAATTCTCAAACATGGTTTCTGTTAGACATGGAGTTAAAGCAAAGTTACCTTTTCTTCTTACCGGAAAGAAGATTGTGATCTTAATTTACTAAAACAATATAAATTGGTAATGTAATATGAACGATAGGAAGCGTTACGAACAAATGGCAAATAAGTTAATATGGGAAGGACAGCTGATTTAGAAACTAATGGACGCAACTAGAGGAAAGAATATTTTGGCCGTCGTGCTGGTAACACCAAATGAGCTCTATAGGGAAACCGAAGTAATAAATGGTATTAGTGATCACGAAGCTGTCTTTGTGGTAGTTAAAAATAAATGTGATAGAAAGGAATGTCCTAAAAGTAGGACTAAAAGGCAGTACCATATGGCTGATAAATCAGGCATGAGGGAGTTATCAACGATGAAATTGAATCGGTGGAAAACGTTAAATAAAAATGTAAACAGACTCAGGTATGGGTTTAAAGCAATTGTTGAGAAATATGAAAACAGGTTGTTACTTTTAAAGGTGGTGACGAATGGTAAAGACCCACTATATTATAACAGAGAAGTAAAGAGACTAAGAAGGAGCTGCAGGTTGAAAAGAAATAGAGTTAGAAATGGCTGTGGAAGTAACGAGCAATTTAAGAACTTACTAAGATATTGAATCTAGCAAAGAAGTCAGCTAAGGATAACATGATCGAGCTCGATAGCTGCAGTCGCTTAAGTGCTGCCAGTGTCCAGTATTCGGGAGACAGTAGGTTCGAACCCCACTGTCGGCAGCCCTGAAGATGGTTTTCCGTGGTTTCCCATTTTCACACCAGGCAAATGCTTTGTCTGTACCTTAATTAAGGCCACGGCCGCTTCCTTCCCACTCCTAGCCCTTTCCTGTCCCATCGTCGTCATAAGACCTATCTGTGTCGGTGCGACGTAAAGCAACTAGCAAAAAAAGAATGATAACATGATGGCATGCATAATTGGTAGTCATATAAATTTTAGTGAAAAATGGAAGGGTATGTATAGGTTCTTTAAGGCAGAAACAGGTTCCAAGGAGGACATTTCAGGAAACATTGATGAACAAGGGGAGTGTGTATGCGAGGATCTTCAAAAGTCAGAAGTATTCAGTCAGCAGTTTGTAAAGGTTCTTGGTTACAAGGATAACATCCAGACAGGGGAGGTGACTGATAATAAAGACGTACTAAAATTTACCTATCACAACAACAACACTTATAATAAGATACGGAAGTTGGAAAATAGAAAAGAAGCTGGAATTGATAAGATTTTGGAGGATAAACTAAAGACAGTGGGTTGCGAAACAGTGCCATATCAGAAATACTTAATTGATTATTGTTTGCATGAAGGAGCTATACCAAATAAATGGAGAGTTGCTATAGTAGTCCCTGTGTATAAATGAAAGAGTGGTAGACATAAAGCTGAAAATTACAGGCCAGTCGGTTTGACACGAATTGCATGTAAGCTTTGGGAAAGCATTCTTTCTGATTATATTAGATATGTTTGCGAAATTAATAACTGGTTCGAGAGAAAACAGTTCGGGTTTAGGAAAGGCTATTCCACTGAAGCGCAACTTGTAGGATTTCAGCAAGGTATAATAGATATCTTGGATTCATGAGGTCAAATGGATTGTATCGCGATTGACCTGTCTAAGGCATTTGATAGGACGGATCATGGAAGACTACTGGCAAAAATGAGCGCAAGAGCGCAATATGACTTGATAAAAGGGTGACTGAATGGGTTGCTCTATGTATTTATAGAAAATAGATCCTAGAGAATTAGAGTAGGCGAAGCTTTATCTGATGCTGTAATAATTAAGAGGGAAATTCCTCAAGGCAGTATTATTAGACCTTTATGTTTTCTTATATATATATATATATATATATATATAAATGATATTAGTAAAAAAGTGGAATCAGAGATAAGGCTTTTGCGGATGACGTTATTCTGTATAGAGTAACAAATAAGTTACAAGATTGTTAGCAACTGTAATACGACCTCGATAATGTTGTGAGATGGACAGTACACAATGGTATGATGATGAACGGGGTTAAAAGTCAGGTTGTGAGTTTCAAAAATAGGAAAAGACTTCTCAGTTTTTATTACAGTGTTGATGGGGTGAAAGTTCCTTATGGTAATGATTGTATGTACCTGCCTGTTAATATAAGGAAAGGTCTTCATTGGAGTAATCACATAAATATGATTGTAAATAAAGGGTACCGATCTCTGCACATGGGTATGAGGGTATTTATGGGATGTAGTAAATATGTAAAGGGGAGGGCATATAAGGCTCTGGTGAGACCTCAACTAGAGTATGGTTCCAGTGTATGGGACCCTCACCAGGATCTTGATCCCACAAAGAAGCCAAACGGTATTGACCTACCGAGGAATATCTGGTGCCGTATCAACAGGTTAACGAATGGACATGGTTGTTACAATTACTTCAGGTACAAGTGGAGTTCGATCAGTTCACCAATGTGTGATTGTAACCTGGAAGAACAGACGATTGAACACCTGGTCCAATGCTGTCCTCTTCATTCGTACCCTGGCACTCCTGACGATTTGTTCGCTCTCACACCCTGTTTAACTGAATGGCTGAGAAGGATGGACTTTAAAGTTTGATTTTGCCTTGTATATATATATATCTATATTTTATAAAATCACCATACGGTTAAATAAATAAACCAGGATTACTTGTTTCAAGAACTGGAAACAATCCAAAGAAATTCAGCTCAATTTGTTCTGTGTGATTTCCGACAAAAGAGTAGTGTTACAAATGTGTTTCAAAATTTTGGCTGGGAAGACTTGGTAGAAAGGAGACGACTGCTCAACTAAATGGTATGTTCCGAGCTGGCAGTGGAAAGATGGAGTGGAAAGACATTAGTAGACGAATAACTTTGAGGGGTGTTTTTAAAAGTAGGAATTATCACAATATGAAGATAAAGTTGGAACTCAAAAGGACAATTTGGGGCAAATATTCATTTGTAGAAAGGGGAGTTAGGGACTGGAATGACTTACCAAAGGAGATGTTCAATAAATTTCCATTTTCTTTGCAATCATTTAAGAAAAGGCTAAGAATACAACACATAGGGAATCTGGCACCTGGGCGACTGCCCTAAATGCAGATAAGTAGTGATTGATGGAATCATACAAAATAATTACAAAGAATTATACGGAAGATAAGGGTCAGTTCATCCTTGGTCCATTAACCAAGAGAATGAAGACAGCATTGTGAACACTGCACCTTGACCGGTCTTTATATCAGTAACGAAATTTCCTGGAACTCTCGTTAAACAGAATTCAATTAATCAGAAACTGATTGTTAATAGAGACAGTCTTAAAATTCTGTTACTGCCGGGTATCGACTTATCATTTTTGTGATTGAATACTAATGCCTTGCCATTTCAGACTCAGATACCCTATCCATATCGAGGGAGGTGGATTCGTAGCTCAAAACGCGTAGATGTGAGCTTGTACTTGGATGTTGATGAGTTCGACTCCATACGTCATCAGCCGTTAAAATTGTTCTCCATGGTTACTCACCTTTACTCCTTGATTAAAACAATGGTTATTTCTTCCCTTTCCTAGCCCTGTCTCATATCAGAGAAAACTTTTAGAAACAATGAACAAATCACGCGTATCCTGGTGTTAACCCCAAAAGGAAAGATTAACTACAGCTGGCCACTCTCCCAGCTATGAAACAGGACCAAACTTTAGCACACAAAAGTAAACCACATGCCAAGAACAGAACAGTCTACTGCGTGTTCACCAATTACCAATGCACAGAGAGTTCATAAACCCGCCCTCTTTTCACGAAAGGCACAATTCTACGACATTCAAAAATGTTTAAGTTGTTATGTAACCAGAAGTGGTTCTTTGACTGCTAGAAAGGAGGAGCAACACAATATTACGGTCAAGTTGAGTCGTAAGATTAAAGCTTCCACAGCTTTACAACTTCAAATTGACCTCTCGTGTGAGCTGAAGCGTTGGAGTGGTTATTAAAGCGCTGCCAGTCCTTATCTGTCAGTGCCGCCGCTCGACAGCTTTAGAGCTTACTGAACGTGCATGGCCCAATTTGAATGGCTGATTCAGTCCTCTGCTCTGGAATCGGCCAGAAGATACATAAAAACCATTTGACCGCCTGGCAAAATGATTGGTATTTGAGAGTACAGTTAGTATGACAAAAGAAATGGGGAGGATAGGAGTTAATAACAACAACAATAATAATAATAATAATAATAATAATAATAATAATAATAATAATAATAATAATAATAATAATAATAATAATAACAAAGTAGTATACCAGGGGGGATTCTAAAACAATGGGTGCTTAGTCAGCATTTTCCCACGAGGTCATTGGCCCCTAATAGAAGGGGTAATGTATATTTGCAGCAGAGGTCATTGACCCCTAGTTATGTTGTAGGGCAATATACGTTCGCGGATTTTTTCGTACGAGAGCAAGCCTAACCTCACAGTCGCCATCTTGGAGGGGTCTAACCTAACAGGGCCTAGTTCTGCTGTCAGATTCCCCTCCCGAAGCCATATTTTGCGTATGAGAGCAAGAATAACCTCACAGTCGCAATCTTGCAGGAGCCTAACCTCACATTTACGGGCAGATGTCTTCACGACGCCAACAGTCGCCATTTTAGAGGGACCACACTCATTTTTACGGCTAGATGCCCGTCCCTACGCTATCTTGAGTAGTAGGGCCATGGGGATTCTCGCGACGCCATCTTGAATAGTTGGGCAATGTGGATTCGCGTAAGAGAGCAAGCCTAACCTCATGGAGGTGCCTAACCTCACTTTGACGGCCAGATGCCCTTCCCGACGCCATCTTGTGTAGTAAGACAAAGGGGATTTACGGATTTTGCCGACGCCATCTTGAGTAGTAGGGCGATGAGGATTCATGTAAGAGTGGCCTAACTGCGCAGGGCCTAGTTTTACGGTTAGATGCCCTTCCCGATGCCCGTTTGGAGGGCCTTAACTACTCCTAGCTCAGTTTTACGGTCAGATGCCATTCCCGTCGCCATTTTGATTCTCCCACAAGAGGAGGCATATATGGCCTAACCTAGCTTTACGGCCAGGTGCTCTTGCCGACGTAATCTTGGAGGGACTTAACTACAAAGGGCCCAGTTTTTTGGTCAGATGCCCTACCCGTTGCCGGTTTTGGGGGCCTAAGTACACAGGGTTCAATTTTCGTACGCAAAATATGGCGTCGGGAAGGGCATGTGACCGTGAAACTAGGCCATGTGAGGTTAGGCCCCTCCAAGATGGCGACTGTGAGGTTAGGCTTGCCCTCGTACGCAAAATCCGTGAACGTACATTGCCCTATTTCTAACTAAGGATCAATGACCTCTGCTGCAAACGTACATTGCACCTCTACTAAGGGTCAGTGCCCTCGTGGGAACATGCTGACTCAACATCCATTGATTTTTAATCCCCCTTACCGGGCGAGATGGCCGTGCGGTAAGGGGCGCGTGGCTGTGAGCTTGCATCCGGAAGATAGTGGGTACAAATCACACTGTCGGCAGCCCTGAAGATGTTTTTTCCGTGGTTTCGCATTTTCAAACCAGGAAAATGCTGGGGCTGTACCTTAATTCAGGTCACGGCCGCTTCCTTCCAACTCCTAGGCCTTTCCTATCCCATCGTCGCCATAAGACCTATCTGTGTCGGTGCGACGTAAAGCCACTAGCAAAAAAAAAAGAAGCTCCCTTGCTATACTACTTAATGATATTGGTTATATGTTTCATTAACTATGTTCGGATATCCTGAGTTATTTACGTGCCGAAATTTTGTACCACGGATCGGTAAATCTACCGGCATGAGGCTAGCGGGTATGAGCAGTTTCAAATACCACCGGACAGACCCAGGATCAAACCCGCCAACTAGATCTCCGAAAGCCAGGGCTCGACAGTTTGAGCGCTGAGACTTCTGGCTAGAATAAAGGCGTGCCCAAAATACATACAAAAGTTTCTCCCGTGCCAAGCTTGTAGTCTATGTGATTTACATTTTACTTAAAAAAAAAAAAAAAAAAAAATTAGGCGAAATGCTGTAAAAGGATTTAGCGTGTACCAGTAACTATAGTGGTGCATTCCATGACGTTCATCTTGCAATTTTGTAAGTTTAGCACTTTGTTCCCTGTAGCCGTTGTATGTGTAAAAATAAAAAAATCGCACTCACACCCACACACAGAGGACTGATTATTATACTGCTTTGGTTGCTGTCGTAGAAGAGAGTTACTTCGTTGATTTATTTTTTGTTTCCTCGCGTAGACGTAAAGAATATGATTATCTGTTTGTGCAAGGACGTGCCAATTTTGTACACCCAGAAATGTTTCACAGTACACCAACAAGCCCAACTTCCCTTGCTTTGCTCTGGTGAGACCTGTGGCGATGTAGCGCTATACTTAAGCCATAATACGATGTTGATGATCCTGTAGTTACGGTAGGTTAAGCTCTACTGTATACTTCCGTACTATTTGAGAACCAGAATGATATCGTCTCGTATAAATAGAACTAGCAAATGTACCCGTGCTTCGCAACGGTATTCTACATTGTACTCGAATACGGAAGTAAATACTGTACATGCAGTAAATTAGATTGTTTTAAAATTGCATGTCTCTTAGCGTTATTCGAGAAACAGCATGGGGAGGTCCCCATACGCTGTTTCCAATGTGAAGTGTTTATTACGGATTTGTGATATAATGGCAGGCTCACTTGCCTACTGCCATTTACAATCGAGTTGGGAAGTTTACATTATAATTGCAGGCCCCATTGCCTACTGCGTGGTCACAATCGATTTGGGGATTTTTCGTGAAAATGGCAGCCCCCTCTTCCTACTTCCAGACAGATAACAGTTGAGGAGTTTTTATTATAATGGCAGGCAACTACCCTACTATCAGTGGAAATTGAGTTGTGCAGTTATCATTATAATGTCAGGCCGCTTTCCTACTGCCAGAAGCTTACCGCCAGTCACACCAAGTTGGTGAGATTCCATCAAAATAGCAGGCCACTATGCCTAATGCCAGTCACATTTTAGATGAGGACATTTGTTTATAATTGCGGGCACCCTTGCCTACTGCCAAACACAATCGGGTAGGGGAGTTTTAAACAAAACTGCATGCTCCTTTGCCTTCTGCAAGTCAAATCGAGAAGTGAACTATTCATTACAATGGTAGGCCTTCCTTACTAATGCCAGTTACACAGGAGTTGGAGAAGGACCCCATTCCTACTGCCAGTCAAATTCAGCGTGGGGAGTGCTGATTACAATAGCAGACACACCCTTTCTCGATCGCTACAAATCGACATCAGTGAATATATATAGATCGATATACGAAAGTATATGCTTGTTTACAATATTGCAGACCTTCATTTACAGATTAACTTCTGCTAAACGTACGTCATATCGACAAAGGATTATACCATAAGACACCGGATTTAGCTGCCTAAATGGCTGGTCCTATGATATCTCATCTATTCTTGGGTCAGATTGAGTTAGAAACGTTGAACAGGGTAAAGTATTTGTAAGATTATCTCACATTGCATTACTTTTCGGATAATTATGTGACAGCTACATACACATCAATGGCTCACATATGGCTACTGGGTGGGCCAATTTTCGTGAAAAGTTTGATGATTCTATATTTCCTATAAGTGATCGAAAGTATGAATTATGCCTGTAAAAAGTCCAAATTTACTTAACATCGATTAATAGAGAAACATCAAACGTAAAAAGGATACAGATACGGCAAAACGTCATAAGACCAAGGTTCTAGATCATTCCACTTTAAACGGAGAGTGTGCAATCCGTTATGTAATAGGACTTCCCGAATGTCTGCACCATCATTAAAATTACCTCCATATTTCAATATACTTCGGGGATAAAAGTGAAAAATAGGAAGATCTTGGAAGTTTTCCGCCCGTTACAGGCTAAAAGGTATATTTTTTGTCAAATTTCCATTTACTTTTTCGTCTGGCAGATTATGCCGCAATCTGGATTTTGGGCGAGGAGGGTCAAAATTAGGACTTTCAGGAAACTGAACTAAAAAATATTCAGATGGTCATTATTAGCCCTTAAACGGGTACTGTGCGAAAATTTCGCCCAAATAGTCAATGTAGAGGCACACAGTCGTTACGATTTTATTTATATTGATAGATAAGGTATCTGGTCCACGTACAACACCTTTTGGGCTATGTCCGCTGGACTTAACCTGAAAAACTGACCATTCATGATATCTCCCTTATTAATCCTCCTGACGAAAAAAATGCACATGAAAAGAAATTTTTAGAGATGGAATTCCATCACGTTTTGTCGATTTCCAGTCTGGTTGGTCTTGCACTGTATATATTGTGGGAGAGTAAAATAACAATTTCGGTTCCCTATAAACCACCAGTCCATTCCGGGAACATGAAATGTTATAGACCTTTAAAACCTACCTTTGGACAGATGGATGCTAAAAATAAAGTTTGGTTCGAATATCTTCAGTAGTTTTCAAGTTGTAAGAAATACGCTTTACACGCACCCGTTCTTGAGTTAAGTCCGATGGGACTTGTACCGAAAAACGGTCCGTTAACGATATATCCCTTATTAATCCACGTATCGAAATGATGCACATGAGAAAAAAGGTTTAGAAATTAATTTCTATTAAGTTTTGTTGTGTATATTTTGTGGGAGTGCAAAATCATGGTTTCGGTTTCGTATAAACCCCCAGTCAGTTCAGGGATTTAGAAACAATAATTACGCACGGAAAGGTGAATTCTAAATATGAAGTTGGGTGGAAATATATCCATTAGATTCTAGCACCCGCGTACATACGGAATAATTAAGGAAGAAAATAATAAAGAAAGTTGAAATTAATAGAAAATGGATTATAACTGAGGATAGGCGGATAACGACAAATATGTAAATGCCAAGTGACTGTATTGGAAAATAAAATGACCTCAAAAAATATGCTGGTGTGAGTTATGGATATAATAAAGTGGTAACAGAGGAGAAATTTAGGCGCAGTGATTCGTAGGTAAACAGATAAGAAGATGACTAATGATGTTATTATTGAGCTATTGGAGGACGGTTATAACCTCCAACGATATTCCGCCATTTTCCCCCAGATAGGCCGATTGACGCCTCTCTTGCCTTCTATCCAAGGAACAACCACGAATTTAAAAGCATGATGAGGAAAATGGCAATACGTTACTTCCCTACTGGCATGCAGTCAGATACGTTGCCATGGTAACCTGTAGGTTCGTTGTCGGTCTGTTGGTCACTAAATGCAGAAAATTGTAAATTTCTCCGTCATGTGAAGAGTAAGGTAAATTATGAACATAACGAAAGTTGTTTATAATGAAGAGACGTTTCACGTACGGTAACGAAGTTTACAGAAAATCAATAGTATAAGAGAAAATGGAGGAAAACCGAACTCGTTTTCCTATAAAATCCCCGTCTATTCAAAAATTTTATAAAATGATATGCATACCGAAACCTTCCCCGGGATGAGTATACTCTAAATACGAAGTTTGGTTGCAATCTATCTAGCCGTTTCGACGTGATGGTGGAACAGACAAACAGACAAACAGACAGACAAACAGACAGACAGACACGAAAAGTAAAAACCACCGATTCGGTCGTGAGTTGACCTAAAACGGAGAAATGTCTGAAAAATAGGCAAAACAAAAGCAATTACAGACAGCGGACCCCCTACAATTTTATTTATATAGATGAGTGATAAGCATGAGCACGTTGAAAAGTGCAGACTTCCACTTCGAGGTTCATAACTCCTAAACGCTGCATGATACTAACAAACGGTTTGCGCCATCAGGCGCCACATTTATCGCTCTACATGTTGCTTTCTTTACCATTTCCTCGTATCTCCCCTATTTAGTGGGTAAATTGAGTTCAAAATTTGAATAGGGTGAAATTTGGGTACATTTGTAACGTTTTACATTACTTTTTGCCTACGTATATATAAGCTAGAATCATGAAATTTGGTCCACATATGGCCCGTGATTGTGCCAATGTGCGAACTTGATGATCCTATCGTTCATATAAGTGTGTCAAACAATGAAATATACTTGTAAAAATCACCAAATTTACGAAGAATCCAGAAATACGGCCAAATCTAACGTATAAGGCAGAGAGATACGACAAAATGTCATAGGACCAAAGTTGTAGATCACTCCGAATTGAAGGGAGATTGTGCCATCCGTTTTGTGATACGACTTATCGTTTAGCCAACAAATAGCACAAAAGGAATGTCTGCACAGTCATTAAAATTGCCTCCATATTTCGATATCTTTGGGGGGTAAAAAGTGAAAAATTTGCACATCTTGGAATTTTTCCGTCGGGTAGGGACCAAAAGCTATAATTTTACCAAATTTCAATTTTCTACCTCGTCTGGCAGGTTATGCCGCCATCTTGATTTGGGGGGACGGGGGATAAAATTTAGGAAATTCCCGAAAATTTTTAAGCCCACGAAACCTATAGGTTGTCGTTTTGGATAAATTAGACGACTGCGTTCTTATACTGAGCCCAAAATTTGAGGCCCCCCAGCGTGCCCCCTTGAGGGAATTTTGAGAATTTTCGATTTATCAAGGGATCCTGGGGTCATCAGCTTCTCCCGTACCAAGTTTCAAATTTCTGAGATTTCTGAAAGTGCCTCCTTAATTCACGTCCTTTTTCATTTTTAAATATTTATACATCGCTCCCGACCGACTTGCTTTTATATAATATAAATGATGATCACATTATAAATTCCAATCGGATTACTTGCATGCAATTATTTCCTTCTGTGATCTCAACTGTGTGACGTCAATTCCATTATACTTCTCGGGACACCCGTTTGTCAGTTTTTACTCCCCGAACACTCCGATGACAAAGAAGCGAAATTTTCTGATGAAATTATATTAGAACACGGGTTTGTTTCAATTTCCGAAATAATTTAAATATAACTAGTAAAGATACCGTAAGCCTCCATGGTTCAGGCGGCAGAGCGCCGGCTTCTCAACGCCGGGTTCCGTGGTTCGAATCTTGTCACTCCATGTGAGATTTGTGCTAGACAAAGCTGAGGCGGGACAGGTACTCTGGGTACTCCGGTTTACCCTGTCATCTTTCATTCCAACAACACTCTCAAGTATCATTTCATTTCGCAATTTCTATCCTCACCGCTAGATATGGGCTTCAGTCATTCCATTCCTGACCTGGTTGAATGACTGGAAACAGGCTGAGGATTTTCAAAGATACCGTGAATATTAAGATATACGAAAATTCTGACAAGGGTTCTGTTACTCAGTCAAATCGTTGGTTAAGGGATCAAATGGGGATTATTTTGACACAATCTATGAGGGAGCAGCAGAAATAATATGATCTTCAACTCGTAGGAAAGTGTGCATGTTTATCATAATAGAATGGTAGTACTAAATAGCAGAGATTTTATAGTGAAAGCAGAGAAGAGCTTCCAAACTGCACAATATGTCTGTGATTGTATGCTTTACACTTAATCTGATATTCAAGGGATAAATGCAGCTTTGAGTTATGTGTACTTTAAACAAGAAGGTTCCATTATGTGCCATGTTTGTGAGCGGACGTTATTCCCCTTCTCAGAATAGTCCGTCGCTTAAGAGAAGCAGCATGCTAAGGCTTTGTAGTTAAGATAGCTTTTATGTTCGTCTGTTACTATTATTGACCGAACTCTACGGCTTAACGTAATGAAGGACCCAGGTTTAAGCTGTATGAATGTCAAACGCAGCCTGGCTGTAATGATGTAATTATGGCTTATCTAGAGACGAAAATTGCATTGGTGTCTTAGTGCACACAACTCTGGAAATTGCATAGTTCAAGATTATAATTACAGTATAAACTCAGTCATTTAACTATAATGCTGCTCTTTTAATGCGGTGTTCAAACAAAAGTGCAACTCTCCATATAATTAGCTCAGTGCGAATGACTGACAATAAGCAGAGATAAGTCTTGTATCTCCCTCTGTGAACCAGTGTGACCTCCTGGAATCCATTATCGTAGGTTAAAGCCTGGCAGAGGTAGTTGTATTCTTGAAGGGCATATACAAGTGTACACGAGGTAGACATATAAAATATATCAGGTTGTTGGGTAATTATGTTTTAAGTTTACTGTATTATCACACTATAGTAAGTGATCCTTGCCACCGGATATTTCCCAATTACGATGTAATAATAATAATAATAATAATAATAATAATAATAATAATAATAATAATAATAATAATAATAATACACTTTAGCTTTTTCTTTACAGTTTGCTTTATATCGCACAGACACAGTTTTTTTACAGATAGGTCTTATGGCGACAATGAGATAGGAAAGGCCTAAAAGTGGAAGAAAGCGGCCATAGTCTTATTTAAGGTACAGCCCCAGCACTTGCAGGCGCAAATTGGAAAACTACGGAAAACCATCTTCAGGGTTGCCGACAGTGGGGCTCGAACCTACTCTCTCCCGAATGCAAGCTCACATCCGCGCGTCCCTAACCGCACGGCAGTCTCGCTCAATAGAGAGACCTTATGGCAACAATGGGATTGGAAAGGGCTAGGGATAGCAAGGAAGCGACCCCGGCCTTAATTAAGGTAAAGTGACAACATTTGTCTGGTGTGAAAGTGAGAAGCCATGGGAAGCCACAATCAGAGCTGCAGAGAGTGGGGTTCGAACCCACTATCTCCCGAATGCAAGCTGAAAATTGCTTACAGCTACTTGCTCGATAACAACACATTTAGTGTTTATTTGACAAAATTAATTAAAAGTCAACCATAAATCATCCGAATATAGGTCTGATTTCGCTGCCATCCGGTGGAATAAATTGGAACGTTGAAATTGACACACATGCAGTCTAAATAACACCAAATGGAATTTTTTGAATATGACAGGGGAGGCCATACGATTATTTTTGTTACTTTTTATCTTATTTTACATGGGGGAATATTTATCATATTGATTGATGTGCGACAGGACTTAAGACACGTAATAGTGAGGTGGGAGAATATTACGAGGGCAGATCAGAAAATAAGTTGCACTTCCCAGTTATGGCCATTTATTACACCACCTATACAACAGCAACACGACTATAACGACAAACGTTGTCCCTTGTGCTCATCGGTGAGAAGACGTGGGACCCATCTTTGACACAGCTTACGATATCCAAGGTCCTCGTGAACAATGGCGAACACACTGCCATACGACATGTTCAGCTGCGTCGCGATTTATCTCAGTTTAATGCGCCGGTTCTGTCTAATGATCGCATTCACACTGTTGACCTTTGCACGGGTCCTGGACGTTGCGGGCCTGCCTTCGCGATGGTTGACCGTGATATCCGTGCGTCCGGCTTCGAATTGCTGACACCACTTTATGATGCTTTGCCGGGAAATGGCCCGCTCCCCATACACAGCACTAATTTCGCGATGAATGTCGGTGCAATTCTTCCTTTTGGCCCATAGGAATCGGATTGTCGTACGCACCTCATATTTGGAGTGAACGTCCAGTTGACGCGCCATTACATTTGGCCGCTATTCACACAATACTATGCTGCCTCCGTGGCTCAGACGGCAGCGCGTCGGCCTCTCACCGCTGGATACCGTGGTTCAAGTCCCGGTCACTCCATGTGAGATTTGTTCTGGACAAAGCAGAGGCGGGACAGGTTTTTCTCCGGGTACTCTGGTTTTCCCTGTCATCTTTCATTCCAGCAACACTCTCCATTCTCATTTCATAGCATCTATCATTCATTAATAAATCACTTTGGGAGTGGCGACCCCATCGTACTAACAGCCTATATCTGCTTCATTCATTACATCCCTGACCCGGTCAATGACTGGAAAACAGGTTGTAGGTTTTCATTTTCATTTTTCACACAATACTAGACGAGACACCACAGCGACCTGCCTAACAGACGTGTGGGCAGTGTCTGTCCCTTTCTCCGCTGTGCCCACGTTTCGACACACAGCGCGCTACTGCGGCGCGTTAGTGCAACTAACCTTTTGATCCACCTACGTATAAATGAATGAAATTGGTAGGCTTTGTCATTTACATGACTGGTATAAATTTCGGAGTGAAACGTTGGAAAACATCTAACTTCTCATAATTACTAATATAATATGGTTATTTATATTCGAGACAAATTATGTCAAGTTAGACTCTACTGTATTATTGCAAAATAACTACACTTCCGACAAAGTCAGTGATTTTGGCAAGTTCTCACACTTCTCGCTGTTCTATTCCCTACGGGAAGATGATACGGGATCTATGAATTTTAATTTATACACTGAACGTTAAGGTTCCTAGTGAAGTGTAATAGTACAAAATGAAAATCCACAGCCTGTTTCCAGTCATTTGATCGGGTCAGTAAAGGAATGAATGAAACCCCATCTGGCGACGAGGATAGGAAGTGTGCCGGCTGCCGAAGCCTGTAGGACTCCTCCGGGGCAATGATAAATGACTCACAGATGAGATGAAATGTTAATGGAGAGTGTTGCTGGAATGAAAGGTGACAGGAAAAAGAGGAGTACTCGGAGAAAAACCTGTCCCGCCTCCGCTTTGTCCAGCACAAATTTCACATGGAGTGACCGGGATTTGAACCGCGGTACGTGAAGTATAATAGTAAATTAGTAATTTAAAACAAGCCCGGTTCCGCGGTGTAGGGGGAAACGCGTCCGGCTGTCATCCGGCGGCCCCGAGTTCGATTCCCGGCTGGGTCACTGGTTTTTAATTGTGAATGATTAACATGCCTGGCCTGGAGACTGAGTGTTTGTTTCGTCCTTAACGTTCCTTTTCTCACATTCAACACTCTACACTTCCTCCATTCCAATCACACGCAGGTTCATATCACATGGTGCAAGTAGGGGCATAGGATCTCTATAGCTCGACGCCCCGAACAAATAGCAATTATTAAAATTAAAGCAATATCCAAAACGGAAGTTGCTCTGCCAGACGTTGTTCTGTTAGAATCCGGTCAGTTGTGACGAGCAGTGATCGACTTAGTCGGCTAGGCTGCTCACTTTGTTAGTTTTTTCTGCCGTCTGTCTAGTCTTATAGGCTGGCTCCCATTTGGTCCAACGCCCCCTCCCCCACCCCCCTCAGAAACCATCAGGTCTGCTGCTGTACTGGCCAGTGCAACAAGTAACCAATTCGTATAGAGCACTAAGTTAACAAAATCAATCTGTAATTTCCAATCGTACGAAGGCTTCAAAACTCCTAGTGAATTTCACTGTGTCAGCATTTCTAGCCTGCACACCCCTACCGGCGGACAGGATTTGAGGCACTGTTTCTTGCTTGATTCATGCTTCTTCCAAGGATGATGTCATATGAATCTCTGTAGACGATTCTCAAACAATAACTGAAGATAACTCACACTGTGGTGAATGTAGGTGCTTAACAAAGGGAGAAGGAGCAAATATTGATCAATACGAAGCAGGATGAAACAGCTTAGTGATCTATTAGTAGTTTTGAGGGACTTTCCGTATTAAGTCGTATCCCAATAGTCACTAATGGTATTACTCACATCCTTTCAAGCCCAGATGTGATCAATCTTTCAACACTTCTCTTTGCACTTTGCCGTTCTGTATCGAGTTACCGTACTGGAAACTGCAGTTCTATGACTTACTTAGTGCGAAATATGCTGTAATATAGTGTACTGGTGACCTTATTACACCTCGCTTGAGGAAGATAAATTGTTCACAGTGAAGTTTCATGAAGGAAGTTCACGTTAATGTTTAACACGGATAAATAAGTTTAAACTGAATACATATTTACATATGCATGTGTGAACATTAGAAGACAATATGTTGGAAAACACCTAGGACTGCTCTATCATTCATATTTATACCAGGTCCACCCTCGATTCTTTCGGAGTAGCGAATCTCTCGATCGTAGCCAGCGTATTTTCAACTCTCATCAGTTACCACTGTACTTCTGAGGAATATACGTAGGTCGAGTCATAAGTCATGGCAACTAGTTTTTTTTTTCTCGCGAACACGAGACAACACGGACAATCTAAGATATGCATTTGGAAACGTACGGTATGTATTTGCGTATGATGCCACTAGATGGTGTATGTAAACAACAGTGCGAATCTAAGCATGCCCCAAAGTTGAGTGCGTGAGTGAGAGCAAGCAGGAGCCCGAGATCGTAGGTTGTTCCACACCCGCATTATTCGCCTGATCTGAGCCCATGTGACTATGATCTAATCCCCAAAGTCAAGAAGCCATTACGTGGACAACGGTTTGCTATCAAAGAGGACATCGTAACAGCATTTCGGAGAGAGGTGTCACACGTTAGCGATACACATGCAGCGAATGATATTCAGCGGTGCCCCCACCGTTGGCAACGCACAGTGGAAACCTTGGGTGATTATTTCGAAGGTCTGTAACCAGTGGAGACCTGTCCTTTGAACGTAGTCTTGTGTATTTGCTGTCTATACAATAATAAAACAATGTTTACCAATGGCCTGTGTTCTGTCACTTTCCTACGAGAATCTCCTGAAGTCAGAATTTGTCTTCAGGCACTGTGCATAAGTACATGACCTACATTTCCAAATGCATATCTTAGAAGTTCCTTGTTGTCTCCTGTTCGCGAGGAAAAAAATAGTTGCCATGACTTATGACTCGACCCTCGTTATTGTTGTATTTAATGTAGAGAAATACCTTTCTCATTCCACAGTAGTCATTGGTATTGTTAGAGTATTATTTTCAACAATAGCATATTCGAAAATACAGGTCAGTGAACTGTGAATCTTACTTCTTTTCTTTTTCTCCGTCACAGTTTGCTTGTGACCGAGCTCTCTCACTACACCTGGCCGTTTCTCCAACGTAAACAGCTAACGGCAACTTTTGGAGACCAATTTAAGACGTCTCCTACAGCAACACAGTCGTTGTCACCAGGAGCTGATATATATAATTTTACGCTTTATTCTGAAGCCATATTTCGCAGTTTAGAAGTACAGTACTAGTCACCATTTTTATGAGCTCAAAACTGACTCCTGTGTGTAATGTATTGAGAACACACACAATTGGGGAGAACACGTGACTCTGCCACTTATTCTCCTTCTTATAGAGAAATGTGTTAATTTCTAACAAATCTTTTTTTGCTAGTAGGTTTACGTCGCACCGACACAGATAGGTCTTATGGCGACGATTCTAACAAATCGCTCGACTTCACATACGAGTATATCCATAAAATGTGTGTGTCCCTAAATTTTACTTTCTCCTTCATACATTCAAATTCAAAAAAATGGTTCCGTTCAATTTTTGTCTGTGTCTCTATCTGTTTGCTTGTTTAGCCCGACATCGCGGAGAAATGACAAAATATAATATATCGATAGGTACTTTGTATTTACTGTAGGTTGAGCAATAGTGCAGTAGTGCGATAGGCTATATATCCATTCTTAGTGACATAGTATTAACAAATGATTCTGATATGTTTATATTTTACATAATAGTTACATTTTTACATTGCAAAGTATGTTTCATAAGAGCCTAATTTAAAGTGATAAATGTTAATCCAGCATTATTTACAGTAAGTAAGGGTTATTCTGCCCGAAGGCAGGTCCGAACCCCCGCAGAGGTGTTCCTGAGCCGGAGTTTACGTGCGGTAGGGTGGCCAGTTCCTTTCCGCTCCTCCATTCCCTTACCCCCTCACCAACAGCGCGTCGCAACCCATCCAACTCCTGACCACGTCCAATGTTGCTTAACTTCGGAGATCTCACGGGATCCGGTGTTTCAACACGGCTACGGCCGTTGGCTTATTTACAGTAACAGGGAAATATTTCTTTCCATTTATTTCGTTTTTTGTTGCTTGCTTTCTTGCTTTCATTCTTAATAGAGTAAAACAAACTGGTCGCCAATGTTTTTTTTATATTCAATGACACACTTTACATGGCTATTTTAAAATTTTAACTATAAATATAAAGTATTTTAATGATGATAGAATTTAGTTTCCTAAAGCCGGTTGAAATAAAATATTTTCTTTTGTGCTAATTTTAATTTCGTGTGGCCATTTCTAGCCGAGTGCAGCCCTTGTAAGGCAGACCCTCCGAAGAGGGTGGGCGGCATCTGCCATGTGTAGGTAGCTGCGTGTTATTATGGTGGAGGATAGTGTTACGTGTGGTGTGTGAGTAGCAGTGATGTTGGAGACAGAACAAACACCCAGCCCCCGGGCCATTGGAATTAACCAATGAAGGTTAAAATCCCCGACGCGGCCGGGAATCGAACCCGGGACCCTTTGAACCGAAGGCCAGGACGCTGACCATTCAGCCAACGAGTCGGTTCTTTTGTGCTGATACAAGTTGTATCTGTACTTGCTTACTATCGTTGTGTGAATCATCAGCAAAATTTTTAAATATTTCTTTAAAATTTTATGGTGACTCTGGAATTCCACATTTCTTTAGACTTTAAAATTTTTCACCGCATATCTTACAAATCGTATGCAACGTGTTATAGCACAAGATATTGCTTCACAGTGGTGACTCCGGAAGCTATGAAACCCCCAGGGTTTTGTTCATGGTGGTCTTTTGTTTGGCATTTATATTAATGACATCTCTTTAGTAATAAAATTAATAGATATCACCTTTATGCGGATGATCTCCAAGCTTACTGTCAGGTTGGTATTAAAGATATATCGAACGCGATACGAGATGAAAACATCGACCTCCAACAACTCAGTATATATGCCAGTGATAACGTTCTCCTTCTCAACCCCCAAAACAACTATTATAATCGTTTGCGCCGTGTGTGTCAGCCGCTGTGTATGACGCTCCTATGTGGAATGTTTCAATATATGCTAAGCAGGTTGACACTGCGGTCAACTTCGTGTGAATGTGGTGCTGAACAAGACCCAAGCCACCTACTTCTCTGTCCCCTCCTGGACAACCCACGCATATGACAAGATGTTTCTAGAGGAAACAACAAGGCCATCCAGGCTGAATTTTTGGGGGGGGGGCACTGGGAGTGCTGATCGGACACAGAAATGAATGATTGAATTCTCTGTCTCTAAATCACACTACTCCTCCAGTGACTTTAAATGCAACTGTAATTTCGTTTAGTTCTTTTTTTGCTAGTAGCTTTACGTCGCACCGACACAGATAGGTCTTATGGCGACGATGGGACAGGAAAGGCCTAGGAGTTGGAAGGAAGCGGGCGTGGCCTTAATTAAGGTACAGACCCAGCATTTCCCTGGTGTGAAAATGGGAAACCACGGAAAATCATCTTCAGGGCTGCCGACCGTGGGATTCGAACCCACTATCTCCCGGATGCAAGCTCAAAGCCGCGCGCCTCTAAACGCACGGCCAACTCGCCCGGTAATTTCGTTTAGTAAATCAATGAAGAACCTTGGTATGACTGAGTGAAACTCCTGACTGGTCTGCACATGAATGCAATGCATGCAGAAAGATGTACGCGACGCTACACACACTGAAATGGTTAATGGACATTTTGACACAAGACGTGATGATAAAACTTATTTGGACTCTTATACTACCAATACTTGACTATTGCGGCGTGGGCATCGTTGACGCAAGTAGTGAACGTACCATAAAATTGCAACGAGCATTGAACTCTGTTCCTCGGATTTGCTTTCAACTTGAGTTACAATTCTCACGTAACTCCTAGCAACAAGCTGAAACCCGATGATGATGATGATGATGATGATGTTTGTTGTTTAAAGGGGCCTAAAATCGAGGTCATCGGCCGCTAATGGTGTGAAATGCAATGACAATTTAAAACTCCAAAATCATCTACTGACCAGAATTCAAAACGTGATGATGAAGAATGAATGGATGAATATGAATTTGAAACAATCAGTGGATCCGACCCGCAATGCCCCCAGAAGCTAGCGTAAAACAACAGTATTATTGACCAAGGGTCTGCATCTAAAGCAAATCCTGAATCGATGATGCCTGTTGTCTAAAGGGGTCCAAAATCCAGGTCATCGGCCCCTCATAATTGTACTTATCGCTAGTAAAGTAGAACCATGGTATTTGTCATGTTGCGGTACATATCAAAAGTAGCGTAGACTCGCGGTATTCCACATATTATGATACTATTCACGGGTAATGTAATACGCACATGTAAGGCAGTCTATGGTGTTTCTCACATTGTGGCGCCCCTTACAGGCAACGCAAACCTATGGTGCTCCTGACATAGGTGTACTAATCACTGGGACTCGTACTATCTCGTAGTGTTCCTCACATAGTGGGTACTAATCATAGGCAACGCAGACCCACCGTGTCGCTCATATAGTCGAACTGATCACAGGCAACGCCCAGACCCGAGGTGTTTCTAACATGATGGTACTGAAGAATGAAATGAAATGGCGTACGGCTTTTAGTGCCGGGGGTGTCCGAGGGCACTCGCCGGGTGCAGGTCTTCTGATTTGACTCCCTTAGGCAACCTGCGCTTCCTGATGAAGATGTAATGATGATGAAGACGACACATACACCCAGCACCCGTGCCAGCGAAATTAACCAATGGTGGTTAAAATTACAGATCCTACCGGGAATCGAACCCGGGACCCCTCGACAAAGGCCAACACACTAACCATTTAGCCATGGAGCCGGACATAATGGTACTGATTACTGGCAACGTAAGTCAGAGGTGTTCCCCATGCAGTTCTACTAATCACGGGTACTGTAAAACCCATCCTGATTCACACACTGTTGCTACTAATCGCAAACCTATTGTATACCTAACATAGTGGCACTACTCACAAATGCGGCCCATGGTGGTCCATGATTGATGGTACTAATTACAAGAAGTCTCATGGTCGTAATTCGATCATCACTTTGTCGCCCCTTTTAGTCGCCTGTTACGACAGGCAGGAGATACAGTAAGTGTATTCTTCGTCTGCGTCCCTTAACCACAGGAGATTGTGTGTTTGGTCGGCGAGAGCTCTTTTATTTTGCTTAAGTCCGCCGGCAATCCGGTTAGGGTTCCCTTAACCTCCACCTGGGACGCGCCACGTTATCACCTCTGCCCCTGCTACACCAGCGTAGTGAGTTCGTGGCTGAAACCCGAAGGGTTGCGAAAGTTACATATAGCCTACTGATCTCGGTGTATCGAACTCTAGATGAAAATCTTCTCCTATATATTTCTTCGAAATGTCTTGTTCTGTCCTCATTCCATAATCTTAATACTAGATCTGGGTCTTTCCTCGCTATTTTCGTTTACCGCTCTTCAAAGTGCAATAAATCTTTCGTTGTGTCTGGGTAGCGACTTTGGAATACACTTCCAGCTTATGTTAGGAACCGTAAGACGTAAACAAAATTTAAGATTGCTTGCAGAAACTTCCTTCTGAACAGCGCTGACTGTTTCGTGTGACTGGTGATGTGTGATGTGTGGTGTGTAAGTGACTGCGAATTCGAAATTAGAGTACGGTTTTATTTCTTAGAACTATTACTCATATTATTATTATTATTATTATTATTATTATTATTATTATTATTATTATTAATATTATTATTTTCGATGAGGCCTGCTAAGGACCACGTGTCAATTTCAATTCAGTTCTTCATACTTTGTTGTTTTCTCTTCCGCTCCTTAAAATATTCTTTCATCCTTTCAATATGCTGTTTCCTTCTGTCCTCCGACCACTTCGCACCAGGCTTCTTGTTCAATCTTCCTTGGAATCCTTCCATACTTACTACCCTCTTTCTAAAAAAATTTCTGTCCATAGTTTCTTCTTCTCTTATATTATTTCTTTCTAAATCTTTCTTTACTTCTTGACCAGCTAGTTGTTGCCTTTTTGTCCCAATGGTACTTGAAAATCCTTTTTGTTAATCTGGAATCATTCATTCTGTAAATATGTCCGAAAATTGCAATCTCCTTTTTCTTATGGTATCTGTTATGTTTTCTATGTTTCTTTTATTATTATTGTTGTTGACCGACACATTGGCTGAATGGTCAGCGCTGAGACCTTCTGTTCAGAGGGTCCCGGGTTCGATTCTCGGCAGGGTCGTGGATTTTTAATCACCTCTGATTAATTATTTTGGCCAGGGGACTGGGTGTTTGTGTTTGTCCAAACACTTTCCTCTTCATATTCAGACAACACACTACACTACCAACCACCACGCCATAGTGATTACATCCCCCATATAGGGTTGGCGTCGGGAAGGACATCCGTCCGTCAATATGGGGCAAATCCACATGTGCGACACAGGTGTGGGAAAAGCGGTAGAAAAAATTTTGTTATTATTATTATTATTATTATTATTATTATTATTATTATTATTATTATTATTACAAATAATACTGCGTGCGAGGGTAAATTTAATCTTTCATTTCAAGTTCATAGAATTTAGTAGTCACTGTTTACCGCCATACTTGTTTTATGACATACTAGCAAATGTACCCGTGCTTCGCTACGGTATTCTACATTGTACACGGATATAGGCCTGGAAGTAAATTACTGTACATGCAGTGAATATTTTTTTAAAAAAAATTGCATGTCTCTTAGCTTTATCCGATAAACAGTATAGGGAGGTCCACATACATTGTTTCCAATGTAAAGTGCGAGTTGAGCTGTTGTGATGATAACGGCAGGTCCACTTGCCTACTGCCATTCGCAATTGAATTGTTAATTTTCATTACAGTGCCAGGCCCCAAGGCCTACTGCGAGGTCAAAATCGATTTGGGAACTTCTCGTTACAGTTGAGGAATTTTTATTACAACGGCAGGCACCTTCCATACTGCCAGTAAAAATTGAGTTGTGCTGTTATCATTGTAATGACAGGCCCCTTTTCCCAATGCTAGTCAGTTTAATGCCAGTCACAACAAGTTGGCGATTTTCCATTATAATAGCAGGCCATTATGCCTAACATAAGTCACATTTTAGGCATGTAAATTTCTTTATAACGGCGGGAACTCCTGCCTACTACCAAAACACAATCCGGTAAAGGAGTTTCGAAAAAAAATCGTGCTCCCTTGCCCCCTGCCAGTCAAATCGAGAAGGGAATTATTTATACATTGGTGCACAAGAGTTGGAGAAGGACCCCCTTCGTACTGTCAGTCGAAGTCGATGTGGGGAGTACTGATTACAACAGCAGACGCCCTCTTGCTGATAGTCACTACCGACTTGTAAAGTATCAGTTGCAATGGCAGACACTCCTTCTAGATCGCTACAAATCGACTTCATCGAGTAAATATAGATCACCAAGCGAAAGTACAGTATATGGATATTTTATTTCATTTACAGATTAAATGCTGTTAAACAGTGCGTAATATCGACACACGGATTGTACGATAAGACAACTCATTTAGCGGTGTAAATGGCTGGGACTGTAAATACTGTCTCGTATCTCATCTATTTATGGGTAAGATGGAATAAGGAATGTTGAAGTGGATGAAATAAAGGTAAGGTAATCTCACAGTGCATTACTTCT
This sequence comes from Anabrus simplex, assembly GCF_040414725.1. Classification (NCBI taxonomy): domain Eukaryota; kingdom Metazoa; phylum Arthropoda; class Insecta; order Orthoptera; family Tettigoniidae; genus Anabrus; species Anabrus simplex. Next base: position 613,294,770 of record NC_090265.1, on the reverse strand, counting down.
CGGATACTTACGTGACAGCTACAAACGTAGAATTAGGCTCAAATCTGGCTACTCAGTGGGCTTATGTTAGTGTAGAATTTGATGATCCTTTCTTTCCTATAGGTGATTCAAACTATCAATTATACGTGTAGAAAGTGCAAGATTTACGTACAATCGATAAATAGAGACAAATCTAACGTATGAAGGGTAGGAATACGACAAAAATCATAGGACCAAAGTTGTAGATCACTCAAAATTGAACTGAGATTGTGCCATCCATTTAGTGATACGACTTACCATTTAACCACCAAATACCTCGAAAGGAAGGTCTGCACCGTCATTAAAATTGCCTCCATGTTTCGATATGTTTCGAGGGTAAAAAATGAAAAATTAAACATCACGTAACTTCTCCGTCGATTACAGATTAAAGCTGTAATTTCGCTGAATTTCAATTTTTTAAGTCGTCTGGTAGATTGTGTCGCCATATTGATTTGGGGGAAGGAGTAAAAAATTAAGCCTTACAGGAAACTTTTAAGCTCATGAAACCTATAGGTTAACGTATCGTTTTGGATAAATATATCCGACTGCGTTCTTATGCTGAGCACCAAATTTGAAACTCCCAGCGTGCCCCCCTCAGGGAATTTGGAGAATTTTCTATATTTTTGGGACTCTTGAAGTCATTAGCTTCTCTGATACCAAGTTTTAAGTTTCTAAGATAACTGGAAGTGCCTGATTAATTCACGTATACTTAAATACCTATAAAATAATTTGTTCTGACTGACTGACTGACTGGCTGTCTGACTAAGGTGCTGTAGGTGCTGACTAAGGGAGAATTTATGGATATTCCGTCGCAAAAGGGGTGAAAAGGGGGGTGAATTTTTAAAATGAGTGTATCTATATCTGAAAACTGAAGAGTTTAAAGAGGTGAAAATTGGCATTTGGCATCTCCTTTAAAAAATGTAACACGTATTTTTTTGAAAATCTACCTAGGAGGTGGTGAACAGGTGTGACAAATGTGGTGAATTTTTTCAAATGAGAATATCTGCAGTTTATCTCAAAAAAACGGAACATATTACAGACGTGAAAACTGGTATTTGGAATCTCCTGTATAATTAAAGGAACATGCATAATTTGTTTTCTGAAAATCCGCTTAAGGGGAAGTGATAAAGGGGGTATTCTTTAAATTAGCATATATAGAGTATATATATAAAAAATTAACACGTTACAGACGTGAAAATTTGTATTTTTAATCTCTCTTAAAAATAAATGTAGCACGTATTTGTTTGTTTTCGGAAAAGGCGCTTCTGTGCGGGGGGGTAAAACGGACTATAAAGGGGTTGATTTCCTTTATGTAGATACTTATATCTCAAAAACCAAAGATTTTACAGACATGAAAATTTTTATTTGGAATCTTTAAAAATCAAGGACCACTTATTTCTTTGTTTTGGAAAAATCCACTTAAGGGTGCTGAATCCAATTAAGTTATAGTAGTTGATGACCAAGGTTTCAACATTAATAAATCCCCAGCACATCTGATGCTCAACAAATCAAAATAAAAAATAATAACAACAACAACAAACGCTCACAGCACTTGTGGCAGTAAAGTCCATTTGCCATCGGGCATGTCCCCTTATTGTTACGTTAATAAGTTAAGTAACAGCTAAGGAAATGCTTGAAAAATGTGGACCATAAGGGGTAAACTGAAGGGGATTAAAACTCATTAAATGGGCAACGTTACGGAGGGTTCATGGTTTGCCATGATGGTTAATTCTAACGTCGTTGCTAACAGTTAACTTTTATGGCACTCGCCAGCATTGATATGGCTTGTCACGGATTCGTGTGTTGTGACAGGCAGAGAAACGTTATGGGATGAACGAAAATTCCGGTAGATTCAAAGAAGGACTGTTAGTTTCGTCATAACTAAATATATCTTAGAACCGGGGGTCATCAGAACATTTTTGCAATGAAATAGTGTGTTACAAAATGTGTGACGAAAATGTAAAAAAGCAACCGTGCAGGTGGGTGGTGATTATTGTTTTACGAGGAAGTACAACTGGGCAACCATCGTCTATTAACACTTATTAGATGGAACATAAGAAAAGAGTTCAAAACTTCGAAAAATGAAGGTATCAGCCAATGATAGACAAGGGCCACCAAGGGCGTGAACATGAAATACTTTCTAGGCCTCCACACGTAATAAGTTGGGATCGGAAAAGAATAAGATTTCACCAAGGGAGGTCGGATAGGTTACATGAAAGATAGAAGACTGACACATGTAAGTGAAATCAATGTCTGGACTCCGCTAAGGGCCCCGTGATCGCCAAACTACACCCCCAAGTTAAAAACCCCTGGGTCTCCTATTAGTCTCCCTTTACGATAGACAGGGGATACTATGGGTGTTATTCTACAGACCACACCCACAGGAGGAAAGTAACCAGACAGGCTGTGATTTAAGGGATGGTTGGATGGCCAGACAACGTTACCTAGCAACAGTGTATAATTCTGTCCGACTCGTTGGCTAAATGGTCAGCGTACTGGCTTTCGGTTCAGAGGGCCCCGGGTTCGATTCCCGGCCGGGTCGGGGATTTTAACCTTCATTGGTTGATTCCAATGGCTCGGGGTCTGGGTGTTTGTGCTTTCTCCAACATCCCTGCAACTTACATACCACATGTATCACTATCCTCCACCACCATAACACGCAGTTGCCTACACATGGTAGATATCGCCCACAATAACACAGGTAATTCTGGGGTTCAGTCGTCATGATGGAACAGATAATGCACTGTACTTCAGCATGATGTGTGATCACCCTTCCTGGAACTGCTTCATGCTGCGGATAGTATGGTCAATGATCTCAATAGATGAAGGCGACCATTGTTCTTGTACAGCCCTAGTAAGCCTATTACGTTCCGGTGGAGAAGGGTGGAGGGCCGTAACATGTCTTCCTAGAATACTCCACGCGTGCTTGATTGGACTGGGGTCCGGGGAACTGAGTGGCCAATCAATACGAACAGTAGATTCCTCGTGTAGATAATTATGCACCTTTCTCTATGAGAACGAACAATGCCACCGTAAACGATGAATGCTTTGGTTATTGCCGCAATATTAAAGTGAACTTAGTGGATTAGTATTTTATTACTCCGCCTTCACATAGAGTTAATTGGAGAATATAAATTTTTGTGGATCTACTTAATGAGATTAAAGGTACAGAAGGAATCTAGTTACTATGCACGTTAAGCAACCCAACTGGTTTTAACTTTGTTACATATTCTTCATTCTATGAGCGTCCGCCTCCGTAGCGTAACGGTTAGTGCTGCCGTCCTCGGGGGCCCGGGTTCTATTCCCGGTACTGCCAGAAATTTAAGAATGTCAGGAGGGCTGGTATGTGGTTGAAATAGTACATGCAGCTCATCTCCATTGGGGGTGTACCTTAAAAGAGCTGCACCACCTCGAAATGAGGACACGAGTTTTGTCCGACTCGTTGGCTGAATGGTCAGCGTACTGGCCTTCGATTCAGAGCGTCCGTGTTCGATTCCCGGCCGGTTCGGATATTTTAACCTTCATTGGTTAATTCCAATGGCTCGGAGGCTGGGTGTTTGTGCTGTCCCCAACATGCCTGCAACTCACACACCACACTTAACACTACCCTCCATCACAAAATCACGCAGTTACTTACACATGGCAGATGCCGCCTACACTCATCGGACGGTCTGCCTTACAAGGCGGCACCCGGTTAGAAATAGCCACACGAAATAATAATAATAATAATAATAATAATAATAATAATAATAATAATAATAATATAATATTGGTTCCAGGCCGCAGTTCCAATAATACTGAAGAACAAATTCCCAAAACGGGGAGATAAGAAGTTGTTTAGCGACATCACCTGTTCATATTTATTGCATAAATCTGTATGTTGTAATTACTTCTGTTGTAAATCTTTGTAGATATATGTACCATTGTTTCATATTCAAGAGGCTGACTCCTTGCTTAGGCTGAGTCAGCCCATTATGTTACCGGCACAAGCCGAGCCTTCCTAAATGAATGTAATAATAATAATAATAATAATAATAATAATAATAATAATAATAATAATAATAATAATAATAATAATAATAATAATAATAATGGCGTGTGACCACAGGAGAAGCCTGGAGCAGATCTTTCGAGTTGACTCCTATAGGCGTCTTGCGTGTCTGTGAAGATGGGTCCTTAGTTATGATGAATTCTAATGCTGAAGATGGAACACACAGCCAGCCTTCTAGCAATCGGAATTAACCAACTAAGGTTAAAATTGAACCCGGGACTCCTTGGACGAAAGACCAGCACGCTAACCATTTATCCATAGAGAAGTAGCGTAAATGTTAGTGTTTATTAACTGCCGTTCTCGGGGGCCCGAGTTCGATTCCCATTATTTTCAGAAAGTTAAGAATGGCAGTAGGACTGTTATGTGGCTGAAATGGCACATATAGCTCACCTATTGTACATAGGAGGTGTATCTGAAAAGGACTGCACCATCTTGGGATTTGCCTGGTGTTAAAATGGGAATCCACGGGAAGACAATTTTACGGCTGCCGAAAGTGAGGTTCAAACACACCACCTCATGAAATAGCCTGTATACTTCATACAATTAAATGTAGTCTGTGTTGAATAAAGAACTGGTGCTTTTACTTATTTAAGTTTGTCACTGAGGAATTACAGACTGAAGTATGCCACAACAAAATATATGAACCGAAATTCAACTCTGTACGGGGAATAATGGAAAACATTTCTTATAATAAGATGGAAAATTCACAGTTGCTTGTGCTCTCAAGGTCCCAAACTTATATTTGCATTAGAGCAAACGGAATATTCACAAAATAATTTGAAAATGAGTTTCTAACTTATGTATGAAACGACATTTCGTTTCGTGTTCTTTCTATTAGTTCTCCTGAGATATAGATGTACTTCGACATGACATGTGAAGTGAGAAAACCGTACCTGTACACTGTACGTATTCAGCGATGTTCGTAACTTGGAGAGTCTTGAAGAGAAAACGAATGACTTTCGTAAAAGTTCCAAACTTGAGAAACTAGTTATTGGATCAATCAACTTGTATTATGTTCCCAGTTAAGGCTGGTGGCAGCTTATTTCTCACTTTTGGAGTACCAGTGAGTAGGTTTGCTTGTTAAATAAACTTGAAAAGTTCACGATGGGCAGCAAGAAGTTGAAAATGTTATTCTCCATCTTGAGTTTACTTTCCAAAACTGTTCTCAAGTGATTCAAGATGCTCACCATCCCTTGTGTACTGTAAGATGCGCGAGTAGGATAAGTGAGTTATCTGGAGCACTCTGCTTCTAGAAGTCTTATCTCCATGAACTTTATTTAATTTATTTTACTGAAATACTTCACATCCACCTTACTTTTTGCGTTTACCACTTAGTCTGTACGCTATTGTTGCCGAATGTATGATTTTATTTTTCATATGTGTCTCGGTACAGAACAAATTAAGATATAGCGTTCGATGAATTCTGAAATTTAACCATGGCTTTGGCAGTGTGAAAGCTTCTGAGTTATGACACTGAGAAGACAACTGGAGTATCTGAGTATTACGAGAGGTGTTACATATACAGTCAGTGGTTTTGCCATAACACTTTCTGTCCCACAGAAGAAATTGTTGGCAAGCTAGCTCAGTCTATATTTTGGTGCCGACATCGTTTTCTCCAGAAAAGTAACCATATACTTCTTGGCAGTGCTATTTGAGGATTCTATTAGCCTCCTTGCTTACGAATTTTCAAACAGACTGTGTAAAAAAAGTGAAAGTGGTGGTAGAAATGAGTCCAGACCGATGTTTTCAATTTGCTTTACGTCGCACCCTCACAGATAGGTCTTACGGCGACGTTGGGATAGGAAACGGGTAGGAGTCGGAAGGAAGAGACCGTAGCATTAAGTAAGGTGTGAAAATAGAAAACCACGGGGAAAATATTCGGGACTGCTGACAGTGGGATTCGAACCTACTATCGTATGAATGCAAGCTGATAGTACGTGATCAAACCGCACAGCCACTTGCTCGGTAGACCAGTAAATTTAGTACAAGAGTAATTTCGGTCAAGTTTTATTATTATTATTATTATTATTATTATTATTATTATTATTATTATTATTATTATTATTATTATTATTATTATTATTATTATTATTATTTCATTCCATTAACCTTCAGTACCCAATGCGAATTTAGGTCAGAATTTATAGTTGAATGATGGGATCTCAGACCTCTACTACTTCAGGTTCCTATTCAGTTGAATGACATTCGCTACTTGTCGTAAGTGGAGGCTGAAGAATGTACTCCCCTCTTTCAAGTGACTTTCAATTTGAGACACCAAAGGCTTCGTCAATGAACCGACTGTAGGACACTGAAACGTGGATTTACTAGAGAATTTTCAAGATCCCATAAGTAGTTCACGTCACCAAGAGGAGGTGCTCCATCGAGCAGAACGCTTGAAAACTGCCTATTTCGCTCATATATTCCGAAATTACAAATGCAGCCTGATGCAACTGGTCATAGAAGTTGAGATAAGAAGGAAACGAGGATGTGGAAGAGGACGATTATCGTGTAAGTGGAATCTGCTACAGTGGTCCGATATTCTCCATTTGACAAATGTCACACGGGAAATACAAAATAGGAAAGCTTGCTTCATAATGGTTACTAGCCCTCCGTGAGGAGGTGGCACTAGAAGAAGAAAGAAGAAATTTTAGCCTAGTGAAAGCTACATCAGTCTGACATTGCTTTCAATCTCTTCTGTTCCAGTTCTTTCTCATTTGATCTTCCGTGATATATGTATAAGCGCATGAAATGCTCTTCGCCGAGCCAGTAACAGCTACGTTTTAAAGAAACGTGATCTTTCATCATAAACGGCACATTGTTTACAGGTCCTCAATATCGCGGATATTAACAGATTCTCCAATAAAGGCAAATCCAAGAAAAATCCGCCAAGAGCTAAGAAGTCGTGAAATGACAATGGGATCGGTGTAGAGCTCTATAAAGAGTACACTCCAGCCAACAATTGGATTAGGCATCACCAACGACTTTCTTGTGGCGAATTCCTGGAGGAAATCAAGATGACATGAAATATTTGTGCGGTACGAACTGTTCCGTACAGAACTCAGGACGGAAACCTCTGTCACCGACGTGCCAGAAAGAAACACTGGTTCACCTTCTGGGTTCTTGCCTCTATGGTGAAGTACTGAGAAACGCACGTCACCACAAGATAAAATCATTGATTGTAGAAGAACTCCGCAGTAAAAACCTCCGTGCACATAAAGACGTCCACGGTTAGTCTATGAAAGGCAGTACAGACGAATTGACGTATTTGCCATTAAAGATAATGACAAGAAATGCTTTATTATCGATCCGAACATCTGATTCGAGCAGTATGTCGGCCAGTTTACATGCCCACATAGAGAAGCTACACATTTACGCGCCCACAATATAGTTCTACAAAAAAATGCTGAAGAAGTAGAGATTATAGGCCTAATGTTAGTGCTCGTGGCAAAATACCTGCCTTATTCATGGAATTCTGCAAACAATTCGAGTTGCCTATGTACAGTTTTGAAAGCATAGTTACCACTACACACACATTCTGAGATCTGATTTGTTCCTACCTGCATAATTTAAAAACCATATTACCGCTATATTTCTATAAGATAAATATTTATGTATCCTGATACGCTATATTTTTTCCATTGTGGCAACCCGTAATTGCGGGAAGACGTTGATTCCTTCAATAACGAAAGCCTAAATTATGATTTCTTTCAGTAAATCATTTTAACCTTAGTTTACTGAAGAACAAATTTTCTTAAGTCTCTGGCAATTTAGCAATTTTACGCTTGTTTTCATTCCGAAATTGTTCACAGGACATGAGTGGGGAGGAGCTATGACAAGAGTCTGCTCGCAGGCTACTAAACGTTAGAAAGGAATCAAACGAGGCACAATACTGGCATAGAAGTATTTAAGTGAAGCATTTCATCGACATTGCAGATGGACACAGACATCGGAAAACCCTAAACATAAAATTGCTGATAAAAACATGGGAGTTATAAAAAAAACACCAGTCAGTGGACCGTGAGAATTAATAGCAGTCACTCACATTGGACACCTTAGATCCTTATAAATACTAACAGAGACCTCATAGAGACTGAACCTTTAAGATTTCTGACAAGGATATCGAAGACTGGCAATCTTAAGAATCCTGACATACGTAAAGGAAACTTGGAGACTGCATACCTTAAAAATGTATGATATTGGCATTAGAAAGAATAGACGATTAAACATTTTATAGACATACTCATACGCACTGGAAATAGTGGAGCCTTGAAATTGTACCGTAAAGGAGATAGTGGATTATTGAAAATACTGGCACAGACATTGTACATCATTAACTTTTATCATAGACGTCAGTATCAGAAAACTGATGACGTAGATGATACTCTATGTTGGAGGTGATATAGAAAGGGTGGTTGTACATTTCAGAATATGGCGGAATGAGCTGTTCAAGCATTTCACTGTAATATGTAAAGCTTGTCCGCCTGTGTTGTAGTGGTTAGCGTGATTAGCTGCCACCACCGGAGGCCCAGGTTCGACTCCCGGCTATGCCACGAAATTTGAAAATTGGTGCGTGGGCTGGAACGGGGTCCACTCAGACTCGGGAGGTCAACTGAGTAGATGAGGGTTTGATTCCCACCTCAGCCATCCTGGAAGTGTTTTTCCGTGATTTCCCACTTCTCCTCCAGGCAAATACCGGGATGGTACCTAATTCAAGGCCACGGCCGCTTCCTTCCCTCTTCCTTGTCTATCCCTTCCAATCGTCCCATCCCCCCACAAAGCCCCTATTCATCATAGCAGGTGAGGCCGCCTGGGCGAGGTACTGGTCATCCTTCCCAGTTGTATCCCCCGACCCAGAGTCTGAAGCTCCAGGACACTACCCTTGAGGAGGTAGAGGTGGGATCCCTCGCCGAGTCTGAGGGAAAAGCCGAACCTGGAGGATAACCAGATTGAGAAGAAGAATATGTAAAGATTTAGTACAGCCTACACATGTCCTGGACACATAAATTAAGGAAGAAATTAAGAAACAGAGGCAGAGGGAGAAGGAGAAGGAGAAATGATGTAAATATACCTGAAGAAGATGATGCTAGAACTGCTTAAATTTTTAGATCTAACTTCACAATCGTCCTTAATTTTTCTAGTTCTTTACAAACTATTTTTTAAAATCAAATTTCACTGTTGAGCCTTCGCCGCACAGACGGCAGCGCGTCGGCCTCTCACCGCTGGATACCGTGGTTCAAATCCCGGTCACTCTATGTGAGATTCGTGCTGGACAAAGCGGAGGCGGGACAGGTTTTTCTCCGGATACTCCGGTTTTCCTGTCATCATTCATTCCAGCAACACTCTCTATTATCATTTTATAGCATTTATCAGTCATTAATAAAATCACTTTGGGTGTGGTGACCCCATTGTTATAATAGCCTATATATGGTTCATTCATTACATCCCTGACCCGGTGAAAGACTGGAAAACAGGTTGTAGGTTTTCGTTTTCAATATTCACAGTATAATATCTCCTATGTCTTCGAGCAGCCTCTAAGTGTAATTCATACACATTGGATAATATGGACATTTGAACATAAAAGCATGTCGTGTATTAGGGGATGTTATATATATTTTTGGAAACTGGTATAGCCTATCCATAAATGAACACGAAAGAGGGTATACCCCTTCTATCAATAAAACGTACAACATCCAGAGAGACCTATCCAAAAATAGCATTATTTACACAACAGCACTGCTGTATTATATCTCCCCATGTTCATACTGGCACTGGGATGTGTTTTCATTCGAGACAATATGAAGCCTCCTGTCAACAGGCCAAGCATACATGCCACTAAATGTTTTAACCAATACATAAGCATTGATAAGACTCAAATGACAGCTATTCATTCGTTTGTATAGACTATATTTACATTTACCGGCTTCTGAATTAGAATGAAATGATTGATCAGTTGTGAGCAGTAGCTGACAGCATTAATCTAAAGGATAGTATAAAATTCGTGAAGAATAAATAATGACCAAATATTAGTCTAGGGTGAAATGAACAGAATATTTCCAGGAAATATTATTTTTATCGAAAATTAAGTTCCTATAAGGAAACAATTTAATTTCACCAATTGAGAATTATGAATTAGTCTATGTCTTTTGCGCTCTTGTTCTTCTTCTTTATCTGTTTATCGTCCAGGGTCGGTTTCTCCCTCGGACTCTGCGAGGGATCCCACTTCTACCGCCTCAAAGGCAGTGTCCTAAAGCTTCAGACTCTTGGTCGGGGGGTACAACTGTGGAGGATGACTAGTACATCGCCAAGGTGGCCTCACCTACTATGCTGAACAAGGGCCTTGCGGGGGGATGGTAAGATCGGAAGGGATAGACAAGGAACAGGGAAGGAAGCGGCCTTATGTTAGGAAAACCACTTCGAGGATGGCTGAGGTGAAAATCGAACTCACCTCTACTCAGTTGACCTCCTTAGGCCGAGTTGACACCGCTCCAGCCCTCGTACCACTTTTCAAATTTCGTGGCAGAGCCAGGAATCGAACCCGGGCCTCTGGGGGTGGCAGCAAATCACACTAACCACTACACCACAGAGGTGGACTTTTTCGGCTATTCAATCGTGAAATTACCAGCGTTTCACACCAGTGTGGCAGCGTGCTCGTCTGTTTGATCGCCACAATTTTCCAAGAAATTCAATCATTTCTTCTTCTGCTTCTTCTTCTTCTTCATCATCATCATCATCATCATCATCATCATCATCATCATCATCATCGATATCATAATTACAATATGGCCTCAGAAACCGTGCGTCAGAATTTTAATTTGATGCAGTCTAGGCTACTTGGGCATCAATATCGTCGTCCTAATTTATTTTATCGCCTCACAGATTAAACCGAATCTCTGTCCGGCAATCTATGCCTGAGAATTTCATTTATTTAATCGGTTAAACATCAAAATTGTCACCAGATATCATTTACATGCCAACATCTTTCGACATGGCTTGTCGGCTCTTGAAAAATTGGATCACCTCTGCCAGATTTTAACCGGTGATCTCTGTATCCTGAAACTAATACTCTACCGCTAATTAATAGATGGAGCAATGAGGGGGCGTTAGTTCGTAAATGGTCCTTTTCTACTGGTCCAAAACGCACAAATGTTTGAGGATGGTTTGGAATCACGCTGCTGGATCGATATAGAACATAGCTGGCCTTAGAGTCAGTACGACAAGTGAAAATATATATTTACTTCGTGTTTCCTTATGCGGCTGTTCCAGTTACTTTCTACAACTGGTATATCCAACTATGAGCTTCCATGGGGTGATTTGCATAAAGAGTAAGTACTTTCCACTCGCGTTTTGGGAGTTTTAACTCGCAGTCGCATGCATAAGAACGTGTGAGAAGCCCACTCACTCAACACTCACAGTGCGTGACGTCACCCAGTGGAGCGGAGGCAAGCAGACACTCATTTCCTGGAGTGCTTGCTCCAGAGCGGTATGCATAAAGTCGAGTGGCGATAGTTTGTACTCAGAAATCAGCGAGTTACCTCTGCAGTTGACTGACGAGGAATTATAAGGGCTACGCGCGCAATAATGGAGTATTATATGGATGTTCCAGGAAGAAGGAAGACCTATAAACCTCGCCGAGACTCTGATATCCTTAATTATAAACAACTTTATAGGTCTGAAAAGAAAAACGTGCATTGGATGGCGCAGTATTTTCTGGACGAAAATGATGAACAAGAGGTGGTGCTCTTACAGTAGTAATGAAGAAAAGATGAGGTTGTTTTGGCACTACGTTGGCGATCCTGGTTTTCAGAGTGGCGTGGCTGAAGGCGTAGGTGTTAATCAAAGTACAGTACCCCGTACAATTTCCGATGTTTTTATTGTGATTGAAGCGAAAGTTAATTTCTGTATAACATTTCCAGTGGCAATCCAAGCTCTACAGGCTGCCAAAATTAAATGACAGGAAATGACATTCCTCATTCTATAGGGGCTGTTGACTGTGCACATATTCTTATATATATATAAGGCCACATCAGCATGGTGATGAATATATTAATAGGATAGGGTACCCAGCATAAATCTACAAACCACTTGCAACGCGAGTGAAGAGTTTACTAGTGTGGACGTCACTTGTCCTGGTTCAGTGCACGATTCCCGAATCTGGTGAAGCTTTGATGTTTGCAAAGTTATGACAAGCAATCTTGAAAATGCCCTTCTTGGGGATGCAGGTTAGCATTGAACCATGGCTTATGACCCCATACCGAAATCCTAAAACCGAAGAACAAATACCCTACACTAAGTATATAACAAAAGAGAGGGTGACAATAGATGTTTTGGGCAGGTAAAACAACACTTTCCAATATTTCAGAATATAATACGATAGCCACAGAGAAAGCACCGTTTGTTATTTTAGAGTGTTTCATTCTGCCCAATGTAGCAAAATATCTCAGGGACGAAGATCACGAAATTCTTGAAATTGTGAATGCAGACGAAAAGGTCGTACAAGTTGATGATGGGCGGACATACGAGAGAGAGAACAACACAGGAGCGATGAAATGGCAAGACTACTACAAGGATTGTAATTTTACTTAAGAACTTGCCGAATGTATTCCTGTTAATAATATTTTATTAATTATGATACGTAGATCAGTCATCGCATTTTTAACCCTCTTGCGCCTGGCCGAGGCGGTAAAGGCGTGCTTGGTTCGCCCGGAAGGACGTGGGTTCGAATCCCCGTCAGGAAGTCGTAGAATTTAAGAAACAAGATTTTCACTTCCGGAGGTGCATACGGCCCTGAGGTTCACTCAGCCTACACCAAAAATGAGTACCAGGTTAATTCCTGGGGAGCAAATGCGGCCAGGCGTAGAGCTAACCACTCTACCCCATCACGTGCCGAGGTTAACAATGGTGGAAGCCTTTACCTTCCACGCCTCCAAGGGCCTTCATGGCCTGTACGGAGGTGACTTTGCTTTGCTTTGCTTTGCTACTACATATACTATGGCCTTCAAACCGTGCACTTCACAAGTGATTGACATTTTTTTTTGTGCCACCGGGCGAGTTGGCCGTGCTGTTAGAGGTGCGCGGCTGTGAGCTTGCATCCAGGAGATAGTGGGTTCGAATTCCACTGTCGGCTGCCCTGAAAATGATTTTCCGTGGTTTCCCATTTTCACATGAGGCAAATCAGGCTGTACCTCAAATAAGGCCACGACCACTTCCTTCCAACTCCTAGGCCTTTCCTATCCCATCGTCGCCATAAGACCTGTCCTTGTCGGTTCGACGTAAAGCCACTAGCAAAAAAAAAATGTTCGTGCCAGTGCTAAAGAGTACTCCATTCTATGTTTGGGTCCTAATACTACAAATCTTATTTCCTTTTAATTTTTTAAAGTGAGCAGGAGAAATTCATTATTGAAAAATCTATTTCCTGAAATGCGTTGGTTTTGAGTTATTTACATATTTTTACAATTAATGCTGTCACATTTAAAACTACCAACCCCTGTCCAGAAAATTAGCCATTTTACTTATACTGACACGGAAGACGCAGAAGAATGTGGAATGCGGAACAGAATTCCACCCCTTTAATCTACCGCTAAAAATAAAGTCTTTCAGGACCATAGGACCTTCACGCGGAAAGGGAACAAAATAAATTCGTTTCAAAAATAACACAAATAGACATTTGAACGTTATTTGAAAACATTTAATATTTTGTCACTAAATTTTTCTCTGCTCGATTTTCTCTATTTCACACAATAATTTCTCTTCTTTCAATTCAAAACTCGCAACTATTTTATTAGCACTCGTTTTCGCAACTCTGAAAATGTCATTCCGCACCCGATTTTCTTTTTTTCTCCTTCCTGTTCAACTTTCTTTCGTGGATGTGTTGTAGGTGCGTTACTACAGATTCTAGGGGTGGTTGTAGCGGAAGACTTACAGATATACCTGGGTCATGTGTTGATCAAGAAGCTACAACTGCTAATTTTCCTTCTGAAATATTATTACAAGTATTCACTAATGCACTAATAATTCATGTTGTATAATAATTATAAATGTTTTAATTTTAGTAGAATTAACAGAATTGAGTCACTCTCCATTATATCCAGTAATTCTTATCCCGCGATTTCAGGTGGACTCGTTTGTTTCCTGTTCTATTCAAGTCGGTTTTTGCTTTCAGCTGTTCATATTTTGAATTCTTGTAGACAGTTGACCTTCAGATAATTCTATTTCAAATTTACTTCTTGTTTCCTAGATGATCACCTGCAATGCTGCTGCTTTTCTTTGGACCGAATATCTGCTAGATTTCAGAAATGATGAGTTAAGACTTCATCCTCCTCCATGGTAACTAACACTTAAATTATTCTGGAAACCGTAACCTACCTCACTGCGTCTCAATTCACAGAAGCTGTGTGTCAGAGAGCGTCAGTTCACACTCGGAACATTGAGTAAAGACTCATGCAGCGCAGCGAGACGTTATGCATACCGTTTATCAGTTGAGTGTTTCCTCTCTTCCACTAGCAAGCAAGAACTCCGAGTAAGCACTTCACTTTTATGCGTATCACCCATAAGGCTCAGACCACAGTGCGCCGGCCACTCATTGCAGAGTTCCGTGGTTGAAATCTCGCTCACTCAATGTGACATTTGTCCTAGAAAAAGCGGAGGTGGGACAGGGTTTCCTCCGAGTACTCTGATTATCCATGTCATCATTCATTCCAGCAACGCTCCCCAATTTCAGCTGACAGTCATTAATCATTGCCCCAGAGGAGAGCGATAGGCTTCGGCAGCCGGCACAATTCCTATCTTCGCCGCTAAATGTGGTCTTCATATATTATATTTCTGACCTGATCGAATGAATGGAAACGGGCTGCGAATTTTCATCTTTATATCCAACTATCCGAAGTTCATCAGATAACATATGTCGAATTACCATGGTATCTTTCAGTATGGACGTCTTCACTATGGCAACAAAATCAAAAGTCACGAGATGAGTTTTCAACCTCACTGCGGCAACGTCGATGGTGTATACTGCCCAATTTTGTTCCCAGCGCTGAACATACCTCAGCAACAACGAAGGTCACTTTTTACTCGTAGCTGGATTGACCATTTCATATCCGGAGCCATTAGTTCTCAGGAGTGCACGCTTTATAAAAAATCAGTCCCTTGTCCTTGTAGTTGGGTTGACCCAGTAATGAAATGTCGTATGGCTTTTAGTGCCGGGATATCCCAGAACGGGTTCTGCTCGCCAAGTGCAGGTCTTTCTATTTGACGCCTGTAGGCGACCTGCGCGTCGTGATGAGGATGAAATGATGATGAAGACAATACATACACCCAGCCCCCGGGCCATTAGAATTAACCAATTACGGTTAAAATCCCCGACCCGGCCGGGAATCGAACCCGGGACCCTCTGAACCGAAGGCCAGTACGCTGACCGTACAGCCAACGAGTCGGACAGTTGACCCAGTGATTGTACATAGACAAAATCTTTGATTACGTTTGCAAAGCCCTTCATTCGTCCTCAATTCAAGTAATAAATTCAGCTGGAAATGACTTTAAAATTTACCTTCTTGAATTCATGACATGCCCATTCGGGGCACTATGACTTATTACTACTATTTACTAACCACGTAATTAATATACTGTATCATAATTCAACAGAATATTCCCAGCACACCTATCCCCATTCATGAGTTATGAGTGTGCAGATCTGGGGTGTTGGCTATGTGAATATAAATGCAAGGGAGATCGTGTTTGTTTGTTTCCAATTTTCACACCAGGTAAATACTGGGGATGTGCTTTAATTATGGCCACGGTCGCTACCTACCTAATCCTAGCCTTTTCCCATCCATCCGTCACCGGAAACCTTTAATGCGCGAGCCATATCATTATTACCACCTACCTAATACAATATACTGTAGCCTACTAAGATATCTTCCTCGCGGAACCGCATGGACTCAACTAAGTGGCGGAATGTATCCTGGTGTGTCTGACACCACAAGCGCGACGGCAGGTCTTTCAGTTTGCGTACACTGCTGAGCGGTGGTGATGTACCACGAATCCACTTTCCCTAGCCGAACCACGAATTTTCAATTGGGTTGAAACACTCCTCCGCAATCGTGGCAGTGTAGGACGGCGCACTGTCTTGTTGAAAATGGACGTCGCCATCACGGGACACAGTTGCCATGGACGCATGAAGCTGGTCTCCAGTAACGTTCAGAAATCAAATAACTGTTAAAGATTACTTTACCTGAATAATGAGCCCCATGTGTTCCATGCAAACACCGTTCAAATCTTCACACTTCCTCCACCAGCCTGTCTCCGCCCGGCCGTAGCCACCGATGGAAATCGACGTACAAGTGCCTGTCTGTTGATATGTTGAAATCATCAACAGTCGAGTGGCGATAATGATGTGCCCACCTCATGCGCTGCTTTCGTAAGATTTTAGTAGGTAGTCGATTCCGCAAATCCAGCCACAGCAGTGTTCAATGAACTCTGTTACGGGAAACACTGTCTTGGTCATCACCGTCCTACCTGTTCGTTTTTTCGTGAACTGTGGGCCCATAGTCGCTCCGAATAATGCGCGACAGTTTACGCTGGCGCCAAACGGTTGGATGACGCCTCGTAGTTTCCCCATCGTTGCAGGACGAGAGCAGCCCACTAGCCACGACGTTTCAGAGATGCTGGTACAAAGGCGTCGCGCCATCACAATGTGCCCAATATCAAAGGCGGAGAGACTGGTGGCTTTTCACATTCTAACGCCGGAGACACTACTATGAGCAAGCCTGCAAACCTGTCGAATATACACCATTCTACAAATAAGTCGCGTGTTACTCTCCCTGCTCCGGGAGCGTTAAATATTTCAGAACTGGGGTAGTCAGAATTCAATGACTCATCGATGTACATTCGCTAAGTTATATATAGGTTTTTGAAAATAATTTAAATAATATGAAGCCTTCCTTTCTGACAGTATTTTAAATCACTTGAAATGAAATCCCTTAGTTATTTTAACATTCTGTGTCATTTTTGAAGGAACTAATCTGATAGGTTCACGGGTCACATGTTCTGTAATCCTTCTTAGAGTACGTTTCATAATGTCACCTGTCGCTTCCCACGCTGACCAGGATATTTTGTAAAGCTGGGCTTTGCTCAGTAAACGAGCCATTTCATTCATGTGAATATAGGCTAAGCTCTCACATCTACTCCACATAGAAGTAACTACCTCACCCTGTGCTCATATATTGTATTAAGACATGAAACAACTCTTTCATGGCGACTGTAAGGATAATTATTCCAATGAAAATGAAAACCTACAACCTGTTTTCCAGTGATTGACCGGGTCAGGGATGGAATGAATGAAGCAGATATAGGCTATTAGTACGATGGGGATCGCCACTCCCAAAGTGATTAATTGATGACTAATAGATGCTATGAAATGAGAATGGAGAGTGTTGCTGGGATGAAAGATGACAGGGAAAACCGGAGTATCCGGAGGAAAACTTGTCCCGCCTCCGCTTTGTCCAGCACAAATCTCACATGGAGTGACCGGGATTTGAACCACGGTATCCAGCGGTGAGAGGCCGACGCGCTGCCGTCTGAGCCACGGAGGATCTAATTATTCCAATATAGAATGCAATTTTTTCTTCGTGTGGTGGAAACAACATTCCTTCTAAATATCAGTAAGTCTGTTAAAATAAGTCTAAGAGAAACGTATTTAGAAATCCGTTGCACATACATCTCATTAAGGACATTGACCTTCCGAGATCTTTGTTTTTAACAAGTTGCTTTACGTCGCACCGACACAGATAGGTTTTATGACAATGACGGGACAGGAAAGGGCTAGGAGTGGAAAGGAAGCAGCCGTGGCCTTGATTAAGGTACCGCCCCAGCGTTTGCCTGGTGCGAAAATGGGAAACCACGGAAAACCATCTTCAGGGCTGCCGACAGTGGGGTTCGAACCCATTACCTACCGAATACTGGATACTGACCGCACTTAAGCGACTACAAATATCGAGCTCGGTTCCAAGATGATCACTGTACATGCAGATGACTAGCAGATATTGGAGTAGGCCTACACCTCGTAAGCGTAAGTCATCCTTCGCGGCCAGATCGATCAACCCATTAGTCACTTAAAATGCGGACGTTCTTCCTCTTCTCCTTGTTTATTATTATTATTATTATTATTATTATTATTATTATTATTATTATTATTATTATTATTATTATTATTATTATTATTTAATCCAGGGTTGGTTTTCCTCCGCACTCAGCAAAGGTTACCGCCTCTGTCGCCTCAAGGGCAGTGTTCTGGAGCGTGAGATATGTGGTCGGGGGATAAAGTGGGAAGGAGGACCAATAATTCACCCAGGCGTCCTCACCTATATGCTGAACAGGGGCCTTGTTTGGCGATGGAAATATTAGAAGGGATAGGAGAGGAAGAGGGAGGGAAGTGGCCCTGACCTAAAGTTAGGTCCATCCCGGCATTTGCCTAGAGAAGATGCGGGAATCCTCTTCCAGGATGGATGAGGTGGGAATCGAATCCCCTCTACTCAGTTGACCTCTTGAGGCTAAGTGGATACCGTTCCAGCCGTCTTACCACGTTTCACATTTCGTGGCAAAGCCGGAAATTAAACTCGGGCCTCCGGGGATGGCAGTTAATCACACTAACCATAACACCAGAGTTATTATTATTACCATTATTTTTATTATTGTACGTTCTCCTTTCTACTGCTCTTATTCCATTTACTTGGGGTCAGCACTATGTGTGGATTAAAATCTGTTTAATGGGCGGCTGACCTTCCTGACGCCAGCGCTAGATGGAGGGATGTATTCACTATGGCGTGTTTCTCGCCTCGTGGCCATGGTCATTAAGACGTCAAGATTATATGGCCTAACTCCGTGGTTAGACGGTTTGAGTCCAGCTGAAAGAAAGAATCACCATCAGGATCTTGGCCTGTACGTTAGCAGAGGTGGTAGTAAAATACATCTAATCACTAGATTGCGTGCCAAAAGTCGGGATACCATTACAAACCTCTCCGCAGTGTTCAAATAATGTGAGGGTGTGTGACGCTGTTTAGGGCTGATTCGTCCATCGGAGGGCTACGTTAAGCCTTGAAGCAGAATATTTGTAGTGCTATTCGACAGAAGTAGGATATGCACTGCCACTCGGTTTCACTCTTTCCCGTCCTACTGCCATACACCACGTCCTTCATTTCTTCTCATTATCTCCGCAGATGAGGATGACGTTAGGAAGGAATCCGGTAATGAAACCTCTCCTCATACATTTATCTCGCCATATATGAGACCCCATAGTGAAACGGGGCAAGGATTGGACATACGTGCATTCGCTATTGCGAGTTTCTGTGATGTGTGGTAATATAGTGTGATTTAAGTATATGAAGTGGGATGTAATTATTACTTCAGAAATGTAGTTTCCAGAACGGAACTACGACAGATTTAAATCATAGAATTTTAGAGCTGCTATTATTACTGTTCAAAGATTACACTGTCTATAACGTCCGGCTCCATGGCTAAATGGTTAGCGTGCTGGCCTTTGGTCACAGGGGTCCCGGGTTCGATTCCCCGCGGGGTCGGGAATTTTAACATTCTTTGGTTAATTTCGCTGGCACGGGGGCTGGGTGTATGTGTTGTCTTCATGATCATTTCATCCTCATCATGACGCGCAGGTCACCTGAGGGAGTTACATCGAAGGACCTGCACCTGACGAGCCGAACATGTCCTCGGACACTTCCGGGCACTAAAAGCCATACCCCATTTCATTTCATTACTGTTTATAACGATGGATGGATGGATGGATGGATGGATGGATGGATGGATGGGGAAAGTCGAACTAGGCAACCTTCCTGTCTTAATACTGTTCAAAAGGAAAATGAAAGATAAGTGTAGAGCTTAATTGCTGTTATTACTGTTCAACGTAATATTTAATGTTCTATGATTATACGATTATAAGGTAATGTTGGGTAGTTGACTCAGAGGTTAATCAAGGAGAGGATTGTTAATTCAGTATTTAGTGATTGAATTGTACGAGGGATGGAACTAAATGAGACCGTAGTGTTACTAGATAATAGGGGATTGCGTAGGAGATTCGTTAATTGAGAGAGGCTTACAGATTTTGCGCCGGAAGATGGAAGTGTATATAACGAATGTATTTATAGTGACATTTTTCTTGCTCCCTCTCTGTTTTATAACCACTAAAATCAGTAATTTTAGTATAATTAGTGTAACTCCAACATGGAAAATATCGTTACCAAAAGGTAAAAATGAAATAGAATGTTATATTTCACTCATATTGTACTGATGGACGTAGATATTTACAGTGCAAAACCCAATGTAGGGATAATGATGATGGAGCCAAAGTAACTACTTCTGATGTTGACAGAAGCCTTTTCCAATCAATTTAACACTATCAAAAGAAGAGAAAAATTTATGGCGTGACCATTCGTAGAATGAAGGTATCGGCGAAAACAAAGGAAAAGGTATGAATAGTTTGAACATAAAAATTCTTAATTTTGTTGGTCGTAATATTTTCAAGCTTACAGGAGACACGAAGTTATAAATATATTTATGACAAAAAGAGATAGTAGAGCACAAATGAATGGAATCTAAGGAAAACCAAACTGGGGAACTGTATTTGCCATTCAGTGCTCAAAAGGAAGCCACTGAGGGGAACCTGCTCTTTAAGAGCATATTAACAGTCTTATATTTCTTATAGTGAACTAGAAATTTCTAAATATTCTGCTAGTTTTGGCTTTGTTATTAATACAGTTAATCGTAAATTATCACCGGAACCTCCACTCTTGATGTGAATAAGGAGAACATTTGTTACAATGTACCTACTCTAATTTTACTAGCGAAACTTTACTCAAACATCTGATATCAAATTATGGATAATATCGGTATTAATATCCTGTTTCATTTCTGTGCAATACAAATCTAAAGAAGAAGTTCAAACAACTGCAGGATTATATAGACTTTCATTTATTAATGTTATTCTGTAATAAGTCGTAGATGTCGTTTCTCCTTGAGGCAAGGTTGGGTGGAAGAGGAAGTATTGGAAGAGATAATAAAATAATCAATGTTCAACATGAGAACTAACCCAAATAATTAGCGAACGCTAGTTGCAAACTACAACATTTGAGCTAAAAATTATTGTTTTTACAGTATTACACTAGCAGACGTCAGAATAGATCATCTCTCATAGCGGTGGTATAACCCAATTATTGGATGATTACAACTCAGACGAAACCCTTACAAATGCCTTTCTGGAGACTTGAATAACTAATATTTTTGATGTGGATTCAACACCCTCAATCGTCCCGTATTTTTCATGAATAAAACATCCTGTAAGAAGTAATTAGTAATAACAAAAAGGAAGCTGAATAGGGCAATAATGAGATGGTTATCCACTCGTATTATCTGTTTAATCGTATTTCTTTATAATATAATATATTTACTACTGTGCGTGCCCTACAGCTTTTTTGTAACTGGGTATAATTAGTCAGCGAACCTACTGGATCTTTTTTTACATCTTTCCTTTCAACCAAAGGGAGGGTTTATTTTGTAGGCTGAGTGGAGATGGAGTTCCTGAATTCTTTTCTAGCACTTGAGTCTCTGTAATTGCTTCGCATTTAGGTCAAGAAATGTTAAATCAGGAGGGAACGTTTATTCTAAAATCTAAGCTAATCTTACATCCAGAACGTCTCTTCTGAGCAAGAAACTACGGATCATATGATTTAATAGTTAATTAGAAAGTTAGATTACGAGCGTTAATTGACCTAGTTCACGTTTTGTTTCTATTTGAAAACTTTCCTGCGAACTTCACAAGGATGGTCGTACAGTATATGGGATGAGATCCGATTCCCGCATGTTAAGGTGTCCATCGCCAAGCGTAAGAAAACAAGTTATTAAATACCGTCTAGGGGAGTTTGAAGCACAAAACTATTTCTTTTCAGTCTGTACAGTAATTTCTAATTTTCTGATTAAGATTAACAGTGGATATAGAATATTCATAGCACCGACATAGGCGTGAGGCCTTAGAGACCAATTTATGTTAATATTATTATGTAAGTTATTAACTATCGGAGTCACAGACATTTTAAAAATCTATCTTTAAACTACCAGTATCGAAAATCACATGACCATTACTTTATTTTTGCCAATTGATACAGACGTTTTGCTTGTAAATTCCAACCACTGCAAAGAGAGATATACAAAACATATTCCTTCAAATGAATGGTTGCCTTTTATTATTCAAACTTCAAATTAAAGTCGTTGATATGTTGTTGCACTTGTGCTTGTAGAACACCATTATTGCGATTTCTCAATCAACATATCGAGACTGTATGACAGGAGAACTATAGGATCGGTCCGTACTCCATCTCCACCAAATCTTGAACTGCCATAAAATGCAACTGCTTATTATCACGGCTACATTGATACTGAAGGCAACAAGATGAAAATGTGTGTTAGGGCTGATTAAGCCAGAAAGTTTATGAAAACGAATTAACTCTGTGAGGGTTTCGTGAGTAAAACTACTTTACTTTTCCGCCCCTCATCGGTTGAGTATTAAAGTGGTGATTTCTTAAGAAACTCTTTCTAGAAACACGTGCTTGGTCTTGCGGTTAATTTTTTAAACATCTCTACGATCATTGGTTCACGTTTACTTAGGTTCCCATCTATATTTACGTATCCTTGCCCACATGTCCTTCATTCTCATTGTGAGGGTTTCTCCTGTCCCCTGACCAGGGAAGTCGTTTCGCTGGTTTGACCTCATCTTCAGGTGTCCTCCAATTATGGATATTTTGTTTAATGATCTATCTAGAACATCTTGTTCCGTTATCC
Organism: Anabrus simplex; assembly: GCF_040414725.1. Classification (NCBI taxonomy): domain Eukaryota; kingdom Metazoa; phylum Arthropoda; class Insecta; order Orthoptera; family Tettigoniidae; genus Anabrus; species Anabrus simplex. The sequence continues at coordinate 613,271,864 of NC_090265.1, read as the reverse complement.
CGCTCATCCTCAAATCATCAGCCACTTCCTGGTGCCATCTGGGTTTACATTTCAGATTCCAATTTTGTGTTGATCGGTTTCATCAGTCTGCTGGCAGATATACGGAACACATGATCGAAGAACGTCAGCCTCCTCTTCGTGATGATGTCCGTTAATTTTCCCACCTTGTTATGCACTTCTTCAGATTTTATGAGCTTCCATGTTCCTTTCTTTTCAATGGCTCCTAAGATCTATCTCTACCTCCCTATCCTTCGTTCTAGTTTCTCGAGTTCTCGTTTTGAGGTTTTATTTCTCAGTGTTTCTGAAGCATATAAAACTACTATACCCTTCTTCTTCCAATTGAATTACATCATTTTTATAAACAAAGGGATTCATATCTTTCACCTGAAAGATTACTGGTGAGGGCATTATTACTTCAAGAATAAACAAGAATCGATGCCACATAACTTAACAATGAAGTTTACGTTAACAATAATAGCTGCCCTTCATTCTGTAACATTTACTTAAAAGCATCGTAACTGACATTATAACATTATTTAAATTTAAATGTAATGGTTTAATGGTTTAAGTTTAATGTGGAATTGGTAGTTTTCTACTGCATACAATTATTAATAATAATAATAATAATAATAATAATAATAATAATAATAATAATAATAATAATAGTAATAATAATATTGCCATATTTAATTAATTAATTTATTTATTTATTTATTTATTTATTTATTTATTTATTTATTTATTTATTTATTTCCATGGCAGCCTCCATGGCTCAGGCGGTGGCGCACCGGCCTCTCACCCTTGGGTTTCGTGGTTCAATCCTGATCTCTCCATGTGAGATTTGTACTGCAAAAAGCGGAGGCGGGACAGGTTTTTCTCCGGGTACTCCGATTTACCCTGTCATCTTTCATTCCAGCAACAGTCTCCAACATCATTTCATAGCATCTGTAAGTCATTAATCATTGCCCCGGGGGAGTGCGACAGGCTTCGGCAGCCGGCACAATTCCAGTCCCCGCCGCTAGATGGGGCTGCATACATTCCATTCCTGACCAGGTCGCATGACTGGAAACAGGCTTCGGATTTTCATTTATTTCCAGAAGTCTATTGAGAGTTTCCTCCAATTAATAGGTCCTTTAACATCTGGACGATAATTCCACCTCTCCAAGTGTCTCAGTCAACAACAATTCAACTATTTGTTTTTACGTCGCACCGACACAGTTAGGTCTTATGGTGTCGATGGGATAGGAAAGGCCTAGGAGTGGGAAGGAAGAGGCCGTGGTCTTAACTACGGTGCAGCGCCGACATTTTCCTGATATGAAAATGGGAAACCACGCAAAACCATCTTCAGGACTTCCGACAGTGCGGTTCGAAACAACTATCTCACAGCTCACAGCTGCGCGCCCCTAACAGCACGGCCAACTCGCCCCGTGGATGCCTGAGTAATTGTGCACATAACTTTCATCACTTGCTACTACAATCACCCTGCTTATTTGAATTACTACAACTACTCCTTTCCTATAATTCCTCATACACATATTTCTAACTACCGCTAAGTACTTACTTACATTATTAGGGTTATAACACTAATTCTTTATCGTTCTCTTCCTGGCTTAATACTAATAGCTCACCACTATTCAACAATTTTCTTTTAACCGCTGTAATTTCTTTACATACTTTCAACAAATGGAATTCTTCTCTCATTTCCCCACACAACACACATCTTCAGTGTCCATTCCCCGTGTCCATGCTTTGTTTTTGTCAGTTCCCATCAACCATCGTATCACACCATCTTTCTCTTCTATTTACATTCCCTATCATTATATTGATTTCCTGGCATATCCTATTAAACACCGAAAGGGTCGTCTTGCTCCTGCACTTAGACTCCAACTACTGTTCTTGGATATCTTTCACCACTCGTTCAATTATCATCCATATTGTTGCCTCCCCCTTACCATGTCCTTCTCCCAATAATTTACCAATCCCAACTTCTCTAAGATACTTTTAAACTCACCTGACCGATATTCTCCGTGCAAACTCTCCTTCTGGTATTGGTATGCCCTCTGCAGGAGCTGACCCCATCTCCTCTTTTCATTCCTAACCTATAGCTCATATTTCTCTTTAAAATGTCTACTTTAATATTATCGTCACATATTAGTCTTGTACCACAATTTGCTGTTCAGTATGGCAGCCCCATTACAATTTTTCTAAACTTACTTACTAGGCTATCTGGTTCAACATTTCACTCTCTTCCTCTACCCCCATATTTCAGCTCCATATAACATTCTACTCTTTACTACAGCTTAAAAAACCATTTTTTAAATCTCATAACCTATATTAGGGAACTTAATTTCAAGAATAATACAAATAAATTTAGTATCACTTCCTTGCGATCGCCTGTTTAAATGTATTTCATCCGTGGCCATCCCTAATTTCCTTTCACTCCATTTCTCTTTATAAAATGCGTTTAACTTCTTAAATAGCGATCAAATAACATATAATGGTATAAATTTTAAGTTGAGAGTATAATATAACGAGACAAAAACTGTATATTCAACTTTGTAGAACCTACAAGAAAATAATATAGTAGCACACTGGAAAGAATCTGTCTCCACAGCCGGCTCTCCTTCAAGAATCTAGACAATGACACAATTACTACTGAGTAATGCAAAGAAGCACATAAACTTCTACATAATTCTACATGAAATACGAAAGGACATCTGCAATATAATGGCAACCACATTATGCAATGGGCTCGGAGCACATGTCCTCAGTTATCGCCTTCTGATTCCTTAGATGATCAACTTCCCTTGGTAAACACATATAATTCAGTTCACAACGACAAAATGCTGACCAAACGGTTGGCCGTGCGGTTAGGGGTGCGCAGCTTTTCGAATCCCACTGTCAGCAGCCCTGAAGATGGTTTTCCGTGGTTTCCCATGTTCACACCAGGAAAATGCTGGTGCTGTACCTTAATTAAGTCGACGTTCGATTCCTTCCACTCCTAGCCCTTTCCTATCCAATCGTCGCTGCAAGACCTATCTGTGTCGGTGCGACGTAAAGCAACTTGTAAAACAAAACATAAAATGGTGACATTTGGTGTACTAGTCTCTTTTTTTTTTTTTTTTTTTGCTAGTTGCTTTACGTCGCACCGACACAGATAGGTCTTATGGCGACGATGGGACAGGGAAGGGCTGGGAGTGGGAAGGAAGCGGCCGTGGCCTTAATTAAGGTACAGCCCCAGCATTTGCCTGGTGTGAAAATGGGAAACCACGGAAAACCCTTTTCAGGGCTGCCGACAGTGGGGTTCAAACCTACTATCTCCCGAATACTGGATACTGACCGCACTTAAGCGACTGCAGCTATCGAGCTCGGTTGTACTAGTCTCAGATGATCAAGCATATGACAAACCAAGTCATACTAAGTACTAAGTATTCATACATACTCCTTCACGCGGCAATTATAGTGACCCATGGCTGATGACCCCTACGCTTCTGATCATATGTAATTATTATTTCATAAGTTTTCACTAACATGACAAATGCGCATTAACAAAAAAGATGGGATGGTCTGAACATAATCAGGATTCTCTACATCGACGATCCTTACTTCCTCACATACTTAGTAATCCGACACGTCAATGTCGTTCTTGTGCAATACAGCACTAGTAGAAATATAATTAACACAATGGTGCCTACGCTCATCAAGTTTCTACATAATTATGCTATCATAACAATCCTCCGATTATCTGAACTCGAAGACTATTTCCCATATTACTATTCAATCACATAACATTTCATTACGAACATCCCTTACTATAAGTAATTCGTCTATAAATTGTTTTCATATATTGAAGGCTTATTATTGTCCGATGCATAATATATTGCCTGACAAAAAAAAGTCAAGCACTCAGAAAGAGTGGTTGAAAGTGAATGAAACTAAATATGCCGAAAGGCCATGCGCATTTATTGAACTTATTACAATATTGGATGAATGAGACATGGCCGCTGGTAGTTACAGGTGGAATGTTTGCGCCAGGTCAATAGGGCGTTGCACACTCTGTGGCCACAATGCAAGCCCTTATGCGGTTTGGAATGGCGTCAGACAGCCTTTGGATCCTCTCGTGAGGCATGTTCGTCCTTGCAGCTGTCCCTCCAGATCCCGCAGGCTGGTACTGGGACGGAGTCCCCTTCCAATATCATCCCACACATGTTCAATGATGGAGATGTTCTGGGATCTTGCTGGCCACGAGAGGACCTCAACATGCCCTAGGCAGTCCGTAGACATGCGTGGTGTGTGCGGAAGTGCATTATCTTGTTGAACACTGTCCATGGATGCTGTACCATAAGAGGTAGGGCGTACGGACGCCGAATGTCTGTAACGTATCGCTGTACCGTTAATGTCTGCTTAAGCACAATTAGAGGTGACCTGAACGCATATCCTATGGCTACCCACACCATGATGTCAGGGATTACGCCTGTGTGTCTTTTCGCAATATGGGCAGGAACTTCCCTCTGCCCTCGAAGCCGCCAAACCCGCACACGTTGATCATCGGAAGTTATGGAGAAGCGGGACTCATCACTGAACATGATGCGATGCCAGTCGTTCTCTGTCCATACCTCCCGGGCATGGCACCACTCCAAACGCAGGGCTTGTTGTTCTGTAAGCTCAATGGAACCGACGCATGGGGCGGTAAGACCTCAGTGCGAGTCGTCGAGACACTGTGCGGGAACTCACATGATGTTTTAGATTCTCCAGCATGTGTTCGTGGATGGCGGGTGCCGAAGTTATGGGATCCCGCAATGCTTGGCGCACCATACAACGGTCCTTCCTCGGGGTGGTGTTTCTTGGTGGACCCGAACCTGCACGACATGACTAGGTACCCCCATGTACCCACTGAATCCAACATCGGGCCTTTGTGACATCGTGGCAATAACACGACACGACCACAACCAGCCTCATGGAGTCCCACAATGCGGCCACTGTCAATTGGTGGATAGGCTGTCTAACACGTCTGCGAGGTATCGCGGGTGCGTCGTACTGTACCTAGTCCCCTTTGCACGTATTGCTCTGTCTGACTCACAGCAGTTGACGGGTAACACCTTATCAGCAACAGGACGGTGCAATCACAAATGCACTCTGGTGGGCGTTTTACATATTATAGGTCCTTGTAAATCTAATCATTTACTCACATATCACTGAAATGAAGTGGCGTATGGCTTTTAGTGCCGGGAATGTCCGAGGACAAGTTTGGCTCGCCAGATGCAGGTATTTTGATTTGACTCCCGTAGGTGACCTGCACGTCGCGATGAGTATGAGATGATGATGAAGACGACACATACACCCATCCCCCGTGCCACTGAAATTAACAAATGATGGTTAAAATTCCCGACCCTACCGGAAATCGAACCCGGGTTCCCTGTGACCAAAAACCAGCACGCTAACCATTTATCCTTGGAGTCGGACTACTCATTAATGGAATGCATATCGAAATGTGTTGGACCACTCCTTCCGGGTGCCTACCATTTTTTTGCCGGGCAGTGTCTATTCTACATATATCACCATCGTAACAATGAGTGTATTAGCATAGCATCCTATGAATTATCATTCGATGATTGGCGTCCCATATTCAATATTCACTCACAATCCTTATATACACTTCGCCTACCACTGGATCGTTATAAATTGTTACAGTATTTCAAAATTAACTTCCTAGTCTCGTATAACTTTGTCTGGCTATTCAGAAGATGTGGAACAATACCTCTCGCTACTAATATAAAACGTAGCAACTCGCGTACAATCCTGATCTTAGTATGTTTAGATAAATCATCGAGTTACCAATACATTCTTTCAATGTACCATTTATTCATAAGCATCAATTTATTCATTTATTGATTTCTGAAGACCTACCTTGCTTCGCCAACATTCACCCTAATAGGCTCAAACATCACCATGATTTCAGTTTTAAGACACTGCAATTCTGCGAAGAGGATCCTACCTAAATTATCTCAAGATATATTTAATTAACATCATTGTACAGATTAATCTAAGTATATATGTAGAGGAACAATATTTAAAATAGGATAAATAAGAACGAAAGGGTAAGAAGCATTTCCATTTAACTTGCAATGGCTTCAAATCTCGACCTCGCGCTGACGGATCACGGGCTCCATTTAGTCTTTTCCATTTCGGATGTCTCTATGTTCATTTAACTGTACACCCTGATGTTCGTCGGTCGAACGACAGTATTCATATTTTCCTTTACTGTCTGGTATCCCTTAAACTCGAAAGCAAATATTTCATACACGCCAAATATTTTAAAACATTCCACGAACTCCAGAATATACACATGCCTGCTGTGTAAGTACGGCGATTCTACTCACGCGTGCTGTACAATTAGCACATTGACTTGCACTGAATGATTATGTAACATTTCCATTTTAATATTACTTCTTATGCTTTGATAGAATTTGAATTTGAGTGTGCACTAATAAAACACATAGACATACCACGCCAAAAACTTGAAAAGAATGGTGATGTTCTTAGCACGTACTGTAGAAGGTAAACAACAGCCACAGCCAGGACGAGAATAGCGTAGACAAACGACGACGGAGACAACTGATGCTGGAATACGGTTCTTATGCTTTCCTTTATTTTCAAAATCTTCATCCACTCGAAGGCTGCCTAAACAAAAACAATTTCAATAAAAAATGAAATAATTAAAGTAAAATATGTGTCAGTCTGGCGAATATAAGCGGTCTCTGAGTATCAAAAGAGAACACCTGAGCGATTTCAGCCCCCAGTCAATGAACTCCGTGGAACTGATGTTAAAGGTCTTCATCAGCTCTATCGTCTTCTTAGGGATCACCCCTCTTGTACCGATCATGAGAGCCCTCACTTCTACGTCGTCCAGCTCATCTTTATTCCTATAGTACGGCACTGTTGCCAAGTAGATGGACTTCTTTCCTGCGTCTACTTCGTCTGGTTGGTCAGAGTTCGTTTCAAATCTTACGTTGATGTCTAATATATATACTTTCATCCCTTAAATGGCGATCATGAATATACTTCTCGTGTTGTCATTTACTCTGATGCCATGGACTTCCTCTGGCACATGAAATCCTTTCTCACGCCATTGAAAGGATGCAAAACACACTGATGGAATCCCTTGAGATCTGCATATTGTTATATATTATCCTCCACGCTCATCTTGTAATTTTAATATTTAATTTTCGTCAAGCATATAATTTAATCAGTCCCGCATTTTCGATTTACGAAACATCTCGACTCCTTTAAAATGCTGTTCCTAAATATCCGTCATATTCCTTCCTCACCCAAACGTTCCACATGAGTCGTTTTTAATCTTAAAGTATTGATTACTTACGTTGTTATTTATGCCAGTTTAAAATATTTCCGAAATTTCAGTCTCAATATTGTATTGTATCTCATAAACTGATTTACCCATTTATCGAATATATGACGGCAATTTCTTGAAATCAGAACTTCAATTCGTCAAAACATAGCTGGAAAACATACGCCATAAGCCAGTCATATTTAGTCTGTTCACAACTTTGCTAAGTTATTTCCTTTAGATTTACTACAATTTTCCAAGTAATATTCTTCAATGTTTGGTCCCAAAACTGGAAAGATAGCCATAGCCAGAACGGTCTCATTATGTTCTCCCAGGATTCCCTTGATACCCCTGCATTTTCAAAAGTTAATTGACCCAGGTGTTCACAGATTTTTAAGGTTTGATTACGATGATAGCTTTCTAAAGGAGTGTGGTATGTGGTTAATAATTAAATGAACAGAATATACTTTGAGAACGGTTTATAACATCAAATATTTTCAATATGTTACGTATTTCACGCAAAATACTGAACAGATAATATTGCAATTTTCATCAACGCTTTAATATAATTAAACTAAACGACTAATTCAAATGAAAATGAAGATCTTAGCCATATTTTCTTACTACTAATGTAATAAAATGGGAAGATTTTAATATATAACTCTATATTGACCTGTGTTGCATATTCGGCAACCTAACTGTATGTATATACAATAAATTTACACAATATCATTTAATATTTAATTTTAAATATATATGCAGTAGTGTAAACGTAAATAATATAATTATTCGATAGTTCCTTCCTCAGGGATTTCATAGAAACAGGAATATAAATTTGTGAACTTTATCAAAACATTCCAACTTTCTTTAACATCTAGTGTTCAAACCGTTAAAGTATCGCTTTGTGAAATCATTCAGTTAAAAGTTTAATTTCATTAGTCTGTGCAAAGAACAGTCTACCTGAAGAACCTAATTTAAGTCGTGAGCTAGTTATATTCTAAACTACTTCATATCTTCAACTGCTGATGAACTGCGGAGGAAGAATTTCAACGTTTACGAAGAGGTTCACGGTTCAGTTCAATCTTGTTTCGTGCAGTACCGGAGACGGTTCAGCTTACCTCTGAAGAGCATCTCTGACATAATAATAGATATCATATGCTGATCAGTGGGAACAGCATGGGCTCAACAATACTCACAGTGAACCACGCACTGATGTAAGCTACGCGTGATAAATTTATTCTGAAGACCGACGAGACATCCGCTGTGGAGTTTATAAAATCTATTGCTAGATTTTTCATTTCTATTAGAACTTTCAATAATTCGCCTGCGTTGTAAATTGTTGGAATCCCGTACATTTTGAAGCTATATACATAGAAACTAGATGTCCACCAAAGAGTAACATAGCTAAATAAAGGGTTGTACATTCCAATTTTCTCTTGCATGAACTGTTAAAAAGGCGAGTCTTTGCTATCTCTGAATAAGTCATGTATTTACCGTCTAGAACGTTCTTTATGGATACATAACTGTTTATACTGAAGCACTGAACCTTCGATATTGTCTGTGTGGACTTACGTACTGTTTATTCTAGAGGCGGAGTTGGAGTATCCTCCTTAGTTCTTGCTATACCTGCCCCTCTTGTGTATCCAGAGGGTTGTGGTCATCTGGGATGGTGATCGTACCCAGAAGGATATTAGCCTGGAAGCAATTAGCAGGCGATCTATCGTAATTGCAATATTAACGCGTAGCGTCATTCCTTGAAGATATATTACTGCTGTCGTTGGTGTTTATTCTATAAGTGACAGTACTCTATCTTTGAGATTACATGTATCTGTTCTTGTTGTATGTCATACGCTTAGTTGTTTCATAACGACTTTATAGAGCGATGTATTGTATTGATGCACACCAACTAGGTCTGATTGGTTTTCATTCGATTGATACTTTATAATTTTCAATTTGTTTTGAACAGTTCTGATCTGCTGTTTCTGACAAAGTTTACCTCAAATGTGTTGCTACTCACAGTGAGATGCTTGCTTGCTTCTTCTCCGGTCTCAGACATCCTAGAGTTGTTTACAACTTTAAATCTCGTCGATATCTAAAGTATGGCCTACGGCGTTTTATCCTAAACTCCTAACGTTACTAAACGTAATTCGCAAGCATAAAGTGTATAAGGCTTTTAACCACAATGCGTCAAACGTTACACAAAATAATAGGAACTTAAATAATCCCAACGTAATTGATGTATCCGTGATATAAATTTCAGAAGTTCTTAAGAGTCGAAGAGAGTTCAATATTCTATTACAACAGAAATTTATTCGTTGATTTTGCGGTATCAAGTCATATCATTATAGCTGCTTGAACACAATCTGTAATACAAAAAATTAATTCATAACAGCTCAAGCTGGAGGCGGTTACGGTCAACTAGATTTTTTTTCATTTGAAGTGACGATATAATTAATTTATATCATACCATCAAGAAGGGTGTTCCTTTGCGGCAAATAAGATCAGCCAGCTTCCAGAATATATGGATTTCCAACAATAGACAAGCGAGCGAATTATTGAGTTCTTATAGAACTCTAAAATGCACAATCTCGTTCAATATTTCACTTTCAATTTAGAAATATAGAAATGTAACACTTCGCCAAAGTTTTTCACAGCAAACTTTCTAACTCTGAAGCTATAGTGAATTTTTAGGACAGATTGCCGGTGCATGGAGGTGTTCCTGATACCACTAAAGAGTGATACAGAAGATCTTGTTAATCGATGACAAGAGTGATGAAACGTCTTCAGATGAAGAGGAAGCTATTTCTATTCCTGAAAATACTTCCACCCATCAACGAGCTTTAGAGTTCGACGAAGAATTAATACAAATAACACAAGTCAATAGAAATAAACCAAGCGAGTTGGGCGTACGGTTAGGGGCACGGAGTTGTGAGCTTGCATTCGGGAGATAGCGGAATCGAACCCCACTGCTGGTAGTCCTCAATATGGTTTCCCGTGGTTTCCCATGTTCACACCAGGCAAATGTCGGGACTGTACATTAATTAAGGCCACGGCCGCTTTCTTCCTACTCCTTTCCCCTTTCTACACCTTAAGACATATCTCTGTCGGTGCAACGTAAGGATAATGTTTTGTAAAAAAATAATAGAAATAACATAAACGGATTCATCTGTAAACATATTGGAGGCGTAACATTTCTTAAGACCTTCAGCAAGTACATCAAAACGAATAACATGTTGACGAATAAATATAGAAAAATGATGAATTTTATTTACAAAATCGAAAATAATTACAACAAATTTCTCCCACCTGAAATAAATTTAGATAGGTATTATAGGAACTTGATTAACTCAAATTATTAGCGTCATGTTATTCCATGCTTACGTGGAAATGAAATATATTTCATTTTTCAATTTTCAATGTACGGTAGTTCCACATTTATATTTTTTGTAATACATCATTTTTCTGCAAACCATGCGTCCACATGCGGCCAACTTTGAAGTAACGCTAAAAATATAAAATAGCAGTAGGTAGGATACTGAATTACAGAACATGTGAATTTCACTTATATCGTCGTTCATTTTTATTTAACACAATTATAAGCTCATATTTGTTTTGACTGGAGATATCTCCTCGTCAGCTGCTCTGCGGTCGTAGTCTCTCAGAGAACTAATTAATCAGAGAGAAGCTTTGTATAATTAATATGAATCAGCTGATCTCCGCATAAGGCAGATTGTTACTCAAGACACTCGCACGCCAAGGAGACGATGTTGGCAGCTTGCATATGAATGGCGTGCTAGTTTGTACAGACTACCTGAAAAGTGAATGCACTCAGTTAACAAGTTTGACTATGGCCAACATACATACATTATCATTAAAGACTGTCATGCCTTTCAGCGTTCAGTCTGCAAGCCTCTGTGAATTTACTAAACGTCGCCACAATCGTCTATTTGAAACTAGTGCTGTGGCCTCATTTAGTACTATACCTCTTATCTTTAATCGTCAATAACTGAGTCTAACCATCGTCGTCTTGCTCTCCCTCTACTTCTCTTACCCTCCATAACAGAGTCCATTATTCTCCTAGGCAACCTATCCTCCACAATTCGCCTCACATGACCCCACCAACGAAGCCGGTTTACGCATACAGCTTCGTCCATCGAGTTCATTCCACAATTAGCCTTTATCTCCTTATTCCGAATACCCTACTGCCATTGTTCCCACCAGTTTGTACCAGCAATCATTCTCGTTACTTTCATGTCTGTTACTTCTAACTTATGAATAAGATATCCTGAGTCCACCCAGCTTTCGCTCCCGCAAAGCAAAGTTGGTCTCAAAACAGACCGATGTAAAGATAGTTTCGTCAGGGAGCTGACTTCCTTCTTACAGAATACTGTTGATCGCAACTGCGAGCTCACTGCAATAGCTTTACTACAGCTTGATTCAATCTCACTTACTATATTACCATCCTGGGAAAACACACAACCTAAATACTTGAAATTGTCGACCTGTTCTAGCTTTGTATCACCAATATGACATTCAGTTCTGTTGAATGTTTTACCTACTAACATCAATTTAGTCTTCGAAAGGCTAATTTTCACACCATACTTATTGCACCTATTTTCAAGTTCCAAGATATTAGACTGCGGGCTTTCGGCACTATTTGTCATCGAGACCAAGTCGTCAGACTATGGCCAATACTCGTGAAAAATACATTTTTGAATTATTGACATACAAATTTTGGACAGGAGGACAGCTTGATGTAGGCCTACTCTATGTACAGATTACCGATGTTTTAAATGCGCATTAATAGTTCAAAGACGACGTCTACGCGATCCCAGGTGATTCATATCCTATGACAGCTAAACATCCATTAAATTATTAACAATTATGACTCTGTTCGTATAATGGAGATGTAGACTGGATTATAATCGCGGCAAAGGTCAAAAGTTTGAGTTTAAAAAGCTTTTGGACGAAAGGAAGTGAGGCACATGAGGAAAATGTGGAGAAAGTAGTTATTAGTCTTCGGCAAAGCAGTATTCTTGAATTGAAAAGAAGACTAACAGTAATAAGGCTAGCGACATTACAGATTGTAACGGAGAAAATAACTAGAATTGAAAAGAAGTTGTGTGAATGCAGAGGAATTTTTAAAACCCTCCATCGGGCATACGGCATATTTGCAGGAAAAAATTAATTGTTATTACTCCTATGAAGTACAACAACAAGGGAAAGATAAACTTGATATTGCACAATGCATGCTTAAACAATACTTCTTTTCATGAATATTACAACAAACATCAAGTTTTTACTAGTTATGAGAGTGGACGCAATGTATCCCACAAACACCTTTGCTTCATAATGAAACGAACAAAGCCGCTTTAGGTTGTATCCTATACAGCCGCAAATATTTTAGGCGTAAATCAATCTGTATGGTCTGACGAAATAACATATTACGATTTATTTTAAGCTGCGTTTATTTGCATACTGGCTTAACTGTAGTTCAAAAGCTTATTGATTGATAGGCCTATAATGGAAATATGATACATAAAGCAATGTTTTTATAGAAATATTCACACAAATATAACATCTAGTCAAGTAAGTCTGAGAATGGTCGCGTAACCTACTACTGAATATAAATTAAAGTTAGCAACTATTCCATTTCGCGGGAATCAGTATTGCAGTTTCCAAACTAAATTATAGGCATATGAGAGTCGAGTTCGTCCTTGTAGTCAACCCAATCGACTGCCTACGGCAGAAATATTGTGTCATTGCTGAACGAGATTTCCGGTACTAACACAAGTTTAGAATATACAGATCTCGTGTGATAGCCCAAGTAAAATTTTCCGTGCGCATAGTGAAACTTAGTGTACTACTATGAATTTTCCGTTTCGTACCGTGGTAATTTTTGAACTAGTGGCATGTATGTATTGCAGGTCTTGTGCCCTTATATTAAGTTTGTTGCATGGATGTAACTTCATGGAAATTCCTCTCGAGATACAGTTGCTTAAATCTTCATTCTTAATTTCATGGCTTTTTCTTCATAGAAATATGCAAATCCACTTGGTATTTTACTGCCTTGATTGATGTTCCAGGTATGCTTTCAACTGGAGTACAAATATATCTCCTTGTATTGCCTACATAAATGGTACAGCAACCAGTACTGTAGATTCTATGGGATACACTCCAGGATTATATGGCTCTATGTTCTCTTAGGTTGGCAGTAGATGAAGTTCTGGTTAGGAGAGTATTTTAATGAACGTAGGAGTTTCTTGTTAGTAGATTACCACCCTGACTTTGCGGTGTTTATGAACTCCTCACAGACAAGTGATTTATATGAATGATGCAGTGAGCTGAATCGTCTGAAGAGGCGAAAGTATAAATATAACAACGGACAACTGTTTTATCAAGATGTGTGGTCTCCGGAGAGGTCTAGTGCAGGTCTTTAGAGTTGACGCCGAATAGGCAACCTGCGCATTTGTGAGGAAGGGTTTCCTACCTGAAATAAATTCCAATACTGAAGACGGTACAAACAGTCAGCTCCGATCCAGAAGAATTAACTAATGAAAGATAAATCGAACCCAGGAGTCCTTGAGCCAATGCCCATCCTCAGCAAGAGTTGGTGCAACACGTTTTTAGGCACATCCCCAATGGAAGTGAGCTGCATATACCTTTTCAACGACATACCAAACCTCCTGCCATTCATAAATCTCTGGCAGTAGCGAGGATTGAACCCGGGTCCCGAGGACGGCAGCTAATAGCACTAACCATTACGCTTCGGAACCGAACAGTGGATATCTGCACAGTACATGAGTGCAGAAAATGAAGTGATCCAGATGTCTGTTGACTTCTATCTTCATTCATTTGTGCCCGATTAAATAAAGGGCAGCCTTTAACTTTCAAATTTGATGATGCTTGTAATTTAAAGGGTCCTAGCAGCTGAGGTCATCGGCCTAAATTTCAAATTTGTCACCTGTCTCTTTCATATTTGACTATATTAAGTTTCCATACGAGAGGAATGGAATATTTATCAAATGTGAATTTCATTCATCATTCACCGTTCTAATAATGTATAGCTTCGGGTCTTAGTGGTCAGCGCAGTGAAATTAATTACAGTGGGCCCCGGGTTCGATTGTCGATTTAGGATTTTAACCACGTCCCGTTAATTCCTTCATCTCGAGAACCGTGTATTTTTGATCGTCTAATACACATCTTCACTTACAACATACAGCCATACAACTACGCTTATTGCTAAATCCAGATATCTGGGAAAATGATCAGGGAAGGAGAAGGAGAATTCAACTTCCTACTAATGATCACAAGATGCGAGGCACTGCTAGTTCCGTGATGTCATTCATGTACAGAACGTCCAGCGAATACAACTCATTGAGCATGAACGTCTAGAAGCCGGCCTGCAATAAGCTATAATTGTACGAATATTTGATCTCGTGCAGAGGTTCAGTGAAGCATACACTATCCCACAGTGACTTTTACTGTGCTTTACAATTAATTTCCGTAGCAATATTACGGTATTTACCAGTAATATTTTTTCAACAGATATATACAAAGTGGTCCAAAAGTCAGCTTCTCCTAGAGGAAACTGCATTGAAACGCGGTATGCAGGATATTTGAGGTCGCCTACGGGAAATTGCGTTTCATGACGTCGGTAGTGTGCTGTTTGTTAGGCTAACAACTATATTTGCTAGTTGGCCATTTGTCTCCTATACGACATAGTGCGTATTTACCAAGTTTACTAAAGAAGATAGAATCTACATGCTGCAGTTTTGGTGGAAATTTGATAACCACACGGCCGATTTTCATAAATAATTCTGCGTATTTCCTTCAAGTCCGTCGCCACCACTAATACTAACGTAATTTCAATATGAAATTTGAAATCAATATTAGCGTTGCGGATGTTCCACGATCGGGGCGGCCAAGTTCTTCACTGACAGAAGAGAACACGGAAATTGTTGCACGAGCGCTATAGTGAAGAAATCAAAGAATCACCGGGAAAAGTATCGGCTGAGCTATAATAATACAGAGAACAAGTGTACACCTTATTCTGCCAATACTTAATCTCCTGGTATTTGACTTGGACTGTTGTTATTTATATGTATCTGATTTTGTATGAAAGGGCTATCATTCTTATATGAGTGTAATGTAAGGCTCATACAATACAGGGAAAATGTGATAATTTATATAAGCCTTGAATGATTTTCGGGAATGATTTTACTGCGGGGAAAACAATGTACTGCGTGGTCAGTGGTGCAATGGCAGCGAAACTCTTTGAACAATTCCGCACACTCTTGCCTTGCACTCATGAGCATAGTCTCCTACAATTAAATGTAAAGAGTCTTAAACATAACATCGAAGAACTGCAATTGCTACTACGGAGACACTGATAAGTTTCAACCTGAGGAAAACTCAAACCTATTTCCAATTACTTCTATTACCTTGTTCATTATGTATTTCGTAATTACGCTCTTTTTAGGGTTGTCAAAAGAGTGTCTCTAACAAGTAGTTTTTTAGTGTGGGTCGTCCGATGTCTTCTTTAGTTTACGGATGCTCATCATATAGCAATAAATCTTCAAACAACTTGTAGGCGCTACGATTTTGGATTTTTGACTGCTGTTAAGAGGCATAACACAGGGATGGTGCCATGTTAATTTAACACAAGTATTAAGGGTTCGTTAGTATTAACGATTCCTGATGAGACAGCCATTATGTTAAATTGTGTGTTAAGTCTAAGAAATTTGTCCATGGTGTATCGGGCTTGTATCCCAAGTACATGGTTTCACACCCGATAGACGTAATCTGTTTTAGAAGATTATAAAATAATAAAAATATTATTTTCTTTACGTCCCACTAACTACTTTTACGGTTTTCGGAGACACCGAGGTGTCGGAATTTTAGTCTCGCAGGAGTTATTTTACGTGCCAGTAAATCTACCGACACGAGACTGACGTATTTGAGCACCTTCAAATGCTGCCGTACTGTGCAAGAATCGAATCTGCCAACTTGAGATCAGAAGGCCAGTGCCTTAACCGTGTGAGCCACTCGGTCCAACAGGTTATAAAATGATGCCATTTGACACGCGAATGTCATAAGATGGCGACGTGTAAGAAATATTTGGCGACACATTCAGTATTTACGCAGCAAAAATAATAATTATTTAGTTAATAATAATAAGTTAATAATTATCAATGCGTCAACAAATTAAGTATTTGTTGCTATTTAACCTGAAAGACTAACGTGGAACGTTGAAATTGACGCGCAAGTATCCTAAAAGTAAAAATTTTAAATGTGAGATAATTTACATAGTGACATCGTAAGACATGAAATTCCTTCTTCTTATTCTCTATTCTACATCTAGGTGGGGTCGTTTTGGAGAACAGCGTCACACAAGTTGACTTAGCCCTGCATTACGGCTTAATGCATATCCTGACACCAAACCTGCAAAAAGGAACGTACTCACTACGGAGTGCTTCTCTGGTGGTTGATAGTGTGATGTGTTATGATTGTACATGAAGATGAATGTTATAATACAAGGACATACACCCAAACACCTCGACAATGGCCATCATCCAAGAATTCTGTCATTTTAAGACTTGCACATGGACTGCGGAATGCATTTTCTTCCAATCTTGAAAACTCGGATTACAACTGACGTGTTTCGTTCCGCGACCTTAATAGGTCCCACAGTTGTTTAATGGGGTATTTATTTATTTATTTATTTATTTATTTATTTATTTATTTATTTATTTATTTATTTATTTATTTATTTTAATAACTGCTGTGTGTCACCTGTTACCTTTACATTTAGCTTCTTAATACTACAGTGTGTTATATTGTGACTTCTAGGTCATATCTTAAATGAATGCCACGCTACTCTATTGTGGACGGAAGTCGGTTCTAAATGGGAGATCTCCTCTTCCCATTACTTCTTCCAACGAATTCATTTCATCAGGCAGTGTCCATCTTCTAATTAAATTGACTGAAGTTACTTCGAAACAATAGCTTTTGTTTCGTTTCAGTCCAATGTCGCCTCTGTGATATCATTACTTTTTAACAGAATGACATGTAACATTCCAATTAGTTCTCTGTATTTTGCTCCCCTTTCTTTATAACAGAATTGTTGTGATTTTTTAAAACTTATATTTACATCTGAGCAGAGAACACTTCAATAGATAGTGTTCGATATTATTCTCATATTTGAATGTTAATGCACAGTACATTGAATTCATCAGCGTAGAGAAAAATAACAGTAATATGCCTTGTGATATTTATTTATTTATTTGATATGCATTTATTTATATATTTATCCCTTCATAAACTGGCGAACTTACGACCCTTCTCCCTCTCGTAAGAACCACATACAAATTTTTACACTTTTACTGCATTATTTTAAATATCATGGTAATCAATTTCCGTTAATGAATAAAATATAGACTTTAAATAGCCAGTAAACAATGATGTAATAACCGTAATGGAAACCGAAGAAATTAAATTAAGAATAAATAATAATAGCAAATATCTAAATTTGTAATCTACCGAGTGAGTTGACCGTGCGGTTAGGGTCACACAGCTGTGAGCTTGTATTCGGTTCGAATCCCACTGTCGGTAGCCTTGAAGATAGTTTTCCGTGGTTTCCCGTTTTCACACCAGACAAATGTTGGGGCTTTACGTTAATTAAGGCCATGGCCGCTACCTTATTCTCAGCAGTAGAATAAATCAGTCGCAGTATTGTAGTACGTATAGTGCTCCCCAGCTAGTGTCAGGAATTTTCTGAAGGATTTTATTCCTTACCGTAACTTTACAAGGCATGCTGGACAAATGCTTACTGAAGGCAATGGTCCGGTAAACAGCTACACCAAGATATCTCGACCGGGCGAGTTGGCCGTG
Organism: Anabrus simplex; assembly: GCF_040414725.1. NCBI lineage: Eukaryota > Metazoa > Arthropoda > Insecta > Orthoptera > Tettigoniidae > Anabrus > Anabrus simplex. The sequence goes on along the minus strand of NC_090265.1, from coordinate 613,253,626 downwards.
CGGTTAGGAGCGCGCGGCTGTGAGCTTGCACCTGGAAGATAGTAGGTTGGAATCCCACTGTCGGCAGCCCTAAAGATGATTTTCCGTGGTTTCCCATTTTCACACCAGGCAAATGCTAGGGCTGTACCTTAATTAAGGCCACGGCCACTTCCTTCCAACTCCTAGGCCTTTCCTATCCCATCGTTCCCATAAGACCTATCTCTGTCGGTGCGACGTAAAGCCACTAGGAAAAAGAAAAAAAGAAAAAAATACCTCGAACTGGAATTATACCCTATGAAGCAAGCCTTTCCTGTTAATTGATATGTAAAGGGTTGTCTGAGCCTGTGGATGGTTTAGGAGGAAGCAACACATCTCCGTTTCGTTAGTGCTGGGAATCAGACACGATTGCTTGAAGTACCGATTCAGAGTTTCAAGGTCGGCAGTGAGAAATCTCTCAATTTCGTCCATTGTATTGGGTGCTGGAAAACTACAGCAACGTCATCAACATAAGCGGTCCAACGGGAGGAAGTGCTTCATAAGTCGGTAATATACAAATTAAATAGAATAGGAGAAAAGATTGAGCCCTGAAGAAGAACGTTGTTAAGTATCTTTGGTTTACTTCATTCCTCGGCCACAACAATATGGAGGATGCTGTTCGACAGCATGTTAGTAATCGTTCATCAATTCACCCTTTAAGCGTGATTTTTTAAATCACCAACCTTCTGTTCTTCATTATCAATGAACTATAATGTAGATCAGGACCTCTCAAACACCCAAAATCTCGCGTGCAATGCGAAGCGCAGAGTTTCTGAGCACCGTGCATCGTCGGTCCGACTCGGCTCGGTTGGGATCAGCGTTTTGTCTCGCGGCAACTCGGCAAAGTTTGGCTTAACTCTGTTCGGATGGTGGAGCGCTCCAGAGTTAGTGAGGAGGGCCGGCGGGTGGGGGGGAGACAGGCAGAGCGAGCGAGACACCCATAGGGAAAGAGAGAGACAGTGCCATTGCTCAAAATGGAGGAGCGGGGGTGGTCTGCACTGTGATCAGCCTTGTGAAGTCGTCTTTTGCACCTTGCGCAGCGCTATGTACCGGTGCATGGACCCTGAGAGGCCATGATGTAGATAACAAAAGCCAATACGTCGATGAATTCAAAACCATATCGAAGGTTGGAAATGCCAATTGTATATAGCGAAATTTGATTTAAGACAGATTTATCAAAGGTTTAAATGCCAAATCAAATTTTTTTCTTTCAATATATTCATTTTTATAGATATTTAATACGTGGGTTTATCAAAAATATTACTTGGAGAAGAAGTCCTTTCTTTCTGTTGCGATCTTTTCTGCGAAACGTTTCTCCGCTTACCTCTGTGTTGGTGACTCTGCTCTGCTGTCATATTAACGACCTCATTTATGGGACCAACTTACAGATGACTAAAAATGAATCGTTTTTATCCAATACCAATATCTTGTGTATCCTGTAAAATCGCGCCTTGTTTGGTTTGATTTCCAGTGCACTGACACAAAGATGAAGCTGTTTAGAAAGTGAAGTGCCAGAATGAGGTTATTACATCTCAGACAAATTACGCTGTGTAAATAGCTCCAGAATATTTCCATATGTAAACAAGTACTTTTGAGTAAGACATGTATTACCAGCAAAATATGCTCTCTGTGCTGCGTAAGCTATGAATGCGCCATCGTCGTGTCGGTGATGGAACGACAAGGCTCGAGTTAATAAAGATCACAGTGTTATTACCCCACCTCCTTGAAGACTTGAGCAGCAGAAGGGAACGAGCAGGGGCTGAGACTGGTAACTAAATTAGCCGTCAGGTAGAAAACCACGTGAGCTGGGATGAAATTAATTGACTCAGTTAAATTTAGCGGTAGTAATTTAAATAGTGCTACCGCCTGAAGCGGCTCTGTGGATTACATACACGTGGTAGAACATACTTGGTGTTCGGCGGAACGTAAAATAATTTTGAAGATTAGTTTACCCAGCCGTAAGCTATTGCCGAGCTTTCTATGGATTTCGGTTTCAGTTCTTGTTTACGTCTCCGTTATCAATAAAAATGTTAGTCGAGCTTAAGCTAACAGCAACATATGCATGGCTGTGTAGATGTAGTCAATCAGAAACGTTTTCCACACCATAGATGAACGGATTATAGCAAGTCCGCAAAGCGAAGTCAGTGGTGTGTGTGGTGTGCTTGCGGAACGTAAGCATTCTAGTGTTTAATCGTCTTCCTGAGCGAAAACGCTGATACTCCATTTGATTATTATATTTTAAATTGATGGTGATGATGGTGCTTGTTGTTTAAAGGGGCCTAACATCCAGGACATCGGCCCCTAATTGTACGAAGTGAGACGACATGTAATAACAATTAAAAAGTCCAAAATCATCCACCGACTAGAATTCAGAGCGTGATGACGAAGAATGAATGGATGGATGGATATGAATTTATTACAATCAGTGCATCCGACCCTCAGTGTCCTACATTCCCAGAAACCAGCGTGGAACAATAGTATTACTGACCAAGGGACTGCGTCTAAAGCACAATCCTGAAATGATGATGCTTATAGTCTAAACGGGTCCAAAATCCAGGTCATCGACCACTCATAATGGTACCGATCGCTGATCGCTAGGAAAGTGGAACCATGATATTTGCCATGTTGCGGTACTAATCAAAAGTAGCGTAGACCCGCGGTAGTCCACACATTATGGTAGTTTTGTTTTTGCTAGGGGCTTTACGTCGCACCGACACAGACAGGTCTTATGGCGACGATGGGATATGAAATGCCTAGGAGTTGGAAGGAAGCGGTCGTGGCCTTAATTAAGGTACAGCCCCAGCATTTGCCTGGTGTGAAAATGGGAAACCACGGAAAACCATATTTAGGGCTGCCGACAGTGGGATTCGAACCCACTATCTCCCGGATGCAAGCTCACAGCCGCGCGCCTCTAACCCGCACGCCCAACTCGCCCGGTCATTATGGTAGTACTCATAGGTAATGTAATACGTACAGGTAACGCAAACCTATGGTGTTTCTCACATAGGTGTACTGACCACAGGGACTCGCACTATGCTGTGGTGTTCCTTACATATTGGGTACTAATTATAGGCAAGGCAGACCCACGATATGGCTCACCCGTTGTGTCGCACATAGAGTGGTACTAATCACAGGTACTGTAAAACCCTAAAATCCACCCTGATTCACATACTCTCGCTACTAATCACAAACCGATTGTGTACCTAACATAGTGGTACTACGCGCAAGTTAAGGCGACCCATGGTGTTCCCTGCGTGATGGTACTAATTACAAGTAGTCTCAAGGTTCTAATTCGATCATCCCATGGTCGCCCCTTTTAATCGCCTTACGACAGGCAGGGTATACCGTGGGTGTATTCTTCGCATGCGTCCCCCATCCACAGGGGGACGTGTGTTTGGTCCGCGAAAGCTATTTTATATTGCTCAAGTTCGCCGGCAACCAGGTGTGGACCACCCTATCCTCCACCTGGGACGCGTCACGTGGGAGTATCACCTCTCCCCCTGCTATCTTGCACTAAATGCATACCGGTACTGTACCGTACCCAGGGGTAAATACCCTCTAGGACGATGCCTCCATTCCTGTATGAACATCCGACTAACTCAGGGTTGGGCAGAGAGTGGGTTGGTTGTCGATTGGGTCAGGATAAAAGTCGAAGTTCTACACTAAAATAGCAATCAATGACAAGAAATGGAGGTATAACACGAATGAGAAACAATCATAGGGGGTAAGATAGATGTATTAATAAATATCCCCGATCAAATCACATGAAAATAGTTGAATCAAGAAAAATAATAATTTGTAAAAAAATGAACTCAAAGTATTGAAATAAATCGAAATTAGAAACGTTAATTAAATGATTATACAAATTTGACATTAAAAAAAACAAGTTCAACAAAGAACATTTATATAAATCAAGACTGAGGTTCTACTTATAGTCCAATGTTTATGTTGTATGGCAACAAGTGTACGCAAACACTGCCATGTGGTATTTCCGTATGGAGTTTCACACTATCGCATCCCAACGATACGGTTTCAAAGTCAAGTTACTCCCGAGAGTCGCCGAAATTACAATCAAATAAAAGTTACATTATACAGAAAATTACGACGGAAAGAAAAATAATTAAGACGCAATGGACGCTATGTAATTTATGCAAAATACTAGGGGCAAATCCTATACTGTATTTACAACAATTCAAATAATCAAACTAAACATATATATACATCGGATATCGAGTAAAATCTTAAATGCTACACTGATTCTAATGTGAATCCCGGTTCACAGCAAAAGATCTAGACAGAACTAGATAAACCAACAATACTTTAGCACTCGGGCTGTTCCCTTTAAAAACAACGAGACAAGGTATACAATCACAAAAAAAAAATGTAAGACATCATCCTGTAAGGGAAAAACATATAAATAATCCTTGATATCATGAAGAAAGCAATGGGCAACATTGCCTCCTTCTGCTGCGTTTACGCGCTCAACAGCGCGGTCATTCGTCATGTACTTCCGGGTAGATTACGAGCTGCAAAGAAATGTTGAACTCCACTATGCTAAAGATTGGATTTTGTCTCCCGAGGCCGCCACAAGGAAATACTGTCTCCTTCGCACATACAGATAAACACAGGCCAGGAATCAGCTTGCCATGAGATAACGCCTTTCATCAACGACACGGAAACTCACGTATATTCATTCCTTCTTAGCATGCTTGGGCCATTTAACGACATCAGACTCAATAGTCTGGAATTAACACTGTCCATTCTGATCACAATATACACTCAGAAGACACTAGGCAGGCACACACATCTGCACAATACTCTTTATCTTGTCAGGCATACAATCAGCCTGCACCAATACATTATAATTCAGCATGCAATTATCACCTCATTATTCCTCATGAATCCCACTGGCCTTTCCACATAATGAGACGCAGTTCGAGTCCTTGGCAGACCATCAGGCAAACAGAATCCAACTTAACTTCAAAGATCTTATTTTAACAACGACGTTCTGCAGCTCCTTCTGGCAGCTTCTGTAAAACCATGCATCATGCAAAATAGCTATACCTGTCTCTCTGAATAACCGAAATAAAGTAAACTCATACGTGTTTGACGTAATATAAAAATGAACCTGTCGATCTAGCCCTTCTAGCATATATTTAAGGAAAACTCGGAATATCCTACGCTAAGTAATATACACAAATAAACAACAACTGATCCTATCAATCCCTCATTTTCCCAAACATCTACTCATAAAGCAAAATGAAAATAAAATAAACATGCATTATTCTCGTATCCGAATCTATCATAGTAACAAAATTAAAAAAACACATGCCATCAGGCTTACTTTAAATGAAAATAAAAATTATATCTACACTGCCCTAGTACCTTAACATAACTTACATATCACGCCATAAATAATACATGCGCCTTGCTGTATATTACATGACTCTCGGGAAACCAGGATAGCAGCTTACATCCCCACTAATTTTGGGATCTACTCCATGTCAATCACAGCATTAACATGTGTGAATGCACTTCCTTCCTCTGCAGGCGTATCCATCATCTTGCTGGAAAATAATCCACTGGAACACAGAAGACTATAGTTGATAATCTCTTCGCTGCTTAATGCTGCGAGCCGAAATACCCTTCTCTTTACCAGATCAGCTAAACACACTGATTCACATATATATTACACACTTCACTTAAAGGGTAAAAATACAGTTTAAAAAGCAGCCCACGGTTCGGTACGAAAGTTCCACGCGAATACGCGCCCGTCGCGGAATAGTGAAACAATAGCACGTTTCCACTACACTTGTTACACAGCGGTCACTAAACACCGTCTTTATCAATTGAAAATAAACTCTGCCAAAATTATACTATTCATTTACTCAAGTACAGTAAAATATAGCAACTGCACATTTTAAAGTATCAATGAGAACCAGTTACTACTACTGGAATAACACCACGTTAATCACGATCACCAGTCACGGAGTTAATGCATCCGCACTGTTCAAATCTTTACCACAGAGTCACAGAGTTAGTGCATCCGCACTGTTCAAATCTTTACCACTGAATACAGAGTTGGTGCATCCGCACTGTTCAAATTTTTACTACGGAATGACGCTCTCCAGAGCTAGGGTTACTAAGGAGGCTTCGGTGACGCCAATAATACTGGGTTCCCGGGTGTCTGAACCAACCACCAATCAGAGAACGTCATATATGATGACACAATACTTACTGTGATATATTTACAAAACACAGCTCAAACACTAGCAAATCTCTTCCACCAATTTTTATAATACATCTCCAAATACATCTGACTTCTGAAACTGTGGAAAACCGATTACCTACAGAAACTGACTTTATCCACAGAGCACGTTGGTCATCCTGGAATTAATATTTGGCGCGGTGTAGCCTCCAAGTTTGCCAAATCCCTAAGTTCCCATTGGCTGAAATATCTTGCTTGGTCAGCATCTAATACACGTGTCGATCCTTGCCAGCGCTTGGGTACGCTATCCTTTCTCACGGTCATACGGAAATATGAAGCAACATCCAGCGACTTACTGTCTTGCTCAACATCCGGTATCAACTATCTTGGGGTACGATGCTTTAACATGTTAGACTGTAACTTTTATGAATAAATTTCACATATTTGGTCAAATAATATTCCAATTATTATTATGGGCCGGCAGGATACGGCTCAGTACTGTATCTGTCTGGTGGAATGCAAAATTATTTTGTCTGCTATTCTGCTTCTGAGAATGATGTCTAGTTTTCGTCCAGCGTTATGGCGGCCATTCCTTGCCTAGCTTTCTGTTCCGTACAACCTGTGTTTGGGGGCTGTAGAATACAACCACAATGTTCCCTCCTTGTCATAAGAGGTCACTAAATTGGAGACCTGAGGATCTGTCCAATATGGAACATGGATTGGTGACATCAGTTCCCTAGCTGAGCCTGGAATTGCTTCCAGGTATGTGACAGTACCTCCACACTGAACTTCCCCATCCGACCTCTCTTGGTTGAATCTTGTACTGTTCTGACTCCGATGGTATTGAGATTGTAAGACCTCCTGTAGGATGTCTTTCATTTCACGCCCTTCACAGGTATTCGGTTTCTTCTGCGGATACTTTCAATCAACGAAGGATCTGAACTCTTCCATTTTCATACGTGATTTCGGTTAAAAGTGGATGGCTGACCAGTAGTACTTTCTTTTGAAAGAATAATCACCATCACCTTCCCGTTCCATGCTATCCTCCTGTCCTACACACTCGCCTTCACCGCTGTACGCAGGAAATGATGCCCTGGACTCTACATGCTTCCTTAACTCACTGACATGCGATTATTTACTTTCCGCTTGAAAAAGGTACGTTGACTGCAATTATTTATTTACAATTTGCATTGTGATTGTTCCAACCAAAAATATTGTACTTATATTTCCGTTTCAGACCATAATTTGAAGTTTTTTATGCCTTTAAGTCCTTTGGAGGGAAGAAAATTCTTGTTCGAACTCTAGAGTGACTACGGTCCAATCGGTTTTGGCAAACAAATGGATGGCCACAATTGCTTAATGTTTCTGAGCTGCCATCATGCCTATCTTCAAGGAGTACGTTATTTCCCATGACTTACCATCTGTACACATTTTCGTTCTATTAGCAATGAAACAACGCGTCTCAGTACAGAGAAGGGAAGGAGTGGAGTTGTAAGGAGTCACCTTGCTGTCAGAATAACCTCCTACCTAATTTATTCCTATTTTAGATTTCGTTGCGTACGGTCGCTGATGTTTTAACTTTTACGTTACAGACTGTTTTGCTTATTTAATTCACCCGGGGTATTTACTATCCTGTTCATGAGAAGTCATTTACTCATCAACGACAGCAAGACGAGCTATAGGTTTTGTTAAGTCTTATTAAGCCTGTATGCTGGTAGGATCCACAGACTGCAGCACCAAAGGTAATGCGGTTATAGTGAATTCGCAAATACCCATGGCATTGCCATAATGTGGCATACAAGGTATGACGAGAAAGGTATTTTGCCATTTCTGTCCTCACTGGAGCAGAAAGTGTTAATGCAGGACGACTAGCCCTATGAATAGCATCTTCCATAACATCCAGACGCACTAGTTTGGTTCCCAATGCCATTCCTCAACACAGCCCTTACTTGAACAGCTTGCACCGAGTGAGCGGTTGCGTGGGTTTGGTCACGTGGCTGTCAACTTGCATTTGGAAGATGGTGGGTTTGAACCCCACTGTCGGCATCTCTAAAAATGTCATGGTTTCCCATTTTCACACCATGCAATTGCTGGAGCTGTACCATAAGTAAGACCACAGTCGTTTCCTTCCCACTGTAAACCCTTTCCTATCCCACAGTCGTCATAAGACGCATCTCTGTCGATGTGACGTAAAGCAAATGGTAACATTTCCTCGCCATACCTCAGACATCTGGGGGTTGGCATTAAGCCTAGTTTTATGGCCGGATGCCCTTTCAGACGTTAATCCTATGCGTGCTTTTGTGATGAATGATGAATGGTAATGACGTTGAAACAGAGAAAAATTGAACAGAACTCGACATAGGCCTTCTGTCTCTGGTATAAGAACGATGTAGGCCTATTAGGTTAATATTTACAACTGTCCAGACCTAAAGATGGTTTTAGCTTTCTAGAATCCACCCCACTCACACTGAATACCAGATGCACTGATCTACCGCTTCATGCATGTACCAATGCTAACGGGGGGCAAATTGAACATTTCATTATAAGAAAGAGTTTCATGTGGTATGTTGGTTCGTTCTGCTCCTGTGTGTTTCCCATAATTTATGTATTATGCAGAGTTGTATAAAATGAGTTCTAACGTGGGGAAAGCGTTTTCGGACCCGTGTCCATATAAAATGTTTTCTTCTCCTACGTGTGAGAAATGTGTCCTGAAAGTTTCGCCTACCTTACTATTACACCGTGTATAGACCGTATTTGTGATCGAACTTCTGAATTGGCTTCGAAATTGCACGTAGTATACCAACAAACAGGCTGGTTACAGTTATATCTCACATATTGTACTTATCTTTGTTGTTCATACAAGCTGTTGTAGTTGCCATTGACAGAACTATTACTCAGCATTACACGATTACATTTCTCTCGACTCCTCACATTGGCGCCGAGATTATGAGGTACGTAGTTGAAGAGCCTCTCCCTGTCAGCGGCTTTTCGTAGAGTATTCGTTTCCTGGCTCCTTCTGGCCCTGTTTAGTTTTCATACCTTTTCCATTTGACCTCTTCCTTTTAGTACAAAAGCCAATTATCAGGCTAGGATTCAAATTGTCCAGAGAGATGCACAAAACATTTTAAACATTGCTAATGATATTTCCATACAAAAACTCCATAGAGTTAGTCACCGAGTCTTGGGTTTTCAGGCGATCGCCACTGGTACTTCCCGTACTTCTCACTGCATCGGAAAAGTTTCGGACAAATGCATTTGCAAATAATATACTAACTCAGCATTGTCATGAATAATGTTCCTGTAAAACCAACTGTAAGGGAAATATATACAGTTTTGTGTTTTAGGATCTCTATCAAGCCCCCTTCCTGCTGAACAGATTTTATCAAATGATAGGTAAGATCTTACCCATCCTTAATCTAATCTTAATTGCAAACTTTCATGAAAATATCTCTAACCATCTCCTCATAACACTAAGATCTCTTCCATCCTTAACCTAAACTTAATGCGAAGTTTCATGAAAATCCCTCTAACCGTTTTCCCTCAAGACTGTACCAGACAAACACTGAAATTAACAAAAATTAAACTGAACCCGACATAGGCTATAATTGGTCCTGCCTGGTATAAAAACCAAGTATCAATCAGGTTGATATTAAAAAAGTACATTATTTTCGTCACTGAGAGTCCGCGCTTGTTTAGTGCCCTGTTAATTATTATTATTATTATTATTATTATTATTATTATTATTATTATTATTATTATTATTATTATTATTATTAATTTCTTCAAGTGATTTAAAGTGGAACTAACAGATATAAGTTTTTCGGTGACGGAAAGGTGGGAAAAGGATAGGATTGGGAAGCTAGCAGCATTGGCCTCAATTAAGGTACAACCCCAGCATTTGCCTGGTGTGAAAATGGGAAACCACGAAAAACCAGGGCTGCCGACATTGTAATTCGAACCCACCATATCCCGAATGCAAGCTCAGATCTATGGACCCTAACTGTACGGCCAACCTGCTCGATGCCTTTTCATAACGTCCATTACAAGCCCATATAATATGAAATTGTGGAACTGACAATTATATTCAAATGACATGTACAGCATAACCATTCGCAGTAAGACAGATCACCTCTTCGTGCACTCCAAGACATTCAATAATAACAGTGTTATTAGTTACATGTCCCAATAACTACTTTTACTGTTTCCGGAAATTCTGACGTACTAGAACATTTTCCCGCTGGGTTTCCTTTACGCAACGGTAAATCTACCAACTCAAGATTGCTACCTTCAAATACCACTAGACTGAGCCAAAACAGAATTCATCAGCTTGATATCAGAAGGCCAGCGCTGTATCATCTCAGCTACTTAGCCCTCATCAAGATATTTATTTCTCAACTCGGTGACTATTATTTCTCCATGCCGCAACAACCCCAAGGACCTTGGTCTACCAAGCGATCCCTGCTTATTCCGAAGGTCTGCAGGTTACGAGGTGTCGTGTGGGTGGCACGACTGGTCTGTTTCTTTCTAGACCAGAGCCGTTTCCTCACTACTACATAGCTCCTCAATTGTAATCATGTAGGCCAGACTTTTTCAGCTGCGCACCTTTTGAGGCTAGCCCAGTGCAGCAGGACTCGCTTGTCTGAAATGCAGGCAACTTACGTATCACGAAAGAGCACACACACTCGCCACGGGGCAGGCGCTGCGACGTATGATTGTAATTACAAAGCTCTCCTTTCACCATTCAACGAAATGTTCACTGGAATACTATACATCTACTTTACATACTTCAGCAAGTTTCATGCTTCATTTTGCACAGTGTTGAAATGCTATGTGACTTTACCTGTTCACTGAGTTTCTAAAAAAAGTATTTAAAACTTGTCATCAGATATCCCTTGATAATAGCTAGCTTCTCAATAGTGAGTGAGTTTCGTCTCTAGTGAGTACACATGCATTTATTAGTCAAGTACAGCACTGTAAATGCAATAACAAGTAGATATGTAGTATGTCTTTGAATACGTAATCTAACTAATGCTATTCCCGGTAAAAATAATTAATTGGATTGTTGATGAGTTTATCAGCAAAAACAAGCCACAGTTCATCCGCTTTATTCCTTATTACATTAGAGATGTTTCCAAAGCAAATCCATCCTAAAATATAATTGTGAAAATTGTAACTCAGTGCGTCTGAATACAAAAGTATCTTGAGGTACCGGTAACCTCTTTATTGTAGATCCAGTTCATATAGGCCTACGCAAAAAGAACAGGAATAACTAATCTCTTACAACGTAAGTTACGTTGAAAATTACCTGGATTTCTGTCCAGTGGAGATGAAAAAAACTCTATTCCTTAACACTCAAATGACCATTCACCGTTCATTGACCATCGCAGCTTGTGACATAACCACAAGGTTGTTATCGCTGAAGCGCCCATACTGATCGCTCACCCGGTGTCGTGCCAGATGCGACCGTGCCGCATGCGACCCGTGACACTAACGATCGCATAATCTGTAATTGTGCCGGATGCGGCCGATGTTGACAACAGCTGTGTCATCATCCAAGATAAACTAAATCAGAACAAGCAAAGGTTAGAAAATAGGCCAAATATTTATAGCACTCCTTACCGTGTTGGGAATGACATTGTTCTTTGTTCTGTTAAAATAGCCAACTACTATAACCACAAACCGTGCACAACATTTATTATGTACACGGAATTAGTCCGGTAAGACAATTTTAAAAAAATGAAATGGCGTAAAACTTTAGTGCCGGGAGCATCCGAGGACATGTTCGGCTCGCCAGGTGCAGGCATTTTTATTTGACGACCGTAGGCAACCTGCGCTTAGTGATGAGGATAAAATGGTGATGAAGACGACACATACACCCAGCCTCAGCGTCGGGAATCGAACCCTGGACCCATGTGACTAAAGGCCAGCACGCTAACCATTTAGCCATGGAGCCGGAGTCTTCGGTAAATGCAGCCGATATAAATCTTTAAGGAGAACAATTCCCCGACTGCGTGAAAGGTTTATAAATAATAATTAACGAGTACATTTCTATGACGAAAGTTCAAATAAAACATGCATACATTAGGCTATATTACACAAGGTCAAAACCCTAAAAAATGCGGAGGGAAATGTACAATCAGGTAATTCTATACTGAATACTACAATTACACAAGTTCAGTAATATTTTAACGAAGATTATGTTTGTAAATAATAATAATAATAATAATAATAATAATAATAATAATAATGTTGATGGCTTTACGTCCCACTAACTAATTTACGGTTTTCGGAGACGCCAAGATGCTGGAATTTAGTCCCGGATGAGTTCTTTTATGTGCCAGTAAGTCTACCGACACGAGGCTGACGTATTTGAGCATCTTCAAATACCAACGGACTGAGCCAGAATCGAACCTGCCAAGTTAGGGTCAGAAAGCCAGAGTTTCAGTCACCTGAGCCATTCAGCCCGAATGATTCTTGGGGATCATGAAGTTCAGTCCCTGGATTCTCGGGAAACAGAAATGACAGAACAGCATATTCCTAAGTTGCTTTTCAAAAATTTACTGCGGGAAACTGGTAATTTTCTACAACACGAAATATGGTGATGCGTTTACATTTTATCTTACAACATGCCCATGTATAGAATTGCGTTTCCATGTCTGGGAGAAGTTACCAAAACAGGCTATCTGCCTGTTATGGCTGTTTAGGTACACGCCTGTGTTCGAATCCCCCATCGGCCATCCTCGAAAATATTTCTTTCATGGTTTCCCATTTTCATTTCCAGCCAAATTACGGGATGGTACCGTTCTCATGGCCACGACCACTTTCTTAGCATTCCCAGCCCGTACAATTACACGCACAGACATCACCCTCACACAGTAGTACATGTAGCTCACTCCCATGGGGTGTACCGGGTAAAAAAACTACAGATCTGGTGAGCGAACATGTTCTCCTCCCAGCTTTACAAATCTTGCGGGGGGAAAAAAAATTGAAAACGTTCAAGGTAGTCAGAGGAAATGGTAGCAATTATTCAGATACTTCGAAGTTTTGTGAGCCCAGGATATACAACATGAAAGGTAACTGATGCACCAAACGAACACTATAGATCTTGGAGGGAGGATCACAATACCATAATTTGCAGGTCTGTAGCTTGCACCGTTACGCTACGATTTGGGAGAAAGAAGACGAGCTGCTCGACTAAGCGGTATGTTCCGAGTTGTCAGTGGAGAGACGGCGTGAAATGACATTAGTAGACGAATAGGTTTGAGTGGTGATTTTAAAAGTAGGAATGTTCAAAATATGAAGATGAAGTTGGAATTCAAGAGGACAAGTTGAAGTAAATATTGGTTTATAAGAAAGTGAGTTAGGGATTGGAATTTTTTTCTTTCTTTTTTCGTTAATCTCCAGGTTGGGGTTTTCCCACGGATTCAGTGAGGGATTCCAACTCTACCATCTTAAGGGCAGTGTCCTGGAGCATGAGACTTTTGGGTCGGGGTACAACTGGGAAGGAGGACAAGTACCTCGCCCAGGTGGCCTCACCTGCTGTGCTGAACAGGGGCCTTGTAAGGGCATGGGAAGATTGGAAGGGATAGACAAGGAAGAGGGAAGGAAGCGGCCATGGCCTTACGTTAGGTGCCATCCCAGCATTCGCCTGGAGGAGAAGTGGGAAACCACAGAAAAACACTTCGAGGATGGCTGAGAGGAATCGAGCCCTCCTCTATTCAGTTTACCTCCCAAGGCTGAGTGAATCCCGTTCCAGTCTTCGTACCACTTTTCAAATTTCGTGGCAGAGACGGGAATCGAACTCGGGGGTGGCAGCTAATCACACTAACCACTACGCCAGAGAGGCGAACTTGGAATAATTTACCAAGGGAAATGTTCGATTAATTTCCAAATTTTCTGAAATCATTGAAGAGAAGACTAGGTAAACAACCGATAGGCAATGTGCCACATCGGCGATTTCTTAAATACACAACAGTGGTGACTGACTAACAGTTTGGTCCCATGCGGCACGATGCCTACCTACTCGGTCGCTAGCGGCACGATATCAGCGTGGTCGCAACTGGCACGGTCGGTTGTGGCATGTAACCGCTCACCCGCTCGTCCGCCCACTTATATTCTATGTGCTTGCGGGGCGAAGAGACCAGCGTGAGCAACTCTGAGTTGGACCTTGAACCAGCCTTCAGATCCAGGTAAAAGTCCCTGACCTGGCGGCCGATTCGAACCCGGAGCGTCTCGGTAAGAGGTAGGCGCGCTACCCCTACGCCACCGCGCGGGCACGCAGTGTCTGCCTGAGACCTAAGTGTTTGATGATTGTGAGTGCAATTGATCTTACCTATGTTTTGTATACTGATTTTTCATCTTATATAAGAGTTAAACTATGAACATCCGGACTTAATTCTATTTCCAAAATTATGATTTCAACTGTACTAGAGGAATATACTGTGATATGTTTATGTAATTTCATACTGTTTGTTATTTTTGGCCATAATGCCAACTGGGAGTGTATCTAACCCTATATTTCCTGTCAACCGCGCAAACACTCAATGGAATCACCACATGTCAACGGAAAACAATCACGAAACCATCCTGTGGTGCAGAATTACCTTATTTCAAGTGAAAATAATAGGATATTGTTGGGTGGCGGTAGCCAATTCAGCAATTGTGTAGGCTTGTGACAAAGCCTAATTAAATTTTCTGCTCCTTTTGTCTGCATATTCTCGCGAATTGTTTTTAATTCGCTGTGCAGTAGCAATGGAGAGGTTTTTAAATAGATGCATGACATACCCGGTGGACTGGTGGCAGCTGTATAATGAATCAAATTGACAGACATGCTTATAACATACTTGTAGGATTAGATTACTGTGTACTATGTTTTATTTTCTTTTTTGGCTAGTTGTTTTACGTCGCACCGACACAGATAGGTCTTATGGCGACGATGGGATAGGAAAGGGCTACGAGTGGGAAGGAAGCGGCTGTGGCCTTAATTAAGGTACAGCCCCAGCATTCGCCTGGTGTGAAAATGGGAAACCACGGAAAACCATTTTCAGGGCTGCCAAGAGTGGGGTTCGAACCTACTATCTCCCGAATACTGGATACTGGCCGCACTTAAGCGACTGCAGCTATCGAGCTCGGTGTACTATGTTGTAAAGAATACTGACTTCGATCATGGAAAAAACAGAACGAGAAAAATGTGGGTGGGAACATGCGAGTTAATGTCCACTCAGGTTTTCGTGACAATGTCACGCGGCGCAACTGTGATTTCAAGTGAAATGGAAGGACACTTTTCAATTCAATACAATTTTACTTACAACTGGTCGATGATAACTACTGTAAGAGATACTGATGCTAACGACACGCGAAGATGCTTCATTTCAGAATCCTCATGAAATACGGTATATCAGCATGGCTACGCCGCTAACTAACTAGCCCATACAATGTAGTGTCTAAATACGAAAACGAACGTAGAGTCTAGGACGAAACCCTGCGTCAGGGCAAATCAGGGAATGTCAGGATCAGTATAATAGACAATTTATTTAATTTAGGCTTACTTTTCGAAACTGCTCTACTTCCCTAAACAATTCAGAAATTACATTGGAAGACGAATTAGCCTGAGTTAAGTTTTTAAAAGTAAGAAATGTCACAATATGAAGTTAAATCACCTGATGTCGATTTGGCTCGGTTTTACTGACGGATGCACTTCCTTATGTCAAGCCTATCTCAAGGGCTGTGTATTTACGGTTGCATGAGTCTGTACTGACAGGTCATGTGATGTCCTATAAATAGATGATGGGGAGTATAACTTGACCAACACAAAACCCAGACACTGAAACCGTGAAATTAACCATAGGCCGTTTGAAATCATCGACTCGACCGAGATTAGAATCCAGAGCCACCTGAACCGAAGACCAGTTCGCTGAACAATCAGCCGTGAAGCCGGACTTGCTACAACTAGATACGATTTTGATTATCCTTCACTGACAACCTTTGTATTATACACAACCTAATTTTTAAATATCATCCTTGCGCCTAGAAAAACTCCTATGTGATAACTGATAACTAGCAGTTTCCCGCTGGCCCCGCCCGCAATTTACAAACGGTGGTGTTATTCGTTGCTATCCTCACGGATGTTTTTGCAATGTTTCGAGTTAATGAAATAAAGCCTATGATCTGATGCGGTAATATAATGTAATATTATGTCAACAAAGCACTTGAAAATACATCACACAAAGACATTGAATTAAACGTTCCTTGGAACAACACTACGCACCGAACTGTTAAAAATTCCTTCAAAGAACATCATGGAGACAAATGTACTCATAACTTTTCTCAGAATCTACCAATTTAAGTAGTTATAACCTCACAAGATCCACTGTGTGTTTTTAGACCAAAACAAACTGCGTATCTCAACTGGAACCAAAGATATGATTGCTTCAGAGACAAAAATTTGAAAAATCAAATAATTTGAGGAAGGAGAAAGTTAAGTGATTTATAGTACCTGATGACAAATATGTGCATGAATACCTTTCAGTTTTAAAAAGAGTGAAGGGAATCGACCGGATAGAATGGCCGGACTTACTGTAGTTTTCATAATTTTTTAAATATATATAGATATTTCAGCTTAGAACTTTGACCAGAATTGTTCTGTCATTTAAAGTTCAGTATTGCATGAACTATATCAATGATTTTATTAAATTATTGTCTTTACGTCCCACTAACTACTTTTAAAGTTTACGGAGACGCCGAGATGCCTGCAGGATTTCTTTAATGTGCCAGTAAATCTACCGACACGAGGCTGACGTATTTGAGCCCCTTCAAATACTACCGGACTGAGCCAGGATCGAACCTGCCAAGTTGGGGTCAGAAGGTCAGCGCCTCAAAACGTCTGAGCCACTCAGCCAGGCAGATTTTTTTCTACGTGACACATGTGCTGCTGGTAAGTATCACTCCCCTGAACATCGCCACATAACGGCATTTCGAGTTACAACGATGATATACTCCACTTGCTTTTATTCCTTAGGAGTAAGAACCTACTGATTCAGGCGTAGAGTTGAAGTGGCGGGAATAATTAAATACCACTTCATGAGTGAGTTCCATGATATGTAAAACGCGGATTGAATTGTTAAGCGGTAAAAATGTTCTTACATATATCTTGGGCCTGTAGGTCAACGGATTAAAATTTTAAATTTTCAATGACGCTTGAACTCCGGAGAGGCTCAGCTGCAGGTCTTTCGAGGGCGGGGCCCTAACTATGGTGAAATCTAATGTTGAAGACGTAAAATCCACCCAGCCCTCGAAAAAAACGCTAGTGACCCAGCTGGGAATGTAACTCTGATCCATTCGGTTCAAACACCAGCTTGCTTGCCAGTCATCTGATGATAATGATTTGGGTGTGTTCAAACAGCGTGTAAAGCAAAGCAAAGCAAAGTCACCTCCGTACAGGCCATGAAGGCTCTTGGAGGAGTGGAAGGTAAAGGCTTCCACCATTGTTAATACCGGCACGTGATGGGGTAGAGTGGTTAGCTCTATGCCCGGCCGCCTTTGCCCCCAGGAATTAACCTGGTACTCAGTTTTGGTGTAGGCCATATGCACCTCCGGAAGAGGAAATCTCGTTTCTTAAATTTTACGGCTTCCTGACGGGGATTCGAACCCACGTCCTTCCGGGTGAACCGAGCACACTTTTACCGCCTCGGCCAGGCAGGCCCTCTCAAACAGCGTGTACAGTATTAAAATTGCGTCCAGACAAAGGTGATTAAAGTGGCAATTCTAAAGATGACATTCCTCCTCCTCCCCATGGCACTACAACCCTTGAAGGCCCTTGGCCTACCAAGAGACCTCTACTCAGACGGAAGGCCTGCAGATTACGAGGTGTCGTGTGGTCAGCACGATGAATCTTCTCGGCCGTTATTCTTGGCTTTCTAGACCGGGGCCGCTATCTCACCGTCGCATAGCTCCTCAATTCTAATCACGTAGGCTGAGTGGACTTCGATCCAGACTTCAGGTCCAGGTAAAAATGCCTGACCTGGCCGGGAATCGAACCCGGGGCCTCAGGGTAAGAGGTAGGCACGTTACCCCTACACCACGGGGCTGGTTAAGATAACGTTACGTTATTTAAATATATATGTATATTAGTAAGATTGAATGAATGAATGAATGGAATACTTTCTCCCTCAGTCACGGATGACCGTCAACTGGGGAGAGAATGTTCATTTTTAATCATAATTACTACATGCAGTTAACTTTTGTAACACAAAATATTTGCAATATTCCAACTAAGAACCCCCCCATGGCGTAACAGCCCCGAAGGGCCTTGGCCTACTTAGCGACCGACGCTCAGCCCAAAGGCCTGAAGATTACAAGGTGTAGTGTGGGCAGTACGACGAATCCTCTCGGCCGTTATTCTTGGCATTTTAGACTGGGGCCGCTGTCTCACCGTCCGATAGGTCCTGAATTGTAATCACGTAGGTTGAGTGGACCTCGAACCATCCCTCATATCCAGGTAAAATAACCCCTGATCTGGCCTGGAATCGAAACCGAGATTTACAGGTAAGAAGTACGCACGGTTCGATGCCAGCATTCCACGTAAGAAAATGTTACAGAATCATGCATATCCGTATTACTCCAACAAAATGTATCATCTTTGTTCTCACCTACTTATTTCCTCTTATAATGTTACGTAGTTTTTCTGTTCTCCATAGAGTCGTTCATTGTCTCTCTAATAACTTGGCAAGAGTGTAACGTTAAAGCTTATTTTACCTTTCCTATATATCTCTCTGATCTTTCTTGTTTATCCTTCAGTAGGTGTGCAACTTCAATAATTTATCTTCTTCTTCTTCATTATCTGTTCATTCTCCGGGGTCGGTTTTCCCTCGGACTCGGCGGGGGATCCCACATCGACTGTCTCAAGGGCAGTGTCCTGGAGCTTCAGTCCCGGTCGGGGATACAACTGGGGAGGATGACCAGTACCTCGTCCAGGTGGCCTCACCTGCTATGCTGAACAGGGGCCTTGCGGGGAATGGGAAGATTGGAATGGATAGACAAGGAAGAGGGAAAGAAGCGGCCGTGGCCTTAAGTTAGGTACCATCCCGGCATTTGCCTGGAGGAGAAGTGGGAAACCACGGAAAATCACTTCCAGAATGGCTGAGGTGGAAATCGAACCCACCTGTACTCAGCTGACCTCCCGAGGCTGATTGGACCCCGTTCCATCCCTCGTACCACTTTTAAAATTTCGTGGCAGAGCCGGGAATCGAATCCGGGCCTCCGGGTGTGGCAGCTAATCACACTAACCACTACACCATAGAGGCGGACCCATAACTTTATAGTGCATAAAATGCAAATCAATATGAGTACAACAGGTTACAATAGTGGTGGACAAGGCACACTCTACACATCTTATGCATATGCTACACAAAGTTTCTATTGCATGAGTAAATCAATCTTCACAAATCTCATTGGGCCGATTACCTTAGATGTTAGGCCCCTTTAGACAACAAGCATTATCATCATTAGCAACCTAATTATAATATAATCGATCTGTGAATATCTGATGACTATCACAACTGCCCCATGCTGTTCGTACTTTATGAACATCAGCGTACTTCTGCACACTGATAACAGTTACAATATCACAGTTCTAAAAACACGTGGTTACCTTCATTTCAATTAGAAAATATTTTGAGAACAATTCTCTCAGCTGTTATCAGTTGTACTTAGAAACTACTACTTTTTCTTTTTCCGATGCTTTTCCTACATCTTGGTTCGGTCGTGGGAATGAGCAGTGTAACATATGTGGCCGTGGCCAAGTTTTATCCAGTTTTACGGCCGGATTCCCTTCCTGACGTCAACCCTATTTGGAAGGATGTATCACATTTGCATGTTTCTCCGCTGGTTGGTACTCTCTCTCTCTCTGTGTGTGTGTGAATATAAGGAGGAATGTATGGGACTAACATAAGGTCTCGATGCTACCGATTAAGGAGAGGAATCAGATTCCTCAATGCAGTGCCTTCGCGGTCGCAATCAACAAGAGTAAGAAATAGGTGAATAAACAGATGAAAATATTCGTACATCACACTTGAAATATAATTTTAGCTTATTTGGTCGTTCCGAATGCAAATAAGGAAAAATCGCATAGAACAAGAATGATTGAGACTAACGTAGCTCCGTTCAGCTAACATGAAGTACGAAGATTGTTGATTATGTTCCCACTGGTGTCCACCGAGCTGTCAGCAGAGAGATGGCGTGGAATGACATTAGTAGACCAATAAGTTTGAATGGCGTTTATAAAAGTAGGAAAGATAAAGTTGGAATTCAAGAGGACAAACTGGGGCAAATATTCATTTATAGGAAGGGGAGTTAGGGATTGGAATAACTTACCAAGGGAGATGTTCAATAAATTTCCAATTTCTTTGAAATAATTTAGGAAAAGGCTAGGAAAGCAACAAATAGGGAATCTGCCGCCTGGGCGACTGCCCTAAATGCAGATAAGTATTGATTGATTGATTGATTGATTGATTGATTGATTGATTGATTGATTGATTGATTGATTGATTGATTGATTGATTGATCTCTTAGGTATTGTTTGTATTTCCATTTCAAATAAAATGTGGCAGCGAAGGCTAAGTGAGACCAAGTTTCCTCGACAGGAGTGAACTTGGTGGAGTAATGCCATGAATTATCATTTATAAGCTGTAACAGACATGAAAGTAGTGACACTGATTTCTTGTACTTGCAGGTGGGAACAATGTTGCAAGATGGCACTCGTAATGTAGGTTAATAGTGAAAGACAAGTGAATATCGCACTGCATCGGACGTACACTTTACGTACGACTTATAGACCTAAGATGGCATGTGAGGTCTTCACTACTCGCAGCGTGATATTCCTATGTAATCGCGGTTGGTTTGCATGAACAGAATTCGCTATGGTACTCAGAATGTCATTGATATCCTAGACACTCGTTATATTAGTACAGATACGCACTGCAGGCAATTTTCTGACCATCCAATAACATCCCAGTCTTTAATGCCTTACGTTGCTGAGCGTTGCCTTTTGTAAATGCAATCCTGTTGGTACGGTACACGGTCATCCGGCCATCCGGTAAATTTGTCACACCACTACTATTTTCAATCTTTTGTTTCTATATACTACTTCCTAAAGCTTAATTTTTGCTAAGGATAATTTTTCCTAAAATACATTTTAATAGAATCATTTTTCCTAAACTATGTCCGACTTCTTGGCTGAATGATCAGCGTTGAGGCCGTCGGTTCAGAGGGTCCCGGGTTCAATTCACGGCTGGGTCGTTGATTTTAATCGTATCTGATTAACACTTTCGTCTCGGCCACTGGATTTTTTTTGTTTGTCCCAACAGTTTCCTCTTCATATTCAGACAACACACTACAGCACCAACCACCACAACACGCAATAGCGGTTGCATCCCCTCCATATAGAGTTGGCGTCAGAAAGGGCATCTGGCTGTAAAGCAGGGTCATATCCACACGTTCGCCACAGTAAAATGACCTGGTTAGGAATATTGAGTTGAATCGAAAGTACAATAGATGAATTTAGGAAAGTTTTTCTTTTTCTTCTTCTCCCTCTTAATCTGTTTACCCTCCGTTTTTTTCCTCGGACTCAAAGAGGGATCCCACCTCTACCGCCTCAAGGGCAGTGTCCTGGAGCGTGAGAATTTGGGTCTGGGATACTACTGGGGAGGAGGGCCAGTACCTCGCCCAGCCGGCCTCACATGCTTTGCTGAACAGGGCCCTTGTCGGTGAACGGGAAGATCGGAAGGGATATGCAAGGAAGAGGGAAGGATGCGGCCGTGGCTTTAGTTAGGTACCATCCCGGCGTTTGTCTGGAGGAGATATGGGAAACCACGGATAACTAATTCGAGAATAGTTTACTTCCCGAGGCTGAGTGAACCTCGTTCCAGCACTGGTACCACTTTTCAAATTTCGTGGCAGAGTCGGGAATCGAATCTGGGCCTCCGGGGGTGGCAGCTAATCACACTAACCATTACACCACAGAGACGGAATTACAGTACATACAGGATTAATGTCAGCTCCATAACATTCAGTTAGATCCATATAATGATTCTGGTCTACCTAACCTGGTGTGCGTTTAAACACACTTACAAAATGCGTCTTTTATATATCCACAATACCGGGCTGAGTGGCTCAGACGATTGGGATGCTGGGCTTCTGACCCCAACTTGGCAAGTTCGATCGTGGATCAGTCCGACGGTATTTGAAGGTGCTCAAGTACGTTAGCCACGTGTCGGTAGATTTACTGGCACGAAAAAGAACTTTTGCGGGACAAAATTTCGGCACCTCCGAAAACAGTAAATGTAGTTAGTGGGACGTAAAGCCAGTAGCGTTATTATTATTATTATTATTATTATTATTATTATTATTATTATTATTATTATTATTATTATTATTATTATTATTATTATTATTTATTAATCTTCAGAGTTTTAATATACAGGTCAGGAAAAGATCTGATAACTTGAAAGTTGTAAACCGAAATTTGACATTAGGCAAACTAGGAGAATTTTGTTGCAGTTAACACTTATATGAAGGATCATTCACAAATTCCTCTAAAAATTCTAGAAGAAGTGCCACCTTTAAATATGTCTTCAACTGGTTATTGTCCTCCGCGGCTACACAAGGTGGGGAGTGGCGAGTACTGCTGGGTCGATAATCCAGTAACTGTGTGAAGCCCCAACGGAAATTTAGTTCATAACAAGTTGCGAAGCAAGCAATTACTGACTAGTGCTACGTATTTGCTTTCGAAATATCTCTTCGTCTCGTAACAAATGGAGAGAATAGAGTTGTAACTCATTCTCTATTATCATTGAGCAATCGAAGCTTGTTCTGGTTGATACTAGAAAGCAGACTGTGTGATGGAGTTGACGCAGTTGACACAGCTATGAAATTTTGCAGAGTAATGACTTCAGTATTCATCGATTTACCCCAAGGTGAGGGTGACGGTACACTGACTCCAAAACAGTGTCACATAATTTTGGCTTATTTATCGATAATACGGTCCGACGATTTATTCTCTCAGATATCTTGTTCAAATCAAGTCAAGGCAAAACGAATCAAAGACACAATTCAGTATATAATAACTGTGAAATTATAACGTGGTTAGAGTTTGTTCCAAATTAAACATCAAATAGATCGTGTTTGAAAGTAGCTTGTAAGATTTATTTCAATCAGGACAAAATGTACTATGTATGTACGTTCGTTCGTCAGCAGCCAGCATTTAATTTTCTAATCTGTTGACATTATTTCTAATATGGTTTACTAGTTCCTTTTGGAAAAGCATGTCTAATTATTATTTTTTCTTTTAACAATTTGCATTACGACACACAGACACAGACAGGTCTTATGGCGACGATGTGATAGGAAAGGGCTAGGAGTGAGAAAGAAGTGAGAGTGGCATTAAATAAGATACAGCCCCAGCATTTGCCTGATAATAATAATTTCGTGTGGCTATTTCTAGCCGAGTGCAGCCCTTGTAAGGCAGACCCTCCGATGAGGGTGGGCGGCATCTGCCGTTGGTAGGTAACTGCGTGTTATTGTGGTGGAGGATAGTGTTATGTGTGGTGTATGAGTTGCAGGGGTGTTGGGGACAGCACAAACACCCAGCCTCCGGACCATTGGAATTAACCAATTAAGGTTAAAATCCCCGACCCGGCCGGGAATCGAACCTGGTACCCTCTGAACCGAAGGCCAGTACGCTGACCGTATTTGCCTGATGTGAACATGGGAAACCACAAAAAAAGATCCTCAGCATTGCTGATAATGGGGTTGAAAGGCACTACATCCCGAATAGAAGCTCACATCTGCACGATCCTAACTGCATGACCATCTCGCTCAGCTGTTGAAAATTTAATTTCAGTATGTTTATCTTTAGGGTCGATGCTTCTTTCAGTAAAGAAGATTGTTAGCAAGTAACGAACAACGTCAATTTTTGCTTTGTATAATATCGTCCACCTCTGTGGTGTAGTGTTTAGTGTGATTAGCTGCCTCCCCAGGAGGCCCCGGTTCGATTCCCGGCTCTTCCACGAAATTTGAAAAGTGGTACGTGGGCTGCAACGGGGTCCACTCAGCCTCAAGAGGTCAGCTAAATAGACGGGGTACGATTCCATCCTCAGCCATCCTCTAAGTGGTTTTCCGTGGTTTCCCACTTCTCCTTCGGACAACTGTCGGGATGGTACCTAACTTAAGGCCACAGAGGTTTCCTTCCCTCTTCCTTGTCTATCCCATCCAATCTTCCCATCCCCAACAAGGCCCCTGTTCAGCATAGCAGTTGAGGCAGCCTGGGCGAGGTACTGGTGCTCCTCTCCAGTTTTATCCACACGACCCAAAGTCTCACACTCCAGGACACTGCCCTTGAGGAGGTAGAGATGGCATCCCTCGCTGAGTCCGAGGGAAAAACCAACCCTGGAGGGTAAACAGATTAAGAAAGGAAGGTAATTTATTATCTCCCAATTACCTCATATTACGTTGCAATATGTAAGAAATGTTCCAGTTACCGCAACATTAAAAATGTATCGAACGTGATTTTATGTCTGTTAACCAAAGAATATGGAGTCGTACATAACCGCTCTGTGTACCACTGAAAATAAAAGGTAAAATATAAAGGTAAAAGCAATTCCTTCCAACAGCGAAGTGCATATGAAATTGCAAAATTGTATATTCAAGTAAGGAAATCATAAATAAAACAAAAGAGAGATGTAAACATGGACATCAAATGTGAAAGACATAAAAATCTCTCCTGTTCGGAGAACTCCGTCTCGTAAATGACAAGTGATGGAGAGCGATCTTCAAAATGCGATTCTACGCAACAGCTGTATTGACATTTGATTGCAGCCATCTAATAAAAATACAAGATCGCATTTTCTGAGCCATGATATAGCAGATAGCGATGGTTTTATCAGTTCATGTTTCACAAAGAACTTACCCGTGAAACCTGTTCGCCGTCTTACTCGGAAGCATGAGGACCCAGGCAACTTTGAGAAGATGAATCTCTTAAATGTCGTACATGTTTTATCGCCTCCGGCCATATAAACTATAAAATTTTCGAAAATAAATGCATTGCGTGTAGCATCTTATGTGCGTTTTTTATGAGTGCGGACAAATCATATGGTCAATAAAACACATTTACAAGCTTTTGCAGTACATGATGTCAGTTGTGAAATGCAACACTTACGGCGTAAAATTTCAGACAGTATGATTTTCTATTCCTCAACTGATGACCGCCTTCAGTAGTTGCAGTGTGCTTTCTGGGAATATTTTCTGGAAATACACGGAAAGTCTATAAATATAACCAAAAACGTCCTTACTAGAGAAATATGCCAAGCTGCCCACTTTTTACTGCAGAATCAATGGCCTCATTGGTCATTCATATGTTTTAGAATGGAATGTATTTACATCCTAACGAAAGCATTTTCAGGAGTATCAATTGAGACTGTGTTCAGTGTTATCATCCTGGAAACAACGCCATGACTAACTTACGTATGGCTCATAATGTCATTAAGAGAATGCTGATATCCTATCTTCTAATATTACGGCTGGAGTTGCGAATGTACCTTCCAGACGAAACTCTCATTCTCAGATACAATTTTTCTTCGAAGAAGGCTCGAGTTGGATAAAAAGTTCATAATAACGTTTGGTAGAACAGTGATTTCCACTTACAGTAGTTGGCCTCCAATCTACGGGTATAATTATTATTTATTTATCGTTTGGCTGTACATATCAACATTAGTCAAAAATAAAATACGTATTTACATTATTTACAGTTTGACTTTCAAGTTGTTAATAAAGTCTATTACAGCTGGACCTGCTTCCACAAAGTTGCCACTATAGGAATGCGTCGGACAGTCATTCACTGGGAGTAGCACAACTGCATTCTGGTGAACGTATATGTCCCCACTCGTAGAGGATATCTGCACATCTCTCATGGTTTGTTCTTATCCTGTTCAGCGTTGACCACGTTTCCTGGGGTAGGTTAAAGCCACTTGGTGGTGTTGTGGTGCTTGTGATGTCTTGCAGCTGACATGGAATGTTTTTTACCAATTATTCCTTCCAGGTTTGCAAGAGGTTGAAATTATTGTTCACCAGGTGCCTCGCTGTCCGGATGGAGGGGTTCCGGGAACGTAAACGTCTGGCTTCAGCAGCAATGATGTTCTGGTGTATTGGTGGCTGGTCATTTCATTTATCTTCTTTTACTCCCGGAGTAAGGCGTGTTTGCTTTGTTTGAGTTCCGCTGGTGGAATGTCACTCAGTGCTGGTAACCAGAATGTCGGTGTTAATTTTACTGTGCCAGATACACTTCTCATTGCCTGATTCATTTGGGCATCGAGAAGTTTGGTATAGCTGCTATTGAGCCACACCAGAGAACAGTACTCAGCTGTTGAGTACGGGTAGACCAAACTGAGGGCGGTGGTTCGTAAAGTTTCGGCTGACGAACCCTATGTAGTGCCACACAGTTTCATAAGTAAGTTGTTTCTAGACTTCAGTTTTTCTGCCGTTTTCTTAAGGTGTTTCTTGAAGGAGAGGGTTCTATCTAATGTCATCCACAGATAGTTTGATTCATTGGTGTGGATCAAGCGATTTTTACCCAGGTACACTTTTAGTTCACGGGTATAATAGGAGCAAGAGATCAGGCAGCATATATACTTTTAAAGGCTCCGTACACACAGTTTTTCTGACATCCTTGCACACTATATATTTTAATTAAACTACACGCTCTCCTGATAAGATACCATAGTTACCACCATCACGAGCATCATCCCCACTGTAGCGTCGCCATCCTGGACGGTCCTCAATTTTCCTCAAAGCACATTGGAAAGATAAGTCGGTGATAGCTTCACTTGTGATTGCAGTCCTTCGCCGTGTCTGTTCCGTAGAACATCGATGCACTGTCCGGTAATTTTACATAGAGTTGATCTCAGTCATCAGGAGGTGTGGCACATACCGAAGAAATGACTTAACATGAGAAAAATTGCGTCCTGTTGGGTTCCACATAAACTCACCAGCATACAGGAATGACACCGGTATGCACTGGCTGGCATCCACCTGGACAGATATCACAATGAAGGAGACGCATTTCTGCAGCGTACTGTCGCCAATTAT
Source organism: Anabrus simplex (assembly GCF_040414725.1). Classification (NCBI taxonomy): domain Eukaryota; kingdom Metazoa; phylum Arthropoda; class Insecta; order Orthoptera; family Tettigoniidae; genus Anabrus; species Anabrus simplex. Next base: position 613,226,268 of record NC_090265.1, on the reverse strand, counting down.
AAGACCTGGGCATGAGCCTACGGGCCTCAATTAAAACGTCAATCGAATGAATGGCGTCACCCAAGTTCGCCACGTCCACATAAATTTCGACAGGAATCCAGCCGGGTGAAGCTTATGCTGATTGTGGAGTACGACTACGACGGTATCATTCTTACGCGTGCTGTGCATGAGGAACAAACCGTCAACATTGAATTCTGTTGCCAATTACTGGAGCAACATCTGCCTCCGGCTATGCGGTGCAAAAATCTACGTTTATTGCGAGACGATCGCCTTATCGTGTTGCATGGCAACGCACGTTGTCATATCGCAAGCGATGTCAAGCTCGTATTGCAACGTGGCATTGAGAGGTCTTGGAACACCGTCCGTACTCACAAAACATGAGTCCTTGTAACTTCGACCTGTTTCCGAAGTTGAAAGAACCCCTCCGAGGCCACCGATTTCCTGACGTGGCATCTGTACGCCACGCACTAGGGCGCTCCGTTGTAGTCATCAACAGAGTACGCCTTATAACGGTCTCCAAAGGCTTCCTGACATTTATAGCATGTGCCGTGACTAAAATGAAGAAATGTAATGCAATTGTACTTGTTCATTAAATAATACCTTCTATCTATATTTATTTACATACATACATACATACATACATACATACATACATTATCATTATAGACTGTTATGCCTTTCAGCGTTCAGTCTGCAAGCCTCTGAGAATTTACTAAACGTCGCCACAATCCTCGATTTGCAACTAGTGTTGTGGCCTCATTTAGTTCTATACCTCTTATCTTTAAATCGTTAGAAACTGAGTCTAACCATCGTCGTCTTGGTCTCCCTCTACTTCTCTTACCCTCCATAACAGAGTCCATTATTCTCCTAGGTAACCTATCCTCCTCCATTCGCCTCACATGACCCCACCACCGAAGCCGGTTTATGCGTACAGCTTCATCCATCGAGTTCATTCCTAAATTAGCCTTTATCTCCTCATTCCGAGTTCCCTCCTGCCATTGGTCCCACCTGTTTGTACCAGCAATCATTCTTGCTACTTTCATGTCTGTTACTTCTAACTTATGAATAAGATATCCTGAGTCCACCCAGCTTTCGCTCCCATAAAGCAAAGTTGGTCTGAAAACAGACCGATGTAAAGATAGTTTTGTCTGGGAGCTGACTTCCTTCTTACAGAATACTGCTGATCGCAACTGCGAGCTCACTGCATTAGCTTTACTACACCTTGATTCAATCTCACTTACAATATTACCATCCTGGGAAAACACACAACCTAAATACTTGAAATTATCGACCTGTTCTAGCTTTGTATCACTAATCTGACATTCAATTCTGTTGGATTTCTTACCTACTGACATCAATTTAGTCTTCGAGAGGCTAATTTTCATACCATACTCATTGCACCTATTTTCAAGTTCCAAGATGTTAGACTGCAGGCTTTCGGCACAGTCTGCCATTAAGACCAAGTCGTCAGCATAGGCCAGGCTGCTTACTACATTTCCACCTAACTGAATCCCTCCCTGCCATTTTATACCTTTCAGCAGATGATCCATGTAAACTACAAACAGCAAAGGTGAAAGATTACAGCCTTGTCTAACTCCTGTAAGTACCCTGAACCAAGAACTCATTCTACCATCAATTCTCACTGAAGCCCAATTGTCAACATAAATGCCTTTGATTGATTTTAATAATCTACCTTTAATTCCATAGTCCCCCAGTATAGCGAACATCTTTTCCCTCGGTACCCTGTCATATGCTTTCTCTAGATCTACGAAACATAAACACAACTGCCTATTCCTCTCGTAGCATTTTTCAATTACCTGGCGCATACTGAAAATCTGATCCTGACAGCCTCTCTGTGGTCTGAAACCACACTGGTTTTCATCCAACTTCCTCTCAACGACTGATCGCACCCTCCCTTCCAAGATGCCTGTGAATACTTTGCCTGGTATACTAATCAATGAGATACCTCGATAGTTGTTGCAATCCTTCCTGTTGCCTTGCTTATAGATAGGTGCAATTACTGCTTTTGTCCAATCTGAAGGTACCTTACCAACACTCCACGCTAATTCGACTACTCTATGAAGCCATTTCATCCCTGCCTTCCCACTATACTTCACCATTTCAGGTCTAATTTTATCTATTCCTGCTGCCTTATAACAATGGAGTTTATTTACTATCCTTTCCACTTCCTCAAGCATAATTTCACCAACATCATTTTCCTCCTCCCCATGAGCTTGACTGTTTGTAACACCACCATGATGATTTCCTTTTACATTGAGAAGATGTTCAAAATATTCCCTCCACCTCTCCAGTGATTCCCTGGGATCTGTTATGAGTTCACCTGAATTACTCAAAACACTGTTCATTTCCTTTTTCCCTCCCTTCCTAAGATTCTTTATTACTGTCCAGAAAGGTTTCCCTGCTGCTTGACCTAGCCTTTCCAGATTATTACCAAAATCTTCCCATGACTTCTTTTTGGATTCAACAACTATTTGTTTCGCTCTGTTTCTTTCATCTACGTACAAATCCCTGTCTGCCTCGGCCCTTGTTTGGAGCCATTTCTGATAAGCCTTCTTTTTACGTTTACAAGCTGCTCTCACTTCATCATTCCACCAAGATGTTCGCCTTTTCCCATCTTTACACACAGTTGTTCCTACGCATTCCCTTGCTGTTTCTACTACAGCATCCCTGTATGCCACCCATTCACTTTCTATATCCTGAACCTGCTTACTGTCTACTGCTCGAAACTTCTCACTAATCATATCCATGTACTTCTGTCTAATTTCCTCATCCTGGAGATTTTCTACCCTTATTCGTTTGCAGACAGATTTCACTTTCTCTACCCTAGGCCTAGAGATACTTAGTTCACTACAGATCAGATAATGGTCTGTATCATCGAAAAATCCCCGAAAAACTCGTACATTCCTAAACGATTTCCTGAATTCAAAGTCTGTTAAGATATAGTCTATTATGGATCTGGTACCCCTAGCCTCCCATGTGTAGCGGTGAATAGCCTTATGCTTGAAGAATGTATTTGTAACAGCTAAACCCATACTAGCACAGAAGTCCAGCAAACGCTTCCCATTCCCATTAGCTTCCATATCTTCCCCACATTTACCAATCACCCTTTCGTATCCTTCAGTTCTATTCCCAACTCTCGCATTGAAATCGCCCATTAGCACTATTCTATCCTTGCCGTTGACCCTGACCACGATGTCACTCAATGCTTCATAAAACTTGTCAACTTCATCCTCATCTGCACCCTCACATGGTGAATACACGGACACAATTCTTGTCCTAATTCCTCCAACTGACAAATCTACCCACATCATTCGCTCATTTACGTGCCTAACAGAAACTATGTTCCGTGCAATGGTATTCCTGATAAAGAGCCCTACCCCAGACTCTGCCCTTCCCTTTCTAACACCCGTCAAGTACACTTTCTAATCTCCTATCTCTTCCTCCTTATCTCCCCTTACCCGAATATCACTTACTCCTAGCACATCCAGATGCATCCTTTTTGCTGACTCAGCAAGTTCTACCTCAGCAAGTTCAGCCCCATTAATATTGATAGCTCCCCAGCGAATTCCATTTCGTTCGCCAAGTTGTTTCCAAGGAGTCCCTCGCCTGTCAAATGGGAGTGGGACTCCATTACTCCCATAGGTCCGAGGCTTGCTTAAAGTGTTCTGAGCTCGGTAAATTCATGAAGCAGGATGCTGCCCTACTTGCACATAGTCCAAGTGAGGATCTCTCCTCTAACGGGTTATGGACCACCGGTGAATTGTGTAGTCCTGGCCGCCTGAGCACAAGGAGGGCCACGACTCAGAATATGTCCGAGATGCCCACTCCCATTCCATAGCAACTGGTATCCCGACTCTCAGGACCACTTACTAGGCCACTCAGCCGTTGCCCATGGTTCACGAACTAGGACGTGACTACAGTAACCCACAAACATGAACCACAGCCCTCGTCAAAATATTCTGAAGTCAGTGATGCTTGTCTGCAATTATTATTTATGGAAGAATCTAGTTTCTTGTCTTATTATCCACAACACACCACTGCACCCATATGCATACTTCATAAACTCAATGGATCTAACAGTTGTTGTGGAGTATTTTGAATTAAATGATACAAACTTTTCAATGTATCTTAAATTGCTTTCTTCTCATCTGTTTAACTATCAAAATGAAAGATGAAATAACATATTTTAGTACAATGACACTATTAGACTAATGATATTTTAAAATGGTCACAATGGCAAATAAAGCGCAAACGTAATGTCTAGAATATTATGAATACAGGCTTCACAAGGAGTAACAAATACCGTTCTGGATAACGGCAATGAATGAGTGGCAAGGTACCATGCACATCAGAATAGCTGCCTCCCAAGGCTTTATGGATCGTCCAAAGTGGGGAAAAAAGTTTTAACTCGCAAAGTCCCAATCACGGAAGAGGGAATAAAAATGAGTTGTACCGACATCGAACTGTGACTCCAAAAATTATCTTTAGGAAGTATAAATCTCATGCCATTCAGTAGACCCATGTTATAACTTATGAATACAATTACAATTTCACCTATGGGTAGGGGTGGTAAAGTACATCGAGAGTATTCCATACCTGTCGTGAAAGGCAACTGAAAGTACATTCCTGTGTCTCTCAATTTGGAGCGCGGATTGACAACCATATTAGCCTCTAGCTGAATTTGGCATTACTTCCACTTATTTGTGAGAGTCTATTCAATATTTCATTTTCCTATCTGACCTCCTATTATCAGCTCTTGTTCTTCCTACCCCGACAGTAGTAAGTTTGCTAATCCTAGGGAGTCTTTCGTTTTCACGTCCCTCGTGCCCTTTGCCTATATTTAGCCAATATCTTTTTCCTTTACAGGTTTATACAGCTTTCATGTTTCCCTCGAATTAGAATTAAGAGACCGAGCTCGATAGCTGCAGTCGCTTAAGTGCGGCAAGTATCCAGATTCGGCAAATGTTGCGGCTGTACCTTAATTAAGGCCACGGCCGCTTCCTTCCCACTCCTAGCCCCTTCCTGTCCCATCCTAGCACTAAGAACTATGTGCGTCTGTGCGACGTAAAGCAATTTGTAAAAAAAAAGAATTAAGAGAGGATGGTTTCCCAGTTGACTGCAGAATCAATGGCCTAATGAGTCATTCGTCTGTTTTGGAGTGGAATGTATTTATATCCTAACGAAATAATAATCACCATTACCACGACTCTAATAATTAACATTCTCTAAATATTTGCCGAAAGTGAAATTATATCTTCACTGTATCTTTAGTGGACAGCTAAGTGTCGGCAGAATACATTTCGGGAAATGATGTCGGTTTGCATCATCTGAAAAGTTGTCTTTCAAAGTGAGTTAGGATCACTGGTTCAGGTAGAAACCTTTTCATTATGGCCTCAACTACACGCCGCGCACACTGTGTGGTATCAGGATAGGTGGGTTGAGTGGTGAAGCATTACATTCAGTGACAAGAGCAGTTTCTGCCTCGATACTAATGATGTTAGTCTTCATATGGACGTCGTTTGCGTATGCGTCGTGGACCAGGCTTTCTGTATCTTCTGCAAAATAAACGGCAGCGACACATATAATCACTTACCGTTTGTTATTTTCACTCACTGTTGTAAGTAGCAAAGCAAAGCAAAGCAAAGTCACCTCCGTATAGGCCATGAAGGCCCTTGGAGGAGTGGAAGGTAAAGGCTTCCACCATTGTTAACCTCGGCACGTGATGGGGTAGAGTGGTTAGCTCTACGCCCGGCCGCCTTTGCCCCCAGGAATTAACCTGGTACTCATTTTTGGTGTAGGCTGAGTGAACCTCAGGGCCATACGCACCTCCAGAAGTGGAAATCTCGTTTCTTAAATTTTACGACTTCCTGACGGGGATTCGAACCCACGTCCTTCCGGGCGAACCGAGCACGCACTGTTGTAATACTCTGGCCCAATATAAGGAATTTCCTTCAAAGTGTCCATTCTCAAGGAAGGTATTAAATTATAAATAAATGAAATATACTAGTATACTGAAATGTCAAAGTCGTTAATGGGTATTTGTATTTGGTTATTAATGCCTTTGCTGGCGGGACCTAGTGTTTACAGTGCACTAAGTATTCTGGTATGGGCTAGAGCAATTTTGTTACTTTCATTGATCTGTCTCTGTCTTACCCTTTGCTTTGACACTATGAAAGTGACTGAGGTATGAGCGATGCTAGTAATGCCATTCCTTATGCAGCCAGTCCCTGCTATGAATGGTGTGAAAATGTTGCTCATAGGGTCGGTTGGTGCATACATTTCAGTGGGCTTGGCAGACTGATATGTAATACCGACTTCTGGCTCGGTGAGGAAAGCAACGGGAAACTACTTCACTCCTCACTTCCCTAGTACGCCTCTTCAGTGATGCCTAGGCCATCTATGACAGCTGATGGCGGAGCTGCTGAGGATCCAACCAGCCTTAGGGCTGATGACTGAAAATACATCAATAATTGCTCAAAGCCTGAGGCAGAGTGCATGAGAGGTGCATGAGAAGTTCACTGTGTTTCCGCCGACGACTCAACGAGAAGAGTGGCCATCATTAAGAGAGAGAATAAAGCGATAGTGTTAGATCCTACCATTCGCTTCGAAAAGAACTTGTAATAAGTTCAGGATGTTGATCTGAAAAAACAAGCCATTTATATGTCATTTCTGCTATATCTATGAGCCAAATATAATATTCCTCTTGGTCAGTGGGTTGTCAGAGGCCTTTTGTTTGGATCCAGAGGTATTCTGCAAAAGAACACAGCCATTACCCTCCAAAATTTGAAAATTCCATTTTATGACGTAGAGAAAATCTTATTACAGATAGTAAGAGATTCTCTACTAATTATACAGTTGCTTTTATACTAAGTATATTAAGTATAAAGTCATTATCATAATTATATACTGTAAGATATGTATTCCTAACATTTTTGGTCACCGTCACTGGAGGACGGATGATTTATTTCTAATAAATCTTATTGCTACAAAGGACTTGTATTATACCTTTATATTAACTAATTCCATTATTGTAAATGATAAGAATTAATTAGACGGTTAGCAGTGTAGAGCATAACTTAATCCATGCAGGTAGTGAGTTGAACGGAGTAAATCACAGCCTCAGAAAATGAACTTTTAAATTAAAGGTAGAAGAACGCTGAAGCCGTAACCCTACCCTGTCGTCTGTACTTGTCTATGCGTCAGGTACAGAGCAGCAAGCTCGGAGTTAATTCTGTTGCTTCAGCGCTGGGATTTCGTTGTGGAATGAAAAATGAAAGAAACGACGGATAGCGAATTACTCTGCATCCATTAAAGAGGAATATCAACAGAATACGTTCAGAGTCGAGCAGATGGACGTGATACTGTGTGCAAACTGAAGTAAATATTGTTTCAAAAACTCATTGGAATTGAAACTATGGGTTTTTAATAAGCGAGCAATGCTTGAAAAATGTTTTATTTTAGTTACTTTGGTTACAAACAAACCGTATGGCACAAGAGCTCAGAAAGCCCATGGCCTACCAAACGACCGCTGATCAATCCGAACGTCTTCAGATTACGAGGTGTCATGTGGTCGGCACGGTGCATCCTCTCGGCAGTTATTCTTGGCTTTCTAGACCAGTACTTTGGTTACAGTACGTATTTTCCACCAATTACTACCAGAACTCGGTCGACTGAATTTGTTTGACTTCAACTTCATTTCTTCGCGTAAACAGATAATGACACCATCCTCGTGTCGTAGTGGTAGCGTGCTTGCTTCTTACCCTAAGGCCGCCAGGTTCGATTCTATACCAATCCATGGATTTATATTCAAGGCTGAGGGCAGTGATAGGATTCACTCAGATCAGCTAAGGAGCTATCTGGTACGAACCGCCATCGATCTTGGTCAAGAAATCCAAGCAACATGACTCCGATAATGTTTGTGTCACTCTAGGGCATGCAGGTGATCTAGCTGGGCAGCAGTCCTCTTGGTAGGACAAGGCACTACTTCACTACTGTCTCCCTTTTTTATTTTTGTAAGCAGCACTGGAGATGTTATACATATCGACATCATATACTACAGAGTGCCGATTTGTATATTTCGAATTTAAAAATCTTATTCCACCGGGTTTGAACCACGAGCATGGGATTAGGAGGCCAATACTCTTATCACTGATCCACAGATTCCTTTCCTGGGAATCCTAACAACGGGTTAACAGAGGCTGGAAATTTTACACTCACAAAATATGGAGGATCTAAACAGTGCAATTCAAGTCGACTACAGTTATCTAAACCCATGAATACAGGCATAATCACATAACGTGAACATGTGAAAATTCTATCGCAAGAAGAATAATGAAGTTACGAAGGAAGCAGGTTAATCTTAACACAGAGTAGAAAAGAAACTGAATGCAGCGTAGAATAGACAACTGTTCATGTATTATTGGCGATACTGAGTTAGTAATGCGGTAGCTTAGATGTAAATTCCAGAAGTGACTCGGCGATACATTTTGACGATACATTACATAGTAATATCACTTTTATAGTTCTCGTTGAGTTAAACCAATCGAGACAAGTTTAACTAAAGATACGTCCTTTTAGGACTCGAGGACCATATTTATGGACAAATGATATAAATTTATGGAGTTTCAATGTTTTTTTTTTTTTTGGTTCCGAAAACTTGTGAAGTTATAAGAGCTTGGACGGGACAAAGTAAGCTATAATAATCGGCAGAAAAACGTACTGTCGATATTTTCAACTGTAGCTGCAAATTTTGCCCGTACTGAATATTGTAATTCTTCGGAACGAGGTCGCTTTTCGCCTCACAAATTCTGTAATTTCACCGTTCCAAACAGAAAGTATTTTAAAAAAATGTCTGTGAAACTGAACTCTGTACATTCACTTACTCGCTGAGAGCTTGTATTCGGGAGATAGTGGGTTCGAATCCCACTTTCGGCAGCTCGGAAGATGCTTTTTCGTAGTTCCTCCATTTTCATCACAAATAGTGGCCACGGCCGATTCCTTCCCGATTCTGGCCCTTTTCCATCCTTCCGTAGCCGAAACCCTTCGATGTGCTATTGCGACGTTGAACAAACTTAATTCACTCACTTCTAACATCAACCCAACACCCATGTGATGTATTCTATGCCCAAAATACCTGCAACCGTGGCTTCAACGCAGTCTGCGCTTATTTCCTTCTACTTTGAGACTTACTACTATAATTCGACCGAGTACAAACAGACTTTCTTTTCAAGTTAATGTTTTCTCGGACTTAAGTTTATTACCAAGAAGAGAATTCATTGCTCGGGTTTGAGGCTTTTTTCAACAGCCAGTGTCCATGAATGCATGTTTCATTATAGAATACGATCGTTGCTACCGAAGCTACAACCATCGTACTGCGAAACGGGTAGGTATTGGCAGCTGTCAAAAGGGCCTGTGCAGCTTAACAGGTCACCAAGTGAAACCTGCCAATAATAAAAGCTATCAATAATACACAATGTGGTGGACTGATCGTACAGATTCCTGTGATTAGTTTGATCATATTTTACGTAGTGATGTTCCAGCGTCGGAACAAAGTCCACTCTGGAATAAAAAATAGGATTCAGATTGTTTTCATTTATGCTCTCATGGGAAGGGATATTTGAATCTTGGGTCTATGTTGTGTGAAACGAAACAAACTGAAAAAAATGTGTATAATTCACGAACCAATTTCTTTGCATAATATAAAAGTAATCGTTATTATTAAGAGTGCTCTGGGTTAAGCCTGATTAAGTATAGGAAAGGGAGTACATCCCTTTGCCTCGATAAATAAAACATATTATCTTATCATGGAACTATTCAGTAGTTTGGCTATTTCTTGGACCCATAAATCATAATATCACCATCACTTTCTTTCTTTCCTTCTTTCTTAATCTGTTTACCCTCCAGGTTTGGTTTTCCCCTCGGACCCAGTGAGGGATCACACCTCTACCGCCTCAAGCGCAGTGTCCTGGAGCCTGAGGCTTTGGGTTGGAGGGATACAGCTGGAGAGGATGACCAGTATACATCGCCCAGGCAGCCTCACCTGCTATGCTCAACAGGGGCCTTGTAGGGGGATGGGAATATTGTAAGGGATAGACAAGGAAGAGGGAAGGAAGCGGCTGTGGCCTTAAGGAAGGTACCATCCCAGCATTTGCCTGGGGGAGAAGTGGGGAAACCACGGAAAACCTCATCCAGGATGCCTGAGGTGGGAATAGAACCCCCTCTACTCAGTTGACCTCCCGAGGCTGAGTGGACCCCGTTCCAGCCCTCGTACCACGTTTAAAATTTCGTGGCAGAGACGAGAATTGAACCCGGGCCTCCGGAATGGCAGCTAATCACGCTAACCACTACACCATAGAGGCGGATATTCTTCTTCTTCTTCTTCTTCTTCTTCTTCTTCTTATTATTATTATTATTATTATTATTATTATTATTATTATTATTATTATTATTATTGTGCCCGTTGCATTTTCGGACGTGTTCAAAAATGGTGCCTAGCAAAGGTATAGACCACTCAAACTAAAGAGAGTGTACAACGAAGTCTTAATATTTAGATACAACAGGAGGCCATGACTAACTTGGAACGACAACATTTCAAAGGCGGTGCAGAACAGAGCAAGGTCAAGCAAATTGTTTCAAAAAAACAAGTAAAATAGAATAGATTATTGTAAAAACTTACTTGGAAAACTGAACTCGCGGGAATAAGAAGTGAATTGCTGTTGCTCTGTAAAAGTAAGAAGATTGTCAAGATTGTGGCGGAAATTTTGAGGAAAAACGACTATGATTTAGAAGAAGACGGTAAAACAACCTGTTAAAACACTGTGGAGGATATAAATACGGCGAAATATACCATAATTTATTCAAATACGTATACTGATAGACCCGAGGCGCAAGATCAGCGATACTTCAGAAAACGTAAATTGGAAGCCACAAAAGGAGGAAAGAATAGGTGAGAATTACACCATTAAAAGAAAAGAAGAGGAAGGAGTAATAGTTTTGAAAATTAAATCATATAAATTTGAAGATTTTCGCAAGATAAGGCGAAAATATCTTACGCGGACTTAGAGAATTGGTCGATTATATCGCAAATGAAAACTAAAAGAATAGCTTAAAAGAAATATTAATTTAACAAGAATATAAAATGAATATTTACTTCTCGGAAATATTTGATCTTATTGGCAGTTATTCCAAGAACATGATGATCTTCTAAGCAAGCACCCAGATGGACCAACCTGGAGGGAGATATCATCCGAATAGCTGAACCTACCCGAGATGAGAGGAGGAATTCACCCAGCCGAACCAACCTAAGATGAGATAAGGAGTCCAGCCGAACCTCGAACCATTGCCGATGAACCAGCGATGTGACGAGCAGAAGGAGAGCAACTGACGGCCGATATGATGAAAGACGAGCTAAATGTTTACGATAAGTAACATAATTCTTAGTTTAATTTGGCATATGCCGTAGAATAGAATATTCTAAGGATAAAATATTTAAGTGTGCAAGTGAAACAGTGAAGTGCACTATATTTAAGCTGCTAATGTTATATTAAGTCAGTGTAGAATTAGATAGATATCTCGTGAAGGATGACTATGAAAGAACAAGTAATTCAACGAGGTAGTTGAGAATACGATTAGGAAGGAAAGTAATATAACAGCTGATCGCAAAGGTTGTCATATGATGAAGAATGTCTATGAATCTCCACAGGGGGATCGCGTGAAAGAAGTGATTATGAAGAGTCGAGTTATTCCTTGCAAAGCAATATTGTTGAATGCACAAATACGGCATTTAAGATTATGTATCGTAATTTTTGGAAGAGAATTGAGCAATGTAAAGGAGTATTTACGTACAGAAGAATGTTATGTCTCAGTAGTTGCAAATAATATGAAGAAGGTTATGAGTAATGAGAATAGATATTTAAGAGGCAGTTGAAATGGAATTAATTGAAGGTTGTATAAGGTAATAGGAAGTTATGTGAGTTGATTTGAGTATTATAATGTGCGTCGTGGTAATCATGAGATGTATGGATGATAGACATCAAATATGAATTATACTGAATCAGTTAGACGATGCAAGTACTGGAAAGGAAATACGCCGCGGGAGTGACTTGAAATAAGGTATGGATGGTGAATTTTCGTATATATTTGAGATTTATGAAGTGATATAGTAACAAATACAGCTGTTAATATATTGGTATATGAGTTTTGTGACGTATTCTCAAAATATATGAAATGTGAGGTAGGCAAGAAGTTATATATAGTGGAGCCGACATATAAACATAGTGTTGAGATATCATATCGCAGATACTTGTTGAAATTACTTGCACACACGATATATTTGAGTTAAACTTAACGGATGAAGGCATATCGAGCCAGACTGCAATAAATTAAAAATTATGTACATAGATATAATAGGGAAATAGATTATTTTATTTGAGCATTGTTTTATAATTTATTATATAATTTTTAAATGAGAAGATAGTAGATTAGGAGCCGTGATTTATGAGGCAGTAGGGTCGAAAACCTTAGCACCTCAGTCGTCATAATACAGTTCTCCAGAATGATATTCTACGTTAACGAATTCAGATTTCAAGACATATAAATATATAAATTATGAGGAGGAATTTAAATTTTCCTAATGCTAATGGAATTGTGTCACATTGATGCATGTGAATGATTAATTTGATTTCTCAAGGATGACTATAGATAATTTGACTTCATTTCAGAAAGACTGAATTCCTAATATCATGTTATTTATTAATAAACCAGCGCTGACTTAAATATTGAATTTCACGATTTATTAATTTGAACAACAATTGTGGAAGTTCATAATGATAATAGTTCTCATTTCTTTCAAGATTTTCTTAGTTTAATAAATATGTTTCTTCATTATTTTATAATTCAGTGAGTGATAATTTATAGTAATTGTTAGTAGATTGGTTAGTTTGTAAGGTGATTTTCATATGATTTACGTTAAGAAATTGTTGTTGGCGATGAAGTTATAGTTTATATGCGATAGGATGGAGACGTTCATCGGTCATTATTGCGTACGGTCGCCTCGTCTTTCTCGGAATTCACGTAAAGCCTAACCTACAGAAGAATTAAATATTTTTCTTATTCGATGGGATATCCTGAGATTACATCTGACTAGCGGGAGTGATAGCTGTGTCGTACCTGAACGCGGGAAAGGCTCATTATTATTATTAAATATTGAATTTTCACAGTCACATTTTATCGAAATGAACTTCCATGTTCAGTACAAACAGTATGTATCGAACGGATGTTAAGTACAGAACAAAAATGGCCAACTGGATACCAACCTCTAATCTTCCGATGTCGCGTCGAATGAGCTCGCCAACTGAGCTATGGTGGCCTAGGTCATATATGTAATGTTGGAAATTGTTTATATGGATAAAATTGTATAAGGCCAATAGACAAGGTGATCATCATTCCTAAATTTAAGCATAAATGTTTATATTACATTACACGCTACTTACAGAACGAAATGTTATTAGAGGTTAGTTTACAGCTCAACAATGATCACGTGCTACTCTCCAAATATTCCATTTGCACTTGAAATTTTAATGGCAAGTATATTTTTATTTTTGCAGTTCTTTTGAAGTGACGTCTATGAAAGCAGGCTATATGCATTCGAACCTTCGTGTAACGAAATCATGTACTCACATTCCGACTTATATTTCGGAAAGTGAATGGTTGAGATACTCTTTGATTGAAGAAGTCAAAAATGAGAGCAAATAGGACACTCCACAACCCTCACTTAAATTCGCCTGGTGGGAGTGGGGCAATTAAATACTGACCACTTCGAGGTATTATTTTCCGTGATTTTCGTGGACTTCCCCTTGCTTTCGCTGATACCTTTATTCTTGAAAAATCTTATTTCTCTAATAAGTAGAGTTTCGTTCAATATACCGGGTGGGCAAAATAAAACTGGCCCAGAAAATATTTACGTAGGACTGACGCGGAATTGACCCTTGTTCATGAACATCACAAAAGATGCCGGAAATGGCCTCATCTGAAGAAATGAAAAACTGAGGATGAAAGATTTCTGACACAACTTCACTCTGAAACCACCGGCAGAATCACCATGCGAATATTTGTCTGGACACTCTAACACATGCACAACAGTAAATTTGTGAGAATACAGTTGCAGGTTCTTTCCGATAATATTTCGCCTCGACGATCTTGTAATTCCCGCTTGCACAGATAAACAGCGTGGAGATTTCGTTCCAGGTTTTCCTTTACTCAAGCATGTTTTCTTGGTTATCGAACTATTTTCGGATAGTTATGGATTTTATTCACTACAGTGCCCGTTTTACGCTATTTCGCCTCTAAGATTTACATTGCAGACTTTGTTGGAGGTTTTACCAAAACATTTCGAGTCTTAAACTCTTGCGCAGGTTTTCCTCGAATCGTGCCTCGCATAACACTCGACAATGAATACCCGCTGTTTTATTATGAGCACAATTTTGTGTTGCATTCAACTGGTCAGTAAACAGGTCTGCTCCTTCACTCACCCGTAATGACACATCGACGCACTCGTGAGATGCGGAGATGTGCACCTGCAGACATGTGACAGTAACTGATTGGTGAATCGAAATCACGGTTTCCAGTGTTTCCTGTGACTGGAAGTCCTCTTATTCTTTAACAAGGATCAATTCCGCGTCAGATAAAAGTTTTTCCAGCCAATTTTGTTTTACCCAACCGGTATTTTGCTTTAGAACCATGATCGTTTCCTCTACACCATTATCTTCCCGGAAACGTTTTCTAAACAGCCTGTCTACAATCGCACCTTTGAGTGTCAATGCAGTATAGAATACGGTTACTAATCATTCTTCCTGTGCTAGAATGGATTAACATCCTTGTCAAGAAATGCGAGTTGTTTTACTGGACCACCAACATCATTGAAAGCTTTCTCCACTGTACCTCAAGCCCTTCTCCTTCTTCCAGTTTGTTTCCTCGCGGTGTTTAATTGAAATTATCAGATTATTGAGACGCTTTAAATTTTCTCTTCATTGTTACGGTGTGAAAAAGGAACAATTCCTTGTTGAGCTGTGAGGTTTATCACTGCTATCAAAGCCAGGCGCCAAGACATTGTTTGTACCTGTCTAAACACAATGAGGCTTCACCTCGCTGAGCTCCACTGTGGGTTGGGTTGGCTGATTGACTTGGCTGATAAAATGTGGATGGAACATCCGCATACTGAGCAGAGAGGCCGCTCTATTTTATACTCTACAGAGACAAATCCTATTATTCTCATTAATTGGAGTATATGATATTACTTTGATTTTATCGTCGTGAATTTGAACAAATCGTTCAAAAAAAGAATTTATCTCATTATTGTAGTACAGTACAAGTAAATCAATCAAATTTGTGAAGTTGTTCTTCAGAGTTCTGTTATTTGTTATTTTATTCACTAAGGTTCGGATGTTAAGGACAGGTTACATTTCATTCCTGCGGTCATTTTACTTGAAACCTGAAATATAACTGTGAATGATGGATTCCTAACCCCATTTAAAGCAACCTTATGATGCATATAAATGCATATTTGGGCCATTTTTGTTTTTGCTTTAGAGCTTGTTTTTAACAAAGTAGGTATTATCTGTGTCGATTTTCTATCAGAGGATTTCAAACTAATTCATAGATGTATTTTGCTTCCTTTTCCAGAAATAGATAGGTAGCAGGTTTAGAAGACATGACTCCGAGGAAGAGATGCTGTACGAATTAACGTAGACATATACCAAAAAGTATGTTAATATTTAATTTTTGGTTTTTTCAGGAAAACAGAATGAGGACTATGATACAGTTTTCATGATTAAATGTGTCTGCTGTATTATCACTAATCACTTTTTGACACGTGTAATGTTAGTAATACTCTAATACTCGCTACCTATCCCTAAATACCGGGCGAGTTGGCCGTGCGGCTAGGGGCGCGCAGCTGTGAGCTTGCATCCGGGAGATAGTGGGTGCGAACCCCACTGTCGGCCGCTCTGAAAATGTTTTTTTTTTTTTGGTGGTTTCCATTTTAACAACAGGCAAATTGTGGCTTTTCTTAAGGCCACGGCCACTTCCTTTCCATTCCTAGGCCTTTCCTATCCCATCGTCGCCTTAAGACCTATCTGTGTCTGTGCGTCGCAAAGGAAGTTGCAACAACAAAACTTACCCCTAAAATGCTTAAGTCATATGTTACCTATATTAGGTCATTTTTAACTAAATTTTAGGACAAATTTTGTTCTTCTTTAGGTCGAAAAATTCTGAAGCTTGGTAATCAGTATATCACTTATGGGCGGCAATAGTGGCGCAACTCAAAATCTACGAACTTGGAGTTAATGCACTCTCCAACATTGCATATTGGTCTTCCTTCCAGTAGCAACAGTGGAATATTTTAATGTTCAGTATTCCACCAACAAATGGCTGAAGTGCCAGTGTTGCATTCTCTGCTTTCTTGTTTAAATTGGCTGCAATACTGGTGCTGCGCAGTTTGCACCTCTAGCGCGACAGTCGCGTAGCGCATTCTGTTCTTCAAAAAGTGACGCATTATAAGCTGTGCCAGTGTTGCAGAAGAATTTAATTACCGTATTGTCTGCGGTCCGCCAGATGCTTTGAAATAATTTGTCTCAGAACGTGTTTTAGAGTTGTGCCACTATTGTACCTCACAAGCTATATGATTCACTGACAGACCATGAAAGGAAACTTGTTTTCTTTCTCGTGTATTGTATGATATTGTTTTGTACATAATGTAGTTTTCATATACTTTATGTTTGGAATAGATAGTATTCATTTTATGAACTCCCTATTTTCCGTATAAATGGTCAACGTGAAAGTTTACTGCCCGTTTGAAATGGCTGTTTAGTTCGCAGTAGTTCGCAGTTTTCTCCTATTCAACACGTTGCCAATTTTCCGTGGTTTCCCATTTTCACACCAGGAAAATGCTTAATTAAAGGCCACAGCCGCTTCCTTCCCAATCCTAGGCCTTTCCTATCCCATCGTCGCCATAAGACCTATCTTTGCCGGTACGACGTAAAGCAAATAGCAAAGAAAAAGAAATATATATTTTGTCCAGTATATAAAATATTTGGACGGATATTTATATTACACCAGATGTGACATATCACGTGCCATATCCGGTCATTTGGACTCTAGCGGTTACAATGGTGAAATTCGTATTGTTCGGCTTATGAAATAGCAGCTGGACACTGCATGCGAACATCATCCAGCAATGAATATTGCACACGCCCCACATCGTGCTGACATCAAATTGCCCTTGTAAAATAAATTTCAAAAATTGTATTTGATTCTTCGAATGAGATAAATTTCAGAATTCGTGTATCCATATTATACAAGGGTAAGTTCTGACCATACTTTGTCGTAATTCAAAGTTAACTTTATCACACTATTAAAGAGTTCACATGCTTTGTAAAAGCTGACTTCCTTGCTTCAGTTCGTTAATATTTTCTTCATCATGATCAAGTTGAGTGGGCGGTGGACACTCTCCTAATTTAAAATATCTTCAGATAAGTATTGTCCTAAACCTCCCATTGATAAGTAAAGGACTGGAATATATTAAACAACCCTCGGTACTTATTCCCTGAATATTCTACTTCACGAATAATAAAATATTAGTTCAAGTATAATGGCAGAAGCACCGCAAGGCAACCTGTTCAGTTCCTGCACATTAAATAATAAGAATTTTATGCAACCAGGTGGCCATATAATGGGATGCAACAATAGGTTTCAAGGTTACGAAGTAAGCATGAAATATTGTCACACAACATACTGCGATTTACAGATGCTCGAGGCGGTTTAGTTTAGTCTTTGCTATAGTCAACTATGCTCTTTTCCCTCTTACTACACAGTGTTATGTGGTATTTGTCACATGGATTCTCACACAGAGAGCATATACATTCTTTGTTCGGTTCATGATATTTTATGTTTTTGTAAATTTTGTGATGGAAGCCGTGTACGGCGAGTCTAGTGATTACGTATCTTAGTTCCTGATTTTCCTGTGTCCATCGTCTATCGGTCATTGCTTCCGTTGCGTAAAAATCCAGTGGTATGTCCTGTTGCTTCAGATGCCTCTGCTCAAGTACCTTCTCCATTTGCAGGGTAGATGGCAGGTGTAGTTTGAATCGGAGGTCTTCTATATAAGAAGGTTCCCTTGCTGATTCATAGATTAGTCTGGACGATGACGATCTTGCCACGCCCAGTGCTCTCTTTAAGAAATCGTGCTTTCACTTTTTCTGTCGTGGTGAGGTCTGTTGTGGTTAGTCTTTCCCATAGTATCTCTAGGCCGTATGAGATAATGGGAGCTATTTCGGTGTTGAAGAGTGTCATTGCTGTTCGTAGTGAGAGTTTGGTTATGTTTTTCAGATCGTATATTCCTCTGATGGCAGCTGTTGCTCGTTCCTTTATGTGGTGTCTGAAAGAGTGGCACGTTGTTTGCAGGGTGACGTCGAGGTATTTGTAGGTATTTACCGACGTGAGTTCTTCTTATCTGAAACCATATAAAAAGTAGAAACCGAATTACCGTGCTTCAAGAAAGCGACAGGTTTCCACTAGCACTACAACAGAATCTGATAATTTCAGAAATAATGAACTACAGTAGTTGTTGAAAACCTATGGTACTCTAATGCAGTTTTCAAGTAGAGTCAATGCAATACAAGCATTTATTTCATGAAATTTAAAAGTATAATTCGTAAAAATAACAACGATATCCATCAGACCTAGATCCGTGACCAAATTGAAAGACAGCAGGTAACGGTATCCCGTAATATTTTCGTAGTTAAGCAATATTTGGCGTTGTAACTGTTTGGATGTGACACGTGCTGTTAGATAAAGGTATAGTGAAACAAAAACTGAATGACACTGATCCATGGCCCTATTTCCTAACTGAGACCACAGACTGGGCCACCAACGATCATATTGGGATAAGGTACTACCATGGAGACCTACATTTCGAATTGAATTCGTGATTATTTTAATGCAGAGAACTAAATTCTAAAATATAATGAATATGATAGTTTTGGATCATGAAGATATTATTATATCGGCCATTTTCCACCGCATTAGCCTCTTGAACGTCCATTAAAAGCGAGGCTGTATGCAGACTTTACCCAAGTAGAAACAAGAGAGAGAGAGAGAGAGAGAGAGAGAGAGAGAGAGAAATTTCTGATGAATACGTGCGTATGTGTGTGAAGCAATAAAAAGTCGTCATATAAACAACATTACTGAGATGTGACTGCTTCTGTGAGTCGTAATCAAGTTTCCTCATGCGGGCGTTATTAAAGGATACTGCATCTAAAAATGTACATACTGTTTTAAAGTCCCGACTTAATTTTACGCTTGACTTTGTCCCTTTCCACTACTTCCCAACACATTTTCTGTTTCATGGGAGTAGAGGAACTCTCTTGAAGGCGTTCTTAAAGTGGATGGCAGGGGGAATCTTTCCAAAGTATTTTCACAGGAAAGTTATAATAGAATATAACGCATCAAAGGAAACGTTAAAGGTGTATGGTAATTGTTCTCATGTGGCACAATCATAGGAAAGGAGTGAAGTGACTCAGATGAAATGATGCGAGATCGGCACAATTTTTTAGAATTTCATTTTCAAATACAGTGTGGGATGCTTTCACGTTACCTCACCGATGGTAATTGATACATTATGAATATTTTACAGAGTAATACCATTCCAATACTAACAGTTTTCAAATGTTTATTGGTTGTGGGAGGGATCGTACAGACTAAATATTGAGATATATATGAATTATAGGTTATTTGGAACGTTGCTGAAAACTGTCCTCGTAAGTCCAAAAATACTTTTTTTTTTGCTAGTTGCTTTACGTCGCACCGACACAGATAAGTCTTATGGCGACGATGGGACAGGGAAGGGCTAGGAGTGGGAAGGAAGCGGCCGTGGCCTTAATTAAGGTACAGCCCAAGCATTTGCCTGGGGCGAAAATGGGAAACCACGGAAAACCATTTTCGGGGCTGCCGACAGTGGGATTCGAACCTACTATCTCCCGAATACTGGATACCGGCCGCACTCAAGCGACTGCAGCTATCGAGCTCGGTCCAAAAATATTTAACAAAGATTTTAGAACAAGGTCATTACTGCATGGAATCTTAGCCTACATAGTTAAAAAAGTGACTAAAAGCAGAGCAATATGTTCTCAGCAAAGTTCTTCCTTAGTAGTATCGAACAGCCTCTTATGTCTGACAGTAGAAATACTTGTAAAGTGGTTGCTACGAAATTATTTATCATCAAAGTAAGGGATGTTAAAACCGTAGACATACGTGTGAAGTGGTTGCTACGAAATTATTTATCATCAAAATAAGGGATGTTGAAACCGAACATGTATAAGTGAAGAACTCGCTCATAGGAATCAAATGACACCTCATACGCTACTCATATCTTACTTCAATACCACTACGACCCAGAGGAATGGAAAAGTATCTGATTATTTGTCTTGCCTTGCACGTCTCATTATTGTGCCACCGTCAGATTTTTTCGGTTTTCCTTTAACTTTATCATCTTTGATGATACCTTGAGGATCTAACCAGCGTCTTGGCTCAAGACTTAACAGACTAATGACAAGTTTTGATCACTCATTGAGGAGAATAATAGAATAGTGGCGAGAACGTTATTTATTTATTTATTTATTTATTTATTTATTTATTTATTTATTTATTTATTTATTTATTTATTTATTTATTTATTTATTTATTTATTTCTCTAAGGACACAGTATCTAAATTAAGTCATATGGGTTCTGCACGGCAGTGTTACTAAATCTACACGTAAAGACAGGCTCGAGAGCCATGCTGAGAAATCAGCATCAAACACAAACACACCAGTGGTTTCAGCCAGTGTCACCGTGGCGTACTTGCTTTGGGACGATCCTGTAAGCTGAGAGGTCTGTATTCAAACCACTACCATGACGAAACGTTATTCTTCGACTGGTGTCCTCATGCCGGTCTTAGAACACCGCCAGGAAAAGCCCACTTGAATTCGCCCGTGAAGACATCTGATTGGCTAAATTTAGCAGCTGATGAAATGACGATGAGTGATATTGAATTATTTCTTTCGACACCTGATTGGCTAAATTTAGGGGCTGATGAAATGACGATGAGAGATATTGAATTATTTCTTTCAAATTATTTATAAAAGTGAACAACCATCTGAAGCTTACATACTTGATTCACGTTTTTCCCAGCACCCTGGCCTATATATGATTTCATGTTTGCGTACGCTGATAAAATATGGCATTTGGTTGACGGACAATGATATTACATACCACATGTTTTATAAGATTAGTAAAGATGAATAGTACAGGAGGTCGCATTTGTGTGACCCATTGTGAAGCAATATCCGAATATACCAAACACTGGCTAACTCCCATAAAACCTAATTAGATATATACAACCGGCTGCAAATAAATAGACTCGAAGGTGGAATTATAAGTAAATGATCCTTACTTGGAGACTTCATTTGTGAAGTAAGCGTCATGGCTTTGGTATTCAAGTTACCAAACATAATTGGACGGTAAAAAGTTTCTACTCTTCTTAAAAAATCATCTCTACTACTATAGTCTTCAGGAGAACTAGGTGATATTTTCCCCACATTGAACATTGCTGACAACAAAAACTGAAGTTCTCAAAAAATTGGTACTGAATTTTGAACATACAATGAAATCAGATTAGTCGATATACGAGGGCCATCCAGAAATTAAGTTTCCCTACTTTTTTAAAAAAGACAACATAGTTACATGAAAATCTTTATTGGCACCTGATACAGTAATGTTGGAGCTATTTTCCGACATAATCACCACCAGAATTTAGGTAATTATCATATCGTAGGATCGACTTTTGAATGCCGGTGTCATAGAAGTCTGCCGCCTAGGAATGCAACCAGCGTGTGCCATTCGCCTTCAGCTCTTCGTCCGTATGAAATTGCCAACAGGAGGATAGGAATTTTGTTTACAAGTTGCTGTAAGTCGCACTGACACAGATGGGATAGGAAAGGCCTAGAAATGGGAAGGAAGCAACCGTGGCCTTATTTAAGGCACAGCTCTACCATTTGCCCGGTGTGAAAATGGGAAACCACGTAAAATCATCTTCACGGCTGCCGACAGTTGGGTTCGAACTCACTATCACCCAGATGCAAGCTCACAGCTGCTCGCCCCTAGCCGCACGGCCAACTCACCCGGTTGATAGGAATTTCTTGAGGTGCAAGAAAAGATTAATAATAATAATGTTATTTTCTATACGTCCCACTAACTACTTTTACGGTTTTGTGAGGCGCCGAGCTTCCGGAATTTTGTCCCGCAGGAGTTCTTTCACGTGCTAGTAAATCTACTGGTACGACTGAACCTGCCAAGTTGGGGTCAGAAGGCCTTTCTTTTTTTTCTTTTTTCTTTTTTCCTTTTTTGCTATTTGCTTTACGTCGCACCGACACAGATATGTCTTATGGCGACGATGTGATGGGAAAGGCCTAGGAATGGGAAGGAAGCGGCCATGGCCGTATTTAAGTTATACCCCCAGCATTTGCCTGGTGTAAAAATGGGAAACCACGGAAGATCAGAAGGCCAGTGCCTCAACCGTCTGAGTCGCTCAGCCTGGCAAGGGAAGATTAAAATCACTGGGAGCAAGATCAGAACTGTACGGTGGATGAAGAAACACTTCCCAGCTGAAGTCCAGCAGAACGGTAGCTGAGTGCCTAGTCGTATGTGGGTTAGCATTGCCGTAGAAACTTTATCACAGACCGAACGTCATAGGCGGCGGGAAAAGTAATACGAGCCGCCATTTCGAACCACTGCTGCTGCGCTGCTGACACCAGGCGGAACTTGTACGGCCGGCATATGATTCCTACGTCATAGATCTGTCGTGCATTTCCGGCTAAATACGTTCGATTCTTAGGAAAATAAATATGGAGACTTAATTACTGGATGTCCTACCTGTACCTTCCCATGCCTTCCTACTTGTTCTTGGGTAACTCCCTTTGTATCATGGATATCTTCAGTTTCCTCCTGGCTATATTCTTCCAAGAAGGGCCAGACCGTCGATTGACATATTTTAAATTTTTGTCTCTTCATGTAGCTAATTTCACTCATTTTTCGTCAAAGTTCTTCAATTCTTAGAGCCACTCTTAGTATCAGTGTAGCTAATTTCATTCAGTTTTGGTCAAAGTTCTTTATTTATTAAAGACACTTACAGTTCCTGTGCTGCACTACATCCCATGCTAAATTCTCCAATGACCTAGGAAACAGCTATGCCTAATCTTTTGAATGATACGAAGACCTCATTTGGATATTTTCTCCGTATCAATGCATGTCTGGTTTCATATGCTTTTAGTGCAGATCTTCGTCGACTTCTTGAAACAAATTCCTTTGAAGCCAGTCTCCTGTAGCTATATAGGTAAAATTTTGAGTAGCACTGATGCGGGAAACTGAATACATTTTTATAGATGTTAAGAGTCAGCCCAAAAACGGAGGTGTGATACAGAGATTATTTGGCCGTGCAATGAGCAACTTACTCAGAAATGGACGCAATAGTACAAAATCAACTTTTTCGGATACAAGAAGAAACTGAAAATCTGAATATGTCATCCATTTTCACCAAGAATGTGTCCGTAGGTCCCTGGGTCATGCATACGACGAAAATGTAAAATATGATGCTGAATCAATTATTATCAGAATATACGATCTGCCATAATACAAGCACTGCGCATCAGTTCTCCTTTATGGAAATAATAATACGCACCCGCATCACGGCTGTATAGTGTGTCTCTCATATAAAATAGACCGAACGCACGTTGTTTGTAATCTGCGCTAGGGCAGCTGCCTCAGCTGAACTTAGTTAACTTAATCAAAAATGTATGAAATCTTACCTAATGAAAGATGCTGGAAGTGTCATCCTTCTTATGTTAGGTACAGAAGCACTGTATCTGGTAACTATATTCTGGTTGACGCGAGTGAGTTCTGCCTCTGTAATGTTTCTCATTTCATTCGTAATGTTTTCTTTCAGTTTCTCCAATGCGTGAGAATTTGTTCGATACCTTTTTTCTCTCAGTTCACCCCGCAAATAAAAATCATACACTGTTAGATCTGAAGAACGAGGGAGAAATAGACCAGCACTGATCACTCTGTCTGCAAACACTTTCGAGATTGTAAGAAGGGAATCTTATGCTGTATGAGCTTGGGCTGTATCTTGTTGAAACCACGCAAGCGATTTTTCTTCCGTTAACTGATGGAGGAACGGTATCAAAAATGTCATCTTGGTACCTCTCTGCTTTTACTGTCGTCTCGAAGAAATTAAGCCCAATTATTTGTCTCACACTAACAGCATACCGAACACCAATCATCCTACCATAATAAGGGACTTCATGAACACCATTAGGATTTTCTGCACACAAATATCGAGACTGTTCACACGAACATTAAGGTGAAACCAGAACAGAACACAAACAGAACACAAGCTGTGGGTCGAATAAACGATCATTCAATGATGCAAGATACCACTCACAATATCTCACTCTAGTGACTGAATCAGCAGGTTTTATACAATGGACTCGTATAAACCTGCACGGTTTGACGTGCAACAGCTTTGTAGCTCTGTATGCAGAAGAAACCGAAACCCCTAATTATTACGCTAATTTTGTGAGTGATTTATACGGTGACCGTTCAAGATTCGCACCAATGACATCCCAGCTTTTCCTCTGTGCGCGTATGTATTTTATTGAGAACTGGGCCAGTAATTTCAAATTGATTTACAATTACGCTAATTTGTGCTCGTGAAGGTGGCACTTCACAAAGAAATTGATGAACAAATGCGTCACGTACCCGTCGAGCTGATTCGTACTTAAAATAAATTTTACATACGAAAATACGGTCTAGCAGAGATAACTATCTCACCATGTTAACAACTGAGGTTCAAACTGGCGACTCATGCTTGCCTGGTCGTACATGTGCAGGCTGCTTGCAAGGTCAAGAACTATGCGCGTGCCTTCCACACTGCAGCTGCCGTAACGAGAGTAAAAACACCGTGAGTTCGGTCAGGATTTATGCGAGAGACCCTGGATATACACAGTAGCTATTTGTTTTGTGTAAAAGTAATACATCGAAGGTTTTCGGCGACACGCTGATAAAGAGGGGCTAAGATTGGGTAATTAGTGGCAAAGGCCTTAGTGAAAACCCAGCTGAAGGATTTATCTTCTGTGAAAATAAGAAACTACGGAAAACTATCTTGTCGACGGTGAAAATCGAACCCACTTCTTCAAATTGCAAACGCTGTAGCTTCGAGATTCGAGCCGCGCAGCCAAACCACCCGGTACACCGAAATATGTACAATGAACAAATTGTGAAGGATTAATGCAAAAATCATTGATATTCTACAGTTGAAATTATATTAGTTTCCCAAGTGATGAATGTTCTGTTTTCTGTATAGGTTATGAATACATATGTATTTTAATTTTTTTAAATATTGATATGTTATGTAGGGGAAAATTCTGGATGATTTCCATAGCACTCCATACAATGATACTAACATGTATGGAAAAACAATAGCTTTAGACAAAGGTTTGGAATCCTATTTATCTACGACGATGAGTAACATGTGTCGGAATTGTCCTGGTAGGATCGTTTACTCCTTCTGTGTTTGTCCTGTGTTCCAAGTCTTTGATCACCTGTATAAACTTTCCTTTCTTTTCCTTCCTTCCAGCTTTCTTATTATCCTGTACATCTCACATCAAGACTCAACGTCTGGCGATGAGTGTTGATGACCGTCCTCTTGATGAATGTAGGAAGCAGAAACGAGCTCATTGGGTGCTGAGAATAAATGGATGTAAGGGAACTCGGATTGAAGTGGAAAGAGAGCCCGTTTGTATGGAACGAAAATAGCATGGAGATGTGCAGATTGTAGATTGTTCTTGTACTTTAGTGTTTTCATCTTCGTCCTTTTATCCTCTTTCTCTTCCTTTACAAAATTGTAATTGTGTGTATGCTAGAGCTGTACCTTAATTAAGGCCACGGCCGCTTCCTTCCCACTCCTAGGCCTATTCTATCGTCGCCATAGTGTCAGTGTGACGTAAAGCAAAATAAAAAATAGGGGGGTTGTATACTACTGCGTGCTCCTCCTCATGTTCTGATCATTCTATCTAATATGTGGTGTATCACTTACCATCATTTCTATTCCTTATATTACGGAATTGATACCTCCCTCTGTTGATCAGTGGTAGAGTGTCGGCGTCAGGATTCCAACATTGCGTGTTCAAATTCTTCAGAGGTAGTCGCATTTTTGAAGGGTGGAGAAAAGTACTTTGACAATCGATTCTGTACGATGTCACCAAGTAAAGGATCTCTGTTGACATATTTTTAAAAATTCATGGCACCACAGCCCTTGAAGGGCCTTGGCTACCAAGCGACCGTTGCTCAGCCCGAAGGCCTGCAGATTACGAGGTGCCGCGTGGCCAGCACGACGAATCTTCTCAGCCGTTATTCTTGGCTTTCTAGACAGGGGCCGCTATCTCACAGGCAGATAGCTTCTAAATTCTAATCATGTAGGCTGAGTGGACCTCGAATCAGCGCTCAGGTCCAGGCAAAATTCCCTGACCTGGCCGGGAATTGAAGCTGGGCCCTCCAGGTAAGAGGCAGGCGCGCTACCCCTACATCACGGAGCCGGCAAAAGAGGAATTGAGCCAACGGCACGTAGTGTTCCCAAGCGCTCACCCGTCCAAGTACTGACCACGTCCAATGTTGCTTAACTGCAGTGATCGGTCGAGAACCGGTGTATTCAACATGGTATGGCCGTTGGATTGACATATTTAATTAATAAATTTAATTAACAAATTAACAAATCGTCGGACAGAGATACGGTTTATTCTTCCATCTCATAAAGTACAGCAGAACGTCAAAACTGACGCCTAGTTGGCGTCAAATTAAAATATCTCCACACAGCAGCTGAGACCATACATTATTATTATTTTACGTTGTACTTATTCAGTTCTAACTATCAATAATCAAAAATTGTAAGCTATATAAATACGTTCTCCAATTGTCTTATTTTCAAATTTCTAACATACACATTACAAAATAATTATCTTTTCTTACAGTTTGACTGTTATCTTCTTCATCAGCTTATTGGTGAATTACATGCCTCTGAGACTTAAAAGCTCCTTTATGTATCCTCTACATCAAATAAGATACAGCTATAAGAATATACAAAAAATTATAATATTAATTTAAAGACAGTAAATCATTAAAATGAATTTTGTTGGGGTAGGTGGCTCAGGCGATAGAGCGGTAGTCTTCTTAGCCCAATTTGGCGGGTTCGATCCTGACTCATTTCGGTGGTATTTGAAGGTACTCAAATACGTCAGTCTCATGTAGGTGGATCTGCTGACACGTAAATAGCTCATGCGGGACAAAATTCAGGCACCCCGGTGTCTCCGGAAACCGAAAAAGTAGTTAGTGGGATGTAAAAGAAACATTAATTGCAAAATTACTTTCGAACTAGAGAATAAGACAAATTGTTTAAGAAATAAACGGCATTCTGATTGAGGGACAAATGTTTTGTTAAATATTTTAAGAACTGCTGTAGATTATTACAAGGGCTGCCTGGCCAAGTAGTGCTCGGTTCGCCCGGAAGGACGTGGGTTCGAATCCCCGTTAGGAAGTCGTAAAATTTAAGAAATGAGATTTCCACTTCCGGAGGTGCATATGGCCCTGAGGTTCACTCAGCCTACACCCAAAACTAGTACCATGTTAATTCCTGAGGGCAAAGGCGGCCGGGCGTAGAGCTAACCACTCTACCCCATCACGTGCCGAGGTTAACAATGGTGGAAGCCTTTACCTTCCACTCCTCCAAGGGCCTTCATGGCCTGTACGGAGGTGACTTTGCTTTGCTTTTGTAGGTTATTACAGTTAAGTCAGAGATATTTGTGATATTTGTTATACGGTGAAGGTTAAAGGCGTTAAGGATACGCGATGCCATGAAAACAAGAGATTTATTAAGTGTATTAATACGATAGATGGGAATTTGAAAATTAACCTTTGTAGACCTATTATCTCTGTAATGCACTGTCTTCAGAGGTTTAAATACATTATAAAATTAGAAAGGAGTTTATATTTTCGGAATTGTGTGCGTAGCAATCCCTATATTCCTCACGACTGTCACTCGTAAAGTAACGAACATGTGCGGTTTTTATCCTCTCTACCTAAGTAGTTTGATATTCGAAAAATGATATAAATTGTCACATACATCTGAACCATATTCAAGGTTCGGAATATCAGACTCTTAACGAGTAGCTTTCACATTTAGAACGATATAGGCCTACATGGGACGTTACGTTACTATTATGCATAGATGACACAACTTTTCTGATCACATTTGACGTAGGATAAGACCATGATTAGGTTATATTGAAAAATAGACATAGATTGTTAACGGTGTCGTTATAAGGGATGCATATGTTTAGAATCGTTATCGCAGGAGTGATGTGAGATCAACATTGTTCAGGAGTTTGGTGTACCCTATCGGTCTTAGCCAAATTTAATTGGAGGTTATGTTTTACACTTATTTTCCTCAAGCTCGTGGTAGCGAGATTAATTTGTTAGAAGATTTGAATTATTGTAAGGAAATATGTATAGCGGAAAATCCGAGCCTTGAGGTGCTATGATTTCAGGTAACACCTATCATAAGCCAGGGTTGGGGGACTTTAAGTCAGGAGTGATATTCAACGTCATAGAGTTGCTATTAACGTCAGTTTGTCGCTTCATACAAATTGGAGTGCCTAGTATTTGAAATATCGGCAAAATAGCAATATGTAAAGACTGTATAAAAATTTTTCGATCACATGACTCATTCAGGGAATCTTGGGAAACTTAGAAATACCGTGGACTAGAGTAACAGACAAGAAAACAGAATTATGCACGTTGTTTTTGCTATTCACGTGAGTGTAAGTATAAACTACTGCACCTTAAACTGTGAGAAATAATCAGTAAATCCGCCACGTTGAACGGAAAATTATAGGAGTTACGATGGTCAGGATTATCAGTTAGAAATATTGATGTTCTTCACGGTAACTTTAACATACATTTCATTCTACGATTTATAATACAGACTGTTGAACATAGAACCAGATACCCTATCATTATCGTGTATAGAGACGCTAATATTGGACAACACAAATCATAGAAAATTGTATACTTCATGCTACTTATACAAACCATGTTTCCCGTGTGTTCCGAACATCCGCAAAACGAAATTATTTGCCAAAACTCGCACACCAGATACCATGATTACGTGAGCATAGTAAAGATATAAGTTTATTGATATGAAGGCGATAGCCGAGCATGGTGAAATTACTTCAGCCTCTGTAGAGGTTTCCTGTACTAAAAATTATTCCTTAGTAAACTATCTCTCAAGCCGGCCCCGTGGTGTAGGGGTAGCGTGCCTGCCTCTCGCCCGGAGGCCTCGGGTTCGATTCCCGGCCAGGTCAGGGATTTTTTTCTCAACCTGAAGGCTGGTTCGAGGTCCACTATGCCTACATGATTAGAATTGAGGAGCTATCTGACGTTGAGATGGCGGCCCCGGTCTCGAAAGCCCAGAATAACGGCTGAGATGATGCGTCGTGCTGACCACACGACCCTTCGTAATCTGCAGGCCTTCGGGCTGAGCAGGCTAAGGCCCTTTCAAGGGCCTTAGATGCCGTGGGGTTTGTTATTTTTAAAATATCTCCCGTAATTCATCTAAGATTTCTAGCATAGCAACTTCAAGAGCATTGAAAGCTCCAAGGCTATTCAGAAGTCTAGAAAAATGAAATTAATATTTACGCCTTCCATTATACATTACTTAATCATTTTAAAACGCAATAGGAGTCTGAAATTCGAACCGTATTAGTAGTTCATTAAACCTTTGTGATATATGCGAAAATCTGTTACGTTTTCCTAACACTTTAAACTGACGTTATGCAGGCATATGCTTTGAATATCACTATTTTTCAAATTTACCAAAGATTATTTGGAAGAACTCTATGCTGCCAGACAATCGTATGAAACTGTCTTTAGATCAATTTTATTTTCATTCCGACGTTGCAGTATGGGAGTAAAATATGGATGGACTCAGAATATCTTATTCATAAGTTGTAACATACACAAAAGGAGCGAGAATGATTTATCATACAAACAGGTGGGAATAATGACAGAAGGCTACTAGAAATGGGAAAATAAGGGCTGTTGTGAAAAAACTCTCTGTATCAACGGTTATTTGGCGATATGATCATGTGAGGCGAATGGAAGAAGATGGGTTACCGAGGTGAATAAAAGACTGCGCCTTGGAGAAGAGGAGAATGAGACGAAAGCACGATGGCGAGATTCTGCTATTTTCGCTTCAAGATACAGAGCTGAAAATACAATATTTGCAAAATCATGTTTAAAATATCGCATAATAGTTTAAAAAATGTTGATATCTATTCATTTTCCGCTCAATTGCCCCTAATCCGCTGGAAAAATTAAGCTGACATTTTGCATGCCTACTGTATATCCCAAATTTCAGATCAAGTTTACAACAGTTAACCTTTTCCAAATAGCGGCCACATATACGTTTACTGAAATTGCGAATGTTATGAACGCTAAACCTAAAATAATGGACAAATTTTCAGCGTTATCTCCAACTACGACAGAGCGAATTTTCTTTCTAACTTCAAGGTTTTCCAGGATATTCGGCTTCTCGCGTTCCAGAGCATTCGCTGGACGAGCGCAACCCGGTTGCGTATTTTGCCGGTTATTGGTAGATTCTGCTAATTCGTCTGAGTTTTCGAAGATCGCTGCTTAAAAACGAAGAGTACAAACGGAAGTCAGTGACATTACCAATATAGGCCCGTCAAACACGGGCACGATTTGCTAGTGAAGTATAAAATACAAAAAACATAGCTTCCAAACTTACGATGAGTTTCATCAAAAACGAACAGAATACGAGAATCCTTAATGAAATTCTGGAAAGTGGGAAACCACCTAACATAAAGTCATTCTCGTAATCGAAGAGTAGAAATGATGGCCGTCTATTGCCTTCAGTAGGAATATGACGTTTCTCTTTCTACTCATCCATGAAGTCGACATCATTTCGTATTTTTGTGCAAACATTGCATTAAATATATACAAAAAGTGTTTAAAAATATTTTCGAGTTCTAACAGAAGACAATCAAACACGTTAGAAAAGTGGCTTACGGTTCATTTATTTTCCTCACGAATCTCTGTCAGAACTGGTGACGTATAAAGGGACACGTCACACATTGGGGTAATTGCTTGGAGTGGTTAGACGTGATTTGAAAGGAAAGGAAGCTACTTTCAAAATTAATAGGAGTTTCAAGGAAAGGGAAATGGAGCAGATTTTAAAAGTCTATTAGTTTCAGATTATGAGCTCTTTTGTCTCCTGATTACGGTCACCATGTTGACAATAACATGTAGATGGCGTACTGTTCGCAAATATAAATTTCCCGTTGTGGGCTTAGAATGGCAAATTAAAGGGAAAAGTAGCAGAGGATATCGAAGAGAAGAGAAGGGGATTCACAATTCAAATCGAAATTCCACCGGGCGAGTTGGCCGTGCGCGTAGAGGCGCGTGGCTGTGAGCTTGCATCCGGGAGATAGTAGGTTCGAGTCCCACTATCGGCAGCCCTGAAGATGGTTTTCCGTGGTTTCCCATTTTCACACCAGGCAAATGCTGGGGCTGTACCTTAATTAAGGCCACGGCCGCTTCCTTCCAACTCCTAGGCCTTTCCTATCCCATCGACGCCATAAGACCTATCTGTGTCGGTCCGACGTAAAGCCCCTAGCAAAAAAAAAAATCGAAATTCTATGGAAAATAAAAGAGAAAAAAGAGGATAGGAAAGAGATCTGAACATCTGGTGGGTCTCAATAAAACGTTACTGGGCGAGGTTTTAAACGACTCCCTCCTAGAAAAGACAGAAAACGAATCAATGCAGCAGGGAGAGGCATACTGAACCGTAAACAAGTGGCATTGGTTATAGTCCGTAACGAATAACTGCTGTAATTAGACAACAAAGGACTCTTCTTCATAAAATGAATGAACTAATGTTATAATTGTGTCGCAGGGAGTACCGTAGACATTCGTGTATTAGTTACTCGTGTCAGAAGTTCGGCAATATTTACTGGCATTCATGTGTAATGCTGATCCCTCCTTTCATTATCTTCCTGGACTTCTAATTAGAGGAAACTTTGGCTGACTAGTGGACCTCGGTAGATTGTATTGATGTGGTCATTAAACAAGGAAGTGTGACCAATATTAGATAGTAAAATAATAATAATACAAAAATAACAGACTTGGATTTTGACATTTGTTGATGTTTGTACAATAAAGTAAATTTGCACAAGTTTAATCTTTCTGTTCGTAAATTCAGTTATTTGTCTCAGTTTTGAAAGGATTGACTGAATATACGATGTGGAATACAGATGATATCTATCAATTTTTTTTTTTTTTGAAAAATTTAGTCTGTCATTTGGTTTGGATTGGATAAATGTAAAAACTGCTAACCCGTTATTCATGAAATTTGCCAGGATCGGAGACATCCATAATTTCTTTCCGTTTAGTAAAAACGGGGGCATTACATTTTTAACCTCCGGAATACCGCCTCTCAGACAGAAAGAAGCAATCAATCAGCGTCTTCACTCACGGGCCACTAATATCACGCCCAGGTCTACAGCACTGTTGGTACTTGCTAACGATAGAGGTTGTTTTCGGTACTTTCCTGCTTTCTGTTCGCCATCTAACGCACTTTACTGTAGCACCACATATACTGTCTTGAGACCTCAGTTCTAGTGGTCAACCACTTGGTGGCGCCGGTATTATTTCTTGCCGATTGTGGTGTTATGTGCCCAGTTTCAGTGATTTTCTATGTGTTGATTGCTTTAACTGCTCCTACTGTCGTCTTTCTAAAATTATTCAACTTCTCACCACAAATCAAAGGAGTCTAAACGTTTCGTATATTACTGAATACAATTTGATACAGTTTCGAATGTTCATCAGATCTACGTACAATGGCCACAAAATCCTTGCATGAGAAAAGATGATAAATTCATAATATTAATAACGATAATGATAATGATCGTATGGCCTTATCTACCGAATTTCAGACCTTCAGAAATGCTGTCGTCTAGATGGGCTTCATACGAATCTTGAGATTACGATTGTAAAAAGGACCGGTAAACAGGTACAGTGTCAAACGGAAATTAAAAATTGAACAGTTGTCTCATCACGTTGAATGAGTGGAAAATAGCGACGATGTATAAGTGTTAGTGCTTCTTGTAGGGACCAACGATCTTAGAAGAAAGGTGGCAGTAGACTATTTAATGGGAAAGGTGTATGAACTGACGAGTCCAGCGAACAAAATGTTTATGAATGCGAATATCATACTTAGTGGCGCAATACGAAGTAATAACGTACGTCTACGGCGGGTGAAGGTTTTGGACGATCGGATGGACTGGGTGTGTCAGGAGCTGGGCTTAGTGTATGTGGAAAAGGGTTGCTGGATAGGAGACCGGGACATCGCGCGGAACGGACTGCACCTGAACAGGCGAGGTTCCTACGAGTTAGGAAACCTGCATGACAGTCACTGAGTCGTGCCGGGAAAGGTGAGGAAGATTGGAGTCGGAGTAGGGCTGCCAACTGGTGCTTCCGACGGGCAATGAGCAGCCACGGATAGAGGTAAGGCCCTAAGACTACTGCAGGTACATTGTCAAAACGTGCAAAATAAAATAATTGAATTTTGGAATCTTACTGAATCATACCATGTGGATGTTGTCATTTATACAGATTCATGTCTGAATGGGAATGTAAATAGTAGCGAAGTAAATCAGGGTGATTTCATTATATGTAGAAGGGACAGAGAGTCTAGAGGTGGCGGAGTATTTATCTGTGTGCGAAAGAACATACGCAGTGGTTAAAAATGGGTTGATGGGGATCAAGAAACCCTGTGTGTGCAAATCATGATCAAAGGAATGTCAATCCCATTCAAATAATAGGAATGTATAGGGCGCCTGGTAAAAACTCCTCAGTACTCGGTAGGCTGTACGATGTTACGTGTATAGGCAACAATATCCACAAAAGTTTTGTAATTCCGCACATAAACTGGTCTGGCGAGGCTATGGGATGGCGCTGCGGTCAGGTAGCGGTAAACCAGCTAATAGGGATGGTGGGTTTACCCAAGAAGTGGACTTTCCTACTAGACAAAACCACGCTTTAGATTTTCATCTTGTAACACCCGCTTATTTGCACATTAGCTGTATGGTAATACCAGGAATTAGCGACCACTCTGCTGCATAATCAAATATTAGATATCGCTCAAACACTAAACTAGATCATGAGAAGAAAATAAAAGTGTACCAGTATATTAAAGCTGACTCCTTTAAGTTCCAAGAGTTTCTATGGCAAATACTTCCCAACGGGGCATCACAAGGCGGGCACATAAACGTAATGTGGGATAATTTCCTTAATATTATGAATAGGGTTTTTGAGCAGTTTGTGCCCCTTAAATTACTAAAACATAACCCAGATCCGGAATACTGCAATAGAAAATTACGAGACTTAAGAGGAAAGTAAGGGAAGCGTACAACACAATTCAATTTAGTTCGGAGCATATGAATAGGTTTCAAATGCTGCCCAAAGAACTGGCTTTTGAAAAGGAAGCTGCTCATGACAAATATATTTCAAAGGTATGATTTTTTTCCAGGGAAAATGGGTGGAAAAATATCTGTAAGTATGTTAGGATAACGAAATGAGGCATCCATATTATGTCAATGGTAATGTTCAGAGAAGGTGAGGTAATTACTGACAATCTACTAATAACTAATGAGCTCCATAGCTAAATGGTTAGCGTGCTGGCCTATGGTCACGAGGGTCCCCGGTTCGATTTCCGGCAGGGTCGGGAATTTTAACCTTAATTGGTTAATTTCGCTGGCACTGGGGCTGGGTGAATGTGTCGTCTACATCATCATTTCATCCTCATCACGACGCGCAGATCGCCTACGGGAGTCTAATCAAAAGACCTGCACCTGGCGAGTCGAACTTGTCCTCGGACACTCCCGGCATTAAAAGCCATACGCCATTTCATTTCAATAACTAATGAATTAAATCATTTTTATGGGAACTTATTTAATAACCAGAATACCTTGGCGGTAGACATTATCGATAACCCCGATTGTTCTCCCTTCTAAATTAGCCATAGAAAAATTCAGGAAAGAATTAAGAACTTAAGGAGAAATAAGTCGACAGAGTCTGATAATATTGCTCGGGAGGTTCTGATACTGGGGGGTAAAGCTATTCTACTAAGGTCGTATGTCTACGGTGGGTGAAGACTGTTGACGACTGGATGGACTGGGTGTGTCAGGAGCTGGGCTTGGTGTATTTGGAGACGGATTGCTGGATAGGAGACGGCAGATCGCGCGGAACGGACTGAACCTGAACAAGCGAGGCTCCAGATGACTGGAAGAAAGCAACTGTAGTCTTGATTTTTAAAGGGGGAAACAGGCTGCTAAAGGACAGCTATAGACCTATTAACCTTACGTCTATTGTATGCAAACAAATGGAACACCTCATTTCAGAATATCTAAGGGAGCATTAGGAGACCAGTTCTTAAATTGATATCATTCAAAATATTGTCTTGGATAGGACGCTGTGGTAGAGAGTGACTCGTCCAAGTACCTAGGAATCCACGTAAAGAGAGATAAATGGGACACCCACGTAGGAAATGAAATTACTAAATAACACGGTTATGTTCCAGGTATAATGCCTACAGGAATAAGCCAGTTTGGGGAGAGTAGGATAGTCGACTAGAAAAGCCCTGTTACATAAGCAGGACAAATCACCCACATAATGTAAAAGGTAGATTGCAGAAATCTAACTATGGTAAATATTCGTTTGTAAATAGGGAAATTGATGATTGGAATTCATTACCTGCAGCTGTCTTAGAGCCAAAAATGTAAGATGCTTCAAGAATAAGACTCCGGCATTCAATAAATTGAATGTAAATTTCTACTGTATGTTACGACGTCATGTTTTAATTCAGCGCTCAATCGACTGTAAAGTGTAGTATTAAGGCACCTGCATTATTTTTTAATTATTATGTGAATTTGTATATTAACGTGCTGTATTTACAGTGACAATATAATAGAAATTGGACTGCACAATGTACTGTAAATCATAGTGTAAACTTTTGAAATACTTTAGGTACGGACAAATTTGTATTTGACAGTGTTTTAAGGTCAAACTGGTAGTAAGCACGACCTATATTATTGCAAACCGTAGTGTTAAGCACTGGATTCATAATGTTAAACTGGTAGTAAGCTCGACCTGTAGTATTGCAAACCGTAGTGTTAAGCACTGGATCACGAATCTTAAACTGGTAGTAAGCTCGACCTGTAGTATTGCAAACCGTAGTGTTAAGCACTGGATCACGAATCTTAAACTGGTAGTAAGCTCGACCTATAGTATTGCAAACCGTAGTGTTAAGCACTGGATTTATAATGTTAAACTGGTAGTAAGCTCGACCTATAGTATTGCAAACCGTAGTGTTAAGCACTGGATTTATAATGTTAAACTGGTAGTAATCTCGACCTATAGTATTGCAAACCGTAGTGTTAAGCACTGGATTTAGAATCTTAAACTCGTAGTAAGCTCGACCTATAGTATTGCAAACCGTAGTGTTAAGCACTGGATTTATAATGTTAAACTGGTAGTAATCTCAACCTATAGTATTGCAAACCGTAGTGTTAAGCACTGGATTTATAATGTTAAACTGGTAGTAAGCTCGACCTATAGTATTGCAAACCGTAGTGTTAAGCACTGGATTTATAATGTTAAACTGGTAGTAAGCTCGACCTATAGTATTGCAAACCGTAGTGTTAAGCACTGGATTTATAATGTTAAACAGGTAGTAAGCTCAACCTATAGTATTGTAAACCGTAGTGTTAAGCACTGGATTTATAATGTTAAACTGGTAGTAAGCTCGACCTATAGTATTGCAAACCGTAGTGTTAAGGACTGGATTTATAATGTTAAACTGGTAGTAAGCTCGACCTATATTATTGCAAACCGTAGTGTTAAGCACTGGATTTATAATGTTAAACTGGTAGTAAGCTCGACCTATAGTATTGCAAACCGTAGTGTTAAGCACTGTATTTATAATGTTAAACTGGTAGTAAGCTCGACCTATAGTATTGCAAACCGTAGTGTTAAGCACTGGATTTATAATGTTAAACAGGTAGTAAGCTCAACCTATAGTATTGTAAACCGTAGTGTTAAGCACTGGATTTATAATGTTAAACTGGTAGTAAGCTCGACCTATAGTATTGCAAACCGTAGTGTTAAGGACTGGATTTATAATGTTAAACTGGTAGTAAGCTCGACCTATAGTATTGCAAACCGTAGTGTTAAGCACTGTATTTATAATGTTAAACTGGTAGTAAGCTCGACCTATAGTATTGCAAACCGTAGTGTTAAGCACTGTATTTATAATGTTAAACTGGTAGTAAGCTCGACCTATAGTATTGCAAACCGTAGTGTTAAGCACTGTATTTATAATGTTAAACTGGTAGTAAGCTCGACCTATAGTATTGCAAACCGTAGTGTTAAGCACTGTATTTATAATGTTAAACTGGTAGTAAGCTCGACCTATAGTATTGCAAACCGTAGTGTTAAGCACTGTATTTATAATGTTAAACTGGTAGTAAGCTCGACCTATAGTATTGCAAACCGTAGTGTTAAGCACTGGATTTAGAATCTTAAACTGGTAGTAAGCTCGACCTATAGTATTGCAAACCGTAGTGTTAAGCACTGGATTTAGAATCTTAAACTGGTAGTAAGCTCGACCTATAGTATTGCAAACCGTAGTGTTAAGCACTGGATTTATAATGTTAAACTGGTAGTAAGCTCGACCTATATTATTGCAAACCGTAGTGTTAAGCACTGTATTTATAATGTTAAACTGGTAGTAAGCTCGACCTATAGTATTGCAAACCGTAGTATTAAGCACTGGATTTAGAATCTTAAACTGGTAGTAAGCTCGACCTATAGTATTGCAAACCGTAGTGTTAAGCACTGGATTTAGAATCTTAAACTGGTAGTTAGCTCGACCTATAGTATTGCAAACCGTAGTGTCAAGCACTGGATTTAGAGTCTTAAACTGGTAGCATTTCTTGTATGGTTTGATTTTCATAGAATTGCCGTTGTACTCTTGTTGTTGTTGTTGTTGTTGTTGTTGTTGTGTAATTATGTTTTTACTTTACTAATGTAAGTGATCATCGCCACAGGTATATTTCTCAATTGCGATGTATTCGTTAATAATAATAATCTACAAGCGAAAGTTTAGTTCAAATTTAGGGATAATATGGCTGAGTTATTTTAATTTTTTCGAGTAACACTGAATGCGCTACGTGGGATCCTTAACATACTAACAACAATGACTGGGTGTGTCAAAGATTTTGCCAGTCCTACGGAAGTGAATTACTTCAGTAGGGATCGAACTCACAAACTAAGATCATGAGTCGGATGAGTGTGATCCATATCACACAAAATCTTTGTAAATATTTACATCCACTGTCGGCAGCCCTGAAAATGGTTTTCCGTAATTTCCCATTTTCACACCAAGCAAATGCTGGGGCTGTACCTTACTTAAGGCCACGGCCGTTTCCTTCCCACTCCTAGCCCTATCCTGTCCCCTCGTCGCCATAAGACCTATCTGTGTCGGTGCGACGTAAAGCAACTAGCAAAAAAAAAAAAAAATTTACATCTGCTAAGCACTTGTGTGATTATCTGCCAGTAGATATACCTTGTTTTATTTTATTTAAAATCTTTCTGTAACAAGTACAGGCTGCTAAAGACACAGAGTACCGTCGACTTTTTTGGAAAACTTTAATGGATCATTTACACGACTTTAATTTTATAGTTCCACAATAGCACAAAACGATGAATATGTGTATAACATTGTTATACACACTTTTTATTTCTCCTAATGTGCAAACTTCTCTGTAACAGGACTTGATGCTTGTTGTTATTGTTGTTGTTTGGTGTTTAATAGGGCCTAACAGCTAGGTCATCGGCCAAACAGGGACTTGAAGATCAATCTACGTCTCCGTTTACTTCGGTGTTATGTATTTTCTCTCTTACTTTGTAGTGCCGAGACTTGGACCCTAACAGAGAACACTACCAAACCACTTCGATCCTTTGTGATGTGGTGCTACCGACGCGTCCTCATAATATCATGGGTTGGTAGAATACGTAACAATGAAGTTCTCCACTGCCTGAACAAAGAGCTCGAGGTCATGCATAACATCATAAAGAAGAAACTTGAGTACTTTGGCGATAACATTCGAATTGATAAATGCAGATTCCTTCAGCTTATCTTACAAGGTAAAACTGAAGGAAGAAGAAACCTGGGTACGGAATTTTCGAGAATGGTTTGTGCTCACTACCCCCACTTTTTTCCGAGTTGATGAGAACAAGAACCAGATTGTCCTGATGGCAGCCGACATCCAATGAGGATATGGTACAAGAAGAAGGAGAAGAATGATTTAGAACCTTTGAAAACTACGGTAGCATTATCATATTAAACATATAGACATATTTTCTCTGTTGTGAGGTTTTATAGCTTAAATATTAATTTTCCATAAAATAAAGCAATAAATCAATTAACCAATCAATCTGTATTCACAGCTGTCATCCAGATGGAAGGTGCCTTAAAAATTGTTTTTCTAGTCCTTTCTCAAGAGAGTTCTAAGAAGATAGAAATCTCTAATTGATCTTTCTCTAATCAAATATTTCCCCAGTATGTCCTCTTGAATTTCAACTTTATCCTCATAATATTACGATCTTTCCTAACTTTGAAACATCCACTCAAGCTTATTCGTCTACTAATGCCATTTGCCTATGTCTATTCTTGTCTTTCCATTAATGAGCGAATATTTATGCTGAAATATAATTTTCTATGACCATATTTACATGATGTTTTCAAACCCG
Organism: Anabrus simplex; assembly: GCF_040414725.1. Taxonomy (NCBI): domain Eukaryota; kingdom Metazoa; phylum Arthropoda; class Insecta; order Orthoptera; family Tettigoniidae; genus Anabrus; species Anabrus simplex. The sequence continues at coordinate 613,186,217 of NC_090265.1, read as the reverse complement.
GCGGAGATATACTTTTGACGGTGGAAAAACATTCACTCGGAGCTCCATGTCATTCGATGTCGAAATGTACGACATGGAGTGCCGAGTGAATTGGTGTTTATCTGAGAAAATTAATTAAAACTAAGCAAGCAACCAAAATGGCGTCTAATAAAAATGCATGCACACGGTGAAAGAGGTCATAAGATTATTATTATTATTATTATTATTATTATTATTATTATTATTATTATTATTATTATTATTTATTATTATTATTATTATTGTTGTTACATGTTCCTTTAATTGATATTTTGATCCTATGTGAAACATATCTAAATTGAATAACAACTAATACTACTAGCAGTGTATTCTTACACATTTTATAGTTTGCAAATGAATGGTGGTTTCTCTGGTGTACAATTACCTTTACACTGTGTCCTCTGCATGGCGAGCCTCCTATCCCATTAGTAACGTTCCAATGTGCAGACATGTGTGTGCGCTAGAATATATAAATATTTTAATGGTCCGAGTCCTTTGTGCAGTATCACGCTGCGCCGTCTAATGATCGTTCTAAGAGGAGGTATCTCGGCTCACAAGCACGATAAGACGTATCATTAACATCTGCCCCTCACCTGTATTATGGCAGACGTCCAGAGAAACACTGCATCAACATTCTCTTAAATTTAAAGGAGGAACTTGAAGTATCAGCGTCAACATGAACGTTTTCTTAATGGCCTTTGCCTACGAAGCAACAATAATAAACTACTCAAGTGGTTTCTAATAATAATAATAATAATAATAATAATAATAATAATAATAATAATAATAATAATAATAATAATAATAATGATAACAATACCGGGCATGTTGGCCGTGCGGTTAGGGTCGCGCAGCTGTGAGCTTGCATCCGGGAGATAGTGGGTTCGAACCCCAATGTTAGCAGTCCTGAAGATGGTTTTCCGTGGTTTTCCCATTTTCACAACCAGTCCTATCTGTGTCGGTGCGACGTAAACCAAATAGCAAAATGATAATAATAATAATAATAATAATAATAATAATAATAATAATAATAATAATAATATAAGGTACAGGAAAACTACAGAAATCATATAGCAATACTTGTGATGGATTCCATTTCGAAAGTACATTTCTTTCGGAGATATCTCGTATCCTTTTATTATTATTATTATTATTATTATTATTATTATTATTATTATTATTATTATTATTATTCGGTGAGGAAAGCAACGGGAAACTACCTCACTCCTCAGTTCCCTAATACGTCTCTTCAGTGATGCCTAGGCCATCTATGACAGCTGATGGCAGAGCTGTTGAGGATCCAACCAGCCTTAGGGCCGAAGACTGAACATACAACATATTATTATTATTATTATTATTATTATTATTATTATTATTATTTGCTATTTGTTTTACGTGAAACCGACACAAATAGGTATCATGACGACGATGGGATAGAAAAGGCCTAGGAATGGGAAGGAAGCGGCCGTGGCCTTCACTAAGGTACAGCCCCTGCATTTGCCTGGTGTGAAAATGGGAAACCACGGAAAACCATCTATCTCCCGGATGCAAGCTCACAGCTGCGTGCCCCTAACCGCAAGACCAAGTAGCCCCGTCGGACAGGAGTCACACAAGGAGCTGGTGGATTATCGCTCATTCCCTTCAACGCCGTACTAGAGAAAATATTGAGAACAAGAGATTTTTTTGCTATGGGCTTTACGTCGCACCAACACAGATAGGTCTTATGGCGACGATGGGATAGGAAAGGCCTTGGAGTTGGAAGGAAGCGGCCGTGGCCTTAATTAAGGTACAGCCCCAGCATTTGCCTGGTGTGAAAATGGGAAACCACGGAAAACCATTTTCAGGGCTGCCGATAGTGGGATTCGAACCTACTATCTCCCGGATGCAAGCTCACAGCCGCGCGCCTCTACGCGCACGGCCAACTCGCCCGGTAACAAGAGATTTATTTATGTAATCATTTTTTATTTAGCATATTGTGAGCCTGCATGGCTCAGGCGGCAGCGCCCCTGCCTCTCACCTCTGTGTTCCGTAGTCAAATCCCGGTCACTCCACGTAAGATTTATGCGGGACAGGATGTCCCCTGTCATCTTTCCTTCCAGCTGCAGTCTTCATTATCATTTCATTTCATCTGTCAGGCATTAATCATTGCACCAGAAGAGTGCGACAGGCTTCGGCAGCTGATATAGTCCCCGCTAGATGGGAACTTCATTCATTTCATATATCACCCGATCGAAACTAGGAACAGGCTGTGAATTTTTTCATTTAGCATTTAGAGCCGGGAGTGTCGCTCTTCGTTCAGGTCTTCCTATTTGACGCCCATTGGCGACATATCCCTCTAGGTGTGAGATGGTGATATTAATCAGGCAAGAAGAGGTTAAACCCGGCACATAGCTACTGCTGTCGAAAAACACCGAGGAGTCTGCTCAAAGCTTCACGGACAAAATCACCACCAACAACACTTTGCAACGCCACTACAATGGACACCCTGCTGTGCTAGCTGTCAAAACTCTTCTTTTAATATTAGGACTGTGCTCAGACTGGCTGTATAGTCAGGTTTAGTAATTCGAGAACAGGCCCGAAGTTGAACATATCACGAATACTCGAGGCCCCGAGCTCTCCAAAGGTTTCTTGTAGTCGTCACAGGTTTCCAGGGAGACGTCAGAGAGAAGCCGGCACATCTCACCACAAACCCCTCTTTCCTGACCGTGCGAACGGTGACGTCGAACACTCGCGTGTTGTGCCGGAACTGCTCGCTCTTCTCACTCCGTCCCACAATATCTGCAATAGTTTAAGAAATGTGATGACCATGCATATAAAATGGCGTGGTAGACTGTACTAGGTAGTCACTATAGTTGGTTACGTGGCATAACTATCGCTTATTATAATTAGAAATTAACACTCGAACAGCTGAGAATGGCGCATTCCTAGGTGGAGAGATGAAAAGATGCTGTCACGTTTCCCCTTTAGTTTAGAAACGGCTCCATTAGGCGAAGTACGACGTTTTCTCCCAGTGGCTGCTTATCAAGATGCGCATTGCTGATTGTGTTCTGTTGCAGTCTGACAGTCATCGTGGACTTGAGCGAATGGGTCTACCGTAGAATTCAGTCTGTCGTTCTGTCATGTAGTGTCGTGGAGTTGGATCTTTCGTGTCTGGCTGCAGTGAAGTGAACGTTGTGACTCTGGTGCACGGCGAGAGATTTTGGCAAGTAACATCGAATAAGGAATGTTAGAGCGTACGATCGACGAAGAGTGCTGGTAGGCGTTAAGATAGACATTGCACGACCTGTATAACCGTGAGACTGTGTAATGTGTAAGCTATGAAAGTGGTGTGGCTGAGTCATTGTGTAGGCAGTAGAAGTGGAACTGTGTGTGTGCTTTGTGGAACTAGTATGTGTTAGTGCGTAAATAATGATTGGAAAACATATCGTAGTCCTAGAATTAAAACGCTACCAGTTGTGTCTTTATATATATTCCCCCCACCCCTCACTTACAATATCGTATGCAGTTTTGCGCAGTAGTGTGTTGTATTATATAAACATGCACTCTAGGTCTCTTTCGTTAGCACTAGTTACTGAACTTTAAAAATTAGTATTGCAAAATTAGAAATAATGACATGACAAGTAATGATTAAGGAAATTCACTTTCTATAGTAATGTGTTCCAGATTCTAAATTATGATGATGATGATGATGATGATGATCTTGATATAAAACCTTAAAACATTTCGACAAAACCCATGTAAAATATTCAATAAAGTAAAGTGTTTTATTTATCGACGAGAAATTAATTTGCATATAGGATAACATCTTTACATATAACTGCTAGGTTTTACAAACATTTACACATTATTTCATGAATTTCAAATAACGAGTGTATGATGGGCATGTCGTTTAAATATCATTCGTAGATGCTGAGCTATAAAAGTGCTACTGCATTTAAGTTAGCGCACGCCATGTAAATAAATGAATAATAACAATGAACTCGCCCCTTAAAGTACATTACGGACACAGAGTTAGCCACCCCACTGTGATTAAGTGGAAGTGAAATGTATTTCATCATGGTAGTTCAAAACAACTGTACCTTGGTCTTCAAAGGAACCGCTGCTCAGCCTGAAGGGCTACAGATTAAGAGACCAAGGGTGGTCAGTGTTACTAATCCTCTCGGGCGTTATTCTTGTCTTTCTAGACGGGGTCTCTGTCACTGCCAATCGCTCTTCATTTGTTCTCATGTAGGCTGTGGATACTTCGAACCAGCCCTGCTGACCGAGAATTTGAATCCGGAGCCTTCGGGTAAGAAGAAGGCTCTCTAACCCTAGACAACTGGACTGGAAAAAGTAAAATTTACCTGAATAATTTTGAGTTATTTACCGGTCCTTTGGTTTGAACATAGAGCTCTTCACAAAATAAGATAGCCATTGTTTTTGACAGATTATCATTAATTTCCTCCACTATGAACCATGTGACCTTGCCGCGGTGGAGAGGCTTGCGTGTCCGAATGACGCAGATAGCTGAGCCGCAGATGCAGCCATATCTGATAAGTATCTGTTGAGAGACCAGACTAACGAATGGTTCATCGAAAGGGTGGTAGCAGCCTTTCGGAAGTTGCAAGGGCGGCAGTCTAGATGATTGACTGATATGGCCTTGTAATAATACTCAACATGGCTTAGCTGTGTTGATACTGCTACACGGCTGAAAGCAACGGGAAACTACAACCGTAACTAACTCCCGAGGACATGCAGCTGTCTCTGTATGAATGATGTACTGATGGTGGCTTCCTCCCGGGTAAAATATTCCGGAGGTAAACTAGTCCCCCGTTCGGATCTCCGGATGGAGACTACACGAGAGGGAGCGATCACCATGAAGATGGATACTGACATTCTGCGAGTCGGAGCGTGGAATGTTAGAAGTTTGAATCATTGTGGTAGGTTAGAGAATTTAAAAAGGGAGATCGATAGACTAAAGTTAGATATAGTTGGTATATGTGAAGTACGTTGGCAGGAAGAACAGGATTTTTTGTCAGGCAAATACCGAATTATCAACACGAAATCAAACAGGAGAAATGCAGGAGTTGGATTAATCTATATATATATAAAATAAGTGTTTTATCTGTACATTGCTCAGAATTTAAAAAGATGGTATTTCTGTATCGGTCGTGTCCATAGTAGCAAAGTAATGCACTTTTTAATTTTCCGTAATTTCTGTCTGTCTGTCTGTCTGTCTGTCTGTCTGTCTGTCTGTTCGTCTGTCTGTTCGTCTGTCTGTACACGCATCACGAGAAACGGCTGAAGAGAATTTAATGAAAATCGGTATGTGGTGTCCGAGAATAAGCCGCTACAATCTAGGCTATAAATAATTGTATTCACCTTGAGAGAAAAAGGTAGTTTAGGGAAAGGCCTAAATTTATACTCAAATATTTATGTTATTGGTGGTCCTATCTTAATGACAATCCGTATGCAAATTCGAAAAATAAGTCGCGACAATGTAGGTTATAAATAATCTTATTCACGCTAAAAGAAATGGTAGTTTAGGGGAAGGCCTAAATTTAAATTCTCAAATTTTTATGTTATTATTGGTCCTATCTTAATGAAAATCAGTGTGCAAAGTCAGAAAATAAGTCGCTATAATCTACACCATAAGCAATTTTATTCACGCTGAGTGGAATGGTAGTTTGTGAGGAGGCCTAAAATTTAATTCTCAAATATTTGTGTTGTTAGTGGTCCTATCGACAAATACTACATTACTAAAGTTGTACAGTATTAAATTTCCGATCATTTATGTATTATACATTTTTACCGTACCAGATATGATAACAGAGTTATTCATGAAGTTGGATTTTCGTTGCTAAGTCCATATCAGCGCCAAGTCACGAGAAAATGGATAAACAGAATTTAATGAAAATCGTTATTTAAAGTCGGGGAATAAGGAACTACAGTCTACGCTATAAATAATTTCGTAAGACGCCCTAATATCAGAGAGTCGAAATAAAACTAAATGTGAAAACCTACAATAGAGAAAGCTCATAACATTGAACAACAATAACATTACATTGACCACTGTTTGTTGTGATATGCTTTGTGCCTTCTGTTGCCAGTCATGTCCGATAGATGGGATTACTGCCGTATACCGACTATTTTTTTTATGTGTTTTACGTCGCACCGACACTGATGGGTGTAATGGCGACGATGGGATAGGAAAGGGCTGGGAGTGGAAAGGAAGCGTCCATGGCGTTAATTACGATACAGCCCCAACATTTGCCTGGTGTGAAAGTGGGAGACCACGGAAAACCATCTTCAGAGCTGTCGACAGTGGTTTTCGGACCCACTACCTCCCGGATGCTAAAACACAGCTGCGCGCCCCTAACCGTACGGCCAACTCGCCCAGTCGTACCGAGTATAACAGCCTTCTGAATATTAGCGGGAAGTACCTTGGGAGTTAGATAACTTGCTTCTTAAGCATGCCATTGCTCTGGTTCATAAATTTTGTGATTCTACTGGTTAGTAACACACTGGTTGGTCATAGCATTCGAGCTATCAATCCCTACTTTGAGGCACTGATTGGAATGAGCAGTGTGTATATTTAACGGAACAGCGGCAGGGGAGTGTTCACGGCTGTCTGCGGCTTGGTCATTCCAGCACTGGAACTTTGAACGGTAAGATCGGCATCGTAGTACAGTTCGTTAAAAGTGAGAAAAAGTGCAGCTTTTCATTTGAGCGAGTATTTTATATGATAACATTGCGTTTAATACCTACATCCCTACTGACGTTTTTGTAATGGCCTATGTTAACTGTAGTTAGGAAAACCACAAAGACAGTCCTTCTGAGAATCCCGTAGCGAAGCACGGGTACATCAACTAATAATGAATAAGAAAATAGGGCAGCGGGAAAGTTACTACGACCAGCATAGTGAAAGAATTATTGTCGTCAAGACAGACACCAAACCAATGACCACAACAATAGTGCAGGTCTATATGCCAATTAGTTCAGTGGATGATGAGGAAATCGAAATAATATATTGCACCGTTCCCGCGTCCAGGTGAGGATACATGAGATCCAGACTAGCTCTTGATAAATGATTCTATCTGATTAATGTTGCTGGGTTGTGGGTTCCGCTTGAGAAAGTACGCCGATGGCCTATGGTAAATCTCAACCTACGCAGAAGGACGTCTCCAACACGCTATCAGTCGGATACCATACTCGCATGTCGCCATAATTAATCGCAAATTTCAGGTAACTACAATATTTCAAGTGATTCGTACGTGTTGCTAACGAAATCGCAATCAGAAAATGAGTCATTACAGTCTTACATCTAGTTCTTATACTAAGTAGGCATTAAAAGAATTATATAATTTCACTACTCAGCTTTTATTGACTATTCAGTCTAAATATCAAGTAAATGTCATCTAAGATATCGTAAAAAAATGCCTCGTACAACGTAGACAGTTTCATAATGTTATAAACATCTCCATCAGTTGCAATTACGTTAAAATAAAGAAAAATAGGTTTGGAAAAACCCGTAACAAGTAGTTGAAATCTAGGCCTTACTCATCAATTCATTAACCCTGGCCTGTTGAAATACTAAGTCATAGTTAAGTAATGTTCGCAGAATGAACTGAAAAATTAAAATATATAAATCAAATGAAACATATTAAATAGAGTTGAAAGAATTAGATGCATCCAATTGGTTAAAACTGAAAAGAAAATTATACTCCCTACTATATACAGTACATCATTTCAGATTATAGTTTTAAAATAGAATGTAGAACGCAGTGAAAATAGCCAAATAAATAATTCATTAAGATCTGGAATCTCTTCTCACTGAGCTGAATTGCTCATCAAAGTTACTTAAAATTCTATCATTTAACCTTTAACTCACATATGACTGGTGAAACGAAAGTCACATTGCTAAACTTAACATCTGTGTCCATACACAGTAGAAAATCGTATGGGAAAGCAATGTCTGTTTTCTGAGGACTTCAGTTAACTCGTATGTTTGGAAGTTCGCTTGGTTTTTTCATGTTTCATAAGATCTGATCTCCATATAAGCAAATTCAGGTCCACTCTAACTCGTAATTGATTTCAAATTAATTCTATCATATGGCTTATGTGGTTAATTCACTTAATTATTATCTTAATCCATGGTTAAAATTCAATTTAAGTGCGTATCTGGCTGAATGTAGCATTGCCAAGTGTATTTAGTTAACTTTCTAACAAATTATACCATAAGTGGAAAAATTGGCATATTAGAAGACTCTACCTTCATCTAAGAATCCATATACGAATGATTAAGTCACCAGTGATGTGTCAAACTGCTCCCATAAAATCAGGAATTAGGTTACCATGTGTGAGAGTACTTGAAAATGGTCATAAATAACTCAGTGAATGCCTAAATATTAACGTTATTAGCCTCTTGGCTCATCTGATGATCCTACATACTCAAACAACTCTGTGTTGATGGCATTGAGATCGTATCCTAACCTATTTTGTGTATCTGGGAATACAAACAGCAATTGAAAACAGTACGTTTCAATATATGCCTTAGCATGCGTAATTTACACATACTATCATCTGAGAGAAGACTACTATGGCTAACCTCTCAAATAAAAATAAATATCACCATCACAACTTAACATCCGCTTATATTATTACTTCATTCACCATTTATTACTTCAAATATCACGTAATATCCATATCAATGCATCTCAAGCACCCATCTCATTAAATACGCTGCATATGTGCCATAACCTACACATATAAAAAACATTATCCTTACCGTCATAGTATCAAAGAAAAGTGTATCACAATACTAAGCTGTACTACTATACTTCGTCGTAAACATTCCCTAAATACGATCTCCAAGCTTGCTATTCCGATAAAGCCATCACACATGTATATTGACATTCATATTATACTCTAACACTTCACTGATAACGATTAAAAATATCTATTACTTTCTCTCACACCACATTGATAAATTTGCGAACGGCTTTCACTGGTATTTTACGCCTATATATGGGATTAACAGTAACTTCAGATGAATACCTACATCCATGTATATACGCACGCACAATGTCACAAATCATATCACACATAGCCAAAAAAAATAAAGGTTTCTACTTACGAAAAACGACTCATAGGGTACTTAACTTTGCTTATTGGGCCCTGTTTGCCATCTCGCTGTTGGTCATCGGGAATGGTAGGCCTCTCTCCATGGTTCTGCTTTAGGTAATCGGGTCCATCTCGTCTTCTCAGCTGATTTCCAATCCTCCTGGGTCATCAATCTCGTAAAGCGCCACCATAGTCGGAGTAGTCTCTGCCTCGGTCTTTTAGAACATCATAGTAGTCTCTGGTACGTTAGGAACAGAATAATACAATGTATTAGTTAATGTTGTCATGTTGCAATTTATCTTCGTTTCGTACTGCCTATGATATCAGAATAAATGTGCTCTGGGCCGTCTAGTTTCGCTATAACAGTTCCAACTGTGCTACTATCTGTAAACTCTCTCGCTTGCCGAGTGAATGCGATTTTTCCGTGCTTCTTAAAAATGCACTTGACAGCTGGATGGACTCTGCTCTCTACGATGTGCAGTATCAGACAAATATAAAACTTCCAAGTCCAGCCGTGACGTATTAGTTGTACCAGACTTGACGATTCCTTTTTGCTGATCTTTAAATTTCGCGCAGTTATTTCAATCTATGCAGTTGACGTTGAGCGGGCTGCCGCGGATTTTATTCTCCGTCAATAGTTGATCTTAAAATCAAATAAGCTGGCTTATTTCTTTGATCGACTCCGTCTTACTTGCCGTAGTGCTGAATTGTGTCGAATGTTCTAATGGAAGTCTCTTTTCTTAATAATTAGTTTAAATAATCCGCTTCTGTCATTCTTTTCTCACAGCCTTCTAAGAATGGTTCTTTCGGTGACTACCGGTTGAAAGGATTATCATTTCGGCTCGTACCGGTTAGTTGTTTTCACATTGACCTTTTAATGGTTTGAACGCCATTTTTGTTCCTGCTGACGCAAATATAGAACGGTGAAATGGCACAATATGAATAGATAGAAGATTTAACACAATATGTAAAAGGTGACGAGATTCTAATTGTGATGGGAGACTGGAATGCAGTGGTAGGTCAAGGAAGAGAAGGTAATACAGTCGGAGAATTCGGATTGGGACAAAGCAATGAAAGAGGAACTCGGCTGATAGAATTCTGAACTGATAATGATTTAGTCCTTGCCAATACTTAGTTCAAACACCACAAACAACGGTTGTATACGTGGACGAGACCTGGAGACAAGGGAAGGTATCAAATAGACTTCATTATGATTAGGCAGAGATTCAGAAACCAGGTGTTGCATTCCAAAATTTTCCCAGGAGCAGACGTGGACTCTGAAAACAACTTGTTGGTCATGAAATGATATCTGAAGTTGAAGAAATTGAAGAAAGGAAAGAATGCAAAAAGACGGGATCTAGACATGTTGAAAGAAAAGTGTGTGAGGGATTGTTTCAAGGAACATGTTGCACAAGGGCTAAATGAAAAGGCTGAAGGAAACACAATAGAAGAAGAGTGGATAGTCATGAAAACTGAAGTCAGTAGGGGTGCTGAAGAGATGTGAGGAAAAAAGAAAAGATCAACTAAGAATCAGTGGATAACTCAGGAGATACTAGACCCGATTGATGAACGAAGAAAATACAGGAATGCTAGGAATGAAGAGGGCAGAAAAGAATACAGGCGATTAAAGAATCAAGTGGATAGAAAGTGCAAGGTAGCTAAGGAAGAATGGCTGAAGGAGAAGTGCAAGGATGTCGAAGGTTGTATGGGTCTGGGAAAGGTAAATGCTGCACACAGGAAAATCAAGGAAACGTTTGGAGAAAGGAAATCTAGGTGTATGAATATTAAGAGCTCAGATAGAAAGCCACTTCTAGGGAAAGAAGAGAAAGCAGAAAGATGGCTAGAAGATATCCAACAGTTGTATCAAGGTAAAGATGTAGATAATTTGGTTCTGGAACAAAAAGAGGCTGTTGATGCTGATGAAATGGGAGACCCAATTTTGAGGTCAGAGTATGACAGAGCTGTGAGAGAGCTAAATAGGAACAAGGCACCTGGAATTGATGACATTCCTTCTGAATTACTGACAGCCTTAGGAGAAAGCAGCATGGCAAGGTTATTCCATTTAGTGTGTAAGATGTATGAGACAGGGAAAGTCCCATCCGATTTTCGGCAGAATGTTGTTATACCTATTCCCAAGAAAGCCGGTGATGACAGGTGTGAAAACTACCGCACCATTAGTTTAGTATCTCATGCCTGCAAAATTTTAACACGTATTATTTACAGAAGAATGGTAAAACAAGCTGAAGCTGAGTTGGGAGAAGATCAATTTAGCTTCAGAAGAAATGTAGGAACACGTGAAGCAATCCTGACTTTACGTGTGATCTTAGAGGATCTAATCAAGAAAGACAAGCCCACGTGCATGGCATTCTAGATAAAGGCATTCGATAATGTTGATTGGACCAAGCTATTTACGATTCTGAAGGTGATTGGGATCAGATGCCGAGAACGAAGAATTATCTGCTATCTGTATAAAAACCAGTCTGCAATGATAAGAATCGAGGGCTTTGAAAAAGAAGCAGCAATCCAGAAAGGAGTGAGGCAAGGCTGCAGTTTGTCCCCCCTCCTCTTCAATGTTTACATAGAACAGGCAGGAAAGGTAATCAAAGAGGAATTTGGAAAGAGGATCACAATCCAAGGAGAGGAAATCAAAACCTTGAGATTTGCCGATGATATTGTTATTTTATCTGAGACTGCAGAAGATCTCGAGAAGCTGCTGAATGGTATGGACGAGTCTTGGTTAAGGAGTACAAGATGAAAATAAATAATCCAAAACAAAAGTAATGGAGTGCAGTCGAACGAAGGCAGGTGATGCAGGAAATATTAGATTAGGAAATGAAGTCTTAAAGGAAGTAGATGAATATTGTTACTCGGGTAGTAGAATAACTAACGATGGCAGAAGTAAAATGCAGACTAGCACAAGCAAGGAAGACCTTTCTTAAGAAAAGCAATTTGCTCACTTCAAACATTGATATAGGAATTAGAAAGATGTTTTTGAAGACTTTCGTGAGGAGCGTGGCATTGTATGGAAGTGAAACATGGACGATAACTAGGTCAAAAAGAAAGAGAATAGAAGCTTTTGAAATGTGGTGTTACAGAAGAATGCTGAAGGTGAGATGGATAGATCGAAACATGAATGAAGATATACTGAGTCGAATTGTGAGAGGAGATCGATTTGGCTAAACTTGACAAGACGAAGGGATAGAATGATAGGACACAAAACACCCAGGACTTGTGCAGGTGGTTTTTGAAGGAAGTGTAGGTGGTAAGAACAGTAGGGGTAGATCAAGGTTTGAATATGACAAGCATATTAGAGCAGATGCAGGATGCAGTAGTTACGTAGAAATGAAAAGTTTAGCACAGTATAGGGTGGTATGTAAAGCTGCATCAAACCAGTCTATGGACTGATGACTCAAACAACAACACAATGATAATTCTTATTAATATTATTATATCTTATGTGAAAAGTAAGTATGAGTTAATCACAAGAAATTGATTGTAGGTAGGAGCCGAAAATGTGCTCCATATCTCATCCCAGAACATTTTATAAGCAATCGTGACCATGATTGCAAATGGAATCCTCGGTTCCTTCACAACGTAGAGACTGATAGCTGTAGAGTAAATATTTGAACATGTGCTGCTGTAGCCTCGCAGAATAGTAGTGGGCAGAGAATCATCAAGGGACCTTCCATGTTTAGTACTGTGCTATGTGACGGCAAGGATTAGCGTAGTGGAACAGTCGAACCACTGGGTATTAAAATTGCCGTAGTCAGAGCAGGGTGAAAAGGGCAAAGTGGAGGGTCAATTGAGGCAATTGTGGGGCATGTACTGTTTGTATAGTGCCAGGGGATGCGTAATCCTTTAATTGCAATAGCAGACAAGGGATCTCAAACGTCAGAATTTATGGCACCCAAAAATTATTGGACAGTATAAAAATATGGTTGCAGAACGTATAATTCTAATTGAAGGATAATGTCAACCGTTTACCATTGACTAGATAGCTGTTGTCAAATGAATAAATAAATAAATAAATAAATAAATAAATAAATAAATAAATAAATAAATAAATAAATAAATAAATAAATTATGCACTGGATAAAGTAAAGCTGGTTGCTAGTGCTGAGGCCTTATTAAAGTCAGAGACTGAATAATACACCCTTCATTCGTTCACATACATTTCATATGATAATCCTATTCATCAACAATATAAAATTAATCATTTTAATCTTAAGAACATAATAGGACAATGTTAGGCTTTTAAGAGCATAAAAACACACTTTGTGTAGATACCATTAAGGTCTGAGACAAGGAGGAGACAATTTCCCATCATACCCTGCACGGAAATCACCCTGCAGCACGACGGCTCAAGTCCAGGAAAAGTTTGTTGTATAGAATACGTATCCTCGAGGGATCTCAGGAAGCAAATCGCATCACCAAGTGGAGAAATGATGTAGATAATCCCGACATACCAGTGAAAGAAGACCTGGCCCCTAGTAGTGATCTGCTCTAGGCAGAGTATAGGACATTAAACCGCATGAGAGTTGAAGACCCGCTGTGTAAAACTACAGTCTTTATCACCGTGTTTGAGAGTCGGAGTATCCAATCTATGCGAGGTTTGGTTCAGGAACGCACTCCCTACATGAACAACTGCACAACAATTAACGTTGCTCAACTTACATTGTTTGGAAGAACTTTAACAATCCTAACATAATATGATGCATTTGCTCATTATCTTCTTCCATATAAATAAAATCGTAACTACCGTGTGTCTGTACAATGACTATTTTGGCGAAATTTCCGTACAGTTATCCGTTTCAGGTATAATAATGACCATATGCATAATTTTTAGCTTAGGTGTCTGTTTGACTGTTTTTCTGTCCTTCTATAACCGGAAAACTACTGGATATATTTTCACAAAACTTCATATTTAGAATCCACCTGTCCTTGGGTAGGTTTTAGTTTAAATATTATTTCTAAATCCCTGAACTGACTGGGGGTTTATACGAAACCCTGATTTTGCACTCCCTCAAAATGTACACAACCAAACTGAATGGAAATTTACCTGACTTAATGAAAATTTATTCTAAACCTTTCTTCTCATGTGCATCATTTTCGATAACAGGGTTAATTAGGGAGATACCATTAACGGACCGTTCTTCGGTACAAGTCCCACCGGACTTAACGCAAGAGCGGGTGCGTGTAAAGGCTATTTCTTACAACATGAAAACTACTGAAGAAATTTGAACCAAACTTTATACTTAGCATCCACGTGTCCAACGGTAGGCTTTTTGGTGTCTGTTTGTCTGTTTGTGTGTCTTTCTATAAGTTGAAATCTACTGGATATATTTCCACCAAGCTTCACATTTAGAATTCACCTCTCCTTGAGTAGCCAACGGTTGTAGCCGTGTTGAAACACCGGATCCCGTGAGATCTCCGAAGTTAAGTCCGACTCGTTGGCTGAACGGTCAGCGTACTGGCCTTCGGTTCAGAGGGTCCCGGGTTCGATTCTCGGCCGGGTCGGGGATTTTAACCTTAATTGGTTGATTCCAATGGCACAGAGGCTGGGTGTATGTGTTGTTTTCATCATTTCATCCTCATCACGACGCGCAGATCGCCTACGGGAGTCAAATAGAAAGACCTGCACCTGGTGAGCCGAACCCGTCTTGGGATATCCCGGCACTAAAAGCCATACGACATTTCATTTCCGAAGTTAAACAACATTGGGCGTGGTCAAGATCTGGACGGGTTGCCACGCACTGTTGGTAGGGGGTAAGGGAATGGAGGAGGGGAAAGTAACTGGGCACCCTACCGTACGTAAACTCCGGCTCAGGCACACCTCCGCGGAGGTTCAGACCTGCCTTCAGGCAGAATACACCCCCTCTCTTTGGGTCGGTTTTAGGGCAAATATTGTTTCTAAATCCCTGAACTGATTGGGAGTTTATACGAAACCGAAACTGTGATTTCGCATTCCCTCAACATGAACAGAACCAAACTTAATGGAAATATACCTGCCTTAAGGGAAATTAATTTCTAAACCTCTTTTCTCATGTGCATCATTTCGATACCCGGATTAATAAGGGAGATATTATTAACGGGCCGTTTTTTCGGTACAAGTCCCACCGGTCAGAGATGAAATAGTTTAAATTTTGACCAAAGAGGAGAAGAATAACAGCTTGTTTGGAAGCATGTGGATCGAAAGGTAAAACTTGTGTACAGTCTCCAGCAAGAACAGTAACTTTCCCTCCAAAAGAGATGGAATTTCCCATGATGAATTTCGAAAGTCTGCTAACACACATCAGCATATGCATATTAGCCACTGGTGCTTCATCCCATATAATCAGTCTTATTGACCTGGTATCATCGGCTGCTGCTTTACTGTTCATTTTTCAAGATGAGACAGAATTTTCGTGTAATTTCAGTAGCTACTTAAATCTACTGTATACCGTACGGCCGTTGTGTAATAGCATGGCAGCAATTCCGGTCCGTGCAACTGGTAACACTTCTAATACCAACTTATTGCATTTAAAAAATAATACATTCTTAGACGAATGTCTTGCCAGTACCACCATGACCATTTATATAGTACGCATTACTTTTATTCGTATTGTTTTCTTACATAGCGTGAATTTCATTAATGATGAATTTTTGTTCGTTATTCGCTTTCTGAATAACTGAGTCATAAACAGTGTTTGGAAGCATGGAACATTAATTCACTTCAGTGCGTGATAAGTTACTGAAACCTGGTTACCCGAAATTTGAAAGTGAAGAACCCCGTAATTTTGTCATCTTACTGACGTCTCGGTGAGTCATTTGATAAGGTGGTTGCTGGTTGTAAAGACGTAGGTAATCTTCACCTAGATAATTTTTAAAAGTATCCCATAATTCAACTGAACTCAATGGTTGTTGAAATATACAAATGAAGGAAAATAATTGTCTCAATTGGAATGACATTTGTGGCCAGACCTGTGTACATAGACAAACTGTGTCTTGTCCTTGCGCTTTGGTTGTAAGTAAATTTCATCTCAATCATACTTCACAAAAAAGAGATCCATTGGGGAGTTGTTAACAGATTGCGAAAGAAAACTCCTTTTTCGTTTGATTCGGAACTTAAGGCTTTTTGGTCTTTCTTCTCTTCTCTTATCAGAACCTCGTCGGGGATTTTAACCTTAATTGGTTGATTCCAATGGCACAGGGGCTGGGTGTATGTGTTGTCTTCATCATTTCATCCTCATCACGACGCGCAGGTGTTTCGCTTTTCATATTTCTCTCCTCTTCGCAAATGATCCGTTTGGGTCTCCTTTATAGTGGTTTTCTTCAAATAATTTTAGACTCTCGACTTTTCTTCTGAACTCTCTTAAATTGGGAATCATTTCTAGTATAATTTCCACTTCTTACGCATCCCGCTTGATCTCGTCCACCCACTTGGAGGTGGCCCTTAATCCCATTATGCATCTGAAGATCTTTATGGTCAGTCGTTTGACATCCACTCTTTGCTGGTGTAGGAAACTGCTGGAGCAGTTCATTGAGATTACTTCAAACTCTCAGATATCAAGAAGGTATAAACAGTATTTAAACATAAACGTTTAGCATGTTTTAACAAATGTCATCAGTTCATAACAAATTGTGAATAAAACTTAAGAGTGATTTTAGAATGTGATGATGTCCTGTCAAGAACGGAACATGTAATGCTATTATTAAATAATGGAATCATGTCGACATTCTTTCTTATAGCCTCGGAATTTGAAAGCAATTAATACATCACCTATGCATTGTTTGTCGGTTCACTTCAAAGATTAAAGGAATAGGATTATCATAAAAATACCCGAGATTAAGAGTCCATTTTTAGTCTATCTCTGGTCGTTCTTGACTGAGTTCACTGTCTCTCGTATTAACCAGCTTCTCTGCTGTTCTTACGAGAGGGAATTAACCCCGTTCCTGGACACGGTCAAAATTAAAAATATTTAAGCTCTTTAAGGGTTTTCAATCGTTAATTCACCAGCGTTTCGCCCCCCAGTGTAGCAGTGGGCTCATTATTTGGATATACAGTCAAATTTTTTAAAGTGCAGGACTGGCCGAAAATCTAACTCATATATCCTTCGGGAATGTTAAATAAGATTATTTTCCCCCCTCATAAAAAACCGGCCTGTATTTCATTCATTAGTCATTCTATACAAACTCACGCTAAGTTTTCACAGCCAAACCGTCTCAGTTACGCTACCAACAGTCTTTGTATTCATGCCCTTGTAGTAAATTACTGTAACATTCCTTTGGCAGGCCTTCTATGTAGACGAAACACATTATTGTATCTATTCTGAGAGAATAAAAAGGCGCATGATAAAAACAGAGAGATATATTTAAGTCCATTGAAAACTTTAAAAGTAATTTAATATTTTGTATGTTAGAATTCTAAGTCTATATTGTTTTACAGATGCTATTTGTTTCTTTTCTCACAGACGGATGCCTTGGAAGAGCAGCTTTTGGAACTTAAAGAGCTCTCAATCGATGAGCCCGCAAGATCACCGGCTACACCTTATGGTGAGAGAGGTAAGAGTAAATTCATAGTTACACAATGTATTCATTATTCCAGACTATTTACTTATAGGCCTACAGTGTGAATCCCTAATATGTATCTCACAATCATTTCCTTCGTCAAGGACTGCATGGTACATCCTATATTTAATGCCCTATCAGGTACGCTGTGTTTTAACAGAAACTGGCAATTTTTACAACTACCCTTCACCATAAAATGTATTAAATGTCTCCAAAAAATGCCAGTTAACGTCACTCTTTTGGGCAGAATAGTCGTGACAGAATCTAGTTCTCTCTGTGCCACATCGATGTCTTTGGTGTAAGTTCATACTGAAAGGCCTCACATGGAATTTATTTTCCAGTATGTTATCATCTGCTGAAAACTGCTTTCTAAGTGTTTCAAAAGGTTTTTGTGAGTGAAGTGTGATAACTTCATGGTTGCAGTATACTTAGCAAAATTATAATAAAAGTAATTGCTTCAAAGAAAACCACGCACAGTGAGAGTCAAATGAATGAAAACATAAGTTTGAGAACTGATTTCTCTTTCATTACAGACTGAAATGAATTTTCCTGTGTGCATTTTCAATGACTTTATTGACATTTGTGTCGGCTGTACTACTTGTTTTGATTTAAAATTGTTTCACCATACTTTGTCTACTGTGTATAGCACCTGATTATAAATAGACAATTGCAATATTCATATTCTGAAAGAGTTAACAAAGAAGAAGACACTAGTGAAACGTAAAGTGAAATGCCGTATTTCACTGTACGTTGAGGATGTAGTTTACATTTTTCTTTCGATAAACGCAGTGTTCCTGCTTGTGTACAATGTCACTCACTATCAAATACTTGTGATCTTTCTAGAGGCACATAGAATTATTAATTCATTATTCACCTTATTTTTCAGTCAAGTATAAAAGAGAATTGCTAACCTCAGTAATAAATTCAGTTTAAGATTATAGAATAAAGAAGGAATCTAAGGGTTAAATTATATTGGTATAGGTGGGATGACGAAACAATCAATATGTACGCCAATAATTACAGTCTGATAATCCTTCGTCATTCATGACATTAGACGAATTTAGAAAAAATCGGTTTTTACATTATAACTTGGACAGGCTGTTAAATCGAATCCCAAATAGAAATGTGCATGCATTTAAGACAGAGTTTGATCCACAATTTTGTAGTGCAATAGGACCATCGATTATTCAAAACGTAGGTATCAGAATTTCATTTTGTAAATAATATCAGGTTATATACCGGTCTGTAACTGATTTAAAAATGAGAAGTAAAATATAGGCAAACAATGACAGAGAATTTGTCGCTAAGAAAATTGACTGGATCATTAAATTAAACACAGCAGAGGAGTTATGAACGTACTGTATATATTGTATGTTTAACCAAGATCTAATTCTAGTGTCAGGTATATTTTTCAGCACACTATATCTTAATTATAATTATGTTACTTCCTCAATCTGTCGTCTCTCAGTCTCGCCCGCGGCTTAAATAGCATGGAAATACAGTATTCATTGTTATATTTCATCTGTCTTTGATCATCTAACACCACACAAAGACACGTGTGGAGCTATGGAAAGGAAAATTTCTGTGGATTTGAGCAACAGTCCTCCTCTAGTATGAGAGTGACTGAGATTTGATCGATGCTAGTAATGCCACGCCTCAGGTATCCTGTTATGAGCGGTATAAATGAATTTAACTCACGAGGTTGGTTACTGTATGTATTCATTTAGAGTAATAGACTGAATTGTAATGGTGGATTATGCTTAGTGACGAATGAAACAGGAAACTACTGAAATTCCCCATTCTTTTCAGTGTTTCTCATGTGAATAAATAATGGAGATACAACTGTGATCTTGTTTAGAGGAAGTTGGGCTTCCTTCCTTTCCTAAGTTTTCTCTGCATTGATCCAATTATTTGACTTTTAACTAATAGAAAATTATATTTCTACAGAGCTAACTCTGACGTCCTTTATAACTGTCGTGATTATTTATTTATGTGCAATGATTAAGATAGATCCTTAGGGCATAAACACCTATAGGGCTTGTCTTCAAGGACTTTTCATTAATTTGATCGTAATATATACGTCAAAAACCGTATACGTAAGACATTGCTGATTGTCCGGCTCCATGGCTCAATGGTTAGCGTGCTGGCCTTTGGTCACAGGGGTCCTGGGCTCGATTCCCGGCAGGGTTGGGAATTTTAACCATCATTGGTTAATTTTTTTGGCACGGGGGCTGGGAGTATGTGTCGTCTTCATCATCATTTCATCCTCATCACGACGCGCAGGTCGCCTCCGGGCATCAAATCAAAATACCTGCACCTGGCGTGCCGAACATGCCCTCGGAGACTCCCGGCACTAAAAGCCATTCCATTTCATTTCATTGTTGATTGCAAATCTCTGAATTAGAATGTTTATCCATTGTTTAAATTATATTGTTTCAAATATTATTATGAATTCCCTACGAATGTCATTGTAAATATGAACTACTCTACTGTGATAACGTATAGCATTGCTAGCAATTGTTAAATTGTTTCAAGCTCCCTGCGATCGCTTAAAATGCATAAAATGATCTCTTTTGAACAATACATCGTAAATAAATAAGTAAAGATACATTCCTTAAGCTAGATATTAAATAATTTTATTTATACAATGTTCCAGAATATAAATTGTGAATTCCCCATTTACTCAAACTATTCAGATAGTTCGGTCTCCACTATAGTCTACCCAACGAGGAAAAAGTCAACCTTTTTGGCGAATAGTTATATGCCTGTGCAGTCGTATATCGGCAGCGTTCTTCCTCGTGCGTATTATGTTCCATGAAACATTATTCTTTAATTTTAGTTCTGTCAATAATATGTCGTAATATTCAGTGTAATCAAAGTGATTTGTTTGAAGGTCCCATATTTTTTTTTTTTTTACGATTTGCTTTACGTCGCACTGACACAGGTGAGACTTATGGCGACGATGGGATAGGAAAGGCCTAGGAGTTAGAAGGAAGTGGCCGTGACCTTAATTAAGTCAGAGACCCATCATTTATTTGGTGTGAAAATAGGAAACCACGGAAAACCATATTCTAGGCTGCCGACAGAGGGGTTCTTTTTTGCTAGGGGCTTTACGTCGCACCGACACAGATATGTCTTATAGCGACGATGGGATGGGAAAGGCCTAGGAGTTGGAAGGAAGCGGCCGTGGCCTTAATTAAGGTACAGCCCTAGCATTTGCCTAGTGTGAAAATGGGAAACCACGGAAAACCGTCTTCAGGGCTGCCGATAGTGGGATTCGAACCTACTATCTCCCGGATGCAAGCTCACAGCCGCGCGCCTCTACCCGCACGGCCAACTCGCCCGGTACAGAGGGGTTCGAACCCACTATCTTGCAGATAAAAAATCATAGCTGCGTGGCCCTATCCGCACGGTCAACTCGCCCGGTCTCTGTGGAGTTTAAGAGACAAGTAGACTTCGGAATTTTGTCTCTCATAAGTTATTTAACGTTCCAGAAGCAAACGACATATAGACGCTGTATTTGAATACCATGAAATAATACCTACCTCTGACAGAATTTAACCCACTAAAATGGAAACGGGAAAGCTACAAACAATGGATTCCACTACTCAGATTCTTTTTCAGATACCTCAAAGTTTTCAATGGAAAGGAAGACAAGAGCTGCAATCTAGTATACCCATAATATTTTGATAAGTTTTACTTTGTCGGACAGGTCTTGTTGCTCTGTAACCAATACTTTGTCACCGTAAAAACACTTCTGTTTAGTTAGTAGTTTAACGTCGCACTAACCCATCGAAGGGCATCCACCCGTACAAACAAGCCAAATAAATTCATCTCACCCCATCCCCGACCCCGTATTATGAAACTGGACTGAGGGGTAGATATACATATACTTTCATGCATACATATGCATATTTCATATTACAATTTTCTACATAAATATTTTCCAAAATATCATTCAACATACGGCCCAAGTTTTGCGCGTTCTGATTACCAGTTTGCTTAATAATTATTACTCAATTAAAAATTTGTTCATGCACCATGTGTTCGACAAAGACCGTCTTGATAATAGCAAATATCCCAAAAAAAGACAGTGCGAAATTTTTCACTTCTGAATTTTAAAAAATTGGTAAAACGAAAAACTCCAAAGGTCAGTAGGAAAAAGTATGCAAATTTTATTGTTAATTAAAATAATTAACTTTCCGTAGCGTTACGGACCGAGCGAGTTTGCCGTGCGATTAGCATCGCGCAGCTGTGAACTTGCATTCAGGAGATAGAGGTTTAGATTCCCACCGTCGGCATCCCTGAAAATGATTTTTCGTAGTTTTCCATTTCTACAGAAGACAAATGTAGTTATTTATTTATTTAGCGTATGATGAATACAATATTATATACAATATATACAACTACCATCTCAAGTTTGTAACTAAAGTCCCATGTCAAAATTTAATAGCCAGAGAAGAGCTTCGTTTGAGACACAGTTTAAGTCCTCTATAGAGCCTCTGTAACCACGCAAAGGACACTCAAATGCAATGTGATCCACGGCAAATGTAGTGATTGTACCTTAATTAAGGCCAGGGCTGCTAGCTTCCCAATCCTATCCCTTTCTCCTCTTTGACTTGTTCTTACGGCCGGATGCCAATCCTGACGCCAATCTCATTTGAGGAGTCGATTAAGATGAAAAGGATGAAACTAGGTAAGAAAGTGGAAGTAATCGCTTGTGGCCCATGAATAGAAACTGCCCCGGCATATTCCTGTAAGTGGAATTCGGAAACCAAATAAAACCATTCTCAGGATAGCCGGCGATCAGTTTCGAACACACGCGTCTCCAAATGCTGAGCTTAGCTTCTTAGCCGTAGCGCGTTAACAGGCTTAGCCACTCTGCTTGGTTGTGTACAAAGAATAATATAGAACCAAAGTACTTGGTGGAACAGCCGCGAAGGGCTATGCCCTACCATTGGTAACAACTTATCGGCCCGCTCGAAACATGTGCAAATGCGTTTCAAAACAAACAAATCAAACCAAAAACCCCCTGGCTCAACAGCCCAGAAGGGCCATTGACTACCAAACGATCGCTGCTCATCCCGAAGACCTGCAGTTTACGAGGTGACGTGTGGTCAGCACGACGGATCATCCGGACGACTTTATTTTTGTTTTCTTGATAGGAGTCGCTGTCTCACCGTCAGATAGCTCCTCCTTGAACCAGCCATCAGATCCAGGTAAAAATCCCTGATCTGGCAGAGAATCAAACCCGGGGTCTCCGGGTAAGGGGCAGGCACGGTACCCCTAAACCAAGTGGTCGCCTTATATATATATACATTCAACATAATTTATTCTTCAAAATAACACCCACAACAAGTATTTTTTGGAAGGGGGAACTATTTTCAATAATATGCCATATACGGCTTTTCAACCATCCTCGTGGTTTAGCAAGTGAAATTGATGTCGTGGTTAATAAAATGGAGTCTTTCTTTACCCTGGCTTCATTCCTAAAGATCTTCTTTCTGATATAGACGTCCATGTCATGCAAGCTTTGCTAGGGCTTATTGATTTCCTCGCTGTGGAGATAAGTTCAGGAATATCAACTCCTTTTTCAAGTCAGGAAAATGTCATATTGTGTTACGTGCTATTGAAGTGACAGGGCTGTGGTCGTTATCAAAGAGCTACATAACAGTAACAGTTTTATTCAGTCTACTGTGCCGTATGTATTGCATCTCCAAAATCAACTATTAGTTAAACTAGAGCGCTTACAATATTATGTGGCTGTTTCTTGATTAATTTATAGTAACAAAGCGATCGAAGGCTAGTATCTCAAGTGGTTCGATCATTTTCACATACATTATTATTATTATTATTATTATTATTATTATTATTATTATTATTATTGGTATTTACCATTTCAACCTCCTTGAATGCTTACCATCGCAAACTGAATTTTATGTTGCTTATGTCATGAAAGTCTGTTGAATATACTATAATCAATACACGGTTGTTTAAAGTGAGGAAGTAACTATCTTTTGCTAACTAGCAGTGAGTCCCGTCTCATGTAAAAGTACAACTGGCTCTAGGAAATGCTGTTATTGGCAATTTCTTTAACAGAAAAACGAAAATGTGCAGGTAATTGTAGATAATTCGAAGTGCCTTCATTCCATACTTTCACTGCGATTTTAAAGATTTTTGTTGGTATTTTATTGCTTCTCAGCTCGTCAAACTGAAATGCATGCAAATCGCATCCTGTCCTTAGAAATACTCTAACCATAGGGATAGAATAATGTTCGTAAACCTAACGTTAGGTTGCAATCACGTCACCTGTCGTTACGAATATCTGATGTTACGCCACTTCTTGATACTTGGTTCCACTGCCAATTGACAACAGACGGAGTTTCCCTAGTAGCTTTCATCTAATCAGCTTTTATCAATTCTTCTCACAGTACTTTGAGGAAAGGTACGCAGCAACTTTTACGGAATTTAGCTGGACACAAAACGTCTATAGTATTCTGAGTTAACAAATTAAATAATGAATGTATCGATTCGATATATTTAACGGTTAAGGGAGTTAGTGGTTTCCACTTTTCC
The DNA here is from genome assembly GCF_040414725.1 of Anabrus simplex. Taxonomy (NCBI): domain Eukaryota; kingdom Metazoa; phylum Arthropoda; class Insecta; order Orthoptera; family Tettigoniidae; genus Anabrus; species Anabrus simplex. The sequence continues at coordinate 613,161,974 of NC_090265.1, read as the reverse complement.
CGTGAACATTTCAAAGAAACTCATAACATGATTTTTTTTTATTTTTATGAATACACTCTGATAGTTTTTTCGAAAGACATAAATATTGTCAAAATAGACATGGCAGAACTCATAAAACGGGGAACACTCAGCCTCGAGAGATCAACTGAGTGGAAGGGTGGTTCGATTCCCACCTCAGCTATCCTCGAAGTGGTTTTCACACTTCTCCTTCAGGCATATGCCGGGATGGTACATAACTTAAAGCCACGGCTGCTTCATTCCCTCTTCCCTGTCTATGCCTCCCGATCTTCGCACCCCCAACAAGGCCCCTGTTCTGCATAGCAGGTAAGGATGCCTGGACTACGTACTGGTCCTCCTCCCCAGTTGTATCCTCCGACCCAAAGTCTCACACCCCAGGACTCTGCCCTTGAGGGGGTAGAGGTGGGAGCCCTCCCTGAGTCCGAGGGAAAACCGGCCCTGGACGCTAAACTGATTAAGAAAGAAAGAAAGAAAGAAAGAAAGAAAGAAAGAAAGAAAGAAAGAAAGAAAGAAAAAAATGTCTTAACGTATGTATCCTTAGCTTTTTTTTAAATTGGTTGCAACCTTTTCTCTTAATTACATTCTATTAAAATTCGACTCTATGACTAAATGGTTAGCATGCTGGACGTTTGGTTCAGATGGACCCGGGCTCGATTTCTGGTCGGGTCGGGGATTTTAACTGTCATTAGTTAATTCGTATGGTTAGGGGAATGGGTAGTTGTGCCGTCTTCAGCATTAGATTTCATCTTCGGTGGGGCCCCTTCCTCATAGACGCGTAGGTCCTCTATACGGCGTCAACTTGATAGACCTGCAACAGGCCTCTCCGGAGGCCACACGCCATTTTTTTATGATTATTATTATTATTATTATTATTATTATTATTATTATTAATTTATTATATTCTGTTACAAAATTCCAATCTCGTGATAATTTATTTTGTGTTAAGTTCTGGTGATACTACGAGATAAGCTTGCATTTGGAGAGCAAAGTTTCGATTTGTTGGCTGTAGCAGAAACAATTCATTATTTCGCCTAAAGCTATGACAGCTTTTATTCCATTTTCCTTGAATGTAAGGCAAACCGGAAATACATATTACAACCCATTCTGGAGTACGGAAGAGCTTCTTGTATACACGTAACCAAGCATGCTTTGTAGACAAAATATAAAACATTTCGCTCCATTACGGTAGGTGTTATTTCATAACCTGAGAGAACCGGCACGCAATTTATGATTCTAACACATAGCTATGGTGATTTGTTTCGTAAAAATGTGTACCTATTCTTACATAATCCCAGATTGAAGTTACATGCTATTGTGCTCTTCACGTCTCCAGATTCCAGAAAAACTGAAATATGCTATTTAACTTTACTTTTATACAGTACAGTAGTTGTTTTGGCTACGCCATTTGGGTCACGTAGCTGGCATTCGGGAAATAGTGGGTTCGAACGGCATTGTTGGCAGCCCTGAAGATGATTTTGCGTGGTTCCCAGTTTTCACACCAGTTAACCGGCACTTCCTTCACACACGTAGCCTTTTTCTTTCCTATCATCTCCATGAGAGCTTCCTGTGTCTGTGCAACGTATAGAAAATTTAAAAGAAAGTTTATTTGGACTCCTATGTAGAGATAGAATTTTTAAAATAATTCTAGGTATGATTGCAAGTGATTGTGAGGCGAGATAGTAATTTGTATGCATGGTGAAGGTTACAATTTCTAAGTTATTGTTTGACGAATAATATGTAATATCTGAAGCCCTCTATTTTCAGTTTATACTGAGCTAATTTATAACTGTTGGGCTCTACAGTCTAGTTTCGGCACGCAAAACCACCTTCACGGCTATAAACAATGGGGTTCGAACCCACTATCACCCGAATGCAGGCTGACAGCTACGTGACACAAACAGCGTAACCAAATCAACTACTGTACTGTATAAAGGAGAAGTGAAATAACATACCTTATTTTTCGTGGAATCTAGAGACGTGAAACTAGTTTAGGCAGACTGAAGAGTCCAACAGCTGTAAACTGATTAATAATGTTTGCCTGCAAATTCGGAATAATAATAATAATAATAATAATAATAATAATAATAATAATAATAATAATAATGGTTTTACGTTCCACTAACTGATTTTATGGTTTTCGGAGACGCCTGGGTGACAGAATTAAGTCCCGCAGGAGTTCTTTTACGTGCTAGTAAATTAGCCGACATGACGCTGACGTATTTGAGCACCTTCAATTACACCGGACTGAGCTACGATCGAACCGGCCAAGTTGCGATCAGAAGGCCAGCGCCTCAACCGTCTGAGCCGCTCAGCTCGGCTAAATAAGGAATGGATCAGCATTTCATAATTTGTTCATTTGTGTCATTTAGAACGTGAAATTCTGACTTTTTTTTCCAATACAGTATTCAAGGGAAATTCGTTTGACTTATCTGGGCTATTTTAAACTTCCAATATATACCCATGTATTTCACAAATCTGTGTAGCTACAAATACATTTTAGAAACTTTTTTAGATTCACTGATGTTGAATTAATTGTCCTCTCTTGTGTGATCAATAATGATGACTTCATTTCATACTTTAAGTGTTTCTACAGTACTACTTCAAGAACTAGTTAGAAAGTTGCTATGCTTTTTGATGAGATATTTGTAACTTTATAGTGTTAACGAAAATTTGAATATTGTTGATTCTTGATGAATAGGTACTCAGAAGCTTGAATTTGTCGAATACGGTGAACTGTCATTAAAGTAGGTCAGTGTGCACACAAAACCAAGCACTGCATTACAAACCCAATAATAAATTCCAGACAACTGCACGGGCGAGTAGGCCGTGCGGTTAGGGTCGCACAGCTGTGAGCTTGTACCCGGGAGATAGTGGGTTCGAACCCCACTGTAGGCACTGTCGACAACCCTGAATATGGTTTTCCGTGGTTTCCCATTTGAACACCAGACAAATGCTGGGGCAGTACCTTAATTAAGGCCTTGGCCGCTTCCTTCGCACTTCTAGGCCTTTCCTATCCCATCGTCGCCATAAAACATAAAGCAAATAGCAAGAAAGCATTTATTGTTGAAATACTACCAACGTAATAATCACAGTTTTTCCCACAAATTAGAAGGAGAAAAATATGTTATATGACAGTGACTTTTAGTGTACAGAGGATTCAACACTATCTGGTTAACGTGGATAAATATTTATGAATATCTTAGCAAGGAATCGTTCTCCAATTTCTTGAGTTAATTCTAAATTAATTTTAAATCTTCAGTCTTGAGTAATCTCACACTTGATAAAACAAACTGGTGGACACAGTAGTATCCCATGTTTGCGATCACTTTAGAATCAGATGTGCGCATAAGATGTCCATGCCTGCCGTCAGCGACAAAATGTTGAAAATTGTCGTTCCATCGTATGTCTTATTACGTTATAAATTATATTTCGAAGTTTCTTTCATGGAATGCATTCCCAGTGCATTATGCTGTATTCGTTTTTGTTGTGTATACTATTATGCCTCATCTCGTTCTTGTAGTGTGTTAGGTTTGTAGGTTGTAGGTCTAAGAATTCATTTGCCAGAGTTTCTGTTCCTACTTCCTAAGAAAGGGAAAGTTCCATTTTGCCTATTTGCTGCACTGTCAAATATTTCGCAGAACTCAAACAAAAGTTTAAACCACCTAATATGGACAAGGATTTCCATCAACATCTGTTTTATGTACTATTACTTTAAGTTCATTTTTATCAGTTTGCAATTTTCCTCAGATTGTTATTTCAAGAAATGTGGTTTGCTTTCTTCAGAGAGTATTTTTCAACATTTTGCAGTCTCTGTTCTTCATCATAAAAAAGCATTGACTAATATTTAATATAGATGGCTTAGTTCTCTCTTCCAGTCCTTTTTCTTAAGACTTTTCATGCCACCCACCCACATATGGACATGCAGTCCACCAGAACAAGTTTCGTTGTGTTAATTTTCCTATGCTAATGTGTGAAGGAAAATGAACCACACAGTGTCGTATTGTAGGAATGTATGTTTTCATTACGTATTTATGCACTGTTGCAGTATAATCATAATTCTCAAGACTTTTCATACCTCCCACCCACATATGGATATGCAGTCCATCAGAACAAGTTTCGTTTTGTTAATTTTCCTATGCTAATGTTAGAATGAAACCGAATAACATCGTATCGCACTGTAGGAATGCATGTTTGAATGAGGTATTTTTGAACTGTTACGGTACAATCATAGCGAATAGAAAGAGGAAGCGAGAGCACTTCGACTCGCTTCCCATTACAGCAATGGTGAAACTAGTCGCTACAGTGAGGAGATTTGTCACTGCAGCGCAACGACCGCTTTGGATGTACAGATGACATTGTTTATGCTGGGTGCGCGCATTTTTACTTGTAGCGGGAGTGATTTTTTGAGTGTAATAACTATATTTTGGAAAATAGTAAGTGTGAAAATGCCATCGTGCTTTGTGCCGGGGTGTCGATCTGCTTACAGGTCAGGTGAAGATATACATTTCTTCTCTCCACCTGAAAATGGGGAAAATTTATCTCAGTGGGCTACTGCGATCCCAAGAAAATACATGCAGCTTACGCGTAAGTCTAGAATGTGTGTGTGTCATTTTAGCAAGATCTTATTGCAAAGGTAAACTCGTTTATTATTAATGGGGAAACAGTTGAAATTCCGAGAATATTGTGGACCTTAAAGCCAGGGGCTATTCCCCACATTTTTCCCAACTTACCATCCTATTTAAGAAAGTGCCTGAAAATTTGAAACCCGCATTAAAACGAGAGTTACTCGAAGAACATGTTGGCAATGACAATATTAACAGTAGTAGCTTAAAATGTAATGAACTAAATTTTCCCTAAAATACTTAATAGTGACGATAATGTAAAAATAAAAGAACCTGGTCTGTGTTTACCCTGTAAAGTATCTGATAGTGACGTTGATGCCTCTAGAACTACTCTAAATTTGTAGAGACTAAGTTAAAAGTATTGGTAGGAATTTAATTAGAACCAAAAATAAATTAGTTGCATGCAGAGCTAAATTAAAGAAGGTAGAAAATAAAGTCAGTGTGTCAAGTGAAGCTGAAGACAGTCTTAAGTTGCTTGGCATGTATGTATATGTTGGGTACTCAGCCCGAAGGCTGGTTTGATCCTCCACAGTTCCGCCAACAGCTGTCATAGAGAGCCTGGGCGTCACTGAAGAGACATAACGAACAATAATTTTGGACACAATGCTCAAAAAATGTAGCACCATCCCGACCGGTATGCGCAATTCTAATGCATTTACAATTATTACATAGTTTGTTTTTTAAAACCAAATCCTCTAAGGGTAACAGACATTGTTTGAAGCATTAGTTACTTCCTCTGCCTACCGAAGCTCATTTGAGACGACTATGCATAGGGTTCAAGTGTAATTATCGTATTAATAGAAATGCCGTGAATGCAATCTAATATTTTTATTTAAACGAGCAAGACGAAACAAGCGACTAGGTATAGTGATTTTTGATTAAGTGAAATTGAGAGAAGACATTAGATTTAATACAACAACACTGACAGTTGACGGATTTGTTCATTTAGGAGATGAAACTCCCTACGACAAAAAGAACGTCCTTGCCAATCACGCGCTTGTATATGTGTTACATAATGTGAAATGCATAATATTTTCAACTATATCTCAATACTTTGTAAGTCATTTCAGAATTACTAATGTTCAAATCTTTTCAGAGGATTACGCTGAGCCATTAAATTTGGTGTGTTAACCAGCTTTCTCTATTCAAATATTCCTGGACTGTACACACAAGGCACATGTATGGGAATAATCCAAAGGTCATTCTGGCAACTGGAAGTCTTAGAGAATTTATTTCGTGTACGTTTTGTATAGTGCCGTGCCCACTTATATTATTAACGCGAGCAGCGCTGTTCACCCATAGCTGCACTAGCACAGTCTGCCACCCCCGCATATAAACTACGAGACAGCACTCACTTCCTTTTTCAGTACGCTATGGTACAATGTATTTCAGGTACATTTTCCTTTAACATAAGCGCAGGAAAATGACCACAAGGAAAATTGTTCTGATGGACTGCATATCCATATGCGGCTGTGAGTCGTGACCATCTTAAAAGGAATAATGGAAGAGCATTGCTAGATACGTGTTATTAGAACTAGGCCTAGATATTTTGGTTTATATAAGTGTTTTAATAATTCACAAAACAAATCGGTTTGCGAACATGCAAAACATTCTACGAAATTCTATCATCGCTAAGTTATTTTTCCATGATTAAGTTTAGCATGTGGACCGCGAGTCACTTAAACAACAGGAAATCCATCCTTCAGCAGGCTTCTATGGTTTACGAGCTAAGCGTACCGTAAATTGAAAAATTTAACATAGTCGAAATATCTTGCCCGCCTTAAAAAACACATTGTGTATTACAGGTTTACTGAATGCTGGGAGGAAGCACGGAAGCATCAATATTATTTTCTCCCTGCTCTTATGTCTGAGAATGGCACTGTTGACTGAAGCTCTGAAGCGCTCCCCTTTAAAGTGCGAAGTTGTCCATCAGCTTTAACCTCTTACCACGGTCCTCGTCGTGGAGAGAAAAGTCGCGACCCCATAACACGATAGTGGTTCTTACAATAAGTAGTTTGATTCTTGTAAGTAGTTGCTGTTGTGCTACTACAAATGGATTTGAGCTCAAGCTGTGTTCAAGGCGAGATATGCAATCTCACCGCATTAACGTTACCTCGGTTTCCTAAACAACTGGGCAACATTCTACTAGTAACTGCTTTCGAAAATCCTTTTAGTATCCAACTCAACAGACATCGCGCTGGTATGAAGTAAAGGACTAGGGAATGGAACAAGTTTAATATTTACTATTTTGTATTAACCATGTGTAGAACTTCAATGTTTATTAGGCTAGATTATATTATGATAATCCTTTATAGAATATCAGGTGATTACACGATGATGATGATGATGATGATGATGATTATGATGATATTGAGCGAGTTGGCCGTGCGGTTAGGGTCACGCAGATGAGGGCATTCGGGAGATCGGGGGATTCAAATCCTACCGTCGGTAGGATGGCTTTCCGTGGTTTCCCATTCACACACCAGGCAAATGCAAAATCACTCAGCATTAAACATAAAATACTTCAGCCACAAGTCGGTAGATTTATTGCCACTTAAAAGAAATCGTACGGGACTAAATTTCGGTGACTCGGCGTTCCCGAAAACCGTATAAAGTATTTATTGGCACCTAAAACCAATAACATTATTATTATTATTATTATTATTATTATTATTATCATCATCATCATCATCATCATCATCATCATCATCATCATCATCATCACAATCGTTCACTAAATAGACGAAACATCTGAAGCAACATTCGTGTATAATGGTTGCCTCCAAACGCTTACAATGTGGCATGATTCAATTTTTGTGCAAAGATGTTGCTTTTACAAGAAAATCTATCAATAAGTGTGCTTATCCTCCACGGGAATGAACGTTCACACGCTACCAACGCAGGCCAACGGCCATACCATGTTGAATACACTGGTTCTCGTCCGATCATCACAGTTAAGCAACATCGGGAGTACTTGGATGGGTGACCACTTGGGAACAACACGTGCCGTTGGCTCAATTCCCTTACGGCTGGACCGTGACTCTACAGCTCTACATTCCGACCGACCAACCGAGCAGAGTACGCTTCGACTTACCGGTGGCCACGGCTCTACCGCAGCTCTATAGCTCTGCATTTGGGAGACGGACAGAGGCTGGTTCCAGTCGTCGGCTGTCCTGAGAATGGTTTTCCGTTGTTTTCCTTTCTCCTACACCAAGGCGAATACCGGAACATTTCCCAGTACAGGCGACGGTCGGCAACCCTTTCACCTTCTCCGAACATCTCCTTCACCGATTTAAATTATGATGATGATAATGATGATGATGCTTGTTTTTTAAAGGGGCCTAACATATAACGTCATCGGCCCTGAATGATTCCCAAATGAAAGATTCATTATTGCGTAAAGGTATTTCTAAACTAAGAAAAAATAAATCTTGAGAGTCAGATTCTATTTCCGTAGATGACTTGAACCTCGGGGGTGAAGTAATCCTACCATACTTAATAAGAATCTTTATGTCACTAAACAATACGAAGGTTCCAGAAGATTGGAAATCGGCCATTGCAGTTCCTTTTCACAAAGGGGGTGACAAGAGCGACTTGAATAACCATAGACGGGTAAGTTTGACGTCAATTGCATGCAAACAAATGGAGCAAGTAATAATAGATTACTTGAGGTTAAAATGGGATCCTTCTGGAATGATATTTAAGGCGCAGCATGGTTTTAGTGGAAGATCCTCCTGCGAAACACAGCGCTGTTCCGTATGTCAAGATATATCTGATAAGCTCGACAATTGGTCAAGGATTGATGCAGTAGTAATTGATTTTGCTAAGGCATTCGATCTTGTGCCACAAGACATACTCATTACCAAGTTAGCGTCATCAGATTGTGAAATGGATACGAGAACTTCTCAATGGTGGGGCTCAGGGTAGCCTTTATTGGACCAATTCTTTTCATACTTTTCTTGAACGATATGTCTGATTCGATAAAATCGGATGTGTGCCTCTTTGCTGATGATTGCGTCATATACCGGGAGATAAAGACAGAGGAGGACGAACTACTACTTCTGCAGGATTTAGATACGATTGAATAATGGGCGCGTGAAAATCGAATGAAATTTCACAGTAGAAAATGCAAGAAATTGTGTTTCAATGAAAAGCAAATGACAGGAAAGATGGGTTACGAACTTGTAAGGGAAAGTGTTGTTGAAGTTTATAGTTGTAAGTACTTAGGTATTACTATTAGAAAAGACGTAAACTGGTCAGAGCAAGTGGAAAATGTTATGAAATCCTGGAGATCGTTACAGCGGAATCTGAAGAACGTTAATTCTGGTGCCAAAAGAAAAGCTTATGTATGTTTGGTAAGACCTATTCTCGAATATGGATCAGCGTGCTGGGATCCGTACAGGGTAGACTTAATAAACTCCGTATGAACAGTTCAAAGAAGAGCGATGTGTTTCGTAACCGGGAATAGGAGGAATAGCATTAATTGAGGAGGTCTTGAACCTAGAAGAACTAGAGCTCGTCTGTGTGATCTTTGTAAGAGCTGTACGGGAAGGACTGCCTGGTGTAGTATTAGGAATAGGTTGGAACCTCCCTCGTACTTACGAGAAATGATCACAAGCATAACATGAGGGCCAGAAACCAGCATGCGATTGTGGGCAAGTTTTCATTATTAAACAGGACCATGAGGGATTGGAATAAATTACCTGCAGCAGTCTTTGATACATTGCATTCCGGTATTAAGTAATTTAAGAAGATCATTAGTGCTAGAGTAAAGTGAAAATTAAAACTTGTAAAGTACGGACACTGAGTTTCTAATTTTCTGCTTGATTTAGAATGTTTAACTAGAGGTATTTCTTGTAGTATTCTCTTTCCAGGGAATTGTTTCTTTTACTCACATTGTTGTAGTTTTCGTTGGGTAATTACCTATGTTTTAACTTTACTTCATTATCTTTCTTTTTTTATTTGCTAGTTGTTTTACGTCGCACCGACACAGATAGGTCTTACGGAGACAATGAAACAGGAAAGGGAAGCGGCCGTGGCCTTAATTAAGGTACAGCCCCAGCATTTGCCCGGTGTGAAAATGGGAAACCACGGAAAACCATTTTCAGGGCTGCCGACAGTGGGGTTCGAACCTACTATCTCCCGAATACTGGATACTGGCCGCACTTATGCGACTGCAGCTATCGAGCTCGGTACTTCATTATCACTTGTAACGTTAAGCTAGTAGACAGCTCAACCTATAGTATTGTAAGCTGTAGTGTTAAGACCTGGAATAACATAAGTTGTGTGTGAATTCATATACATATTATGATGCCGGATTTAGAATGTAAAACTAGTAGTATTTCGTGTAATTTGTTCCCACTGAATTGCTTGTTGTATTCTTGTTTTGTTGTTGTTGTTGCTGTGTAGTTATAACTGTATTATCACTTGTAATGCTAAGCTAGTTGTAAGCTCAGCCTATAGTATGATAAGCCGTAATGTTAAGCAGTGGATATACTTAAGTCTGTTGAACTAGTAATATTTCTTGTAATATTTTCTTTAAATTGAATTGATTATTGTACTTTTGTTGGTGTCCTATTGGTCTGTTGTTGCTGGGTAATTATCTTTTAAATTTGCGTTATTATCACACTACTGTACGTGACCATTGCCACCGGGATATTTCCGAATTGCGATGCATTTGTCAATAATAAAAATCCTTCGACTGAGAAAGGGCGTTACCGCCCTGGAGGCCAGCCGTCCTCATCAGGGACAGAATGAAAACTTGTGTAGTAGTAGCCAAAGCAGCAATGAACACTCGGCACCATTTAAGCTAGGGTCATTTTAATCACCTGCGTGAGTGCCAAGAACACTTACTTTGAAATTATCGCTTATTTGTTCTGTTAAGGAAGGAACGTCCTGAAGAAAAAGCGTTTCACCACCAATAAATGGTTCGTGATCCTGCTGGATAGCGGTGTAACCAGCAAGCAGTCTCCTTCATTATGGAGAGTATAGAGAAACATTTTCGGTGTTATATGCAGAGTTCGCAGGGCTGAGTGGCTCAGACGGTTAAGGCGCTGGCCTTCTAACCCCAACTTGGGAGGTTCGATCCTGGCTCAGTCCGGTGGTATTTGAAGGTGCTCAAATACGACAGCCTCGTATCGGTAGAATTACTGGCACGTAAAAGAACTCCTGCGGGACTAAATTCCGGCACCTCGGCGTCTTCGAAAACCGTAAAAGTAGTTAGTGGGACGTTAAAGCAAATAACATTATTATTATTATTAGTATATGCAGAGTCCCTTCAACTTTCATCAGTGTGTTGTCGTTGTGATTTCATGTATGTTGTCGAATATTTATGTTTGTAGACCACATTATATATTGAATTCAGCAATGATATGATGATAAAAAATGCTATTTGTCCGGGGCGTTGACTTAGAAAGATTTCTTGCCCCTACTTGAACCATATGTGGGGAACCTGCGTGTATTTTGTAAATGGCGGAAGTGTAAAGTGTTGAATGTGAGGAAAGGAACGTTAAGGGCGACATAAACCCCTGACCCGACCGGGAATCGAACACTGATCCGCCGGGTGTCAGGCGGACGCGTTGCCCCATACACCGCCGGGCCGAACCTTGAATTGAGCAATGTTTAATGCTCTAATTGCGGATGGCTCATATCACACAGCCTAGGCCTATAGTGCTATATTTTCTCTAGGAATGTAATATATAGGAACATTGTTCGAGCTTGAACAGGTTCATATAACATATTTTCTGTCAACCGCAGCGTGTGGTCTTCTTGTTCAGTATTAACTACACCCAGTTTTGGTTAACTTTGGAGATAACATGGAATGTTATGATTACTACATGCAAATATCCAGCGCTGGGCATATCCTCTGTTATAGTGTTCAATCCATGTCTCTTAATTACATTGTTTTATCTGTTCCTACAAGGTAAAATGTCTGACCAGAGCATCCAGCTTGATGTATTGTCGTGACGTACGTATTTGAAATAGTACATATGATATGGTGCCACTCAGCAACGTGAGGGTAGATACATTGAAGTCGGTGAATTTCCTCATTAAGTTCACAAAATTACCTTGATATTATTCCGGTTTAAGGTGACAATAGAACAAAGTAATATCAATATCGGCATTACCATGAGAGGAAGGTTGACATGACAGACAGCGATTGAGCGATATGCATTTGTAGTGGCAGTTTAAGTCTCTCTCGGAACCTAAATCCTCATTATTTATGTACTAAATAGTTCCCATATGAATTGTGGGAAGTGACATTGTACATGATAAATCATTCACTGTCATGTACGAACATGAATGACTCTCAGCTACTGAAGGGCTGATAAATCTCACGCAGGTAACTTTATCACTCGTATTTACACATCATGTGTTCTTAACAATGGTGAGGTACTGATATTCCATCGCTGTAACTCCTATAGAGAGGGCAATTTCAGGAAGGGTGAGTAATATACTCCAAAGCTAGTCACATATGAGCATATCTTTGACATGCTATTGATGTTGTTCCTTCACGTAAGGTTTTTGGGATATCGTTCTAGACTACCACATGAATTCAAAGTGTGTGTAATCTATCCAATAGTACGTATGGACGAATGATATGTTCTTTTTGTATCTATAAATGTTCAAGAATTGGAATAGTAGGAGTGCAAACAATATCTACTATCTACGGTAGGGAATATTTTGCATTGATAAAGCCATGGCAGTAGGTCAATATTTCTAACTTAATTAATTTGTATCACACCATTTATCACATTCGATAACTGTTGATACAATACATAGTAATCGGGAGATAGTGGGTTCGAACCCCACTGTCGGCAGCCCTAAAGATGATTTTTCGTGGTTTCCCATTTTCACACCAGGAAAATGCTGGGGCTGTACCTTAATTAAGGCCACAGCCGCTTCCTTCCCATCCCTACGCTTTTCCCATACCATCATCGCCATAAGACGTATCTGTGTCGGTGGGAATTAAAGCAAATAGCAAAAAAAAAAAAAAAAAAAAAAAAAGATTCTCAGGGAGAATGAAATGTAAGATCGCAAGTTAAAAATAGTGTTTTATATTTAAGACAGAGACTTTACTTAAGGCCCCTTGACTACATATAAGTGAGGTATCCATGTGATAACTGATTCCATGGTTTACGGGTAGCGATCCTATCTCCTAACCTAAGGATCGTGGTTCGGTTCTCGGCTAGATCAGTGCTGGTCTGAGATCCACTCAGCCTACTTGAGCTATCTTACGATAAGACAGTGGCTTAGAACCGCGTCACCTCGTATTCAAACTGCTCTAGGGCTAAGTAGCGGTCGCTCAATTGTCCAAGGCCCATCAAGGCTATCTCGGGATTTCATTTTGCTTCTTTTGGTTTATTCCTATGATAGAACAATTTCTTGGACGCGTGGTTTCGAAGACGGGCAGTTTGAAGAAGGACTACACGTTCTTCAAGACTGAGAAGTTGTGTCCCACAACCAGAATTATCGGACAGTGAAGCCTAATTTGTTCTCCAAAGTTTACTTCTCATCGTGAGCTGTGTCTATAGTTCTGCTCTGACATTCATATTTAACACTGAGTCACGTTCGTATTTCTACGCTGACGTACATATTTAACAGCACGGAAGCTAGTAGCTCTCATTTTCCAGGCATATTACATCCCGCAGCTGCTTTACCATTGTTCCATTTCGTACCACAATGCGTTCATTCAGTCCTAATGGAGTAAACCCATTGTACATGTAATTCTCATGCACTCCCGTCGCGCTCGGCTGTTGCAGGTTTTATATTCTATTTTCTGTTATACGTCAGGACACAAATAACATGTTTCGGGCTGAAAGGGTTTTCAAGGTTATGCAATGTTCAGGACATAAGTACTATCGCTGAAATCAGATACTTATCACTGGACACTTTCAAAGAGTTTCATAAAGAGTAAGTTATTGATAATAAATTGTCGCTGGTAAACAATTAAATCTTGCAGTATTGACGCTTACGTTGCGGCTTGAGTGATGGCGGCTACTCTCACAGTCCCATGTATATTTTGTAAATATTATTCTAATGTATTACCAAGAATTATTGTGAATTATATTAATACATTAAATGGTTTATTTAGAATAAGTAAATGTATAAATTAAGCACTTGTGCTACATTTTACAGGCGCACTTGAAATTCTAAAAATGACTTTAAAAATGTGTAATTGTACTGTATATTTCACAACAGAAAATACTGACGTTTTGCATTTTGCAATTATTTGATATTGAACAACATTATAAAGTACAAAATAAAGGTCATTTACTTCATTTGAAGGACTTTAGTTGAATTTGCTATTCCTGTTTGGAAAATGAACTATCCTGGGTTGAAAATTCAGCATGACTTAGACATAAAAGACATTTACGATACTTGGTTTTACTGTTACTTCTGCACAAGTAGCACATTCTTTTTCTCTTCTTTGTCTGATCGTCGGAGTTTGATTCAAAAACATTTTCACACTCTAATACTCTCACTTTCTTTTTCAATAAACAAAATTTCATTAATAGAGAAGTTCACACCAAACCCTCCAACAAGTTGAAATATTATATTTAATCATCTAATGCGCATAGACGTAATTTTGTAGAAGTGCACTCGCAGTTAGATGTGTAACGTGAGCACTGGCGCTAAGGGTGACCTTCTGACCTCAACATGCCAGGTTCGATCCTGGCTTAGTCCAGTTTTATTTGATGGTGCTCAAATACGGCAGTCTCGTGTCAGTAGATATACTGCCACGTAAAGGAACTCCTGCAGGACTATAATTCGGCACCTCGGCGTCTCCGAAAACCGTCAGAGTAATTAGTGGGACCTAAAGCCAATAACATCATCATCATCATCAACTGGTGCTAAGTCTGACAGACCCAAATGGCTTTTCTTTTCTTTTTCGGTTATACAACTGATCAGGCAACCTAAAATTGCGAGTTCAAACAGGTTTACAACCCCCATCATTCCTCCACGAAGTATAAAACATTGTGGAACTGGTCTGTGAGAATAAGCGACAGTTCTGCAGGGTTAATGGATTTATTTTTGATAATTATATCAAAGGAACGAACGACAATTTTTAATCCATCTTTAACAAGAACACCGGGCGAGTTGGCCGTGCGGTTAGGAGAGTGCGGCTGTGAGGTTGCATCCGGGAGATAGAGGGTACGAACTCAGCTATCGGCAGCCCAGAAAATGGTTTTCCCGTGGTTTCCCACTTTCATACCAAGCAAATGCTGGGGTTGTACCTTAATTAAGGCCACGGCCGCTTCCTTCCCACCGGGCGAGTTGGCCGTGCGCGTAGAGGCGCGCGCCTGTGAGCTTGCATCCGGGAGATAGTAGGTTTGAATCCCACTATCGGCAGCCCTGAAAATGGTTTTCCGTGGTTTTCCATTTTCACACCAGGCAAATGCTGGGGCTGTACCTTAATTAAGGCCACGGCCGCTTCCTTCCAACTCCTAGGCCTTTCCTATCCCATCGTCGCCATAAGACCTATCTGTGTCGGGGCGACGTAAAACCCTTAGCAAAAAAAAAAAATGCTTCCTTCCCACTCCTAGGCCTTTGCTATCCCTTCGTCACCGTAAGACCTATCTGTGTCGGTGCGAAGTAAAATAAATAGCAAAAATGAAATTAACAAGAGCTTGATGAATAAGATAAAGTCACTACACTGAGAAATAAATAAAAATCTCTGTTTATGAAAGGTGCTAATTATTGTTAACATTCCTTATGATTCATGTTTCATTTCTTATTCTCTAATCTGTTACTATTCTTCCAGTTCTTCCTTGGTGAAATAGCGAATCATGACCTTCAAAACGTTTTCTTTTTCGAGTGACAGAAACGTAAAGACGAGCTAACTTCGATCATTCGTGACCGTACGCCTTTTAAGAGTTTCATTTATTTTATTACCTTACTTCTTTCTTAATCTGCTTACCCTCCAGGGTTGGTTTTCCCTCGGACTCAGTGAGGATCCCACCTCTACCACTTCAAGGGCAGAGTCCTGGAGCGTGAGACATTGGGTCGGGGGATACAACTGGGGAGGATGACCAGTGCCTCGCCTGGGCGGCCTCACCTGCTGTGCTGAACAGGGGCCTTGGTGGGGGATGGGAAGATTGGAAAGGATAGACAAGGAAGAGGGAAGGAAGCGGCCGTGGCCTTAAGTTGGGTACCATCCCGGCATTTGCCTGGAGGAGAAGTGTTAAACCATAGAAAACAACTTCCAGGATGGCTGAGGTGAGAATTGAACCTCCAGAGGCTGAGTTGACCCCGTTCCAGCCCTAGTACCGCTATTCAAATTTCGTGGCAGAGCCGGGAAACGAACCCGGGCCTCCGGGATTGGGAGCTAATCACACTAACCACTACACCATAGAGGCGGACAAAACATAATCTTACTGTACGATTTTCAAGTGGACATACTTCGTATGCTCATTCAGATAAGTCATGGGAGTTTTTATATCGTCGCTTCTGTGCCAAAACCGCGAATGTCGCAATGATCTTCCTCTCCATTATTTCCCTTAAGACTGATACCACCACCCAGCCACATGCAGTCCATCAGAACAATTTTCGTTGAATTCAGTTTTCTATGTGTGGGAGTAAAGGAAAATTAACCTTAAAGTCTTAAGGGAAATAATGGATAGGAAGGGCATTGTCACATTCGCGGTTTTGTCATAGGAGCGACGATATCGAGTACCTCATAAGACAAAATTTGTATATCAAAGAAATTTTCATCACTCATAGCAACTAGTTTTAACGGTCATACTACCTTAGGTTCTTCCACTGTTTTATGGAGAACAATTTGGAACAAATACACTTCCACTCTATATAAGAGCGATACAGATTAACAAGGAAGTAATATATTATGTCTACTATCAAGATCTATTGCATTTAGGTACATTCTAAAAGCCCATTAGCCATGAGTAAAACAGTGATACAAATGAATGGCACATCGAGCCTGCCATATGTGAGAGCTTGGAGATTTAGCACGACTGGCATATTTTGGTGGTCTTAAGAACACTTGTCTTTTCTTCGACCAGATTTTGCATATTTTTGCGGAAAAATCTGAGTATGTTTTTAATATGTCACTTTGCACCTTTCCACTTCTTACTTATGTATTTTATGTATTGGTGCTGGAAGTGTCAGAGGACATGTTTGTCTCGCCTGGTGCAGGTATTTTCCTTTGACACCATAGGTCATATGCGCGTCTGGATGTGGAATGATGAGTGATGGTGGTGAGAGGATGTGGGATGATAATAATAACATTGAGGTAGGGAGAGGGTAAAACCCGGTGTCCGCACATACCCTACTACTGTTGAATAACACCCAGGGGTCCGCTGAAGGCTTAACTTCTCCATCAGACAGACGAATGACTATCAACAGCGTCATACGCCCTCCCTTCATATGAACAGGGGGGAGATATTTGGAATTGAATCCAGGCTTTTGGCACGCAATTTAATTATTGAAAACTATATACCACTATCTCTTCTACCCTGCCAGCCAATACTGCGATGGTGACTTTTTGACACAAGTGTCTTATGGCTAGGGGTAATCTGAAAAATTGCGTTACGTAATAAAGGCCGGTCTCCACTGATTAAAATTTAACTCCAACATGTTAAATTTATATGTTACAGTTTACATGTGTATTGTGTTTGTGTCTTCCAATTGACCTTGCATGTTAACTCAGAATGTTGAGGTTAACACTTAATATGTTGGCGTGAGTTGCGCTCCAGGTGGAAAACATGTCATGTCATGTCAATTCGTTGTTCGTAAGATGTCGGCACAGCCCGGTAACTCCCGTGCTGTTTTCATGCCAAGAGAGAGCCCAAACGATGCATACGACGCGCGACCTGCTTCTCGTGAAGTAGGATTATAGTTACAACACTCCGCAACACTTATTCTCTTTGTGGGCAGGGCTAAGTGGCTCAGACGGTTAAGGCGCTGGCCTTCTGACCCCAACTTGGCAGGTTCGATCCTTGCTCAGTCCGGTGGTATTTGAAGGTGCTCAAATACGTCAGACTCGTGTCGGTAGATTTACTGGCACGTAAAAGAACTACTGCGGGACTAAATTCCGGCACCTCGGCGTCTCTGAAAACCGTAAAAGAGTAGTTAGTGGGTCGTAAAACAAATAACATTATTATTATTATTATTATTATTATTATTATTATTATTATCATTCTCTTTGTTATAAACTACAAATACAGTACGCGCGTGTGTATCGTTCTCTCTGCACTATACTAAAATTTACAGTCAGAAATGGAGTAGAGCAAGGAGATTACTCTGGACTTAATGATATATTAGAAAGGCCTTGTTTCTGGGATGTCTCATCAAAGGAATACAGAGATAAGACGAAGAAAGCCGACAGTTTCCAGGAACTCGAAATATCTATAATTGTTCCCGAGAGTGCATAAAAAAGACTAGCGTCCCTCTGCTCCTAGTACAGTCGAGAATTGCAAAAAGTTCAGAAAAGTAGGAAGTCGGGGACGGGAGCGGAAGAAGTTTATACTTCAAAGAGGTTTGCTTTTGAAACAATGAGCAGGATGACGGGAGGAAATGTTCCTAATAAAACTGCATTTCTAAATCATAACAAGAAGTAAGAGTGGCACTAAGAAAGGCCAAATTCTCTTCATCTGAGTCCATTGTCCTTGTTTGAAAATACTGGACACCACCTAAATATATTACCACAAAATGATATGATGAACTACCTGTATATAAACAAAGTCAAGTTTAACATGCTTATTACTTGTGGACACAATGTTAAATGAAACGGTAGGCTATGATAACATTTAACATGTTGATGGTGTCACCGGTTAATATTTAACACTTTTAACATTTAACATGTTGTTACTAAATGTCAATCATTGGAGACCGGCCTTAAGATAGCGTACGGAAGTTAGGTGACGGAAGTGTAACCCAGGCAACCGTGCAGGCTGTGATGTATGGTATGGATGGATGCCAGACAATGTTGCCTAGGAATCGTGCAGGCTATGGCTTATGGCTGGTGGTCATGCGGAATTAGCAGCCGTTGATGGACGGCCAGGATCAAGAGATAGTATATATTTACAATCATTTGATTTTCGCAAAGGGAGAAGT
Organism: Anabrus simplex; assembly: GCF_040414725.1. Classification (NCBI taxonomy): domain Eukaryota; kingdom Metazoa; phylum Arthropoda; class Insecta; order Orthoptera; family Tettigoniidae; genus Anabrus; species Anabrus simplex. Next base: position 613,143,261 of record NC_090265.1, on the reverse strand, counting down.
GATTTCTTTCTTTCCACCAAAAGGTTTACCACGATGTCACACCATATACTGCAGACCTGATTCCTGAACGTTCATGGATTCCAAACGGGTACCTTTGCACTGATAACTGGATAACTAACTTTAAATGGAAATATATATTAACAATTTCTCATTTTCCAACTGCCTTCAGCAGCAAGTTTGCCTACTTATACTTCATCTCAAAACAAAAACCATTTCCACCAACACCACCACCACCACCACCACCACCACCACCACCACCACCACCACCACCACCACCACCACCACCACCACCACCACTTCAGCTGCAAACTCTAAACTGTCAATTTTTGAAGGCAATCAAAAATAGTAATTTAGTGTTGCCTATTAATTTATTGAAATACTGGCATTCCTTGTACTCACTTTACTTTCTGCAGTTGAACATATTTTATAGGCCTATAAGCCTACACTACAGGTCGGACATTAATTAATTGTTAAAATACTAGTGCATTTTTACGAAATAATTAATATGCGCTTGGCATCAGCTGTAGTGTACGGACATTTTAACTTGATGCCATTTAGTTTGGATGCCTGTTAATTTCGACGTTCCGTTTACTCTAACAGATGAATGAACCTTTTTTTTTGCTATTTTGCCTTACGTCGCACCGACACAGATAGGTCTTATGGCGACGATGGGATAGGAAAGGACTAGGAAGTGGAAGGAAGCGGCTGTGGTCTTAATTAAGGTACAGCCCCGGCATTTGCCTGGTGTGAAAATGGGAAACCACGGAAAACCATCTTTAGGGCTACCGACACTGGGGCTCGAATCCACTATCTCCCGATTACTAGATACTGGCCGCAGTTAAGCGACTGCAGCTATCGAGCTCGGTATATGAATGAGCCTATGTTGGGTCATCTATGACTATAACTTGATTAATTTTGTGGGGGTAAATACCAAGTATCTCACCAGAGATTCACCAGAGATCTTTTACGTACCGACATCGTCCGTCAAGGAGTGTAGAATGGACATTTACCTACCCTTCAAATATCTGACTACTTACACGGGGTTTGAAACCGACATCTTGGGATTCGGATACCGACATTTCACCACTGATCCACGGAGGGAACTACTCCTTCAATTATTAAATATTCATAATATTGTCTCTAGAACCATGCAATTTTCTACATAGTTGATCATTTTCCAATCTCATGTGTTAAGACGAAACCATTTCTGTTTGCGTCTGGCATTTTCAGTGAGGATTGATACAATATGGTACAGTCACTCAAAATCTGGATGAGCGTATGGTATTGCATGTTCCTCTCATGTAATATTTTATCCGACTTAATTTCAATTATTGGTAAAAGCATCCACTTCCCACGCAGTTACAAACCCTGTGGATACCGACAGCAAGCATATATTCAATTTCATCTTGAAAAATATACCTGCTAGGAACGTATACCATACCATGCACTCTTTTCCTTTTAAGCCGACCCCATGGTGTAGGAGTAACATTTCTACCTCTTACCCGTAGGCCCCGGGTTCGATTCCCAGCCAGGACAGGTATTTTTACCTACAGGCTGGTCCACTCAGGCTACGTGATTACAATTGAAAAGCTATCTGACGGTGAGATGGCGGCGCCGGTCTAGAAAACCAAGAATAACGGCCGAATGTATTCGTCGCGCTGACCACTCGGCACCTTGTAATCTGCAGGCCTTCGGGATGAGCAGAGGTCGCTTTGTAGGCCATGGTCCCTCGGGTCTCTTGCGCCATGGGATTTGGTTTGGTTTTGGTTTTTATTCTTTTTTAGAGTGAATGTACATAATAATAATAATAATAATAATAATAATAATAATAATAATATGCATCGGGAGATAGTGGGTTCGAACCCCACTGTCGAGAGCCCTGCAGATGGTTTTCCTGGTTTCCCATTTTCACACCGGGCAAATGGTGGGGCTGTGGCTTAATTAAAGCCACGGTCACTTCCTTCCCTCGCATATCTCATCGTACCAGTGCCAGTGCGACGTAAAGCAAATAGATTTAAAAAGTAAATAAAACATCCCGTAGCCTGAACTGTCACGTGCTTCTGTTAAACGCCATCTAGTGTGTTTGCGTGTCAACTTAGATGTTCCGTTTTACTTTACCAAATTGCAGAGCAAGCCAGATCCCTGTTGGGCGATCTATAACGAGTTTGTTTGAAATTAACTTCTTGGAATAAACACCAACTATTATCACCAGAGATCTTCTCTGAGCCGTCATCGTGTGATATAGAGTGTCGAATGGACATTTATCCACCCTTCACAAATCCAGCTATGCCTGCAGAGATTCGAACCTGTAATCTTGGTATTCAGGGACGAACCCTCTGGCATTAATCCGCGGAATGGAGTTTCCAGACTCAGAATTGCAGCCTCAGGGATTAGACATGTTAGCTATCTAACTGCGAAATTGAGATGTGTGTTTCCTACTTTCTAAATGAATCACACGAAAATTCATCTCAGTGATTTAAAATGTCGAAAATTATGTTGAAGAGAACACGGTGCCTTAAAGCTTAAGGAAAGGAGACTTAAGGACATTTTAGGGAAATACTTACTGCTCAACTTATTCATTACTGGCTCTAAAGGATCAGTCATTGTCAAGACTTATGCTGAAGAAGCCCAGCTTGCAGTATCCTGATACCCAGCAGGAATGACATCTGACTGTGAACAACACGTAACAATTGAGTCGGTCAAAAAAAGAAAGGAATTAAGTCACATTTTAGAGGAAGGAAAATAATATATTTCCGTGCACGTACATCCCATGTGTCTTGTTTGTTTGGTCCACATCAGATGCCTGTCCTCTGTCAAATTGACTAACAGTTTTTAAATTTATGTTGTAGAACACTGTTATAGAGACATCGTTTGGGAGAATATGGACGTAACTGTTTCTTCTAATCACTAGGAGGTCGTTATCACTGAACTTATAAAGGGTGTTGAGAAACATTGACAAACTAATGAGCACCATGTCTAACCACACTAATAACTCAACATCAACCATAGGTACAAAGTTCACTTTAGTTATCAATACCTGCAAGTATCAGAGTTCTCTGTCAACTTACTTCTTTTCTTCTCCGCATGGAGTGAAGCTTCGCCATATTTCCCACGTAAAGAACATGCATATGTGATTCCTCATACAACTGGAAGGTGCACATTGGGTATTTGAATATATTGAAGTTGACAAACAAAAATGGCCTAAAATGGACATAGCTTCTTTCTCCACCGACCTATTCAATTCTTTTAAAGAAATGGAAACACATATCAGCTATCTATTTGAAAATATAGGTGTTCTGAAAAAAAAAAAGAGGGCAATTGTAGCCCAACGTGAATTTGTAAATAATGCCACAAACATCAGTACTGAATGCTGCAATTAATCATTTCTTCCTTAATACAAAATACAGAGCTCACTATCCATTACGTAAAAGCCTTACCATGGATTCTCCAGTTGCAATCAATCGTAAATTTTGAATGAATTAGAAGTAAGAAGAAGAAAAAAAGAATATCTCAGCTAGCGAGTTGCTGATATACGTGGCTTATCTATCGATTTAGACATTCTTATTGCTCTTCTATCCTAGTAAGGAAGTGTAATTCTACAGAACGGTTACTACGACTGAATTAATTTCATTTCCTCGTATGACAGCGCAACATCAGAGATACTTTAGTGTTGAGATACTTTTACTCCCCTACAAGAAAATTTACTTCCATAGCCACTTGCAGACCGGCATTACCAGTCGAATATTACCATCCAACCACCATGGCAGATATAGATAATATCAGCCATTCAGAATGCACAGTTCTCTTCCGGAGGTATTTTCTGAATCAGTCTCTGCTCCATCATGGTATCAAGAGGATTATTATGCACTTCCAAAACACAGCATCAAAAGCGAGGCAGCTGCTAGTTTACGCTACGGATTGAGTATATTATAAGAACCCGTCAAAGCCACACACAACTGTTGAGAACGGGCCAGCTAAATGTAATAAGGGCGGGTAGAGGATATCGCCACAAGGCATTGACTTATTTCAACATTTATAAATGGTTCGCTCTCACGGAAAATCTGAAATTTAATAACTAACACGAATAAAGTCATGCAATATTTTGAAGCTCAGCCTCCGTGGCCCAGACGGCAGTGATCCAGCCTCTCACCGCTGAGTTCCATGCTTCAAATCCCGGTCATTCCATGTGAGATTTGTGCTGGATAAAGTGGAGGCGGGACAGGTTTGTCTCCGGATACTCCGATTTTCCCTGTCATCTTTCATTCCAGCAACATTCTCGAATGCCATTTCATTTCATCTGTCAGTCATAAATCATTGCCCTAGAGGAGTGCGACAGTCTTCGGCATTTCATTCCTATCCCAGTCGAATTACTAGAAACAGGCTGTGGATTATCAGCCTTTTCAAGTTTCTGCCTAAATACTTTCGTAAGTCATAACTTGGTAAAATTACAACCTTTTGAAGGTACAAAAACTTCGATTCTTCTATATGCATAAATGGAAATATAAGTGTAGGTATAATAATGAGAGCAGGCATAAATTATGAGGAATTTCCAGGCACTCTACAAATTTAAAATATAGGGAGGAGACAAGTAACGAAAATCCTTAAATCTCGCGACACCAAGTCTGGCCTTAGACGAAATGATTTCTTCAGTGCGGCTGTTGTGTTATTGAAGTTGTATAGGTTATTGCAAAACATGTGTGAAGTAATAGCGGAGGATGGATAGTACACCCCAAACACGTAAAAACACTACCTATAAACATATACCCTACGGTTGAGCGTTTGCGAACTACGCCTGCTTCAGTTATTAACTGGAATGGCGGTAAAATTCCTATTCAGGATTATGACTGGAGTCAGACATGCCGTTAACGATATGTCAATACTGCCCCAGCGCGTGTAAGAAGGTTCCCATAGAATATGTACAATGCCTGGAGTGTTCAAACGTGTCGGGCAGTCAGTGAAGTGGCATCTTCAGGCGAGCATTCAGGAGCATGCTGGACATTTTGATGACTCCCTGCATTAGATTGCAGTATCCCTGCTGATGAACCAAAATGGCGACAGTTACTCGACGTGGGATGTACCAAGTAAGGACAATACTTACAGTCTGTAGATCGACCAAAGGGTACATGTTCACAGGGAATTTTTTTGTTGTTTTGAGGACAACTACCCACCGCCCCCAATTACTTCCAACATATTTCGGAACATTGTGTGTATTTCCGGGCTAACTTATGTGGCTGATTACCTACCAACAGGGATGGCTAAATATATAGTCCGAGCATGCACGAACCGTACAATTCCGTAGGTACTATTCGTTTCATAATATTTGTAGTTTGTCTGGTGAATGCCAAAGATACGCGCATCTTGGGCCGAAATTAACACTTAGACGTCGATATGAAGGAAATTATGAATTTGAATATTTTCGACCCCCACATAACTTGATCCCTTTATGGTAGACCTACCATTGTCGCGGCTCATTTCGGCTCGTTGGCTGAATGGTCAGTGTAGTTGCCTTCGGTTTACAAGGTCCGGGTTCGAACCCCAGCCGGATTGGAGATTTTAATCTTAAATGGTTACTTCCTCTGGCTCGAGGACTGGGTTTTGTTACTCTCCCCAACATTCCTGCAACTCACACACCACACACAACACAATCCTCCACTATAAAATCACACATTTCCCAAACACGGCAGATGCCACCCACACTCGTTGGAGGCTGTACCTTACAAGGGCTGAACCAGGAGAGCCGACCATGTCTTCGGACACTCTCGGCACTTAAATCCATACAATAAATAAATAAATAAATAAATAAATTCGCCTCAAAACCTTCCTAATTGTACCTAAAATGAGTTAGGTAGATAGATAAATAATCGATTTTTCAAAAATTCCCAAGTTCAAATTTGGGGTTCAGACCATATTCTAATGCGAATATAAAGCGTCAGATGCTCTATCCTACGACACTTTAGCCGTCATTGAAAGAAGATTTGAATTAATGACCCAATGTCAGAAGCTAGATAAATTTTAAACTTGGTACCATAGAAATTAGCATTCCAAAGGTCCCCAGAAAAGTTGACATTTATCCAAATTCTCCAAGGAACGTGAGGTAGAGGGGTTCGAAATTGGTTCATATGAGCAAAGAAGCATACACAAGCGTAAGCAATTTTCTTCCAGTCCAGTACCTTTTTACCGAGGTTATACGATACATTGAAACTATGTGATGCAAAAATAGGAAATGTGCGGACAAAATTACAATTTATAGAAATTATAATTATTTTTCTGAAAATTAGTCTCAGTATGTATCCTCCTTTGAGTGAGGTCAGTACAATACGTCCACGTATTTCCTTCCTGTTGTGAGAGGCGACGGAAAGGACGACGAGCGGTTCTGAACTTTAGAGTATGGGTAGGTGACCACGATCCTCTAGCTGATTCTGGCATTACTTGTGGTGGGCTCCTTGCTTTCATCCTTCCTATCCAGAATCCCTTGGTCAAGTCCAGATCTTTTCCGATCCTGTGGGTATCAGATTTACGGGGCCTAGGGAGTCCTTCATCTTCATGCCCTTCGTGGCCCTTGCCTTTGATTTTCTCCCTACCTTTATTTTTCGAATTGTCGGACCTATTCCAATTTTCCCTCTGATTAATGTTAATATAGGATGGTGTCCTAGTTTTACTTCCCCTTCAAACAATAATAACCACCACCAACACCTCAGCATACGAATGAAGATCCCGTTGCTAGAGCAATTAAAATTTTCTAACAGCTTCGATAGTGGTTTAACGTCGCACAAACACATCTAATGTATTTATATATTTAGCGTATGGCCCAAGCAATCGAGCTGAACACAGAACTAAATGATATACATATTTACATAACAGGAAAACAATGAACAAGGAAAGACTCCTTGAATGTCAATATCATTGACCCACTGTATTGCTCATGAAATTTCCATCAGAAAATCCACTTTGCTGCCTGTGTATGCCCGCGTTTCACACTCTCTGATAATGTGGTGTACGGTTTGTCGTGCGGCTCTGCAGTCATACGCGGGTGTCAGCAACTTATTCCATTTAAACAACACGTCTCTGCATTTGCCATGACCTGTTCTTATTCTGTTCAGAGCATTCCATGTTTTACGTAGTAGATGGAATCAGTTTGGAAATTTGGCATTCGAGAACATACTGTGCAGGTCCATCTCCGTTGCTGCTTCCCATCGTCTTTTCCACTCTGTAGTTGAATTGTAGCCTCTAGCAACCATGTGTGAAGCGTCACGTAATGTTGGATGGCGTGAACGTAATCTGTTTTGTTTGGTAGTTCGTAGATATTCGTGTACAGGTAGATCGGGTTTCCTTAAGATTTTATTGAATTCCTTTATGAGAGCGGTAGATCTGCGTAAATTAGATAGCATTATTCTTGATAAAAACGACGCAAGCATGGGAAAGGTTTAGGATTGCAAAAATAGCGATCATGTCCTTAATTACGGTACATTTCCAGAATATCTCTGGTTTGAAAATGGAAAACCACGGAAGATCATCTTCAGGGCTGCCGACAGTGAGATTCGAACCCTACTCCTCGCGGATCCAATAACAGCTTACAGAATGTTTATATTTTACGCAGATACAACAACTCTTGCTAATGAGACTTATACGTTTTAATATTTCACAAAGTAAGTGAGAATGAAAGCATTGTTGAGTAAACCATTCATTCAATAACAAGTTTCTGTCTTTTCAACAAATACGAATTAGGCATCAAGAAAGTGAAATGGAGTGAGGGAGTGTCCCGCTGGTGTTTTGGCACTAGTCTCTGGCTGGTCGCTTAACAGATCAGATAGCTAATTATCAGGGCTCATAGGGATTCAGCTCGTTGTCCGATTGAAGTTAGGCATAAACGGACGAGAGTGTCGCCATGACCAGTGGACGGGTCTAGCAGATGCGAGTACGAATGGTTTTGGAACAAAGTGTATTGCCCCCTTCTCCGTGAGTGGTGTGAGTACGTGCGCTCATAAGACATATTGCAGTTCCGGAGAGTAAACAAATAAGTGTGTTGCGTGATTCACAGTAATAAGTGGCATGCTGAAAATACAGAGAATCAAGCATTCTCTGCAGTATACGTTTCTGGAGGATTTCGACAAGGAATATTCGTCATTTTATAGTTCTACCTAGAGAAGGGTTTCAACTTGATAATCCCCCATTCTTCTCTGTCTTCCGCTTTCCTCTTCATTCATTTATAGCCTTCTTCTTTCCTGCTTATATCGTACAACACCTAGGGCCGAATTCATAGTCAGCACTTATATATAAGTGGAACCGTTAAGTAATAAGGGATCACTTATAATAAGTGAAAATGAAAACCTACAACCTGTTTTCCAGTCATTGACCTGGTCAGGAATGTAATGAATGAAGCATATATAGGCTGTTGGTACGATGGGGTCGCCACTCCCAAAGTGATATATATTAATGACTGATTTATAATAAGTATTCACTTATATGAGTTTACATTTCATAGACAGCACTTACAGAGCACACTCATTGATACATAAGTATCACTGGAGATGCGGCAATGCTGTATATTATGCCCGTGCTTCCTGGATCGTGTACTTCTGGCTACCGAATGGTCAGATGATTTATTGTGTTTTGTTTATCGAAGGACATCGCGCGTACGCGTGCGAATTTTTTGGGGTTAAAGGATCGTCTATATTGGATTTGATTATCAGAATGGATAACAAAACAGCGAGCTGAGACGGCACCTGCAAGAACTTGTGTCGAAGTACAGTACATGCACGTAATATAGAACAAATAGACCGACGCAGTTTCTCATCAGAATATGAATGACGTGAGAAAAACTTGTTGTGGACAATGCAAACTACGAAAATGCCCAGAGTCTAATTTTCTTCTTAATATAATATGTTTATAGTTATCCAGTCCGACTCGTTGGCTGAACGGTCAGCGTACTGGTCTTCGGTTCAGAGGGTCCCGGTTTCGATTCCCGGCCGGGCCGGGGATTTTAACCTTAATTGGTTGATGCCAATGGCACGGGGGTTGGGTATATGTGTTGTCATCATCATTTCATCCTCATCACGACGCGCAGGTCGCCTACGGCCGTCAAATAGAAAGACCTGCATATGGCGAGCCGAACCCGTTCTGGGATATCCCGGCACTAAAAGCCATACGACCTTTCATTCATAGTTATCCAGGCACTCGAACCTATACAAATATTCATCCAAATGTAGAATATCTAGCCTTACAACGCTTTTAATGATTTGAGAAGTATATCCGTAGCCGTTACGTTGTAATAGGCCTAATTACTTCCCCAATAAAATGTAATTAGTATGTTTTGATGTGCGATGCCATAATTTCAGAAATTTCTTATATATACCGGCAAACGATTGGTTGACTAACCTGATATAATTAGCACAAATCAACCTTAAAATAAATGGTAGTAGTGCAACACGTTCATTTTTCTTATAACTCAGTATAGTTCTTTATTTCCATAGGCCTACAGTCTTGGTAACTTATCAACTTGTAACACATTTCCAGTTAATTAAGCGAAATACCGGTAATGATGATAGTGATGATAATAATATCAATAATAATAACCTGAAATTAAGAGGTGGCATAAAATCTCAAAACAATATCTTCATTAATGGTCAGTAAGTGAGTCGTCTAGAGTTTATGTTCACTCGCTCAATCAAAGGAACAAGAATATTCATAACTCTCACTTTACTATAACGATACCTTCTTTAAATTGTTCGTCACATTACATTTCGACAGGATTTTCCATCTCTACTGTATGCACGGAAAGTATTCTGTGAATGAAATGCAACACATTCAGCAAAATCATCCTCCATCTTGCTACAACTTAAGTGAGTCACTTAAGTGTGTGTGGGAGGTCCACTTATAGCAATAAGTGGGACACTTAAGTAGGTAATATGAAATGAAACCTGGCTTATAAGGGGCACTTATGTATAAGTGCTGTCTATGAATTCCGCCCCTAGTACCTTTTCCTTCATCGACTCCCTTTCCCGTTACCAATTCTTGAATTACATCCGCTAAAAAAGTACCCTCTGTGTCCTGTACAGTACTTTTTCCATTCTTCACGAATTTGTAGCATGATTATTTCCTCTGCAACTTTCTTTAACGTCTGTTTACTCCTCAATCTATCAATCCAACTGATTGTTTCCAGTTTTTGCCACATCCATATCTCAAATGCTTTAAATTTTTCCTCATCCCCTTTACTCATCGCCTAGGTTTCTGTCCCATAAAGAGGAACAAACAGCACCAAGTACATAGCCAAACGTTTCCTCAGTCCTCAATTCAGGCTACCACAAGGCAGCCTCTTCGTCATGTTATATGCTTATCTGGCCATTCCTATCGAGACTCTTGATTTAACCGGGCGAGTTGTACGGTAAGGGGCGCACAGCTTTGAGCTTGCATCCGGGAGATAGTGTGTTCGAATACCACTGCCGGCAGCCCTGAAGATGGTTTTCCATGGTTTCCCATTTTCACACCAGGCAAATGTACCTTAATTAAGGTCACGGCCATCCCACTCCTTGTCCTTTCCTGTCCCATTGTTGCCATATTACTTATCTGTGTTTGTACGACGTAAAGCAATTTTTAAAATAATTAAAGAACCTCTTGATTTCTTATCCATATTGTACTTCCTCCTTTATCCAAAATTCCAGATTTCTAAAGGCCGATACTTGTTCTGTTTCCTCATTTGCTGGTAGACATTTTTCTTATGGGAATATATGACATCAAATGTTCTACCTTTAAACGTCATAAAGACGTTAGTATGGATTTTAAATCAAAATAATTTAAATCAAAAATCATTTTTAAAGCCCCCGCACCGCATAAGTTAGTTAACACTGTGGCTCAGTGAGTGCCGCACTTGCTCTCATATCCCATATCCATAACTCAGCTATTCAATTCATTGTTTCGATCAGGAGCTGTAAGCTTGGAAGTGAGCATATGACATCGTTACGCTAATATTCTTTTACCGATTTTCAATCCGTACCCTGAAGGGTTACGGTGGGCCTCCTAAAAGTTAACGCCCTCTCGCAGCACAGGGAGATTTGTAGATGTGAATGGAGGTGCGGAGAATTTTGGAGGATAGCGGCCGTGAGCTATAAAATGAACTGTCCCAGCATTCGCCTTAGTTCATGAGAATGGAAAACTATGGAAAACCATTCTCAGGGCAGTCAACGGTGGGGACCAACCCATCCACTCAGTAAGGTTCGAATGTACGTAGTCTACCGAGCACGATAGCTGCACTCGCTTAAGTGCGGCCAGTATCCAGTATTCGGGAGATAGTAGGTTTGAACCCCACTGTCGGCAGCCCCGAAAATGGTTTTCCGTGGTTTCCCATTTTCACACCAGGCAAATGCTGGGGCTGTACCTTAATTAAGGCCACGGCCGCTTCCTTCCCACTCCTAGCCCTTTCCTGTCCTATCGTCGCCATAAGACCTATCTGGGTCGATGCGACGTAAAGCACATAGCAAAAAAAAGTACGTAGTCTTATTTCATACATGTATCTCGGACATGAAATGTAACGTTTCACTTTATACACAATGAATTACGTTTAATTTGTAGAAGACAATGAAAACTCTTGAAATATGCATTTCTACTCTATATTTCACTCTGTCTGGTAAGAGGAATATCTGTTTGATAAGCACGCCATCTCCTCTCTTTTTAATTAGCCTCTGGTAGACGTCGGCTCAATATTTCTTGCCACACTGACGAGACGCTTAATGCACTCTCACCGCACCAGTACGAAGTGCTTTGAAGGATTCCTACAGTACCAACACCAGACACTTATTTTATAAACCTTGTCCTAAAACCCACGTCCACACGTCGCAATTCTCAGATTTTTTTTAAAGAATTCCATTTTAAACATAAAAGACAGTCTGTCTGATGTAGTACCTTCTAGTCGTCTGTTACCTCTAAGAAAGTGAAACAACTGTCAGTAGCTCAACGTAAGTCATGTGCCGAAATGTATTTGAAACGAGAAATCTCCTCAATTTAAATATTCTGTTTTTGAAAACTCTTAATGGTAAGTTACCTTTCCTCCTTGTCTGTTAATTTTTATTTACACAACTTTAAATAAAAATGTAAAACACTTATCTTAAAATTGTTGCCCTCTAGATGGCTACGATCGTTAAGGCGTAAAATATATACGGTCTGTCACCCTGATTAGCTGGTTCAAGTACCGTTGATGGAAACATTTTCACCAGCAGAATGTTGACCGGTAGGTTACGAGAGGTGGTGGTCGCATTTTCTAATTATTACATTGCGCACTAACAGGTCAATTCCAAACTTTTATGCCGTGTACACGTATGGAGTGAAGGCATATTATGCTGTTAATGGTGATTCTTCCGTCGGAATGAGGTCGTTAACCACAGTGTTAGGCTATGTGCCGACAACGGGTTTCATCCTCTCCCTATCTCATTTTAATCACCCCACACCCAGGCGCGCAGATCACCCATGGGCGTTAAATGCGATGGTTGTAAATAATGTAGTTGCCACGTAGTCCAGACACTTGCAGGAGATCGAACATGCGCAAATAGGATATGGGAGCGATCAGGTGGCACTGTTATCGATATGTAGTGTGCATTTGACGTGCATCCAGTTGAGAGTGTTTCTCCTGTGTGGCGTTGAAGTGAAGAGTGCCGACTTCACCGCTCTAAAGCATGTTTTCAATAGGTGATTAGCGTTTGTGAATTAAAATCGAGGCAGCCCGTGCCAAAAATGCATCAGAATGCTATCGATGATTACGTGAAGCCTGTAGCGAGAATGTATTACCGTGTAGAACGGCTGCACATTGGGTCAAAGCGTTTCGTGCGTTTTGGAATGAGACTGGGAATTTGCACCGCACAGGTCAGCCGCCCATTACATCGTGAGTGGTCCCGTTCCCGTAGATCATCGATGAACTGTCAGGGAATTATGCGTAGAGGTATCTCTACTCCACGCAGTAGGGCGCTCCGTTGCAGTCATCAACGGAGAACGCCTTGCCACCGGTCCCCAACGGCTTCCCGACATTTGATAATAGGCAACAGACTGCAGGTTACTACAGCGAATAAATGTAATGCAATTCTACTTGTTAGTTTATCAAATATTTAGTTCTATCTACATTGCCGAACATGTACTAGTACACCGTCGGTAATAAAATCCGTAGGATAAATTTAACCTGAAAATCTTTCAATATATTCAGAGTGTTAAATAGGAAAATAAACCATGGAGCAACAACCCCTTAGGACCTCAGGTCTACCAAGACGAATGTTGGCCAGCCTGAAGTCCTGCAATGACACGTGCTTAGCGTGAAGACATCCTCAGTCGTTTTACTTGTTTGTCTTTACCCTGTCTACCGCCACTCATCTTAGACAGCTTATCATCTGGTCCCAGGATCGAACCCCGTTGACTCTCTTAGACCAGAAATGAAATCCCTAGACTTGCCAGTAATTGAACCCGGGAATTGAGGTTATCGCTTTACCAGGGTATGAAATCAATCTTTCAGATTCATGAAAGTTACCTCATTCGTAAAATACACATGTGTTCTTGGAAAATGACTCTTCATTAGACAAATTTGTGTGTGGTGTTCTATCTTATTACCCTAGATGGACGTATGTGTGCTGGACCTAATAACGCTCATAACGCCTGTTGTCCAAAGCTGAGCATAACGTCGTTGTGCCTCGAAATACCGCTATGTGGGAATGTTGAGGGGAGAAATACTAACCCGCAACACATGTGTCACGAAAATTCGTTGCTATAAATTCATGCAGTACTGAACCTTACATGACAGAACATTTCTGATCAGAGTTCTAAATTGAAATGTTATCACGTAGCAGTTCCTCTAGGCGCAAAAAACGATATGCTTGTGATTACCTACTAAATTCTCATGCATAATCCTAGTGGCAATGATCTATTGGGATCAGATTTAGGGCCTGTACTACGACAGCCAGATAAAAGTGTGGTGTAAATGTATGCGGCAGTTTGAACATTTATCTCGAAGTTCGGTTGAAAACGCGTACTACGACTTTCGTTTATGTGCAGTCTGGGAGAATATTCTCTAGTTTAACTATGCTGAAGCTGGAGAGGCAGTTAACGCTCTTATCTGGGATTTTGCTCCTCTCGGGGACGCTACTGTAAAAATCAAGATGGCTGCACATCAAGATAAATCTACATCTGCATGATGTTATACGACAAATAACTTGTTATAATGTAATCTATCTATATACTTATAAAATATATCATACTTCCTATCCAGCTATCACATAATTCTTAAAGGTTTCATAAGCTGTTGCTACTGTTTATAATGAGTTGCACGCATGCAATTCAACATCTAGCTTCCTAGGACAGAAATGAGCTGGGAGTGGGCGGAAGAGGCCATGCCCTTAAGTAAGATACAGTTCCAGCAATTGCCTGGTGTGAAAATGGGAAACCACGAAAGACTACCTTCAACCTTCAGAGCTGCCGACAGTGGTGTTCGAACCCACTATCTCCTGAATACTTAATACTGGCCGCATTAAGCGACTGCAGCTATCGAGTTCGGTTTAAAATAACCTTAGCGTATCATATAAATAAAGTTGTAGGGGGTCCGCTGTCTGTAATTTCGTTTGTTTTGCCAATTTTTCAGATATTTATCCGTTTTAGGTCAACTCAAGACCGAATCGGTGGTTTTTACTTTTCGTGTCTGTCTGTTTGTCTGTTTGTTTGTTTGTTCCACCATCACGGCAAAACGGCTGGATAAATTTCAACCAAACTTTATACACCGTGATTTTGCACTCCCACAAAATATACAGAACCAAACTTAATAGAAATCTACCTGCCTTAATGGAAATTAATTTTAAACCTGCATCATTTCGGTAAGAGGATTTATAAGGGAGATACCATTAACCGGACTTAACTTAAGAACGGGCGCGTGTTGAGCGTTTTTCTTACAACTTGAAAACTATTGAAGATATTTGAACCAAACTTTATATTTAGCATCCACTTTTCCAAAGGTAGATTTTAAAGGTTAATAACAATTCCCGTTCCTGGAATGGACTGGCGGTTTATAAGGAACCGAAATGGTGAATTTACTCTTCCACAATATATACAGTACATGACCAACCTGACTGGAAATTGACCAAATTTGTTGGAAATCCATTTCTAAAACTTTTTTCATGTGTATTTTTTCGACAGAAAGATGAATAAGGGAGATATCATGAATGGTCGGTTTTGCAGGATAAGTCCAGCAGACATAGACCAAAAGGTGTTGTACGTGGAGCAGATTCCTTATCTATCTATATAAGTAAAATCCCAACGACTGTGTGCCTGTACATTGACTATTTTGGCAAAATGTTCGCACAACTACGCGTTTAAGGGGTAATAATAACAACCAACTGCATAATTTTTTGGTTTAGTTTCCTGAAAGTCCTAATTTTATCCCTCCTCGCCAAAATCCACATTGCGGCATAATCTGCCAGACGAACAAGAAAACAGAAATTTGGCAAAATTATACGTTTTAGCCTGTAACGGACAGAACATTTCCAAGAGCTTTGAATTTTTCTTTTTTTCCCCGAAGAATATCGAAATATGGAGGCAA
The DNA here is from genome assembly GCF_040414725.1 of Anabrus simplex. Taxonomy (NCBI): domain Eukaryota; kingdom Metazoa; phylum Arthropoda; class Insecta; order Orthoptera; family Tettigoniidae; genus Anabrus; species Anabrus simplex. The sequence continues at coordinate 613,127,705 of NC_090265.1, read as the reverse complement.
TTTTAATGATGGTGCAGGTCTTCGCGAAGTCCTATCACATAAGGGAAGGCACAATCTCCGTTCAATTGGGAGTGATCTACAACCTTGGTCTTATGACTTTTTGTTGTATCTGTATCCATTTTACGTTTGATTTTTGTCTATTTCCCGATGTTAAGTGAATTTGGAGTTTTCACATGCATAATTCATACTTTCAATCACTTATAAGAAAGATAGAATCATCAAACCCTACACGAGAATTGACCCACTCAGTAGCCATATGTGAGCTAAATGCTATGTACGTAGCTGTCACATAATTATCTGGAAATTAATGCAATGTAAGGTAATCTTACAAATTTTTACCCTATTCAACGTTTCTAACTCAATCTGACCCATGAATAGATCAGATATCATAAGACCAGCCATTTAGGCCGCTAAATCTGACGTCTTATGGTACAATCCTTTGTCGATATGACGTACCGTTTTGCAGCAATCAATCTGTAAATGAAGGTCTGCAATATTTTAAGCATGCATATAAATGAAGATCTGCAATATTTTAAGCATGCATATACTTTCGTATGTCGATCTATATATATTCACTGATGTCGTCTTGTAGCGATCGAGAAAGGATGTGTCTGCTATTGTAATCAGTACTCCTCACACAGACTTTGACTGGCAGCAGGAATGAGGTCCTCCTCCAACACCCGTGTAACTGGCATTAGTAAGGAAGGCCTACCATTTTAGTGAATAATTCACTTCTCGATTTGACTTGCAGAAGGCAAGGGAGCATGCATTGTTGTTTAAAAGTCCCCTACCCGATTGTGTGTGGCTGTAGGCAAGGGTACCCGCCCTTATAAACAAATGTATCCATCTAAAATGTGACTGGTATTAGGCATAGTGGCCTGCTATTTTGATGGAAACTTACCAACTTGGTGTGACTGGTATTAAGCTGGCTAGCTGTAGGAAAAGGGGCCTGTCATTATAATTATAACTGCACAACTCAATTTCGACTGCTAGAAGGGAAGTTGCCAAACATTGTCATGAAAACTGTAATCTGTCTGGAAGTAGGAAAGGGGGCCTGTCATTGTAACGAAAACTCCCAAATCGATTGTGACCGCGCAGTAGGCGATGGGGCCTGCAATTATAATGAAAACTTCCCAACTCGATTGTGAATGGCAGTAGGCAAGTGAGCCTGCCGTTATCATCACAAATCCGTAACAAGCACTTTACATTGGAAACACCGTATTGGTAACCTCCCTATGCTGTTTCTCGGATAACGCTAAGAGACATGCCATTTTAAAACAATCTTATTTATTGTATGTACAGTATTTACTTCGATATTCGAATACAGTGTAGAATACCGTAGCGAAGCATGGGTACATTTGCTAGTTAAAATAATAATAATAATAATGTTGACGTCCTAGTAACTATTTTTGCGGAGACCCCGAGGAGCGAGAATTTTGGCCCTTAGGTATATTTTACCGTCCAATAAATCTAGTGAAACGAGACTGAAGTATTTGAGAACCGGACCCACCCGGCATTGAACCCGCCAACTTAAGCTAAGGATGTCCATGCTCTACCGCCTGAGATATACAACTGGGTGTATGATATTAAAATATTTTAGACTGTCTTAAGGATTTCTTACATTTTAATATTAACACATCATACTACAAGAGATGTACCATAACCATAACAAATCAGCATAACGTTTCCACACACACATGCATTTGAAAATTGATTGGCGAATATCTTATCACCCTAATTTAATTAGCACCCACGTCATGGATGCTAAATTAATTCTAGCCATGAGATATGCATCACCAATATGAAGCCACCCTACTAGAAAGTGCTCTGTGAATACTCCTGTGAACTCTTGGTATAAATACTCTGCTGCTTTGGCTGAACTCGTAAACTTTCTGCCCGGGATGTATTGGTTTTATACAGTACATCGTATTTCCATCCAAGGACTAATATAAAATTTTTAATTAAAACCCACTCACTCCTTGATTAATAAGTTCGCTAATTTTTTGAATAATTGCTAATCTCACCAAATGTAACGTGTTCCTATGTATTTGGAAAGGGGGATGGTCCTCGACGAGAATCACAATGGAGCACTCAGCATGAAATTACAGTACGTCGAACGTAGCATTTGTGAAGCACTGCGATTTGCAAAAGCCCGTACTCTGTCTTAAAACGACGCGTCTTGGCTTGGGAATATGTTTAGTTTATGCAAGCTAACGCAGAAATTACTCTTTAAGGTGCACAGTATGATTTGTATGTATGGAATGAGACAGGAGAAAAGAAGGTACCTACCGTACAATACCTACAAACATACAACATACATACATACATACATGCATACATACATACATACATACATACATACATACATACATACATACATACATACATACATACATACATACATACATACTGTACCAGTAAAAGAGCCCGACTTTAAGATTTTAATTTTAACGTAAGCATGAAATAGTTCTCAGGGCGAAACTGGATAGACACTAGCTAGGGCTTGGTACAGGAGGCAAGGTCCTATCTACAAGAACAATTTTAATCAGATTGAATAAGGTTTTATTCATGAAATGCATATCACATTGCACATCACCTCATTGTAGATAGGGGTTGTCTTCAAGATCGTCCTTTCAATGGTCCGGGTCTCCAGCTCACCGGGCCGAACAGGCTGGAACACATTCCGGAAGATGCCAAATACTCCGTTAAGGAGAGGCCGGAATACCCAGGAGCAAGTCTCGAACTTCCGATGTTCTGGATGATCTCCGATGGTTTCTGACGATGTTGCAGGTAATCACTCATCACCTAAGTCCAATGTGGCTGATGGACTCAATGTCTACAAAGACATCGAAAATGTGTTCTTCGTCACTCGCAGAATTTATTCAAGTCAAAGTTCATAAAGGCCTTGAATAATTGGTTTCTTAACACTCGCGAAAATGACAAGTCCATGTTCAGAAAGACTTTGAATAATTTTAGAGTTCACGCGCGCACAATTGATAAGTCCTATATGGCCGTGATGGTTTAAGTTCCGCATGAAGACTGTAACTACTCGAAGATAGCCTCTGACGACTACGGCAGCGTGTAGAGCCAGGCTGAATACTCAGCTGTGACTGACTGATCAGGTTAAAGTGAGCCCGCCTTATATTCGGTTTCGGGGCTTCTACGTCATCATATAGCGTGATCACTTGAAGCTGGTTATCCCATGAATCCCACGACGGATTTACTTGAGATTCACGCTTTGCGACGTTTATGTGATTCCCTTGAAAATGACATGTAGCTCAAGTCGCTACCATAATTATTAGAGGAGTTTTAAAATTTTCTTAATCGAATGTTCGTGAAGGTGTGACGCTTGAATCCAGAACATACCAGGTCAGGCCAGCTACACTTGGCGTGTCAGGCGGATGATCTATCTTGCCCCTGCCGCCACGTTACACACACAGCTGTCCTCGACTCGCTCGCTCGCTCCACCGAATGTAAACAAACCAGGCTTGCTCGGAATATTACGCGTGATGATTAAATTCAATTAACTATCAAACATACACATGTACAGGCCGTAACCGGTACTATACATGCATACATACAAATATACATACATACAGAATATACATAAAGGTTTTGGTCGCGTAACTGTCGGCTTGCATTCGGGAGATAGAGTTTTCGAATCCCACAGCCGGTATCCGTGAAGATGGTTTTCCGTGTTTCCCCATTTTCACACCAGGAAAATGGTGGGCCTGTACAATTCACTTCCATCCCACTTCTAGCATTTTCGTATCCCATCGTCGCCGTAAGACCTGTCTGTGTCAATGCGATGTAAAGCATATTTTAAAAATCTAAACATACATACACACAGTACCGAGAGACTTGGGTACACTGTTTGTGTCACGGTAGCAGTGAGCCTGAATTCAGAAGGTGAGTTCGAAACCCCCTGTCAGCAGGACGTGATACGAAGCGACTTTGACTTTACTTAAGGTACAGCTATAGCATTTGCCTGACGAGAAAGTGGGAAACGATCGAAAATGCTGCAGCAAAAAAGAAGCATACATACTTCCTCGATGTAGCCTCCTTGCTTTCATATTTTCTAACCAACATCCCTTTTCACATCTTTTGCGCATTCGATGCTGATGGTAGCCTATTCATTCTCACATCACTTCGGATTTCATCCCGAAAATATGTAATGGATTTAGTTTCAATGCAAGGGCAGAAATTGAGGTCTCCCTTATGAGTTAAAATCGGAATTTCAGAATGAATTATATTGAACACTTTCACCCATGTAATGCACAATATTTTAATTTTATTTGCGTAATATTGCTATTAACACATCTTGCTGTTATCAGTGCCCACCATTCAATCAACTTGACTCGCCCACATGACGCAGCGTAGCCCCATGGAATGTATCTAAGTAACTGGAAGTTGAGTTTAGTTAAGGCACGTGGTTATGTTCCTGGTCACCTTTGCTCCTGGAATTAACCACAATAGTGTAAAAGTTCCAATTTCCTTACTATTCTGAGGAATGTAAACATAAGCAATTTAACCTAGTATGAAATTAATTTGCAATATATTTTATTCATTACCTTCTGTAAATTGAACTTTGCGCCAGATGTAACGCATATGGAGTGCCACCATGCAAACAGGTTGTGGGTTACTCCATTACTGTATGTTCATTGTAATTCAAATGTTGACCATGCAGCACGTGCACAGCGAACCAAGTAATAATAATTTCATGTGACTATATCTAGCCTGGTGCAGCCTTTGTAAGGCAGACCCTCCGATGAGGATGGGTGGGATTTGCCATGTTTAAATGGTAATAATAATAATAATAATAATAATAATAATAGAAATAATAATAATAATAATCGTATGGCCTCAGCTACCGTGTGCAGACATTTCAATTTGACGCCATCTGGCTGTCTGCTCGTCAATTTCGACGTTCCGTTTTACTCTAGGCCCACTAGATGGCAGACCGAGTAAACCGAAACACTCTTGGGCGTCTATGGCTGAGATTTAATAAATTTTGTCGGGCAAATACCAAATGTGTCACCAGAGATCTTTTACATGCCAACATCGTACGACATGGAGTGTCCGCCCTTCATAAATCCGACTACCTCTGCCGGGTTTGAACCCGCCATCTTGGGATCCGGAGGAAGATACTCTACCACTGATCCACAGAGGCAGCTAGTGGTGGTGATGGTGGTGGTGAAATGAAATAATGGTTTATGGCTTTTAGTCCCGGGAGTGTCCGAGGACAAGTTCGGCTCGCCAGATGGTGGACTTTCGATTTGACGCCCGTAGGCGCCCTTCGCTTCATGATGAGGATGAAATGATAAAGAAGACGACATATTTACCGAGCCCCCGTGCCAGCGAAATTAACCAATTATGGTTAAACGTCCCGACCATGCCGGGAATCGAACCCGGAACTCCTGTGACCAAAGGCCAGCACGTTAACCATTTATCCATGGAGACGGACTCTATTAATACTAATCGGAGGGGAAAAATGGAAGGGGTCGGAAACTTGGAAAAATGAAGGTATCGGTCAAAGAAAGACTAGGCCACAACGGGCGTGAAAGTGAAAGACTCCCTAGGCCCCAATATTTAATACCGTCGGAGTTGGGAGTAAGTGGAAGCAATGCTAGGACCCACCTAAGGGCCCCGTGGTCGCCAACCCACGTTCCCAAGTTAAGAGGAGTAGAGCCCCGTTTAGTCAACTCTTACGACAGGCAGGGAATACCGTGGATATTATTCTACCGCCCCCACCCACAGAGAAACTACATGTTATTGTGGTGGAAGATATTGTTGTGCGCGGTGTGTGAGTTACAGGTACGTTGGGACAGTACAAACACCCAGTCCCCGAGAAGAGGGAATTAACAATTTGAGACTAAAATCTCCGACCCGGCCAGGAATCGAACCTGAGGCCCTCTGATTTACTTACAACTTGATATAATTCTATATATAAAGTTAGTCTAAAAGATGAATCAAAATGGGCACATTTAATTAAAACTGAAGGATTTATAGGTGAAAGACCACCAAAAACTTTCTTACATTCATGATGTTCCTGACATCTATAATAATATACAGGTTAAAGTCAGAGTTGTTTGTTCACTAGGAGATAATCTCTGCTTTCCAGATAAATATAATGGCCAGAATTGTTTGCCTTACTTTCTGGAAATGTTTTTTAAACTTGGGAACACATTTTCTAAGAGCCATTAATGACCAACTGCCTCATTTAAAATTAAATTCTTCGCAGCGTACAGTCCACTCGATAATATTGTACATATGGACCAAAATACAAGAAAATCCCTGAAGAAATTTGAGATATACAATATTATTTCTGGAATGTGAATTAGCTATTGCCTGAATCCCTTTAATGCACGTGTAATATATATTTATTCCGGCCGATGACCTAGAAGTTAGGCTCCTTTAAACAACAAACATCATCAACAATGTTGTGATTTTCCCCCAAATTTAGTGGAATGTTTCTAACCGGTCTTGGAGGGAAGGTCGAAGTTTGACCTCTTCGTCACTGTAGCGCAAACGATGTAGTGACTGTCCATGCTTCACGTAGGTCTGGTTCAATACAATGGTGGCGCTTCTGACCGTGCAATTCCAGTCTCCCTTGCTGTTCATTTGTTTACCGCAGCTTAGAACGTTATTGTTATGTTTTGCTTGTATTGACCGGCTCGGTACTCACAATGGATATCCTATTTGGAACGCGTGGTTCATTCATAAAATATGGCCCCAAGAACGGCATGCCCCTTTGTTTTGTGTTATTGAGTCCAAGCTACTGTGGAGGACGATACCAGTATCGGAGTCTCTGGAGGTAGCTGGTTATGTCAAGCAGAGCAGTATTCAGAGAGCCCTCTGGAGATAACGTAGTCTACTGGGTACCGTTATTCACCTGGGTACATATCGACACGTCACGGAAACTGCCTGATTCTAATTCCCGGACACAGCAACAAATCGTAATATTGAGGTGTGTATGATTTGTATTCCGGCAGACATGTCAAATGTCGGCTTTAAATAAGAGGAATGTGCTTTGGGGGCTAAATACAGTTCGTTCTCATGAAATGTCTGTTGTGTACTAAAGCAAACAATTGTATTTATTTTTATTGATTAACCAGTTTATAAGTATTCATTCACTTTAAACTGCACTGAAACTAAAGGTTGTTCTCGCTGGTGACAATGAAAATTAACTATGTACATTATTTACAAAATGTTGTTTACTAGTTGTATGTCTGTTGTCAGTTCGTGGGTGTGCTTTAAGTCGCAATAATATTCTCGTTGCCAGAACATAAATATTAAGGGAAACTCTATCCCATGAAATCAACAATAAGGAATTAAGTCCTTCTGTACAATGTATAATGGGACAGAGAATATATCACGAGAATACTGAAAGCAAAGGTGACTACAGGGAATGGCTCCTTTTGAGGTTACGTTTGCGCGTGGCAGTGGTAAAACCTCACGACGTGTGTCAGTCCACCTGTCCAGCCCACATATTCAAATAGGGGATATTCCAACGTGGCTGGAGTACGGTGTAGATAGGTCAGCGTACGGCAATGTGTCGCAGCTCATTTACACTGAAAAGTAGCGTGACGTCATTATCTAGCGCTGCACTCCGCCGTAATGACTGTAGATGAAGGCGCGTGGCGCGCAGTTCGATAAGGGCACCACAACAATATCCTGCATTTATTTTATCACAAATTTATTCTACTGTATTTACGATATGAACATTATCATTTATATAATTTCTATGACCGTCAGGTGGTTCTGTCCGGAAACAGAACCAGTTTCAAGCTGCCTTTAGCATCGATTTAGATCACGACCTGGAAACCTAGTTCCCAAATACATTGTTTACCATTGATTACATTCACCATATGGTAGGGACATCTCACTTAAGCTGTATGATATTCAGCACGTTTCGCTATCTTTTGCATTTCTTCACTTATTTGTATTGTCAAATAGTCAATATTCATCTCTACAGTCATGACATGAGGGAAGGCGCACTGTTGTAGCTCTTGAAGGAAAATAAACCACAATGATTTTTTCATGAGTCAATACGGACCCAAATATTGTGTATTTCTTCACATTCCAATGTCTCCGAAATAAGCGGGAATAATCCTCTTGGGCACAGATAGCCAGCGTTCTACGAACTATGAATAGTGGTTCAAATCCATCTCTCGGGCATGTCAGATGTCGTTTTCAATTAAAATAACTGCTAAGTCCAACATAGACAATGATAATACAATTTTCTCTGGGTTCTAGGGCGTAACTAGGGCGTGATCAAATTCCCTTTAAAGAACGCAATTTTCAGCAGTATACTCTCGTGTTCAGAAGGGAAGAAAATAGACCGTTGGAGAGTATCTGGTGAAATTGAAAATTCGGTAGCACCAAACCTAATTGTAGGACGACCTACTGCCTCGAGTAACTCTCAATACTACTCCCTGTAATTCTGCTAACGCCATTTCATTTAAAATAATAAGATAAACCTCAAGTCGTAGTCATCACAGTATTGTTATTAAGAGAAGAATGACTTTTGGATGGTGTGGAATGGGGAAGTGAGGTTATTTAGTGTGTCAGAGGAAGATTCATTTTCACGAGAAGTCACTTTGTACAGTCGCATATTCTCCATTTCCCTGCACGGTCCTTGACAGTTAGTGCCGAGAGACAGAAGAGTATAGACGCTTTTAAAATGTGGTATTGGCGAAGAATGCTGCGGATGCCATCTACGTAAGAATACGGCCTTCTCAGCAGAGAGTGAATTTGCACTGCCTTCGTGAAGTACAGGCCGTCCTGTAGCAAGCGCGGGAAAGCAATCAGCTGATCGTTAGGGGGGAAGTTTAGCACGAGAGTTAGTTGAGTTACATTTGAATTCTTCGCTGTTTTATTGAAATTTTAACGTTGGCCGCATGTTCACTCAGATATATATCAGACGACGTCGTTATCGACTGCATTATTGAGTGAAAGGCCTCAATTAGTGAAGCGTGTATTCATGTGAGGCTATAGGTTAAAAATATCGCTCTGCAGTGTTTTAATTTTGTAGTTTATTTTTGTAATGCTAGATCCATAGTGTAAAATGAATTGAGTTAGTGCAGTCAGCGTTTTATTACCAACCACGATGTGTATATGATTGAATTAAGGTTATCAGTGAGAGAAATCACCATACTATGAGTTGCTGTGTGCCTGGCTGTAAAACCCATTATAAACGAGGACAGTACACTCCAGTATTTTCGTTACCTTCTGATAAAGAAAGAGTTCGGTTATCGAAGAACGCTATTTTAGGGAGAAAGTAATACTTAATCACCACACAGTTGTGTGTATCAACCACTTTCCTGAAGACTAAATCCTGAGGGAAATAAGAGTGCCTCGTCCAGATGGTGAGTTAAAATTTCTTATTATGTCAAAAACATGTGTAGCGTTAGATATATTTTTATGTAGGGCCTAATCAGTCTTACGGCTTACTTGAATTCGGTGTATTTGAAAATTCAAGTCCAATTTATGAATGTTACCACTTTAGGGAGAAATGTATTGTGAAATAACACTGCGGAGATTTTCCTATTAAATTTCATATCGTAGGTAATGGAACAGGGTTATTCCATGAAAAATGAATATGAAAATAATTGTATAGGCATTATTTGATGCTTAAAAATCTACAGTTTTAAAAAAATAACTGAATTTTATGACAGTGAGAGTAAATGTTTTGTTATTGTTGGAGGTTAGCTTACTCGTAATCTTTCTTGTAGGTACTGAATTGGTGGTACAGAAATAATTTACATTTGTAGTATATTGTGTTGGTAATTGATTGCTTGTTCTCTATCAGTGTGTATGATGTTCCAGTTGACCAGAAAATGGATAGAAATCACAAGAATGTGCCTGAAAGTGTTAGCCTGTACTCTCGGAAACAAACGGATATACGCGAGAAATATAATGTTACGGGGAAGGATATGCATTGTATGTCAGAGCTAACAAATATTTATGACTGGTATTTGGTTGTATAAGGTGTTAAAAGTTTCGTAAGTAATTTAAACGATTGTGTTATTCAAGCGGAGCGGATGCGCATCGTCTCCAAGTCCCACCCAAAGCTATCAGAGCTACAGTACGGCCTGTATATCACGAAGACAGTGGAACTTGGCATGCATAGGTCTCTATCTACATTATACTATCAAAGAATTTTCCACTGTCCACCTCTGTGGTGTAGTGGTTAGTGTGATTAGCTCCCACCCCCGGGTGCCCGGGTTCGATTCCTGGCTCTGCCACGAAATTTGAAAAGTGATACGAGGGCTGGAACGGGGTCTACTCAGCTTTGGGAGGTCAGCTGTTTAGAGGTGGGTTCGATTCCCACCTCAGCCATCATGGAAGTCGTTTCCCGTGGTTTCCCACTTCTCCTCCAGCCAAATGCCGGGATGGTATCTAAAGGCCACGGCCGCTCCCTTTTCTCTTCCTTGTCCATCCCTTCCAATCTCTTCATCCTCCCGCAAGGCCCCTACTCAGCATAGCAGGTGAGGATGCCTGGGCGAGGTACTGGTCCTCCTCCCCAGTTGATCCCCGACCCAGAGTCTCAAGCTTCAGGACACTGTCATTGAGGCGGTAGGGGTGGGATCCCTCACCGATTCCGAGGGATAAACCAACCCTGGAGGGTAAATAATAATAATAATAATAATAATAATAATAATAATAATAATAATAATAATAATAATAATAATAATAATAATAATAATAATCGCTACGTATCAGCTACCGTGCGTGGGCATTTTAATTTGACGCCATCTAGGCTACTTGCGTGTCACTTTTTACGTTCGTTTTTACCTTACCAGACAGCAGTGTAATCCGGATCCCTATTGGTTGATCTATAGCTTCATTTTAATTAATATTCTCGGGTAAACGCCAAATGTCTCATTAAGGATCTCTTATCTCCCGACATCGTAAGTTATGGAATGGTAAAGGGACATTTCTTCACCGTTTAAAAATCAGCATAACCTTGCCGGATTTGAACCCACAATCATGGGATCTACTACTGCGTCACAGAGGGAACCAGTTAATGGTAAAATGCCAAGAGGGAGAAGTCGAGGACACGTTGTTAGGGACTGGGTTGTAGTTGGTATGCCAGAAAAATGATTCCTAATGCGCAAAACAGGATAAGCATTAACAGCTAGCATCACGAACAATACAGCAGAAACTTTCCGGTTTTTAGGCCCTTGTCGTGTGTGTATATATATATATATATATATGTTGAATTTAACCAATGGTTTGAGTTGCTCGATGTAGGAGCTTCAAGTAAATTTGATGTTTGTGAGACAGGCAGTAGCTTCATGTACCTCTCAGTTTACCACCCGTCTTACGATGCTTCAGGCAGTATGCATGCTTCATTTATAAGAAGCAATTCTAAGTACATCACACACCAGCTATACACACACCTTGATTACAACTCCAGGACGTATTCTGCAGGCGTAAATTGCAAGAAAATTTCTAAGTGCAAAACTACACTGCAGCTTCTAGTAGTATGCATGCGTAAGTTGTACGAAAATATTACTCCTTCAAGAAGCGAACGTTTTCAAACTGAAAAATTTTGATAAAGCCTTAAGTCATTTGACATTAAACACTGCAATACCTACCAACATAAATTTTCAATTACACTTCTTTTATTTTGAAATAAGACAGCATTTTGATGCCATAAGTATTCAAGTCCCTATCACTAACCAACAGGAATAGTTCTTATCCCCTAAACACTTTGTATAAAGCGAGCACCGAGCTATTAAATTATCCTATTTCGCTAAAATAAGTAACTCTGACCCATTCTAGACCTCCTATTCGAACACTTCCAATCATATCACCCTCATACTCAAGCTATATACACATCATTAAAGAGGGCCATTTACAGAGATTAAATTCCCCGTTTCTCATACCAAAAGCAAACTTGAATCAATTTGAATACATTCCTCCCAACTACACATAAAATTCCGTTAAGTCAAAAAATGCGACAATCTGTTTTTTCCGTTAGGAAATCAACTCTTTAAAATTAATCTTCAAGGAAACCGCAAGAATTAAAAATTCAGGAAGCTTCTAAATTCAAAATTGTCCGCCATGATGCACTAGGAGTGGAGCAGACCCTACAATTACCCTTAAAAAGTACGTCGTAAAAGTACGTCACTGACACAAAGACACCACAACTTTCAATTTCCAAAAAATAATAAAACATTTAAAGGGAACGCAAATAAATGAAGTTCTTCACAGGAAGGTATCAAATTCCGAAAGTCTTAAAATTGAAAGTTATAGTCCACAAGTAAACAGACTGGCATAGAAGTGCATGAGGAGCACCGGTACCATTGCCTTTCATGACGCCCTCCCGATATGTTTGACTAGCGAGACGGTGTAACTATGCTCCTTGCTTTTATCTTGGTAAAAGGAAAAAAAACATAGCGCGCTTCACAAAATTCGCTTTCCGAATTATAAATTTGATTCTTTTCATAACTTAATTAATTCAACTAAATTTGAAATGATGTCAGATGTAATGTATGTTAGCGCTGATTAAACGTCAAATTAGTTAAATAATTATTATCATGCCCATTCATTAATAATCAGTGTCCGGCTCCATGGCTAAATGGTTAGCGTGCTGGCCTTTGGTCACAGGGTTCCCGGGTTCGATACCTGGCAGGGTCGGGAATTTTAACCATAATTCGTCAATACCCTGGCACGGGGACTGGGTGTATGTGTAGTCTCCATTATCATTTCATCCTCATCACGACGCCCAGGTCGCCTAAGGGCGTCAAATCAAAAGACCAGTACCCGGCGGGCCGAAGTCCTGGGACGCATCCCGGCTCTAAAAGCCATACGCCATTTCATTTCATCAACAATCAGTCCTGTAATAGTGAATTTTTATAGAATCCCTAACCACTAATTCCTACAAACGTTTCTTAAATTAATTATCCTGCATAAAAGGATACCATATTCAATTTTAAGAAATTGCTAATGCATATGAAACCTGATTAATCGGTAACTAACGTAGGATTAATGATTAGAAAATACCTGAATAAATACCTGCTCTGCAGCATTCGTCATAAATAGGCCAGATGACTCGTCTTGATATGCCTATCGTAGTTAAATTATTTTGCCTGCCCTTTTCAATGCCGTGTGTTTGGTAAAAATATATCCTTATATTCTGTCTTTTATCCTGCAATTCTTAATGTAAAGCTTGGCATTGTGTCGTAGGTGGCAATGCTATTTTTAGTCAGAGTTCTTCCGTACAGGACGGTCGTCCTGTGAACTCATACGTTAGACTCGAAAGAGTATTTTCTTTCTTTTGTTGCCAGGCAGAGAATATTTTTTAAGCGACATGGCCTTCACTGTTTCTAGTGTAGCTAGGTTATCTTTCGATAAGTGTTCCCAGATAATGTCTGAGGCGTATGTCATGATGGGGTCTTTTTGTACGTAGATTTTTTCTCTTAGCAGCGTCTAAGGTATTACGAACGCTCTGCCATCTGTTGAATATATCTGGAAGCTGGGAAAGGTTAAAGAATCAAATAATATCTAGCGAGGATCAGAGGAAGTGTATACTCTCTGGCTTGACAGATGCAACAGTAATCAAATCCGTCTGCATGAAATGGCATTACTAAGAATGATAATCACACATATCAGAATATTAAAGAAAGTGTTAGTCGCTTAACAACCTGCTAAGTACAGAATGTGGTGCGGGTTAGGGCAAGCCTTCACCTGCAAGTACTGGAGTGATCATTATTTTAATGATTTGATTTTATGATTACTTAAAGTTGGCTTAACTTAGGGACCTATCAAAGTCCTATGGTTTACCGGCAGGTAATTCCGGAGAGAATATAACAAAAATGAAGAAAATCGGTCCAGTAGAACGGATGGACGGATTTGCCAAAACTATTTTCAGTAAACTCTTTTAATATATATAGATTATACCCCCAACAAGGTAACACGTTATCATTTTCAGTAATTATATCTAATTTCCTAATCCATCGAGACACTCATCATTAGGTTTCTATATCATGTTGTATTTTATTTTGATTCCTTTTTACAAAATTTCAATTAAATTAAACTGACTTCTATCTTTTGTGAACACGATGACATGGTTTTATTGGGAACATAAATACATGTTTATCATTAATACATATATTTGATCAAAATATTATATCAAACCTTATTGTTGGCCATATGTTGTTTTCATGTTCCGACATTCTCCAAATGTTGAAAACGTCCAGCGAGTTTCATTGTTTGTCGTTCTTTTGGGTTTTCTTTCCTTTGAAATATTATGTTGTTTACCCTAGAACACTAACCCTATTTCGCCACACATTATTACTAACCCTTCGTAAATTTGACTACTCCAATTTATAATTGTTATATTTCCTACGTAACAGCTTATATTTGGTAAAATATTGGTTATTTAGAGTTCCTATAGTGTCGTAAACTTAACACGAATCAAAATAGTTGGATATTAAATAATTTTATGCGACTATTTATTAAATATAGAAAACATGACACACACAAAATATTAAATGAACACGTTTTATAAGAAATGAATTTTATAACACAACATATTCAAATAAACCCTTAAAATTAAGAATGTGGATTATTTACATCGCAAAGAAACCAAAACTACCAAGAAAAGAAATAAAATATGTATAAATGTAAAAAAAAAAAAGGCATGAAGACACATTATACTTATCAGTTCACACTATCACTAACCGTTCGTCAATATGACGACACCCACCCAATTATTACAAGAATGAGCAAAGATATCAACAATCGCACTTGCCACAGTCAATAACTGCTCGAAAAAATCAGCTACACAAAATGGCGGCAGGCACGCATGCGCGGAAGGCAATAAACTATACCGTTCTGCTACCTACCGTCGTAAAATTTACGAAGGGTTAGTGTTCTAGGGTTAATGAAGCATGAAGGTTTAGAGCGCAGATGGTTGTCAAAATAGAATAAAAATAACCTTAGGAATACGGCCTGTTTTCTGATGGTCTGTTGTCTGAAGAAGAAATTATATGCGAATTTTGGATATATTTAATTTCTCTTGGGATGATGTTTGCCAGATTTTGTGTCATACTTCAGACCATTTTAGGCCATAAGTTCATTATATACTTCAGTGATAGTTTGTCTTATGTTGCATAGGAACAGTGCACCATATCTTCAAAATAATATTAACTTTCTAATATATTAATAAAATTCAGAATACGAATGAATGATATTACCTCTCAGTTTCGGTACCACTGTAATTAACGTTATTCTGATTAGTATAATGGGAAAGATGAATAAAACATCATAAGTATATATGGTGAAATACCGGATCCCGTGAGATCTCCGAAGTTAAGCAACATTGGGCGTTGTCAAGGCTTGTATAGGTTTCCACACGCTGTTGGTGGGGGGGGGGGGGGTGGACCTGCCTTACTCTTACCATATGGTGTATGCTAGGTATATACTAGGTAGTCTCCGGAATTTATGTTTGCAGCCTGACACAAGCAGAGCTCTGTTTGAATGGAGCACGCGCACTGGCAGGTTTCGCTTTCTGGCTTGGATGGTGGGACGGGAGACAATGGCTTGAGAAAACGCTACTCAAAGATATACAAAAAGGTTGATTTCTTGTAAGGAAACAGGAATTTGACATAAATAGATGAAATAAAAATATTGTTGTAGTGCACTGAAAATCGAAACAACACTGTATAATGGTTTCTATATTATGCGTAGAAAGAAACTGCAAATTCATTTATGCTGCCTAAAAAGCTATGATACTACTATTGGTTTTACGTCCAACTAACTTCTCATTTACGGGTTTTGGAGACACCAAGATGCCGGGGTTTTGCCTACAGGAGTTAAGTTACGTGGCGGTAAATCTACCGGCATGAGTATGGAGTCATTGATTACCTTCAATTACCACTGGACTACTTCGGGATCAAACCCACCAACTTGAGCTCAGGAGACCAGGACTGTACTACCATGACTACTCAGCCCTGATCAGTAAAATATTAATGTGCTCCTGATTGTAACAAAGGATTGAATTTTAATAATGGTATTAATATTAAATCTATAATTAAAATAAAATCATAATTATAAAAGTAAATAGTAAAAATTTGTGCACTACGAAGAGCTTTTACTACCACACGGCACTGAATTCAACAGTACTAATTCATAGAATTCCTAGTCCTACTCGTCTCATGGTGATTTCAATTTTATGAATTTTTTGAGTACCAATGTACCGTACTTCATTAGTTAAATCAAAGAGATATAGGGAATTGTGTGTCACGAATTTATATCGGACGAACTGTGATTTCTCACGCAATGTGTCCCAGGTACAATGCATAATCTGGCCGTCCTGTGTTTAGTATTTCAGTGAATAGCATTGCTGGACCGCAATGATGTGCGTGATGATAGGATTTCAGGTGCTTGCACTGATGAAGCACGTACTTGGATGTCAAGTGTGTACACACAGGATTGCACACGCTGTTGAAGTGTCCTAAATGATGGCACGGTCGCAATTTTGTGATTCTATTCCCTATCGTTCCCACGTCTGACTGCTTCAAATTGGTAAATAGAATAGCTAGAAAATTAGAGAGTTATTGAGATCATATTATTGATTCTGGGAATTTCATTTACATAAATAGTTATGTACGTACTTACTTGCACCTCAGTCTGAATTTATATCTCTACTTTGAAAAATGATTACTTATCAACTGCGTGTGTTCTGTTTAATGTAGGTTATGGCATTCATTGTTCGAAATACAGTGGAACATTTTTCTTTTTACAAGTGGTTTTACGTCACACCCACACAGATAGGTCTCGTGACCACGATGGGATAGGAAATTCCTAAATTAGGATGAAGCGGCTGTGGCATTCATCAGGTACAGCCCCATCATTTGCCTGGTATGAAAATGGGAAACCACGGAAACAATCTTCAGAGCTGCCGACAGTGGGATTCGAATCCACTCTCCCCCGATTGCGGGTTCACAGCTGCACGCCCCTAACCCCAAGGCTAACTCACTCGGTGCGGAATAAACTGAGAGAAATCTATAATGTAGGGTTTTCTTCATTCTCAAATATCATAATCCTAGTTCAAAAATTAACTGAACTAGGATTACATAAAAAAATTAACTGAACTAGGATTACGATATTTCAGAATGAAGAAACCGAGAAGTTATCATGCTGTTAAGTTTTAAAACGAGGGAGGGGGTGGGGATTTATAACAAGTGGATTATTTCGCATATTTTTCGCTTGCTTGGAAAATCCGTTTTTGTGACAATGATGTCATCGCACTGTACACATATGAAATTTTACATGTTGTACAATACAATAATAATGTTATTAGCTTTACGTCCCACCAACTATTTTACGGTTTTTGGAGACGCCGAGGTGTCGGAATTTAGTCGCGCAGGAGTTCTTTAACGTGTTCCTATATCTACCTACTCGAGGCTGACGTATTTGAGCACTTTCAATTACCACCGGACTGAGTCGGACTGAACATTCAGAAGAGAAAATATTCTATCTACAGTTGCATTATGTGCAATTTTGGCAAAGTAGTACTGCACCACTGTTAACAATTCAATACTATCAACATTGCTGGACATGTACTGGTGCCGTCTCTCTTATGCATCTTTTTTTTTTTTGCTAGTTGTTTTACGTCGCACCAACACAGATAGGTCTTACGGCGACGATGGGACAGGAAAGGGCTAGGAGTGGGAAGGAAGCAGCCGTGGCATTAATTAAGGTACAGCCCCAGCATTTGCCTGGTGTGAAAATGGGAAACCACGGAAAACCATTTTCAGGGCTGCCGACAGTGGGGTTCGAATCTACTATCTCCCGAATTCTGGATACTGGCCGCACTTAAGCGACTGCAGCTATCGAGCTCGGTTTTGCAATATTCTTACTTAATAAATTTCGACGCCGGGCTGAGTGGCTCAGACGGTTGAGGCGCTGGCCTTCTGACCCCAACGTGGCAGGTTCGATCCTGGCTCAGTCTGGTGGTATTTGAAGGTGCTGAAATACGCCAGCCTCGTGTCGGTAGATTTCCTGGCACGTAATAGAACTCCTGCGGGACTAAATTCTGACACCTTGGCGTCTCCGAAAACCGTAAAAGAGTAGTTAGTGGGACATAAAGCAAATAGCATTATTATTAATAATAAATTTGCGCAGTTAATCTTTTCGTTTCTCAAAACACTTATTTCATCAAAAAGTAGAGAGTCATCAATAATAATATTAACACTCCTTAAAGTCCACCTCTGTGGTGTAGTGGTTAGTGCGATTAGCTGCCACCCCCAGAGGCGCGATTTCGATTCCCAGCTCTGCCCGAAATTTACGGGGGCTGGAACGGGGCCCACTGAGCCTCGGGAGATCAACTGAGTAGAGGAGGGTTCAATTCCCACCTCCGCCATCCTCGAAGTGATTTTCCGTGGTTTCCCACTTCTGTCCTACAGGCAAATGCCGGGATGGAACCTAACTTCAGGCCACGGATGCTCCCTCCACTCTTCTTTGCCTATCTATTCCAATCTTCCCGTCCCCCCTCAAGGTCCCTGTTCAGCAGAACACGTGAGGCCGCCTGGGCGATGTACTGGTCCTCTTCTTCAGTTATATCCCCTGACACAAAGTCTGACGCTCGAGGGCACTACCCATGAGGCAGTAAAGGTGGGATCTCTCGCTGAGTCCGAGGGGAAATCAAACCTGGACGGAAAGAAAGACATAAAGAACACTCCTTAAAAATAACACACACTTTTTCCGAGTGAAATACAGTGGCACCCCTAGTACTGTCAACTTTAATCTGACTTCAGCAAATACTCGATAGAGGGTAGTCTTGATAGCAAATATGCTCAAATACAATCAAATACAAGGTGTGAAGAATTGGCTAGAAGGCTATATGACCACAGGTAGTTGTATTCCCCTGTATTGACTGCCAGGGAACAAAAAAAAAATTAAATAGTAAATACATCAAATAATTTTATGGTAGACGAAAATCCGGGATATCTAGCAAAAACTGAACTGCGGTAGGGGGTAGGGTCACAAAACAGGTGTTCTCGGTAAAAACGGTTAACATGGTAACCCTATACTGAACCTACTCCGTACAGGTAGCCGGCCAAGAATGAAGAAGCGTGCTAAAATAGTGAGGAGTGATATAGTTTCTGGATGACTTTGTAACTGGTTCGACATTCTTCACTATTTGTACTCGTAGAATAAAACACTTTCTAAATGAACTGCTTCATTGTAGTACAATTATTTTTCTACAATTAAACGTCTCTCTTTCCAATTCTCCTACTTTCCTTCAGGTCGTCCTTTCCCTTCCTGCTTCATTAACCAAATGAAAAGAGATTCATATTTAGCTTCATTCTGTAAGTAAAATAAAACTACCAGAGTTTATTTCCGAAGAGGTTATTAAAAATATTTGTGGTTACGTATTCGTGTTATTGCCATTAATCACTGTGAAGAGAAATACTGCTGACATTAACTCTGTTTCTCCGCTCTTAGACGTGAAAATTTGTACTCAGTATTCTGTCCATGTATCTTAGTGAAAACACTGGTTCTGGATGCTGGCATCTTCACCTGCGAACTCCTTCTCTACGTGTAATGTTCCCTCCCCTAAAAGCTTTTCTGCCCTCTACACCCTCTAACAGATAATTTATTGGTCTCAACCATGTGACGAGAAATCTAAACAGCCCTTCCACTACGAGTATTTGTTTCGCGCTGAAAGCTGGGGTGAATGTTGAGCCCTTAGTTGGTATTCAGCAAGTCGGTCTTTTGCATTTCTTCCATTGTCATTGGCACGTGTAAGTGGTTTACCTCACTGTCTTCGGGAAACATGAGCCAAACCATTATATTATTCATCTGGTTTCGTTCCAAATTTTGTCAATACATAAGCATGAATGGCATAAATAATGTTAGATTTTCTAGATTTGGGTAATAATATTGTCTTACGACTTGTCGTAACTATTTCGTGCAAATATTTTGGAGCATTCTAATCAACAACTCCATGGGCTTAGCGTTTTTATGTTCGTTTGCTTGCAACCTTGCATGCATATCTGTATGTACGTGTGTGTATTTTTGTGTGGGTTTCTATTGAAACGAAGAACGGAAGTACTAAACTTCATTTAGCCCATACCAGGAGATAAATTTAGCAAAATTTCTTATATTTAAAGAAGAAATCATTTAAATAATTTATATTTTCATATCTCCCGTATGGATTACGGCGGTGGCGGCGGTGGTGGTGGTAGTGATTATTGTTTTAAGAGGAAGTACAACTGGGCAAGCATCCTCTATATAACACTAATCAGAGGGAAAAATGAAAGGGATCCGACACTTCGAAAAAATGAAGACATCGGTCAAAGAAAGACAAGCGTCACGAAGGGCGTGAAAATAAGACTCTAGCCCTCGAATGTTCTAAAAGCATCGGGGTCGGAAAATAACAAGAGTTGACCAAGGGAGGCCTGATAGGATAGATGGAAGAGAGGTGCCTGGCACAGGTGGAAGCATTGCTAGGACTTCCAAGTTCAGAGCTCCTGGGATTCTTTTTAGTCGCCTACCATGAAAGGCAGGGGATACAGCGGGTGTTATTCTACCATCCCTACCCACTGAGGGTCTCCTATGAATATACCACTCTAAGGTTGTTTGGAATATATTTAGCAGAATTTGCGTCAATTTTCAGTAATTATTTGATTGGAAATTGAATCTACTAACCATGTGTAAAATATTCTTTTGTATATCCATTTGTTACTGAAAACAAAAATACTATGCAGAACCACGGAAGCCAGATTGTCTGTTTTTCTCATACTTAAACAACTTCTTCTTCTTCTTCTTCTTCTTCTTCTTCTTCGTTGTGTCATGCCAGACTTTGGCGATCGCCACAGCTGATGCTTTTCAGTCTTCTGCAACACGGGGAAATTTGCATTGCTGTGTGTACCAGCCCAGTCCTTAATATATCTAAGGCAAGATGTTCATCTGTGCCCTCTTCCCTTTAGTCATTCAATTTTGCCTCTTAAAATAAGTTGTAGAGCCTGGTATTTCTCGGCACCGATTATATATACAAACTAGGATATCTTCCTTCTTTTTATACTAACCAGTAAATCTAATGTACTGTACAAACTTTGTTAGGAGACAAAAGGAAGAGAAGAATATCATATATTTGTGGAAATGGAAAATAATACACCCTCAAGCATTGCTCGCATATTAATGAAATTGCGTGCCAATTTCGCCACACAGTACGTATTAAAGTATTAAACTTGTATTCCTTTTGTACACAATGCATCCTTGATACACGACCAACTATAGGATGGGATGAGACGAGACCTCCCACTGGCTCAGATACGCTTCCATATTCGAGATGGTATAGAATCAAAGATTGTACGAATACATTCCCATCGAATTTCTTTCTATACTTCTAACACATGCTGTGTGAGTTGCTGAAAACTGATGTCTAGAGGCTGTTATGCCATTAAACACCTTCAAATACCATCCCCAATACGCTCTGCGGTTACTAGGTTGGTCACTCTAGTATCCGCGCATTCCCCGGGTTCACTGAAAATTCACATACAAGATTAACAGCAACCCCACCGCTCATTAATTTCAATACACCATGACTGTTATCTGATATTTCAGATATGAACACAAAACAAAACGTATTTCTCCAAAACTGTAATTATATAAACTTAAACATATATAATGCAAACAGTTTTTTTTTTCTGTCATCAAAGTATCCTCCCTCGGATTTAATGACTTCCTCACAAACTCGAGGCATGCTGTCAATCAGTTCTTGCAGGCATTGAGGCTATATGATTCCACACATCCTTAACAACGTTCCAGATATGTTCCTTGCTGGATATGTGAACCTGACTGAAACATCTGTCCACTTCATTTGAGACCATTTCAATGGTATTATAATCCGGGCTTTGGGACTGCTAGACCATATCTTTCAGTACTTCTGGTTTTTCTTTGATGCAATATACTTTTTACAGAACGATGACTTATGTTTTGGGCCATTATCCTGTTGTAAGGTGAACACTTTCCCTACTGACGTATGCGGTGGTAGTGCTTCTGATCCATTTATATCCTTCTATTTTCACACCGCCATGTATAATTACAGGTAGAACGCATTGCTGGACAACCTTTTCTCCTTCACATCGGAGAACAAATATCCTCCTTCTGGTTCTAAAAATCTCGAACTTCCATTTATCTGTGAGAAACAGTTCCACGCCTCCGCTCTTCGTGTGTCAAATTAGGATGTTTTCTAGTCCATTCCAGTATTCTATTTTTATTTGTTTCTTGTTCATTACAACCAAGTCTGCAAGAATTTGTGGCGCTGTTTTGTTCTACTTCTCTTACTAGTAGTTCTAATTAATTTATCATCAGTTTTAGTTGCTTTACGTGATTGTCCTGTTCGTGGTCTGTCCTTGTCTATACCTGTTGTCGTCTGGTGGTGAAGGGTGTATTGCAGTTCCGCTGTATACACGCTACATCGTTTCGTACGAGTAGTTTGGCGGATTTATAAACCTGCTTGTCTGATTGCTACAATTGCAGCACGTTTTTCTATGGATATCTCCACTTTTGGATCCATGATGACGATGTACACTGTCACTAAGGAACTGAAGTGAAGGAACCAAATTGCGTGTATCTTAGCTTGAAGTACACTACGGACATCACAACAGTACAGAGAACAAAACAGGTGCATCGAATGGGCCTTCAGCCGTCAACTAGGTAAGAAAACATACCGGTTCAGGTATCCATTGTTTGTATACACAACATTAATTTGGAGTATTATTGCATAAAATGAAAACAACGCATAAACCTAACATGTTTATAAGAGTAACCATGGTATTATGCCGCATCTTCAGGGAATAAGATGTAAATTATCAGATGTATTGAATTTTTTTGGCTACTTGCTTTACGTCGCATATACACAGATAGGTCTTATGGCGACGATGGGTCAGGGAAGGGCTAGGAATGGGAAGGAAGCGGCCGTGGCCCTAATTAAGGTACAGCCCCAGCATTTGCCTGGTGTGAAAATGGGAAACCACGGAAAACCGTTTTCAGGGCTGCCGACAGTGGGGTTCGAACCAACTATCTCCCGAATACTGGATACTGGCCGCACTTAAACGACTATAGCTATCGAGCTCGGTGTATTGAAATTAATGAGGGTAGGGTATACTGCATACAGTCACACGTGTGTAACGTCTACTTGATATCACCTACTTCACACCTGTCTTCCATGTTCTAAAATCAGAATACAAAGTGCCTGACAGTAGTAACCCATCATAAAACTCCAAAGAATCATATAAACAGTCTAACTGACACACATTTCACATGATTTTGAGATCCTCAGAATTTACCTGTAACAACAATGTTCAAATATGTATTTTCAAAACTCTGTCAATGATGATATCACAGATGAAAATAATTTATTATTATTATTACTATTAATGTCAAACTTGAGATTTATGGCCCTTATACTGAGTTAATAATGATAGTTAATGGACATTCGTACGTTCCCCATACTTCATGTGTAAGATAACTGTTAACTCGTAGGAATGGAGTACTGGTGGAGTGGATGTCTTAGAGAGTATAAGAGGAGAGAAAGGTAAATGGATCTTCAAAAGGACGCCTCTAATTTACAAGTAATTTATGTCCCTGCGTATTTAAATCTTTACTCTTTCCTCGTAGAGAGCATGTTCCCTAATGTGTCAACAAGCTTACACCGCTGGTAGGCAGTTTTTATCGTCGAGGTGCAATTTGGTGGGCGTGTCTGAGCCCCCAACATCGTACGTCATCCTACCGCACACACGCTGCTACAGTGTGTACCGAAAGTCCTTTACGCTCCTTAAAGGGAAAAGTACATTTGTCCGAATAATGAAATGTAGGTTACATGTGGATAACTTGATGGGACGAAATATATATTTTCAGAACTATTTCACACTAATTTCAACATTTTCTCTCAGAACCAGTTCATACTGGAATATAATCAATAAAACGTCTACAGACAAAATACACACAATATATCCTTGTACGTCTGATAAATGAACAAAATATAACTTTATTTTCACACATATCCTAATTAGGAAATATTGTATCCCTAACCTATAGCGGAGAAAATAAAAGATTTTCCACATTTTATCGTAAACTTTTAATTCTATAACTGCAAAAAAAAAAAAAAAACGTCATTTTGAAAGACAAATTAATATACACAGGTTAATAGAAATTCGTACATTTTTATATATACCTTTGCAATATTCCTTGTACTAAATTTCCATTTTATTCGTTCATAAGTATAAAGGAAATTTTGTTCTCGATATTCTATACAATGTACCTTCCATTCAATACAATTTAAAAATTCAGTTTTGATATTCTTTACAGTTAATATATTGGTCTAAATTCTGAAATTAAATTCAGTGCAATTCAAATAGAAAAATTCCAATCTTTGTATCATCGTGAAACTCTTACCAAATGTCTGATTAATGATCACAAGGAAACTAACGTGATACGAAAAATACTGGTAAGCAACGGTGCGAAATGAGAGTACACCATAACACTTAAACAACATGTGTTTCCCTTTCAAATTACTATTTCATTAAAACGATAGGTTAAATGAAGTAATATAATGTCAAGTTAAGGACCGGACAGTCATCATACAGGCATATGAAATCAATATGTTCGTACGGGAAGGAGAAGATAATCCATTTACATTTGGTTTAGGTCTAAACATGCTAAAGGTCTTAAACAAAACTGAGGATATTCGAGGCCAGGATAATCAACACAATATATTAGTTTGGTGGTGTCCCTTCTCCGAAATACAGACGCAAAAGTCTGGTCAGAAAAAGTTAAATAGATGCGACCATGTCCAATCCATCAAATGTATGGCAACCAGTCTCCACTGTAAAGGACGATGACAACAGCTAACATTATTCAAACATCTGCGTGCGCCAAAAAACCGAAAAAGAACACTTCAACTAAACATCGAAATACAGTAGATGCAAATGCCACAGTAGTAACTGGAAGAGTGAATGAAACACATATAAAACACGAGGGATAACTGCAGACTGACACAACAATGGCGCGGCGTGGTGGAGAGAGTGGTAGGTGGGCTGAGCGTCAGAGTCCTTGACCCGAGCGAGTCACGACGAGGGCGAGACTTTGTTAGATTTTTGACGGCTGTTGCGCGAGCGGAAGACCTTAACTGATTTGAACCATTCTTTTTCTAAATCATTATTGGTTTGAGTAAGAGTCGACTAGAGCTTTTACATTTAAATGTTGACAAGTTAAGGAAGGTAGAAAACTATCGTAAACATGTACATTTTTCCGTATTTCGGCAAACTTTAGAGTACGTGCGCAACCGGAAAAAAATGAACCTATTTTGTGCATACTAAACGTGCATGCTTCACCACGGTTCACCACGAACGAACATTTGAAACAATAAACTGACGTGAACATTGAAACATTACAAACTCTATATCAATAATAAGAAAACCAATATTTTAGTTGTGAGCAAAGATAGCAGGGGAGCTAATACAAACATAAGAATAGGAAATGGGTATGCATATGAAATACTTCTCAGTAAATTCATCTGGAGTGTGATGTAATGAACTACGGGCAATAACTTGTACTGGAAGTATAAAATAAACATTTGATATGCGTTGTTACTGAAAAGCGCCCAAGGTGAGACGGATAGAATATGCCACCAGTGGAGGGATGTACTAAATCAGTTCGGTGATAGAACGAATTGATGAACTTCCGATGAAGTAGACGGATGGGAGGACTTATTTAGTAACATTTAGGACTTGATGAGATGGTTTTGAAGGGCTTCCAAGGAGAGTGGTAGTGAACAGAGGTAATGACACGAATATGTCTAATTTAGTGTAACTGTTGGAAGGAATGGTCTTGTAGATATGAACAGCCTAACACGGGATAAGGTAGCATAGTCAAACCTGTGTGTGTTTAATTACAGTTAACTAAAATACGTTGATTTTATTTCTATTGGATTTATTTAGTTATTTATCCACCTGAGCAAGTACGATCCTTTCATTAAGACTGCTGACTGACAATGATTTAATTTGTACTAAACTTTAGATTGGAAACATTGCAAATTAAAGCATAAAGACAACTGACACTAATTTCCGCACTATGGGTGGCTACATTTTCGTGACTTAGCCCTTAAATTATAATAATTTTGTTTTCCTTTGGCAAACATTCACACGGTGTTTTCACACCTATTATGATGAATTATAATAATGTCATACCATCCTCAATTACAATTACGGTAAAAACAAGATTTACCGGGCGAGTTGGCCGTGCGCGTAGAGGCGCGCGGCTGTGAGCTTGCATCCGGGAGATAGTCGGTTCGAATCCCACTATCGGCAGCCCTGAAAATGGTTTTCCGTGGTTTCCCATTTTCACACCAGGCAAATACTGGGGCTGTACCTTAATTAAGGTCACGGCCGCTTCCTTCCAACTCCTAGGCCTTTCCTATCCCATCGTCGCCATAAGACCTATCTGTGTCGGTGCGACGTAAAGCCCCTAGCAAAAAAACAAAAAACAAAAAAAAAAAACAAGATTTTAGTTCCGTGTCACTGTTGATATCGTAAGCATAGCCATAGGTTATGTTTTATCCGGAAACCCATTCATTTCAAGACTTGTTGTGTCTAACCACGGTCTGTTAGTGACAAATTAGTGGCAATAGCATTTGGCTGTCATTCTTCGGTTACTTTGCAGCAACTCTGAAAGCATAATAAAAGTTTTTTTAAACACTGCCGTGACCTGAGGTTCACCTAGTCTACAGTTTGTTCCAAAATCGTAGGTCGAAATGAAAACAGAGCCTCGTGGTACAATACCTGGGATTGGTCTTGGCATACCAACCGGCTGATGCTCACCCCAACGACCAGCAGATTATGAGAAGAGGCATGGTCAGGGTAACTAATTATGTTTCATAGACAGGGGAGGCTACCCCGGGGTTATATAGCTCCTCAATTGTAGGCTGAGTATACCTCGAACCAGCCCTCAGATCAATGTGAAAATGTATTCTTTGATCAGGAATGGAGGCAAAAGTCTATTAGTAACAGATAAGCTTGCTAATCCTACGTCACGGGGCTAGTACTCGAAAATCAAATTAATGATTAAAATAATGGAAGTCGTTGAGTTCAATACGGACGAACGTAAGTTAGTGATTGCTTCTTGGTGTTTGGGAGAACAATAAAATAAATCTTTGTGGTGTGGATGCATTGGAACTGAGCACTGATTCTATTCTCACTTTGTGATGGTGCCCAGCTTACTGCATGCCACACGTCCTCACCAATTCTCTTTGTCCTGCTCTCTTGTCGTGCTATAACGAGGACGCTTGCTCATTAAACTTCCAGCGCGTCTAATTGAGCGTGCTTGTCCGCCTCAGACGGTGGCCATTTTCCATTCACACTAACGGAAAATCAGAGATCACACTATTTCCTTCTTCCGAGGAGTTACATTGAAGTTCGTTCTGTATGAAGATAATTACCGACTTCAAATTTGTAGCTCTGATTGTTATCACATTCTCCATAGCCTCTGACATTTTTCTTTTATATTGTATAATAGTCTAATCATCTCAGAATTAGCTTTATAGACGGCATTTAACTTCACAGGATCATTGCGATTGATATAGACATTATGTACATCCCAGTAAATATATTATATTGCAACATTTTGTGAAATTTTATTGAAAACATGGTGTAATGAATGCAGCTGTGAAGATGAAAGGTGTGAGGCCACAAACACTATGTTGCATTCAAATATAAAATCACCCGAAGGTATCTTGTGTCTTTCCTCTACTTTCAGATTACCATACATCCCTCGAGTATTTTTCCTACAGTCGGATTTCAATTCCAAACGCCAAGTCATTAAGGTCATTAAAATATGGACATGCACATTTGAGTACCTAGTCAGAAATTATTGAACATCCTTGACTCACATTCTGATACTCTAACAGATATATTACTGCACCTGTATAACTCATTAAAAGAAATTCCTTGGACAGGAAGCTATTCAATCTATCAGTTACTTACCGTATTTTCTAAGAACTCAAGACATATCGGAGGGTTCCAATCTCGTTGTTGCATTCCGTATAACGAGTCCTACCCACGATAACTCTTACTGTCACTGCATTGGTTAACACATTCAGTCCTGCGCGCCATTCATTACAGGAGAGGCCATGGTGGTGTCGGACCAGTATGTCAGTAGGAGTGTGCTTCTTGAATATTGCCACTTCCTTACCTTTATGGGAAATGTTGCACTACTTATCAAATACTATTTTTCTGAATACAACTCAGAAATTCTACCATACAAGAAATTGCCGTTTGAAGGCATCAAACTACCATCTAAATTCAAGTAGAATTTTATTTCGTGCCTTTCGGCTTTTTCGTTTACTCTGTGTTTACGTTTTACAATTGGCTTTACGTCGTACCGACACAGATAGGTCTTATGGCGACGATGGGATAGGAAAGGTCTAGGAGTTGGAAGGAAGCGGCCGTGGCCTTAATTAAGGTACAGCCCCAGCATTGGCCTGGTGTGAAAATGGGAAACAACAGAAAACCATCTTCAGGGCTGCCGACAGTGGGGTTCGAACCCACTGTCTCCCGGATGCAAGTTCACAGCTGCGCAGCCCTAAGCACACGGCCAACTCGCCCGGCATTTACTCTGTTAAACGAATAGGCAATGTTTATATATACGAAAATACAAATAATATATAAAATGGTTATTTACGCAACATTAATGTTTTCACATGTTTATAACTTCTTTCATCCACAGTCCTCCACCCGCTCTTTGTTCAAGACGTCCTCTTGACGCGTTCTGCTTTCCTCCCTCCTTGTCCACGTACACTCGTATAAAAGATGTATCATTATCAATTCATTTTCTCCAATGATTCAGCATTTCCTTTGATATTTTCTACCCCGGTGTAGGTTGACAATATATTTGGATCTGCACCTGCATTTGGCAATGATAATTTGGTCTTGTTGGTCTTGCTTGTGTCCTCTTCTGCTCAGGTATTGCGGTAGATTTCTTCTCCTAATGTTCTTATATATTCGTCAGTACTGGATTCCCTCGACCTCGTTATATCCGACTTGCCGGTGTACGTCCTTGTCCCTCTTGCGCAAGCTGTCAAGAACGACTTCGTCTTGTCCCCACCTTCTTTGAATTCTTCTGGTAACAAACCGTTTAGTTTGTAATATTCCTAATGTTCCTGTTGTTCACCTCTCATTTGGATATTCCTTCTTTCCTGTCAACTATAACTTCCAAGCATTCCTCTAGTATTACGTTCGATAATTTTTGCCGTACCTTTACTTCGAATGTTCTGTTCTCACTCCGGTGTCTATTCTGATGTCATCCCGTTTGCATTTTTCCAGTACGATATAATTTGGTGTGCATCTATCCAGTTACAAGGTACATTTTATGTAACGCAATTGTGTCCTTTCTAGCTTTGGTTGCTCCGCCATCCCCATATCTCTGCCGCGTAGAGTTAGATGCTCTTTATCAGATAATCAAATACCCCTTCTTTGGTAGCCACCTCCAAATCTTCTTCAGCCTATACCCCAAACTTGCTGCATTGCAGTTAATGATCTCTTGTTGGTCTGTGTGATGTGTTTTTCTCCATTTATTTTTCTGGTGAACAGATACCCGAAGTATTAGCATTTATTGGCTTCTTCTAGATTATATTAGGAAATGAAGTCTTAAATGAAATAGATGAATATTTTTACTTGGGTAGTAAAATAACTAACGGTGGCAGAAGTAAGTAGAACGTAAAATGCAAGCAAGCAAACAACCAAGGAAGGCCTGGAGTGGGGTGTTTTATGAAAGTGACGATAACTAGCTCAAAAATAAAGAAAATAAAAGCTTTTGAAATGTGGTGTTACAGAATAATGCTGAAGGTGAGACGGATAGATCGCATCACGAATGTAGAGATACTGAATCGAACCGGTGAGAGGAGATCGATTTGGCTAAATTTGACGAGAAGAGATGGAATGACAGAACACATCTTAAGACACCCACAACTTGTTCAGTTGGTTTTGAGGGTAATGTAGGCGGTAAGAATGGTAGATGTGGACGGAAAGAACGGTAGGGGTAGACCAGGGTATGAAAATGACGAGCAGATTAGAGCAGATGTAACCAGTTGTGTAGGAATTAAAAGATCAGCACAAGATAGGGTGACATGGAAAGCTGCATCAAACCATTCTATGGACTGATGACTCCAACAACTGCTTGTTCTACGACTTTCCTGTCCATTTATAATAGTATTATTAAAGTAGCATTATTTGCATCGTTACTGACAATGAATTCATGGATTAGTGCAAAATTAGTCATACTATGATGCCGAAATACCTGCAAAGTGAATTAGTTGAAATATGTTTTGAAAAATGTAAATATAACATAACTAACAACTGTTCCAGTTCATAAATATTATTATCATAACAATTTCCACAAAGTGTCATACTTCCAGTTCTGCCTTAAAATTTCAGCCGAGTCTGTCCTATAAATGTAAACGACATCCATCTCGGTGCACATGGTGTAATTTAGAAATAATTGGAGAAGTTTCGCTAGGACGTCAGACTATGTAAGAGCATAAGAGATCACTCAAGATGTCATATAAGTTACTCACAAATGACGCATCAGATCTACTGTATACATTCGACACTTTCATATTTGTATGTACTGTACTTAATCAATATTATAACTGCGTTATTATTAAACACAGAATCCTTACGGCTGTATCGTTGAAAAGCAGTAATATAATGTAAAGTACAATTTTCTCTTGAGTTTAGCAATACCTCTGAGGATTTAATTTCATGTAAAGAGACTGTGAGCCGTTCGTATAGAGTTTGACGGTAGAGGAGGAACAACAGTAGACAGAGAGCAGTAAAAGGAATAATTCCCCAGAGTACTTCTATCGAGTATTGGAATTTGGTCGTACGAGCACCTGTCATATGCAGGGCAGCCATAAACAAAGAACATCACAGAATTTCCCTATATTACGACGCTAATAAAGAGATGAACATTTATATGGTCATAAGTGCTATCAAATATTTATTCATAACGGTGCAAAAGAGATGCCACTACATTTCAGAAAAGGGCAACTGGTTTAGAAGTACAGCTTCATCAAATACTCCATGCCAATATTTGGTGTATATAACGGTCATCATTCTCATATCCGCATTTATTTAAAAAGCAGGCCATCGCTTGTGCTGTACTCTACTTACCTCTTGGTGAAGTTACCAAGCTTGATGTCACTTATTACGCCAAAACCTCGGAACATTTCACGAATGTGAGTTCAGGCTAAAACTCGATACATATAAAAATCAAGTATACTAAATTAAACAGTTACATAGGATACCTTTAGTTGGCCACCAAGTAAAGAAAGTGTACAAAACTTAGTGATAAATGTCAACATTCTTTTTTCTTTTAAGTTGCTTTACGTCGCATGGACACAGACATATCTTTTGGCGTCGATGGGATAGGAGAAGGCTACAAGTGGGAGGAAGTTTCCATGGCCTTAACTGAGATACAGTCCTAGCATTTTCCTGCTGTGAAAAATGGGAAACCTCTGAAAGCCACCTTCAAGGAAGCCGACAGTGGAGTTTGAATCCACTATCTGTCGAATGTAAGCTCAGAACTATGTGCCCTTAACAACATTGCCAAGTAGCTCGGTGTCCAATAAAGAGATTGCGGAAAATACTAGAATAGCATAGCAAAAATCTGTACGAAACCTCACTGCGTTTTGTCCGGATAGAAACTCTCAGGTACTGTGTCTTCTTATGTGGTTTATACTAGGATTATATTCAATGAAAGTTTTACTAATAATCAGGATTCGTGTGAGGGTTGCCTCATTGCTCCATTGAAGTTACACGCAGAGGAGAATGAAGTTGAGCTAGTAGCACGTGAATAAAAATGGATTTGCAACTAAGGGCTTTATCCTCTTCCCCCTCAGTAGTTTGGGTACGTGAGCTCACACGATGTACTGAAGTTCCGGACTGTAAACAGGTAAGTTCGTTGCGTGATACACGGCAATATATGTCATACCGCAAATGTAGAGCTCGAAAAGTTATCTGCAGTAAAACCTTGTAGAGGATTCCGGCAAGGAATATTCTAACTATTAAAGGACACAAGACTATATTTTTCATTTTTTTTGAAAATATTTAAGGTCATTTTATAAAAGAAAATACACAAAGGGGATATTAAGTAACGCGAAGTATCAAAAATCAAATCCAGACACTTAATAGAATACTGTCGAAATTTCAGTATACCCTTACCAACAAGGTGGAAACTAAATATTTTAGATATTTTCCTGAAAAATATACTGGTGAGAATGTTCCACGTCCGCCTCTGTGGTGTAGTGGTTAGTTTGATTAGCTGCCACCCCCGGAGGCCCGGGTTCGATTCCCGGCCCTGCCACGAAATTTGAAAAGTGGTATGAGAGATGGAACGGGGTCCACTCCGCCTCGGTATGTCAACTGAGTAGAGGTGGGTTCGATTCCCACCTCAGCCATACTGGAAGTGGTTTTCCGTGGTTTCCCTTTTCTCCTCCAGGCAAATGCTGGGATGGTACCTAACTTAAGGCCACGGCCGCTTCCTTCCCTCTTCCTTGTCTATCCCTTCCAATCTTCCCATCCTCCACCAAGGCCCCTGTTCAGCATAGCAGGTGAGGCTGCCTGGGCAAGGTACTGGTCACCCTATCCAGTTCTATCTCCTGACCCAATGTCTCACGCTTCAGGACACTGCCCTTGAGGCAACACGCGTAGCCTCATCTCGATCTCTTGTTGTGAAAGTTGACTGTGTGCACCACGTACAGTTTCCGTGAAAAAGGAGGATTCATTTTTTATGCTGAACTGAGTTAGTGCAGGATTCATGTTAAGAGCTTGTTACACCTAAAGTGAGCACTGACATGTGTATGAAATACTGGACTGCATTTCAGTCGTTTGGTTTAGTTCCTGGCGTGTCATCGCTACAGTGAGGTGGTTGGCGTAAGTTACTGTAGCTACCATTATAATAAATCAGGGAATATTCGTAATTTCGTCCCCCTTTATTTTATTTTTATTTATGTTTATTATTATTTTTAGACTGGAAAACGCAAGGAGTGGGATAAATTAAATGGCATGTGGCCTCCGGATAGGCTAGTGCAGGTCTTTTGATTTGACTCCCATAGGCAACCTGCGCACCGTGATGAGGATGAAGACAGCACAGACACCCAGTCGCCGTGCCAGGGGAATTAACCAATTATGGTTAAAATTCCAGACCCTGCCGAGAATCGAACCCGGGACATTTGTAACCAAAGACCAGCATGCTAACCATTTAGCCATGGAGCCGGGCAGCAGTGAAATAAGGAGGCTATGAGAAAGGCTATTAAGGTGGTGAGAGACAAGATAAGGGTTTACAAATGTGCAAGTAAATCTTTTAACATCTTATGCGCAACAACGAAACGTGCAAGTAAATCGTTTAACATCCCATGAGCAACAACGAAATACTATGTTGAAAATAATACCAGGTAAACTCTTTTCATAAATATATTTCAATATACGGAATTTTCTTAAATATCTATCTCTATAATTATAAAAGGAAGTGTTTGTCTGTCTGTCTGTGCGCGATGCCCAGCAAAATCTACAACACGTAGAGATCTGAAATTTTGAACATAGGTAGATGGAAGGGGGTCCGAATGCACCTCGAAGCCGGAATTTTCATTTTCGCTTTCGTTGGTGAGTTATGAACGAAAAACCATCGGAAAACGTGCATTGGAATATGACAATCCAACGTGCTGTCACCAAGATTAAATGTATAGAGTCGCTGTCGCTAGGCAACGTACATAAGATAGGTAGAGAACACAATATACAAGGAGCTATTTTACGTCCAGGACGTAGGAAGCTGTTTTTTGGCCTTATATGGTGTGAGGGCATATGACGGTGTTGATGATGATTCGTCCGTCGGATCGGGACGTTAAGTCTTGAGCTATTCGAGAGGAGTGGCATATGTGCCGGCGCCGGGTTTCATCCTCTTCATTCTTGCTATCATATATCATGTCATTCATCTCTTTCAACAAGCAACTTTTACAAGAATTACCCGATGTTCTACACAGTTACAAGTCTATCGACTACACGGCAGAGCTTCGAAAGACTTGGAGTCACCTGGAGTACCCTCGAACATCTTAGAGCGGACGATTGTGGCACCAATTATCCTTCTTAAGAATAAGAATCCTGCCCTCTGCAATGAACGCGACTCTGAAATTTATGACTAAATATTATTGAAGCCATTCTCATAATTGGGCATGCCGCGAGCGAAGTAATATTCATTCCTCGGATTCGAATAATTTCTTCGGATATACAGTGAAGTTTAGATGTCTGCAGTGTTCGGAATAAAATTTCTCCATGTAATAATAAAGCAAACATAATCTTCTTCTTACTATATATACAAATGGATGTATGCATGTATGTGTGTGTGTAAATGACACATCTCCTCCTAAACCACTTGAGCAATTTCACCAAACTTGGTACACTTATGACTTACTATCTGGAGACAAGCACTGGGGGGAGTAAGCCATCCGTAGTTCCCTTAGGGGGGGGCCAGGGGGGCAAGGTATAAAAATAATCGAAAAAAGTGCCGAATCCACAGTTTTCGGGGTCGCTGGGATGAACAGTGACACTCCCAATATTTCAAAAGTCAAAGTTCAGCTCCCTTTCGTATGGGGGGCGAGTGGGTGATATATAAAATTAAACGAAAATACTGTCGAATCCATACTTTTTGGGGTCGCTGAGATGAATAGTGACACTCCGGAATTTTTAGTATCAGGAGACAAACCACGTGAGGGTAAGATAGCCCAGGAACCCTTAGGGGCAGGGGGAGGGGGAGGGGGCTGAGATATAAAAATAATCGAAAATAGCGTCGAATCCATACTTTTCGGGGTCGCTGAGATGAACAGTGACACTCCGGAATTTTTTAAAGTCCAAGTTCAGCCCCCTTCGTGGTGGGGGGCGATGGGAGAGTGATATATAGAAATAATAGAAAATAGTGTCGAATACATAGTTTTCGGGGTCGCTGAGATGAATAGTGACACTCCGAATTTTTAGTATCAGGAGACAAACCACATGGGGGTAAAACACCCCAGGAACCCTTAGGGGCGGAGGGTGACAAGGGGACTGAGGTATACAAATCACCGAAAGTAGTGTCGAATCCGTACTTTTCGGAGTCGCGGAGATGAAACAGTAACATTCCGATTCTTAAAACTCAAAATTTAGTTCCCTTTAGGGTGGGGGAGGGGTGAGTGGGATATAATAATAATCGAATATACTGCCGATTCCATAGTTTTCCGGGTCGTTGAGATGAATAGTAACATTCCGGATTTTTGAAGTCTAACTTCAGCCCCCTTTGGCATAGGGGGTGAGAAAGGGTGAAAAAATAAATTGTCAGAAATGACCGAGGTAATGGACGTGTGTGTTCCAGTATGACTTTCAAGTATAACTTACTACCTGGAAAAAGTACTGTGGGAGTAAGACGCCCCTAGAACCACTAGGGAAGCGGGTGAAATATAATCCACACTAATAAATGGAAGTCTGTTTGGCGCGATCTATATATACAGTACTATATATATATATTGTATATAAATAAAATAAGGCATAAAAATGAAAACAGACTGAATTAGTGAGACCATTCTAGGCATGTTAGAAATTTGAAACTTGGTACCAGACAAGCTGATGACTTCAGGATCCCTAGAAAAATCTCAAATTCTCATAATTCTCTGAGGGGTACGTGCTGGGAGGTTTAAACCTGCATATGAACACTGTCGGTGATATTTATCCAGAACCTACAGGTTTTATGGGCTTAAAAGTTTCCTGAAAGTCCTCATTTTAACCCACTCTCCCATATCAAGATCGCAGCACAATCTACCAGACGAGTTAGAAAATTGAAATTTTGCAAAATTATAGCTTTTATCATGTAACCGACGGAAAATTTACGAGATGTTTAAAATTTTTATTTTTACACCCGAAAAATATCGAAATATGGAGGCAATTTTAATGACGGTGCAGTCCTTCATTTCGATGTATTTCGTGGCTAAACGGTAAGTCGTATCACAAAACGGATGACACAATCTTCAATTTGGAGTGATCTACAACTTCGGTCGTATGACCTTTTGTCGTATCTCTATCCCTTATACATTAAATTTTTCTCTATTTCTGGATTTACCTAAATTTTGCACTTTGTACACATATAATTGATGGTTTGATTCACTTATAAGAAAGATGGGATCATCAAATTCTACACGAATATTGGTCCACCCAGTAGCCATATGTGAGCCAAATTCTATGTCTGAAGCTGTCGCATAAGTATCTGAAAAGTAATTCACTGTGTGAAAATCTTACACAAACTTCACCCTATTCAACGTTTCTAAAACATAATGAATTGTGGTAGACAAGTGCACCTGTCGTTATCATCACAACTCCACAACTCGCACTTTACATTGGAAACATCGTCTGTGGACCTCCCTATGCTTTTTCTCGGATAACGCCAATTTACGTGCAATTTAAAAATTATTATTCACTTCATGTACAGTAATTTACTTCGATATCCGTATACAGTCTGAAATACCGTAGCGAAGCACGGGTACAATTACTAGTAATATTATAAAAGGAAGTGTTTGTCTGTCTGTGCGCGATGCCCAGCAAAATCTACAGCACGTAGAGATATGAAATTTTGAACATAGGTAAATGGAAAGGGGTCCGAATGCACTTCGAAGCCGGAATTTTCGTTTTCGCTTTCGTTGGTGAATTATGAACGAAAAACCATCGAAAAGCGTGATTTGGGATATGACAATCCAACGTGCTGTCACCAAGATTAAATGCATAGAGTCGCTGTCGCTAGGCAATGTACATAAGATAGGTAGAGAACACAATATACAAGGAGCTATTTTACGTCCAGGACGTAGGAAGCTGTTTTTGGTCTTATATGGTGTGAGGGCATATGACGGTGTTGATGATGATTCGGCCGTCGGATCGGGGCGTTAAGACTTGAGCTATTCGAGAGGAGTGGCATATGTGCCGGTGCCGGGTTTCATCCTCTTCATTCTTGCTATCATATATCATGTCATTCATTTCTTTCAACAAGCAACTTTTACAAGAATTACCCGATGTTCTACACAGTTACAAGTCTATCGACTACACGGCAGAGCTTCGAAAGACTTGGAGTCACCTAGAGTACCCTCGAACATCTTAGAGCGGACGATTGTGGCACCAATTATCCTTTTTAAGAATAAGAATCCTGCCTTCTGCAATGAACACGACTCTGAAACTGATGGCTAATATTATTGAAGCCATTCTCATGATTGGGCATGCCGCGAGCGAAGTAATATTCATTCCTCGGATTCGAATAATTTCTTCGGATATACAGTTTAAGTTCAGATCTCTACAGTGTTCAAAATAAAAAATTTCTATGTGATAATAAAACAAGCATATTCTTCTTCTTACTATATATAAAAATGGATGTATGCATGTATGTGTGTGTGTAAATGACACATCTCCTCCTAAACCACTGGAGCAATTTCACCCAAACATGGTACACTTATGACTTACTATCTGGAGACGAGCACTGTGGGGGTAAGCCATCCGTAGCTCCCTTAAGGGTGGGGGTCAGGGGGGTAAGGTATAAAAATAATCGAAAAAAGTGCCGAATCCACAGTTTTTGGAGTCGCTGGGATGAACAGTGACACTCCCCATTTTTCAAATGTCAACGTTCAGCTCCCTTTCGCATGTTTTGGCGAGGGGGGAGAGATATATAAAATTTAACGAAAATAATGTCGAATACATAGTTTTCGGGGGTCGCCGAAGTGAATTGTATACTCTGGATTTTTCGTATCAGGAGACAAACAACGTGGGGGTAAGAAAGCCCAGGTACCCTTAGGGGCGGAGGGGGGGCGAGGGGGTCAGATAAACAAATTAACGAAAATACTGTCGAATCCATACTTTTTGGGGTCGCTGAGATGAATAGTGACACTCCGGACTTTTTTTAAAGTTCAAGTTCAACCCCCTTTGGGGGGGGGGGCGAGGGGGAGTGATATAAAAAATTAAACGAAAATAGTGTCGAATACATAGTTTTCGGGGTCACCGAGGTGAATTGTACACTCCGGATTTTTAGTATCAGGAGACAAACCACGTAGGGGTAAGACAACTCAGGAACCCTTGGGGGCAGGTTGGTGCGAGGGGGCTGAGATATAAAAATCATCGAAAATAGTGTCGAATGCATACTTTTCGGGGTCGCTAAGATGAACAGTGACACTCCGGAATTTTTTAAAGTCCAAGTTCAGCCCCCTTCGTGGTGGGGGCGATGGCAGAGTGATATATAGAAATAATAATGATATATAGAAATAATAGTGTCGAATACATAGTCGCTGAGGTGAATAGTGACACTCCGAATTTTTAGCTTGCTTGGTGTTTTAAGTGGCCTACCGAATTTTTAGTATCAGGAGACAAACCACATGGGGGTAAAACACCCCAGAACCCTTAGGGGCGGGGGGGGGCAAGGGGCTGAGATATACAAAACATCGAAAGTAGTGTCGAATCCATACTTTTCGGGGTCGCTGAGATGAATAGTAACATTCCGATTTTTTTAAAACTCAAAGTTTAGCCCCCTTTAGGGTGGGGGAAGGGGGAGTGAGATATAATAGTAATCGCATGTACTGCCGAATCCATAGTTTTCCGGGTCGCTG
Source organism: Anabrus simplex (assembly GCF_040414725.1). Lineage (NCBI taxonomy): Eukaryota > Metazoa > Arthropoda > Insecta > Orthoptera > Tettigoniidae > Anabrus > Anabrus simplex. The sequence goes on along the minus strand of NC_090265.1, from coordinate 613,089,028 downwards.
AGATGAATAGTAACATTCCGGATGTTTAAAGTCTAACTTCAGCCCCCTTTGGCATAGGGGGTGAGAAAGGGTGAAAAAACAAATTGTCAGAAATGACCGAGATAATGGACGTGTGTATGTTCCAGTATGACTTTCAAGTGTGACTTACTACCTGGAAAACGTACTGTGGGAGTAAGACGCCCCTAGAACCACTAGGGAAGCGGGTAAAATATTATCCACACTAATAAATGGAAGTCTGTTTGGTGCGATCTATACATACTGTACTATATATATATAAATTAGGCATAAAAATGACGTAAATTAGTGAGACCATTCTAGGCTACTTAGAAATTTAAAACTTGGTACCGGACTACCTGATGACTTCAGGATTCCTAGAAAAATCTCAAATTCTCATAATTCTCTGAGGGGTACATGCTGGAAGTTTCAAACCTGCAATAAGAACACAGTCGGTGATATTTATCCAGAACCTACAGGTTTTATGGGCTTAAAAGTTTCCTTAAAGTCCCGATTTTTATCCCACTCCCCCATATCAAGATCGCATCACAATCTCCCAGACAGGTTAGAAAATTGAAATTTTGCAAAATTATAGCTCTTAGCATGTAACCGATGGAAAATTTACGAGATGTTTAAAAATTTTATGTTTCACCCCCGAAAAATATCGAAATATGGAGGCAATTTTAATGACGGTGCAGTCCTTCATTTCAATGTATTTCGTGGCTAAACGGTAAGTCGTATCACAAAACGGATGGCACAAACTCCGTTCAGTTTGGAGTGATCTACAAATTCGGTCCTATGACCTTCTGTCGTATCTCTATCCCTTATACATTAATTTTTTCTCTATTTCTGGATTTACCTAAATTTTGCACTTTGTACACGTACAATTGATGGTTTGATTCACTTACAGGAAAGATGGGATCATCAAATTCTACACGAATATTGGCCCACCCAGTAGCCATATGTTTGAAGCTGTCCCATAAGTATCTGAAAAGTAATGCACTGTGTGAAAATCTTACACAAATTTCACCCTATTCAACGTTTCTAAAACATAATGAATTGTGGTAGACAAGTGCACCTGTCGTTATCATCACAACTCCACAACTCGCACTTTACATTGAAAACATCGTCTGCGGACCTCCCTATGCTTTTTCTCGGATAACGCCAATTTACATGCAATTTAAAAATTATTATTAACTTCATGTGCAGTAATTTACTTCGATATCCGTATACAATCTGGAATACCGTAGCGAAGCACGGGTACAATTGCTAGTATTTCAATATAGGGAAAGTGTTTGGTAATGTTAGAACGGAAGAATGTATTAAAATTAACTGTACTTTGGTGAGGGATGAAATTACGCACACATTTTTGGTACTTAAGTTTTTGTAGTGTTTATGTTTATGTTTATGTCAAATATTGATTACCATACGTTATAACAGTTTCAATGTAACTTGCCCGTAAGCGAAGAATATATTCAGTATTCAATAATACATATACCAATTTCTAACCTTGTCCATAATATTCCTGAATTTTTACAAGTCCAAGTCTGCGAAGGGGATGAAATACGGGCCCCCTACCTTATAAAAAGAAAACCATTTAATTCCCAAATTTAGCTCCTACTAAATCGAAACCTGTAGACATCACAATAACAAGAGTGTCAGATAGAGAAGTTCACTGAGTACACAGGACTGTCAGCCAAGTTTTCCAAAGCCTCTGAAATGTACAAACAACAACAACAACAACAATAATAACAAATTCATCATCATCATCATCATCATCATCATAATGGGTATTCACATGTTGGTGATTATAACGGTTGTTTCCCGAATACATAAATGTTGCCGATTATATCTCTTCTTAGATGGTTCAATAGCTCCATTATAGTACTAGGAACTACGTCATAATGCTGATACATCAAATCTACCTAAGCTCTTGTTTCAGAGCCTGTCAATTATTTCTTCTCTTGTTATCTCGTTCTACTGTATCCTTCAATCTCTTCGTAGTTATTGAAAATATTGTGAGTTCTTGCGGAAAATACTTCTTAGCATTGACCGATCAGTTACTGCATCCTCCCAGCACCGCTTCACGTTAGACTTAAGGTTGTTCTTGTATCGTTTTGGTGTCCTCGCAGCTTACGATGCCAATCCTTCAATTGACAATTTTCTTTGAAAGACGAGAGTTAGGCATTCAAGTGACGTGGTCCAGCCATCAAAGTAAAAGAATAACGAAGTAGCCTGGTCCTCGTAGCTGACAAGGTAAGAGGTTGTCCTGGAAATCAAATAACAATCCTTACGACTGGACGGTAATACTTCTTTCAAATATTATAAGGGCTATACTTAAGGCAACCCTTTTCTTTATTCCACTTGTGAAAACAGTAGAGTAGCAACAGGCGAGCACGTAGTCTAGAAAAGGACATATTAAAACAGTGTACAGTCAGACAACCCCGCTTCAGAACTCTGTGACGCTCTTGTCTGCTTTACTCCACCCCGAGGCGAGCGCGTGCTCACATTTCACAATATAACCAGCGACTCGCTAATGAACTTTACAAAACAAATGAAGGCAAAGGAAGAGCTAGGTCAACGAAAAGATCCAAATATATACAATTGAGTGAATATGTAGAAATCCCGGCATGTTTGACAAAATGTTGTTTCAAATCATATTCTGTTCTGAACTTATATATATAAAGAGTTTTGTCCGTACATTGCTCAGAAATGAAAATAATTGTATTTCTGTATCGATCATGTTCAAAGTAACAACGAAAAGCCCCTTTTACTTTTCTGTAATGTAACGTAGTTTGTGCCATATAGTTAAGATATCTTGAGAGTTTTCTCCACAACAAATCTTTCCATCACGGTTATAAGAAATAAAAAAAAGAAAAAATGCCAAAACGATATCTATGCATAGGCAACAGTGCGAAGTCGGTCACGCCAAAACAAGAAAAAGCAGAGTGGCCGGAAGCAGTACTGTGGCGAGGGGGGAATAATAGGAGAGGTTTACCGTGTTAGTTACCAACATCCAAAAACAAAAAAGAACAACACCTTTCAAAGAAATTCTTAGAGTGACCAAGTGTATTGGAACAGCAACTATTACGAGAATACAGTACGCACTGACATACTTGAAGAATACAGATCCTCAAAAAAGTACAAGAGAGATAATGAAGCTAAACCTTTTTTGCAGAATTGAATTGACCAATATACAAAGAGATTAAAAAGGAACTGCCATGACAGGACCTATCTTTTTTGTTTTCCAATAGTTATACAGATAAATATATCAGATAACACATTTCTTGACAAGAATTTTCTAAATTCATTGAAAGAAAGACTCCCTTTTTTGTGTGAATAGAATTGGGGTAAAAAGTTTTATTATGGTACACACCTTGTTAAACAAGGAGAATAACCCCGAGCAAACCCCCGGACATTGATCACAAAGGAAAATAGCTCGGGTCGCCGTTAGGAGGAAAAGTATTGGAAAAAGGAGTACCCCAACAAAAGTTTGAAAAAATATTTACAAAATCGTTACTTTGAGCACTATCTCAGATAACTCCACCTAGCGTGAGTGATAACCATATAAGGGGACTAGATCACAAAACAAGTTTTCTCAATTTGTTTTTTAAAATGGGAGGTGTCACACACACACAATACCTCAAATAATTATAAACATTGTTATTATTATTATTATTATTATTATTATTATTATTATCCGATCAACTTTGGAAGGAACAAGTATACTTTTACTATGAAGATAAAAAAATTGTTTGGCCACATTAAAAAACAAACGAAGACGCCTTCAGGGCGCTCTAATATTAAAACCATATACACCGAATAAAGGAAAAAAGGGTAGGGTAAAAAGGATCAGCACAATAAGGATAAGTGAGGATGAAAAGAATGGAAACTCCGACTGTGTAATGTTTGAGAAAGTTCAGTCTGCCAATTTATGTTTTTCCGGAAACATTCTAAGCTTGAGAAAGTTCTGTTTGACGAATTCCACATCACCAATATTACAGCACTTAAGAAACAGATAATCTCAATAAGTTTGAAGGTGGCAAGGAGCCAGGCTCGAAACAAGACCTTGAAAATTTTCATAGCATGCCATCACGGGAATGCCAAAACAGGCCAAGTTAGAATTTTTAAACAAGTTTACTTAAAGAAATGTTTAGCTCACCAAAGCCCTTTTCAAGTCAACTCCATCAGCTGGTAGGGAAGAAAATGGCAGCACATGGCAAGCCGTGCGAAGTACACACACACACACACACACACACACACACACACACACACACACACACACACACACACACACACACACACACACACACACACACACACACACACACACACACACACACACACACACACACACACACACACACACACACACACACACACACACACACACACACACACACACACACACAATTTACAGAAGATGATGCCAGTCTGCCCAAGACGGGCCAAGCAATGCAATATATACACGCCCGGAAGCGAAGACCAGTTCATTCGAGAAAGATCATGTGACGTGGCAGATGACGTAGTAGGTGCGAGGCAGACAGAAAGACAGCAGTCAGTGTGTCGAGAAATGTCGGAGGGTAACGACAGGTGAGCAAAAAGTAAGGTAATTCCGATGATAGGAAGAAGTATTGATAACCAGAGCAGATAATAATAATAGCGTATAGTCCTGTAGAAACATAAAATTGTAGAGTATGTGGAGATTTACATGCGACGAAGTTTGCAGAAACTCGTAGAACGTCGATCGAGAGGTTATGGCAGTAGCACGTTACAGTAATTTCTGTATGTATGTATGTATGTATGTATGTATGTATGTATGTATACGCATCACGAGAAAACGGCTGAAGAGAATTTAATGAAAATCGTATGTAAACTCGGGGGATGAGCCACTACAATCTAGGCGATAAATCATTTTACTCACGCTGAGTGAAATGGTAGTTTAGGGGAAGACCTAAAATTTAATTCTCATACATTTATATTATTAATGGTCGTATCGATAAATACTACATAATTAAAGTTTTATCAAGTTACATGTCCGATTTAATTTTATTTTTTTTAATTTCGTGTGGCTATTTCTAGCCGAGTGCAGTCCTTGTAAGGCGGACCCTCCGATGAGGCTGGGCGGCATCTGCCATGTGTAGGTACCTGCGTGTTATTGTGGTGGAGGATAGGGTAATGTGCGGTGTGTGAGTTGCAGGGATGTTGGGACCAGCACAAACACTCAGCCCCCGGGCTGTTGGAATTAACCAATGAAGGTTAACATCTCCGACCCGTCCGGGAATAGAACCCGGGACCATCTAAACCGACGGCCAGTACGCTGACCATTCAGCCAACGAATCGGACATATTTCCGATAATTTATGTCTTATACATTTTTACCGTACCGGCTATGATAACACAGATACTCATGAATTTGTATTTTTATTGCTAAGTCAGTATCAACGCCCAGCCACGAGAAAATGGGTTAAGAGAATTTAATGAAAATCCGTATATAGAGTCGAATGATAAGAAACTACAGTCTATGCTATAAACAATTTTATTCACTCTGTATGAAATTATAGTTTAGGGAAGGCGCCTAAAATTTAATATTTAAATACCTACCGTATGTCATTGGTCTTATCGAAAAGTACTACATAACAAAAGTTATAGAGAATTCAATTTCCAATCATTGATATTTTATTCACCGGGCGAGTTGGCCGTGCGGTTAGGGGCGTGCAGCTGTGAGCTTGCATCCGGGAGATAGTGGGTTCAAATCCTACTGTCGGCAGCCCTGAAGATGGTTTCCCGTGGTTTCCCATTTTCACACCAGGCAAATGCTAGGGCTGTACGTTAATTAAGGCCACGGTCGCTTCCTCCCCACTCCTTGCCCTCTCCTATCCCATCGTCGCCATAAGACCTGTCTTGTGTAGGTGCGACGTAAAGCCACTAGCAAACAAATATATATATAATTCGGTTTTAGCATATCGATAATGATAAGAGTGGTATTTCAGAGTGGGAAGAAAACTAAACGTGAAGGCCTACAATGTTGAAGTCTCATGACATTGGTCAATAATATTACACTGACCATTGTTTGTTGTAATGTTCTTTGTCTTATGCTGCCGCTGAACTCCGAGGAATGGGATTACTGCTATGTTCCGAGTATAACAGCCTGACTGAATACTGGCGGGAAATAGCTGGGGAGTTAGAAAACTTTCTTCTTTAGAATGCCATTCTTCTGGTTCATACATTTTCTGATACTGCTGGTACGTAACACACTGGTTCATCATAGTATTCCAGCTATTCGATTCCTACTTTGACGCGCTGTTTTGAATGAGCAGTGTGCACACTTAGGCGTAAGGCAGACGCTCACTTAGTAGTAGTAGTAGTAGTAGTAGTAGTATGACCTCGTCTAGAATGACTGTTTAGGCCTATTCCAAAATATAGCACCGTAGTTCACAAAATAACTCAAAATCCAACCCTGAAAAGAGCCGTCTCCTAAGAAAAGCTTCTTCTTCTTCTTCTTCTTCACATTTATTAAACTGTACATTATTTTTATTCCAAATTACCAGTGAAAGGGAGTTTCTCCTCTGGCATGGAGGAAAAATTTGCCTCAAATTCAGATAGATTTTTCCACCGCCATTGTAGTAAATTGAGATTTTCCGACTCATCGGGTACTCCTAGGAAACAGATCAGTAAAAGGGCATAGTTTTTGCCCCGGGACTCTCCGCTATTCGATACCCTCCCCCCTCCACGCCGAGAAAAGGAAGAATGTTCACGGATCACGACTGTCTGCAGTTTGGTCATTCCACCTCTGGAAGTTTAGACTGTTAAATCGGCAGCGTAATACTGATGGTTAAATGTGAAAAAATGTGTGGTTTTTGATTTGATCGAGTATTTCATATGAAAGCATTACTTTTAATCGCGCCATTCCTACAGACGTCATTGTAATGACCTATGTTGATTTCAGTTGGGAAAACCACTAAGACAGTCTTTCTGAGGATGTGAAAAGGCAGGTGTCTGCCATTATAACGGAAGGTCCCCAACCTGATTGTGACTGATGGCAGGCAAGCTGGCCTATAATTCCAATTTTCAGTCTTCAAATGAGGAAAGACGTTTGGTGATTTTCCCGTCGTGTTTCTATGGTGACATTAAAAGCTATGCAATTTAATACAATCCTGCTCACAACGTGTACACTACCTAACCTAGAATTCTGTATACAGTGTAGAATTCCGTAGCGAAGCACGGGCACATCAGATAGTGTTCAATACATCCCTGTTGTTTTATTTTTTAACAATCTGCTTTACGTCGCACCGATACAGATAGGTCTTATGATGATGGGGTAGAAAATACCTACAGGTGGGAAGGTAGCGGCCGTGGCCTTAAGTAAGGTATAGCCCCAGCATTTGCCTGGTGTGAAAATGGGAAATCACGGAAAATTATTTTCAGAGCTGCCGACAATGTGGTTCGAACTGTCTCACGGATGGAAGCTCACAACAGCGCACCCCTGAGCCTGATGTTGGAAAGAGTACTGTCACTTAGATTTGGTGGATATACAACCCTGTGCGATGATGTATTGATCCTAACATGCATCATCAAGTGTAATGCCTAAAACATGTATTCAACAAAATGTTGGCATTTCCTTATATTTTCAGCGTGTCTTATACTGACTATTTTGTCCGGCTTCTTGGCTGAATGGTCAGCGCAGTCTTCTTCGGTTCAGAGGGCCCCGGGTTCGATTCTCGGCCGGGACGGAGACTTTATCCTTAAATGGTTAATTCCCTTTGCTCGGGGACTGTGGTTTGTGCTGTCCCCGACATTGCTGCAACTCACACACCACACATAACACTATCCTTCACCACAATAATACGCGGTTACCTGCACATGGCAGATGCCGCCCACCCTTATCGGAGGGTCTGCCTTACAAGGGCTGCACCTGCGTAGAAAAAGCCACGTAAATTATTAGGCCTATTATACTATTTTATTGTTGAAAACATTTCTTAGCAAACAAAGTAGGGGTCCCCATACTACGAAAAACGTAAAATTAAGCTTTTTCCTCAATTGTGCCGAAATTTGAAGGAAAAAAGGCCAGGAAAAATTTCAAATTGTGAGTCATGGACAGCTCTAACAAACTAAAAAATAAAATTTTGAAAATCACTTCCAGCCTAAATGCAGTTCTGGAAAAACAGCCTAAAATATCTTGTTTCATTAATCGTCTTACTTTTTATTTAAATCCTAGCCAAATTAACTTATTTACATAATTTTTCTGTAATGTGTTCATTGGTTTATTACCCTCAGGCATGTTTTAATTTTATACAATATATCTACACCGAATGTAGTTATAAGGGCTTAAGTGAAACTCTGCATTGACTCATATTAGTGCTCGTAGTGGTAGAAAAAGGCAAACTGCTGATCAAATCGACCGGATAACGTTGATTGTAATTTATAGGAATAAATGAAGAATATTCTCTCATACGTTATTAAATTTTATTTACCTAAAATTCGTAGCCATCGTTTAGACTACTGCGTTCTACAGTTAGAAGATTGCATTGCCACTACACTTTTTAAAAAGAAGCACTTTCTTAAGCAAAAATTACGCACCAGAAAAAACGGCGCAAGAAGAAGTAATGTTGACAAACTGATAGCATTGGTCCTGAGTGCATTGTGCGACGATGTTGAGAGCTGTGGACACATACGCGTCATGTCTGTCTGTTAGGTCATCAGCCCAGAGGCTGGTTGGATCCTCAAATAGCACCACCAAAGGTTATGTGGTTATAAGGAAACCGCAAAAACCATTGGCAGCACAAAAATGAGGCATACTAGGCAAGACGAGGAGTGAGGTAGTTTGCCATTGCTTTCCTCACTGGGTCAGAAAGTGCTATTACAGCACGACTGACCCTATGAGCAACACCTTTCATAACACTCAGATGCACTAGTCGTGCTCTGAATGTCATTACTCAGCACCACCCATACCCCAGCAGCTTCCATATTGTCACAGCCATGGATGAGACTGGGACTTCGGTGAAAGCTACACTTTACTCTGGCCTGTGCCAAGAGATGGATACAAAAGTACTGTATCCATCAAGAAATGGCAGCAGGCAATATACGCGTCATACAGGCTCTAAAATACACAGGAGGTCTACAGAACAAGGGGAATGTCCTCTCGTCCGACAGGCAGTAAGCAGGTCAAGAGCACTGGCATACGCTGCGGTCAAGACGTGGGCTACCACTAGACTTAGGTTACCCCTTTCCAATGATTGGTATAGTGAACGTCAAGTCTTAAAAGTTTTGAGCTGCAGCCAACAGCCAACGGAGAAGCCTGCTGTGTTGCCAAGGCTACTTCACAAGCTACTGCCCTGGCCTCTGCTACTGTCAATACTCAACACAAGATCAGTGGAAGTAGTAGCCTAAGTTTTAGTGAATTAAAGTCCTTAACTTTGTGGCTAAAAGGATAGAATGCTTGGCCTTGGTCTGACGGCCCCGTTTTAATTCTCAGAATCAACCCCTCGTACTGTCAATTCTCCTGGATTGGGTACTGGGTGTTTATGATGTCTTCGCCATTCATTTCAACCTCATTAGGTCACCAACAAGCCTATACGGATGCCATGCACTATTATTATTACTATTATTACTTTTATTGAATAATACGGCATTACCAACGGTCGTACCCATGTTTCACTGGATTATTAGCATCCTAGGGAGATCAGTGATGGCGTCCGACTCATGATCACAGGTTCGATTCCAACCAACAAACGAGAGAACTAAACCTGAAAGACAGCATTTCATTTTAGCAGATTTTCCTATATATATATATATTACTCCTATAACAGCAGGCCTGCAGTGTCTTCCTACAAGGGTGCAGAAGTAAACGGGAGTGAAATACCAGATGTCTGTTATCTATATAATGTAATTAAGTCAGAAATATGAGATGAGGAAGTATATACGATGAGGAACTCTTGGTTGTTAGTCAGCAGTGGCGATCTGAAGGAGCGAAGCCTTAAACACCTCTCCCCCCGGTCCCCACACCTATCGGACATACAGCAACAAGCCGCACGAGATGAGTTGAGGGGAGAGGTACGCAGAGCCTGGGCTGCAAGGTCAGTCTGCGATGCCTTGCTCTCAGAAATACATGCCACATTTTATTTTCCATTACGTTCAAATGTTGTAAGTAGAATAAAGTGTCAAATGCTTGCATTATAATGTGCTTTAGATTGCCATCGTTCTCATTTGAGGTTTGGGCTTCACCGATAGCCTTGGTAACCCTCAGTATACGACACTCGTCAAGAGTGTCAACGACCACCACCCAGACATTATTTCAATATTCATTTGCGTCAAAGAAACGTCATCACGATTTCTCGTAGAATAGGATCTGCCAGGTTCCACTAGCATCTCAAAAACAAGGGATTCATTTGCTCTTTGGATATGGATTTGCATCGAATCCGAGTATGGAGACGTTCTGCGTAGAGTACATAATAAGAATTTTATTCATTGTTGAGTATCATCCAATTAGAATGGGTAATGTCACAGTGTTCGGTACACGCATGCAAACAAATGGTGTCCCGACAATCAGCACTGCCCCATCCAACACTGACAAGGAGAGGAGGGAGTGAAGACGTAGTGTTGAAAACCACTCCAGTAAAGAAAAGGAGGTGAAACGAGTGAACGGGTAGTACTGAAGGCACAGTGTGTGTATCCACCACTGTGCCCATTTCAATCAGAACAGTCTTGTAGCGGGCTGTCTACCTGCACCAGTAAGACTTTGTGGAAGACTTTGTTTAATTCGGAACGCCATTTCTATGCATGCGCGTACTATTGCCTACGATTCCAGCCTCCCTGTGCTTTAATTTATGGAATACTGCCACAGAACAATTCATCCAAGAAATTCTTCAACAGCTTGCTTTCTGGTTCAGCCCTAGAAGCCTGTGCTCCAATAGGATACTATCCATCCATAGATAGCAGGAGTGTATCTCGATTGCCTTCTCGCTGCCTCCACAAGCATGATGACCATACCTCACACCTACTGATCTTGTCTGGGATCGAAAAGAAAGAAAACTTGAAAAAGTGATGAATAAGGAAGGATATGGACAGTCAATTTCAATGACTTTAACACAACCTTCCTCAGAATCTGCACTTCCTATTGTATTGCCTACCTTTCCTGGCTAGGGGAGGTAAGAAACTTAAATAAGCAACATTTGTTTGCCTGAAAAATATGGTTGTTGAGATCTAGTAGTAATGAGTTACTTACGTCAACATGCTCTATTATTTTATTCTACTGCCCAATTTCGTAGCAATGTGACAGTTGCTTCCGAACGTGCAATTTATTGTGTATAAATTCAACTACTGTAGCAGTCGATGGATTATCATCGCTACCGTGGTAGATAATTAACTACCATATCAGCCTGCCATCTATCGCTCGGTAACATTGTTCATTCTCCATACTATTAACTTATTCCCTTACTTTTATCTGTTAGTGGTTAGATACTTTAAACTGTTTCTCAGTTTTGACCAAAAAGAAATATCTGTGCCAAATTTCACTCAATTAGGCGCATCGATTCCTGAGATATCTGATTGATTGATTGATTGATTGATTGATTGATTGATTGATTGATTGATTGATTGGAGGATATTTTGTATGCATATATACAAGATGTCTGAAAATTTGATACGGAAATTTTAAAAGGACAGTGTTCTGAAACAAACATTGAGCTCTAGCGTTTTTTATTTCCTCCCAGTGAAAGCTTACCGGAAAATCGTCTAGGAAATCTAAGTCCAGTCTTGACCAACTTCTGTGTCAGCCTACGTAGTGTGTATCCGGCCAAGCTATCTTGCTTGATAACCTGCGGCGGTACGCTACGCTGACTTGTCGCCCGCTCACATGCAACCTTGCTAGTAATGCCGGCGTATCATAGACCAGCATCTGATCATCATGTCCGGCTCCATTGCTAAATGGTTGGCGTGCTGGCCTTTGGTCACAGGGGTCCCGGGTTCGATTCCCGGCAGGGTCTGGAATTTTAACCATTATTGGTTAATTTCGCTGACCCGGGGGCTGGGTGTATGTGTCGTCTTCATCATCATTCCATCCTCATCACGACGCGCAGGTCGCCTAAGGGAGTCAAATTAAAAGACCTGCACCTGGCGAGCCGAACTTGTCCTCGGACACTCCCAGCACTAAAAGCCATACGCCATTTCATTTCATCTGATCATGTCCAGATAACTTAGCGTCTTTATTCTGATGAAAAAATAAAATGTCGTATGGCTTTTAGTGCCGGGATATCCCAGGACGGGTTCGGCTCGCCAGGTGCAGGTCTTTCTATTTGACACCTGTGGGTGACCTGCGCGTCGTGATGAGGATGAAATGATGATGAACACAGCACACACACCCAGCCCCCGTGCCATTGGAATTAACCAATTAAGGTTAAAATCCCCGACCCGGCCGGGAATCGAACCCGGGACCCTCTGAACCGAAGGCCAGTACGCTGACCGTTCAGCCAACGAGTCGGACATTATTCTGATTATCATATGTTAAGGTATTCTGAACCGATTGGCGTACAAAATTTAAATCTTCTTCCTCTTCTACCACTTTTCCCACACTTGCGGGGTACCAACACAAAACTGAAATCCTAGTAGTAGAACTCCTCCCGGTTTCGGGTGAGCACAGTGCATTTGTTTTTTGAAACATATCGGTAAACGCAGAACATTTCGTGCATGCCAATGGGCGCCACACTACAAAATAATTCCTGAAATGACGTACACACGAATCAAGAATTATGTAATAAAAGTAAACATTGCATGCACGTCCTGTGGTATTAACAGCTATTAAAGGCTAAGTTTAGAAGAGAGTATCCTAGGATATAGGCTCATAAAACTAAGTCCAAAATAGATCCGTACGTTATTATTGGTCCGCCTCTGTGGTGTAGTGGTTAGCGTGATTATCTGCCACCCCCAGAGGTCCGGGTTCGATTCCCGGCTCTGCAACGAAATTTGAAAAGTGGTACGAGGACTGGAACGGGGTCCACTCAGCCTCGGGAGGTCAACTGAGTAGAGGTGGGTTCGATTCCCACCTCAGCCATCATGGAAGTGGTTTTCCGTGGTTTCCCACTTCTCCTCTAGGCAAATGCCGGGATGGTACCTAACTGAAGGCCACGACTGCTTCCTTCCCTCTTCCTTCCCTCTTCCTTGCCTGTCCCATCCAATCTTCCCATCCCTCCACTAGGCCCCTGTTAAGCATAGCAGGTGAGGCCGCCTGGGCGAGTTACTGGTCATTCTCCCCAGTTGTATCCCCGACCCAAAGTCTGAATCTCCAGGACACTACCCTTGAGGCGGTAGAGGTGGGATCCCTCGCTGAGTCCGAGGGAAAAACCGACCCTGGAGGGTAAACAGATTACGAACGAACGTTATTATTGTGGTTTGGTAGGTGTAAATCAGGAAAGTACACCAGGGCTGTCGGTGAAGCCCAAACCTCACCTTGAGAATGATGGAAGCCTAAAGCGCATTATAATGTAAGCATCTGACACATTGTTCCAATTACAAAACTTGAAAGCAGTGAGGAAAAAACGCGCACGGATTTCTGAGAGCAAGGCATCGGAGACTGATATCGCGGCCCAGACTCTCGTCCCTCTCCCCTCTACTCCCCCCGCGCGGCATGCTGTTTTATATCGGAACGAGGACCGGGGGAGATGGGTGTGTTAGGCTTCGGTCCGCCAGATCGCCACTGCTAGCTATCAACCATGAGTTACTCAAGAGTGCTGGTATTTCACTTCCGTTTACTTCTACATTCTTGTAGGAAGACACTACAGGACTGCTGTTATATGAGTAATAGAGTTTTCTTTAATAGGTAGATCTGCTAAAAATGGAATGCAATCTTTCAGGTTCTCTCTTGTTGGTTGGAATCGAAACCGTGATCATGGATTGAAAACCAACACTGATCTCCCGATGAAGCTAATTAACCAGTGAACGATGGGTACGACCGCTGTAAAATTCAACATTTGTATTTAATAATATTACTAATAATAATGGTGCATGGCATCTGTATAGGCTTGGTGGTGTCCTAATGAGGATAAAATGAATGGCGAAGACGTAATAAACACCCGGTCCCCAAGCCAGGGGAATTAACAGTATAAGGGGGTTGATTCTGAAAACTCATCTGGGACCATCGGACGAAAGGCAAACATTCTATCCATTTAGCCACAAAAACCAGCCTTCACAACACAACAGGCTTCTCTGCAACCTGTTGCTGCAGATCAAAACTCTGAAGGTTTGACATTCACTAAACCAACCATAGAAAAGGTGTAACCTAAGTCTAATGATAGCCCACGTCGTGATCCCAGCATACGCCACTGACCATTATTGCCAAAGACCTTTACGTTATTTTGATTTTATGACGTAACAGGCCGTGTAACAGCTCGACTTTTAGAGTCCTCAGGCTATTGAGGAGATACGTTTACTGCTAATTGAATTCTCTTAATTGTTTATGTACTCTAGGCTTACATACTGTGAAGATTAATATTTTCATTTCATTTTCGTAGTGTGTTTCACGCGGCACACAGAAAAAAACGCGAAAACTTGCAGGAACCGACGCTTTAAATTTATCTTTCCAGATGCCCCGCTTATCCACTCCCCTACATGCACACTACTGTATTGCTTGCCAACTGCACAGCATATGTAAACAGCCGATACCGTGCGGTCTTCAGTCACGCGCTCATGTCTGTACTCCATTCCCTAGTAGAGATTTTGATCATTTATGCGTACTACATGCATTTTCCTTGGGAACTTTAATGCTAATATTGAAACTCTTCGCCGTTAACGTTGTGTTGCGAATTCAGTGCAGTACGTCGCAGAACATAAGAGATATGAACCAGTTACCCCTGACAATTAACCAAACCGTTTAGGAAAAACTGGATGACGGATCCTCTCTGATATTATTGGGTTTATAATGCCCACATATTTTCCGTAACTAATTTTTAGACACCCTGTCCATTGACCGATTTCAACAATTGGGAAAATATCCAGAAAAGTCTGAGAAGTTCCACGCAGAAAGGTGATTAAAGTTCAGAGCTGGAAATATTAATATTGTAATAAATATTAGGATGGAGCAGTGAGTGGTGGAATTCCTCACTGAACAGCATCACCATGCCCTCGGTATTCGGATGTGAGGTAGGTTCATATCCTCTCGTCTAAGAACATCAAACACGAGAAGATTGCCTGCGAATATTTGGTACATGCAATAGGGCGGAAGGAGAAGAGGGAGTGAGGCTTTGCTTTAAGCTGGCGGTGTTTGTGCGTGTGATAAATTCTACCACGCTACTTTATGGGTGTGCTTGCTACATCACAGCTGCTCTAACAGTCTCTCTCTGACACTGCCTTCGGCGGCATTCATATTATGCAAGTCTCAAGGCAACTTAGAGATTGGCCAACTTTTTCCATTATCCTGATAATATGACACAACTCACATACTTCCTCCATCTACGTAATAATAGGCCTTCATTTCCTGTATCAGAAATTATAACTTTTGATGAAATAAGTTAGTTTTGACGCTGGATTTTTTAAAATATTTGCTTTATGCCACACCGGCACACTTAGTTCTTATGGTGACGATTGGATAGGAAAGGGCAATGAATGGGAAACGATCGCATCCTTAATTAAGGTACAGTCCAAGCATGCCTGGTTTGAACATGGGAAATCACAGACAACAATCTTTACGGCTGCCAACAGCGGGGTTCGAACCTACTATCTCCCCGAATTCAAGGTGATAGCTTCGTGAACCAAACCGCAGCCACTAGCTTGGTAGTTGTGATGTTACTGTGCGTAAGTTTAGGCATTAGCCCTATCTCTGCTGTACGAGCGCATCTAATCCTAACGTGACCGGGCAAGTTGGCCGTGCGGTTAGAGGCGCGTGACTGTGAGAGCTTGCATCTGCGAGACAGTGGGTTCGAATCTCACTGTCAGCAGCCCTGAAGATGGTTTTCCGTGCTTTCCCATCTTCGCACCAAGCAAATGCTGGGGCTGTACCTTAATGAAAGCCACTGCCGCTTCCTTCCAACTCCTAGGCCTTTCCTATCCCATCGTCGCCATAAGACTTATCTGTGTCAGCGCGACGTAAAGCCACTAGCAAAAAAATCCTAACGTGAATACATTGTTAGTTTTATGTAAGGCACTACATAAAATAATACATCCCATCATTTAATGTTCTAAATGAAACATCGTATCTCATTATGTACTTTGCACACACAAATGAGATGATGATGATGATGACGATTGTTGCTTAAAGGGGCCAGCATCTAGGTCTTCGGCCCCTAATGGTGCGTGATGAAACGCAGTGATATGATTAGATTACACAATTCTAAACTATATCCATTGACTGTAATTCAAAATGTCGAAGATGAAAAAAGCCAGTGGATCCGAACCCCAATGGCCCACCTTCCCATAAAATAACTTAAAACAAGGGTATAAACGGAATAAGGGATTGCTTCCGAAGCAAAAATTATATATTAACGATGCTTGTGGTCCCACGGGGTCCAAAATCCAGGTCACCGGCCCCTCATAATGGTACTATTCACTGGCAATCTAGACTCATGGTACTCCTCATATAGTGGTAATGGCAGGTCACGTAGACTCATGGTGTTCCTCACATAATGGTACTACTCACAGGTAATGTAGACCCATGGCGTTCCTCACATAATTGTACTACTAACAGGTAACCCAGACCCATGATGTTCCCCATACAGTGGTACTGATCACAGGCAAAGTAGACCCATGGTGTTCCCCATACAGTGCTTCTGATCACACGAAATGTAAACCCAGGGTGCTCCTCCCCTTATGATACTAATCACAGACCCACGGTGCTCCTCACATGGTTATATTAATCACAAGAAATGTCGGCGTGATGATACTAATCACAGATAATCTCATGGTTCCAAAAGGAAACATCCCTTTTTAGTCTCTTCTTACGACAGGCAGGAGATACCGTGGGTGTATTCTTCGTTTGTATTCCCCAGCAACAGGGGGTAGAATAATAATGGTACAACACGGAATGTACATCTATTATAGAAACTAAGAATTTCTTCATTATTTTCTGACAAGGGTTCGTTTAGCTGCGGTACCTTACAATTACTTGCGATTGTCAGTTTCACTCACTGCATCTACTTCCAACAGCACACAATATTATAAAGGCGAGGAACAACTGTTTCGTCATGGAGGGAAGAGAGGAAACACACTTATCCGGTCTAAACCCCCGTCCAAAACCAAAATGAGCCTGGCTGACTCCAGTGACCCCAGAACGAACTAGGATAAAACGAAGATTGTAATAGGAATAGCAAAGGAGGCGATTGCTGTTAATATCCCTAGAGGGAAAGAAATTGGGACGAGTAAAATAATTCAGATATTTGGGAAGTGTGTTATCATGGAATGGAATCTGTACCGAAGATGTAAGAAGAAGAATATATGTGAGAAAAACAAGCATTAGGAAAGGTGAGAGGACTTTTGGCATCTAAGGCAATACCTATTCATTTAAGAAAGAGGTTCCATAATGTTTAGTGTGGTGTCATATGGAGCTGAAACATGGACGTTAAGAAAGAAAATAACATTTGGTAAGTTCGGAAATATGATTGTGGAGATTAATGGAAAAAGTGAAGTGGATAGATAAAGTGAGAAATGATTTAGTGTTAAGGATAGTACGAGAGAAGAGAAACCTGATGAAAACGATAAGGAAGAAGAAAATATCCTGGTTGGGTTACATACTACGTATAAATTGCCTGCAACAGAGGGTGCTGGAGGGAAGAATAGATGGAAAAAGAGGAAGAGGAAGTTTAGAATATTAACAGATATCAAACAAGGTGGAAGCTCTGGATAACTAAAACAAGATGCTCAGAACAGAGAATCATGGAGGCTGTCCAGTTGATACCTCTCTCAAGACAGATTCACTGAAGAAGTAATAGCAGTAGGCCGATTAAGAAGTACAAATATGTAAAAAACGATTCAAACGCTGTCAAAATTATTTATATAGCAACCCTCCTTAGTATGATGACTACACTGGATGGATGGCCTGCTGAAGGACCAGACAGTTCACGGCATAGGCGACAACTGGAGAAACTAAGCACAGGGCAGAAGGTAAAGGGAGCAGTAGCACATGGTGTGCAGTGCCTGTGAATGCTGGATATTGTGTATATCGGCTGTGATTAATATTAACAAGGTAAATTAATTTAAAGACAAAAATATGTGTGACTACTAAATACATGATTTAAAATACAGACTAAGTAAAATTAAATTCATAGAATGCATCTATCTGATAACAAAGGTAACAAAAACTGTTAATAGAAAAATTGAACACATAAACATATTATACATACAAACATTGCATTAGTTACGTACACTTTCCATTATAGACTGTTATCCCTTACAGCGTTCAGTCTGCAAGCCTCTGTAAACTAACATATCACCTCGACAATCCCCTATTTGTAACATGCTCTGTAGCCTTATTTAGTTCCGTACCTCTTATCTCAAATGAAAAAAAAAAAAAAAACGCTGAGTTTAACCATCTCACCTCGGTCTCCTTCTACTTCTGTTATCCACCGCAACCGAGTCCATCATTATCTAAGGTAATCTATCCCCCTCCATTCGTCCTACATGCCTCTACCACCGAAGCCAGTTCATGCGTATAACTTACTCCATGGAGTTCATTCCTAACATAGCCATTATCTCCTCGTTCTGTAAACCTTCGTGTCATTGTCCCCACCTGCTTTTACCAACAATCATTCCGGCTACTTTCGTGTATGTTACTTCTAACTTATGAATGAATTAACCCGAGCAAGCCAACCGGCCCACCCATACAGCAAATTCGGTCTGAGAACAGACCGTAGAGATACTTTCATCCGGGAGTTGACTCCTTTCTTACAGAATACTGTTCATCGCAACTGCGAGCTCACTGCATTATATTTCCTGCACCTTGATTCAGTCTCGTTTAGTTTTTATCACCTCATGACATTGTACACCCCAAATATATGAAATGATCCTTCCTGGTATTCAATTCTCTTAGGATCCTCCCTTGCTGACATCACTTTAGTATTGTAAATACTCATTTTCATATTGTACTCACTGCACTTCCATTCAAGCCCCGAGATATTAAATTGCGGGGTTTCAGCAGCGTGCCTTAAGAACAATTCGCCGGCATAGGTCAAAGTGCTCACTACATTTTCACCTAACTGAATCCCTCCCTGCCACTTTAAGTCTTTCAAAACAACAATCCGGATGAACTATGAATTGCAAAGGTGAATAATTACATTCCTACAACTATAACTATTCCGAACTATTCCGAACGAAAAAGTCATTCGACCATAATTCTCACTGCAGCTAATTGTCAGAAATGCCTTTGATTGTCTGTAATTCCTTAGAACGCACAGATATTTTTCCTTGGCACTGTATCACATACCTTCATTATATCCACAAACAAATAAAACTGCCTACTCCTCTTGCATCATTTTCTATTTACTTGCTATTTACTAGCTCTCAAATCACCTCTCCGGTCCGAAACCATACTGTACTTTATCCACCTCACTCTCAACCAACGGTCACTCTACCCTTTTCAAAACGCCAGCGAACACCTTGCCCGGTATTCCGATCAATGGAATACCTCGACAGTTGTTGTAATCCTTCCTGTTCTCTTGCTTATAGATAGGTGCCATTTATTCCAATAAATAGGTACCTTGGTAAGATTCTCCACCCTCGACCGTAATTTCACTGCCATCATGGCTCTCCTCTCTAAGAACACGGTTGTTAGCGACTTCAACATAAATATATTCTTTCACATTCCTACTGAATCTCTGGGATCTTTTATAAGTACGCCTGCTTTACCCAGGACACCATTGATTTCATTTACCCTCACAATCGGAGACATTTTTTAATCCAGGAAGATTTCCCTGCCCCTTGACCAAGCCATTCCATATTATTTCTGAAATGTTCCCAAGATTTCTTCTTGGACCCTATGGTGTTTTGTTTCGCTCTATTTCTTTCATCTAAGTTCGATTCTGTAGTACCATCTGAAGTCATTTTAGATACGCCTTTTGAAGTTTATAAGCTGCCCTGACTTCACCATTTCACCGAGATGTTCGTTTTTCTCATCCTTACACACAGCACACAGTCATTTCTAGATATTCCATTGCTATATCTACTGAGCCATCCTCGTATCTATCCACTATCTATTCTTCGTATCTGTTCGCTAATCATATCCACCTACTTCTGTATAATTTGCTTGTCCTGGAGATTCTATACCCTTATACGTATGTCCTTATTTTATTACCTATAAACGATGGTATGTACTATGGTTGGGAAATAAAGTGACTGTATATATTGAACCCTTTAGGTCCATATTGAGGGATACCTACCTTCCTTACCTATCAGCAAAGTTCATGAGATCTGTCTCTTGGGTCGTTTCGGGTTCTTCGTCACTTGCTGAGGTAAAGGTAGGGTTCATTAATTCTAATCTATCTACTGGAATGAAAGGTCTATTTAAAAGATTCCTATTTATTCAGGAAAATTCTGAAGCCATCATGGTGTGTCAACAGTATCAGAGAAGTCAATTGTGTCCACTGGACACCACAATCACTATTACATAAACGTCAGAACACTGGTGTGAGACTTTAACGTAACTGCCTGACGGGCATTCATACTAGAAACCATTGTCTCAATTATTAATCATTTAAGAAAGGAAAGTCTGGAAATCCTTAAATTCGGCTTCCATGTGAGACCACATGTACCATCATAGCGATTCGTTATGGTCCAGCTCTCGTCACACGAACTCTGGACTCTGGTTATAATTAAGGCCGTCCAATCGGTGTGTGCCACACAGTGGTTCTACGGCATGGACCCTTAATTGAATCGATGTGACCTGCGTCTATGTCATGGACCGACATCTAATCTTCCAAGTTACTTTAAAGTCATTGTGGATGATGACCGCAAGGAAAGGATGCTACAATGGCATACGGCCCTAATCTAAGTCACTGAGGTTGATGACCCCCTGACCATCCAAGTTTCTAGGCTGAAGGCTAAACACAATTAAGTTACATCGGTTGATGACCAAAGTTCCACTTTACTATCCCCAGCACATTCACTGCTAAATCAATCAAAGTTCAATAATTACAACAATAGCAATGCTCACAAACTTAGTGGCAGAAAAATCCATTTCCTTCGGATATGTCCCCTTAATCGTTACTTTATTTTTTTATATTCCCCAGAAACAAACTAAAATTTCCAGAATGCATCTCCAAGTTATTCGCTTGATTAAAGTTATTTCAAATGCGGTTTCACTGAATTTAATAATTAAATAAATTTAAATGATTTAACGAAATATTAACGAACAACAAATTTTATCTCCGCGGACTCTGGTTTCTTCACAAATTTTTACGCAGCTGTGATGTGAGTTCAATATTGCGATGTTTATCTGGCTGGAAAAGAATTTTACATAATTCATGTCCAGCTATATATATATATCCTGTCTCGTGATATCACGCTTAAAAATCTAATCTAGTCCTAACCGTTATTAACACTTGGATATCCTAATAATCTACGTACAAACCAAACAACTCGCCATATAATTACAATGTCATATCTCGTCATTACCATTATGAATTTTGCACACCCTTCACAGACAAACCGATCATCACGACCATCGCTCTATATTTTGGACAACCCTGAAATTGGGTTACTCTGTTCCTTATACTCAAAGTTCGTGATTTCAAATGTTCATTACGTCCCCAAATACGGTATTTCACAATACTTAGATCATTACCGGCTATGAATTTCAACTAAATCCAGCATTTTAACGTTTCCCTGGCCGAGAAATACAGCACAATCTCAATTCCGCGCCTGTCCCGTTACATCCCCGCTCAGCCGAGGCCTCTCACCCCCAGTTCGCTTGGCAGTTACATGAAACACCTGTTTGTTCCAGTTGACTGGCTTCTCAAAATGCTCACCTTTTAAACTCTGCCGACATAATTAAACAAATACGATATTCTAACCAACAAAATGCACAGATTATGCTTCAAGATGCCCACACTAATTATACGCGTCGCCAATTTATACCGCTATGGATTTCTATGAATTTCTTTCCATTCCAAACATTATAAAATATTCCTCGGGCTATCATGTCCCGGCTTCAATGACAGGACTCTAACCTGATTCGCACATCTCATCTCAACTCATATAAAACATTCCTCGGGCTTCCGGGTCCCGGCTTCAATGACAGGTCCAACCTGATTCACAAAACTAACCTCTGTTTCCCAGCTCCACAATTATCATCGACAAAGAACTGGAATAAAATCCTCACTAGAAATCCCGACATCTAATATCGCACAATGCATTAATCATGAATAACTTCGCATAAATGATATCGTATTTAATAACTTGATTTTTACGAGAAATGACTGAAACATTCTACTAGATCTTTTATTGTCAGTCAGACACAGTTTAAAATGGGCATTAAAAAAACGTTTCTCTCCGTGACCAAATTCATCACCCTAGGTTCTCACCCGACAGCGCGCTTCCACTCGATTGAAAATGAGTAACCATGGATTATTATTATTAACGTCAAATTGCAGACAGAAGAATTTTACGTCGAATGAACATCTTACTTTGACATCACAAAATACAGGCAGTACACTCACACGGATGACGATCTACATTGGACGTGATATCACTTCGGAACCCTATTCAATAACTTTTACAACATTATACGGCACTCGCAAGACTTCAAAATTTTATCCAAGTGGAAAATAAAACAAATGACTCTTTTAGCCGTACTCTCACATTTACAAAACTTAGTAGGGGTGACCACTGCGTCGTATATCCCCATTCAAATACAAGAAATCACGAGACAAGATATAAGAGGTAGTAAGATGGAAAGTCACCTACCTCATGTCGTCACGCCAGTATTCGTCATAGGGCTCACCTGTGACCCTGGCATTTTATTTAGCCATTTTTACATTAATGGCTTCACAGTTCATTATTAATTTTCTTCAGGTTTCCTGGAATAAAGCATTAAAAAAAAGAAAATACCCTTCACTTGTTTGTTGAGTGCACACGATGGACTATAGTTATTTACGCACACGAATTACTTAATCACATTAGAATTCATTCAGTACTTTGACCGTCCTATCTGGTACAATTATTTCACTCAAGAAAACTATCTCCTCATGGAGTCAAGACTTAGCCGCAATGGCTAGAATCTGCAGTTGAACTCAGTCTACTTTCGTTGGTTTGATTTCGCAGAGCAGCTCAACAATTTTTCGTCCGCTTTGTATCACAAATGCCGGAGAAGGAGACTTCGTCATGGCGTCCCTTCATATTTATAGCAGTTACCCCCTCTCCTCGGATCTCTCCCTTTGCCGCCAAGAAAATTTCTATAAATTTTCTGACTTACCTAAACTGCAATTTCAAGAGTTTTGAAAGTGACTACATGCTTGCTACATTTCTGGCGGTAGTGTTCATGGACATTTAAAATTTTTACGGGTTCGATTTGTGAGATGATTGACCTCCTTTGATAGGCACTATATTTTTTTGACTTGGCATGGTCACGCCATGTACACGCGCTTTGAAATAGTTCATAAAAATGACTTGAGATTCTTCCGCCGTCGACACGTGTGGTTGACGTCACGTACCCCAGAGCGTGGGACCGAAGGTAATCACCCCCTCGTCACGTGTCAAATCCATGCTATCAAGAATCCAACTTTTAGTTTAATTGTTACATTATGCATAGTGTTCTTAGGGCACAAAGGTCATGGGTTCAATATGTAGGTATGTATTCGCCTGTCGACAAAATTCGCCATCCGGCACTCCCATACAGGAAATTCGGTCTGAAAACAAACCGTAAAGATATGCCAAGCTTAGTAATAGTTCACTGCAGATCAGATAGAAATCTGAACAATAAAATAATTCGCTGGAATACCCGCACATTCCTAACATGTTTCCTGAATTCATAGTCTGTTAAAGTATAGATTAATATGGATCTGGTTCCCCTACCCTCCCATTTTTAGCAGTAAATAGCCTTATTATTGAAGAATGAATTCCTAAATGTTAATCCCACACTAGCTCATCCATTAAGCGCTTCCCGTTCCTCTTACTCTACATATCCTCCTAACATGTATCCATCTACTTCTCGTATCCTTCAGTTCAGTCATTGAAATCGTCCTATCCTTGCTGTTGACCCTGACTACGATGCTACTCAGTGCCTAATAAATTTGCACCTGCACTTGGTGAATACCCTGAGACAATTCTCGTACTAAATCCTCCAACTGCTACTCACATCATTCGTTCATTTACGTACCTAGCAGAAACTATGTTGTGTGCTGCGGTGTTCATGATGGAAAGTCCTACGCCAAAGAATCCCCTTTCCCCTTACACATCTATTAAAACACCTGATAATCTCCTATATATCTCCCATAACCCGAATATCATTAACCTCTAACACGCCCAGACGCATCCCCTTTGCTGTCTCAGACAGTTCTATTTTCTTTTCCCACAATCCTCATTAATTTTGATATCTCAGCATCGAATTCCATTTCGCTTGTCATGTTGTATCCAAGTAGTTCCTAACAAGTCAAATGGAAGTGGGACTCTGTCGCTTCCGGAAGTCCGTTGAAACCTTCTGAGCGTGCTCGTTAAATATTCTCTGAAGAAGGATGCTATCCTGCTTACACATCGTACCAGTCAGAATCTCCGATCACTGATGGATTGTATAGTCCTAGGCCCACTACTCAGAATATGTCCGAGATGCCCGGTGCTATTCCGTAGCCCGGCATTACTCGTTAGGTCTTCACGTCCTCCTTTACTCGCTAGTAGATCGTAGTGCTCACCTTTAGGTTTAAAGGCCATGAAAATGAAATGGCGTATGGCTTTTAGTGCCGGGAGTGTCCGAGGACAAGTTCGGCTCGCCAGGGGCAGGTCTTTTGATCTGACTCCCGTAGGCGACCTTCGCGTCGTGATGAGGATGAAATGATGATAAAGACGAAACATACACCCAGCCCCCGTGCGAAATTAACCAATGACGGTTAAAATTCCCAACCATGCTGGGAATCGAACCCGTGACCCCTCTGACCAAAGGCCAGCACGCTAACCATTTAGTGATGGAGCCGGACTTAAAGGCCATAATATGCCCATATAAAGATAGAGATATTTATAATAGGTCAATCTGAGATACATATTTTTTTAGGAAACACGGCCCAGCGGAGTGCTCTGGAGCCGACGTCTGCATTCGGGAGACGCGTGAGCTCGAACCGCGCAGTCGACTGTCCTGAGAACGGTTATCTATGGTTTCTTGTTTACGCTTGCAGGCAAATGCAGGGACAATTTCTATTCATAGGCCACAGCCTGTACATTCTACCTGCTCAATCATTTTCATTCCCCATCATTCATTTCATCTTCATTACCTCCTCAACAGAGGTTGGCATCAGGAAGGGCATTCGGCTATAAAACAAGCGATTTAAATTCATCTCACTTTATTTTCGACCACCTATCAAGAAACGGTACTAACAAGTAAGTGGTAGACAAACAATTTATTTAGGAACACGAATGCTTAAATTTAAACAAATAGTTATTTATTCAGGAACACGAATACTTAAATTTGAACAAATTTTTGATAGGAGGAGTACACTTAGTACAAACTAAATATTGCAGATATATAATTCTGCATAATAAGAAACAAAAATTTTACAGAGTCTTCACTTCTGTTGCTTTCAGCATCTTTCCAGGAACACTTCGCAATTTGTGTTTCCGGGTTTGAACATTTTCAGCAGGACCATGGAAGCCCAAGTTGGTAATTCCATCCTTTCCTAAAACGAATGGAAAACAGCCTTCCACAAACGAATGTGTCTCTTCTTCCTCAGAAGTTTTAGACACTCTGTTTCAGAGTTATGATCACTTCCGCAAACCTCATTTGTTTCATTACCATCACTTTCGTTGTTCAAGTCCACTTCCTCCACCATTTCACCCAAACACGAAGGTATCTAATCAGTAGATGCCATTATAACTTGTATAAACAACAGTAAAATCATAACCATTTCAAATGGGATTATAAGATAAACTTTGTCTTATAACAATGCGTGCAATGTGAGTAGTACTGTTACTTGTTGTACTGAGCGTACCGCTCACCAAGTATGCACTGTTGCGCCTAATTATGGATTGAGGGTCTTGGTTTTCAAAGATAATGGAAATGACTGACACATCCCATTCCTAACAATCTGTTTGAAAGGTATAGGGAGTTTCAGAAATACTGGTCCAACAGAAAACAATATACACAGAGGTGAGCGACACGCTCACCATGCGAATAATCGCGGGTGAAATGGTACACCGACACTCAGGAGCACATACTAGGCCACTCTAAGGTTGCCCGTGGTCATTAGCGTAGCCAGGATAGTTATAAACTGATGATATAACATAGTGAAGGAGCTTGTGCGTGCGCAGTGCGTGCATCATCATAATCTCACTGATACAACTAAATAATATGTAGATATTCAGATTGCAGTACGTCCGACTCGTTGGCTCAATGGTCAGCGTACTGGCCTTCGGTTCAGAGGGTCCCGGGTTCGATTCACGGCCGGGTCAGGGATTTTAATCGCTTCTGATTAATTCTTCTGGCTCGGGGACTGGGTGTTTATGTCCGTCCCAACACTCTCCTCACCATATTCACACAACATACTACACTACCAACCACCACAGAAACACGCAATAGTGCTTACATCCCTCCATAGAGGGTTGGCGTCAGGAAGGGCATCCGGCCGTAAAAACAGGGCCAAATCCACATGTGCGACGCAGTTCGCACCCGCGACCGCACAGGTGTGGGAAAAGAAGAAGAAGAAGAAGAAGAAGAAGAAGATTGCAGTACACCACAAAATCTTATTAAAATATAGAACAAGAACAATATGATTAAGGTGAATAGTTTTACAGTGAATGGTACAAGATTACAATCTAAAATCCAACTTTCGAGGCTTCTTAGAAAATAGATTCAAGAGTCTATTGGTTTTTTTAACAATTATGCCTCTGTCAATGTTGAACAGAGCCAACCCATTGAGTCGATTTTCACTTGTTTATTGTCAGTTTCGTTTGACTTTCTTTTGTAAAAATTCCGTTGGGTGTGGGGTTCTAACCCCCAGTAACGCTTCCCCCACCCTTGGCTACGCCCCTGCCTACAGTTCCAGAAATAGTGACTACGGTAACCCACACCATAACTATGGCATACGTAACAGTGTTTGTTGTACAAGTTTTTTAGCATTTTGGCAGCAATCCTTATAGAGAAGATCACCCGTTTCCATTGAGAAGACGTCTTATCTTTGAGCCAAATTATGACGAAAAGTAATGACGCAGAATTTGTTCGGATTTTCTTTTGATTTTAGTTCAATAAAATGCACCTATGTGCATGAAAATCATAAAGGGGCTCTGTAAACAGACGTCGATATTATATAGCCTGCACTTGAGCTATTGACCTGCTACGATATTTCAGTTGAAATCTGAAAAATACTGTATATAGCTCTTATACAATATACCGAGGGGAACCATAGTATTTCATGCCCAAATTAGATATTGTTGTATGTACTGGCATTACGGCACACATCATAAAAATTATTACCCAACGTCAATATTTTGCGGGTGCCAATAATTACAGAGCATGCTCTTATAAATATTGAAGTACCGTTTACACGAAAATATTAGTACAGCGATTTTGTGAAAGCTAAAACATTATTTTTGTTGAAATAGTCAACAAGTATCAAACGTTTATACCGACATATTGTAACTTTTATTTTGCAAAGACCAATTGTGTATCAAAGCGATATTAGTAATATTACTAACTACAGTGTGAACAGTGCATTTTTCAATAAAATGTTGTAAAGTAGAGAAATGGGTGGATAAGTGAAAATATTATCTAATTAATCGAAATTAAATCACTGAGATTACTAGATATTTTTCTTTTTTGCTGAAAGAACAGCAAATAAACGCATTCCGTCAAAAGAAAGTAGTTTGAAAACCTTGTTAACATTCATGAGATGGCAGAGAACTGATAGGATTAGACCAGACAATTTCAGTAAAACTTGGGCGAATGATTCATATATATTTTTTAAAAAAATTCTTCTTCTTCTTCTTCTTCTCCTTGTTCTTCTTCTACTACTACTACTGCTACTTCAGCGTTCATGCCGCCTAGTGGCAGGGTCCGCTGTGTGGATTCGTTGTCTCCATATTTCGGTCTCGGGCCATGACTGACTGGATGTAAACTCACAGCTTTCAAGTAGTTGTGCACTGTATCGATCCATCGCTGTCTTGGTCGTCTCTTGCGGTTCATTCCAGCGACTTCCAATGTAGATGCTGGCATTGACAATGTCTTGTCCTCTGCACGCAATACATACCCAAACAAAGCACACGACGGCTTTTCTGCATTTTCTTCTAGATAGGTGCAACGCCAAAACGTTTGAAATGTGATCCAGTCTAGTGATGCCAGTTGTTCACCTAGGCATCTTCGTCTCCTTGACACTTAGTCGGCGTTCTACCTTCTTTGTAGCGGGCCAACATTCGGTGCCGTAGAGAGCGACAGGGCAGATAACATTTCGGTAGATCTTAGATTTCAGATGGTCCTTCATCTGACGGTTGCAGTTGACACCCGTTGTCACATTCGCCACTTCAGCCAGGCTGCGACTATCCTTGTCAGTAAGTCGGCCATAGTCGGAAATTGTGGAGCCAAGATACTAAAATTTTTCGACTCGTGGTAGATCTTCACCGTCAACGTGGACGATTCCAACTTCTCTAGGATCTAATGTCACGTATTCTGTCTTCTTTTTGTTAAGATACAGGCCGTATTGCGCTACTTGGTAATAATGATGTGCCTTAAAATCAAGGGCAGTATCGTAATTAAATACTAAATCATAGGTGAAGCCGATGACGTAGAATGATCTTGCAAATGCATTGTGGATGTTAACCGATAATTCTTTTTTTTCAATTTACTTCAAAGACATTGTACTGAACATGAAATGGTGAAAACACGAACAGAATTTCACGCTCGACAAACCTAGTTTACAAACACGTACTGTACAGCATATCAACGAAATACGTAAGAATATATTTTTCTCCCTATTCATTACATCTTGTGCATGTGATTTACAACTCTATTGGGTATAGGAAACATTGGAATTTTTACACATTAAGAAAAAAAGTAAAATACCATCCAGATACGTTGAATCCGGTAACGTCCACATTACCACGCTGAACAGTTTTTCGAACGCTTTGGCGCATATATTCATTTACTCTGCTCTCACAGGTTGCGATTACCAACTTCTTTCCAATCTGAAAAGAGATCTTTGGCTGTTTGATCCAGGAGCACAAAGTCTCAACGAACGACAAAAGCGACAATGGCGGCAAAGATGAAGTTGTCGATAATAAGTTAATATTTCAGGTGCTTATTACGGGGTACAGTTTCTACCACAGATACTCCAAGGCGCGATGCGGACGGCATGATACCGTACAAATATTCTATATCTACACATGAAGCACCCCACGTTAACGATTTTTCATCTGGACGACGGAACTAGGGTTATTCTCTCCGACAGTTTTCCGTCAGATCGACATATCCCAATATATCGTAAAACAGTTTTCATAATACATTTGGGGTAACTAGAAGTAGGCTAACCAGCGTAAAAAAAGGAGCGTAGGATTCTTACCTGAAATAGGGAGATTAAGTTCGATAGCTGGATGATTCTTACCAGTAAAACAATGCGGATTTCGAATTCAGTTTGTAACTGCCAGAAACACTGGAATCGTCGTCTTCTCATTTTTCAATACCGGTATTTAAACGTCGAAACACAGTTTCACGGTATACAAAGCCACTGAAGCAAATCAACATTCTTCTCTCTCTCTCTCTCTCTCTCTCTCTCTCTATTTTTTACAGTTGGCTTTACGTCGCACAGACACAGATAGGTCTTATGGCGACGAAAGGACAGGAAAAGGCTAGGAGTGGGAAGGAAGCAGCCGTGGCCTTAATTATGGTATAGCCCCAGCATTTGCCTGGTGTGAAAATGGGAAACCACAGAAAACCATTTTCAAGGCTGCCGACAGTGGCGTTCGAACCCACTATCTTTCGTATATAAGCTAACAGCTGTGCGCCCCTAACCGCACGGCCAACTCGCCTGGTGTTATTTCTCTTCCATTTAATATAATTTCATTTAAACACACTCGAGAAGAAATAGGCACAGTAGAAACGTGTGTAATTGTATAATATTTGGCCATTTCCAATTGTCAGTATACTTAATACTTCGCTTTGAGTCAGTAGGTTCCGTCCGGGAATAATTTGGGTCCATTAATTTTCCTGATTTTTCACGGCCGTCCGTGGTAACATTCCTGTTCGTTAAGAGTATATGCTGTCACACTCCTCTGGAGCAACGATTAATGACTGTCCGCCTCCGCTTTGTCCAGCACAAATCTCACCTGGAGTGACCGGGATTTGAACCAGCGGTGAGAGGCCGACGAGCTGCCGTCTGAGCCACGTAGGTTCATTTTACTAGTTCCTGTACGCTGGTAAACAAAATATGTTTTAATTTTATAAACAAAACTTTGGAGTGCCAATTCTGATTCTGGTTTCCACATCCAGATCCCATTCTTGTGTATGCAAGCATCCTAGATACCTGCCGAGTGACACGTTTTCAGCTGTGTTTCCATCCAGTGTGATAATTTTCTGCTTAGTTGTATGTAATATACCCTGTATGAATGATATGCACAGTAAAATACAAAATACCGCATCTAATCATCCGACTGGATGTCATGAAGAGAGCCTGTTGTTGACAGCTGGAATATACTGGGAGTCGGGATTTTAGGTCAGAAAGTTTAAATACTTGGAACGTTAACATATCTTAGATAGCTTTCAACAAAGTTGGTAAGGTATTGAAGAATGGGCACATGTATGTTACAACTAGGTCAATTTGCGAAGTTTCCAAACTCTTTTCAGCGAGCTCTGTGAAACCAGTGGAAGTTAAATCGAGTTCAAACGTGAACATTTTTGACATATGTCGTTCTAAGGATCAGTCAGAACTACCTCCCAAAGTGCTGACTGACTTCAAGAATCAAGAGAAATATATGAAAAGGAATTGTGGCCATCTATCATCATAACACATTCAAAGTGTAAAGAAGCGTCTTGTAACAGGGAGACAAAGAAACTAGAATGTGACCGGCATGATATCATTCTTTTTGTACGTTGAGGTGATTTTTGTTGGTGTTTAAGAGAACAGCACTCTTTCAAACCTAGATTACACATTAAACGTTCATATAATGTGGAACTGATATTATAATTATTTATTCACTTGAACATTGGCTTTCAAAATATGATGCTTATTTTACTCCCCTTATGGTTATGGTGCTATTTTCATTAGAACGAGCCGGGCTGAGTGGCTCATACAGTTAAGGCGCTGGCCTTCTCATCTCCACTTCGCAGGTTCGATCCTGGCTCGGTCCGGTGGTATTTGAAGGTGCCCAAATAAGTCAGCCTCGTGTCGGTAGATTTACTGGCACGTAAGACAATACCTGCAGGGATAAATTTCGGAACCTCGGCGTCACTGTAAACCTTAAAAGTAGTTAGTGGACGTAAAGGAAATAAAATTATTATTATTATTATTATTATTATCATATGAAGGAATTAAACAATGATGTTAATTAACCACCGTAGACAATAGCTAGAATAGGAAACGTTCCAATTAAGAAAAAATCTGGAGTATACTGTATAAACCCATGCTTGATTCCTTAACTACGATGGCATCAGGAGCAACAACAACAACAATAATCATATTCACGCGGAAAGAGAATGGGTCGTTTAAACGAAAAGCTATGAGTGGCAGTATAACAAAAGACTAACTCTACCTCACTGAACCAACAATGCCATGAAGAAGAGTCGACCGTGGGAGCTTCGTTAGGAAAGACGAAGAATGGAAACCCTTTCAAATGAGAATATCAGTAGCTCAAGCCCCATGATTACTACACACACTTCATATAGTGTGAATCCCTGAGAGAGCCTCAGTATGGGTACCTAATTTTTGAAATCTGCCAGTAAATATATCTCATTTCCGATTATTTGGAGTGTACAGTAGTATGTTTACGCTCCTCAAAATTATGTGAAAATTACGATATTTAGTTACATTCCACTCTCACCTTGTACGAACATAAAGACATAGCGTAAGAAACATTTTAATGCATGTAAAATAGTTATTTAGATTCATGCACCGAGCAAGTGGCTGCGTCGATTGAATCGTGCAGGTATCAGCTTGCGTTCGGGACATAGTGGATTTGAACCTCACTGTCGGCAGTCCCGAAGATGGTTTTCCGTAGTTTCCCATTTTCACAACAAGCAACAATGTCAGTTAAGACAACGGTCACTTCCTTGCCACTCCTAGCCCTTTATTATCCTATCGTCGCCATAAGAACAATCTGTGACATAAAAAATGAAAGATACGTGCCAGATGG
Source organism: Anabrus simplex (assembly GCF_040414725.1). Lineage (NCBI taxonomy): Eukaryota > Metazoa > Arthropoda > Insecta > Orthoptera > Tettigoniidae > Anabrus > Anabrus simplex. The sequence goes on along the minus strand of NC_090265.1, from coordinate 613,056,587 downwards.
CTATATTGCGTCATGTGAATGAGTTGCGGCAACTGTGTGAATGATGGTCCTTGAAAAGAGCTTAATTATGTTTGAAGGGTGGTCTCAGAAGAGATCATAAGAATAAATTCACGTTAATATTGTTTAAAGTAAGTAAATTGAACTCATTATGAAATAAAGTACAGTATATTACACGGGCGAAAGTGTTTCGCGGATTCGATTCGAAACATCTCATAGGGTACTGGTATGCAAAATCATCTTTTGGGCACTTGTAACGTACGTAACTATAACCTAGATTCTTGAATGGCTGTTCGGGCCGTGTATTTGTTATCTTGCATTCGAATGAGGATGGGTTCAAATCTCACAATAGACAACCAATCCTGAAGCGAGTTTTCTGTAATTCCTTATTTACACACCAGTCAAATGAAGGGGATATTTCTTAATAAAGGCCACAAACACTTCATTTAGCCCTTTTGTTCGTCGGAGTGGGTACGATGCTCAATAAATGAGAAAATATTATTTAGTTTTTTTATTTAAATGTATGTATTTTCTGTCACTGCAGATTTCCATAGATAATACCAATTTATATATAAAAAAGAAGTTGTAATGTAGCTTATATGCTAACCTGTTTGATAAGTTAAAATTTATACATCTATTTCTAGATATTAATCATTAGCAATATAAATGATTCCGCAGAACTTTTACTGAAGTTTGTAGTGCAAGCTCTTGGCTTAATAGCTTAGAAAATTTTTGCGACCGGGCGAGTTGGCCGTGCGCGTAGAGGCGCGCGGCTGTGAGCTTGCATCCGGGAGATAGTAGGTTCGAATCCCACTATCGGCAGCCCTGAAAATGGTTTTCCGTGGTTCCCATTTTCACACCAGGCAAATGCTGGGGCTGTACCTTAATTAAGGCCAAGGCCGCTTCCTTCCAACTCCTACGCCTTTCCTATCACATCGTCGCCATAAGACCTATCTGTGTCGGTGCGACGTAAAGCCCGTAGCAAAAAAAAATTGCGATTAAATATTGGCATTTTTCTTGCCGTTTTAAGTACCTATCTTATTATCGTAATAATATATGACCATGCTTATTCCTAAATATAAGTATTAATAGGTGACAGAGTGCACACTGGTATAAAACAGCTTGCAACATTTTATTCGGTGATTGTTATTGCTATGAAATTAATAACATTTAAAAGTTGGTTTAGGCTTGGATATGTTAATGGGTTTATATTTAATTAGTTACGCATTTTATATCATTTTCATCATTCTTCTCAGCAATTTTTTATATATCAAAGAAGTCAGTGGGGAGATACCAAACTCTGAGATAAGTCTGCATAGCCCACATTCTTCTTCAATCATATATCTTCAAGAGTGCTCCAGATATGTGTTATGAGAATTATTAAAGTGACTTCAACAAGTATTCGTATTAAACTTTGTCTTAAGTTGAATCGCTACATATCAAATAAACTACATTAAGATGTGTCGCTTTTCTGATTGTTTTATGCTTCATAATAATTTATTGTACGACTTTGTCACTATAAATATTTTATCTACCGGAAAAGCAGAATGAGAAGAATAAACTGCTTCTCTAGTAGTGTAGGCGCCAGAGATTTTGTTTCGTCTCAGATTTTGTACATCTAAGGTCTCTATTGTGTGGTTATAATTGAAATAGTATGCATTTCACAGAAGATACACTTCTATTACAGATTTGTACAGGAATATATGCATATGTTCATTCATTCGCATAAATTTGAGAATTACACACGAATCAACTTAGTCCACAAATTTCTGCTGAATAATCTAACTGAATTAGTTCTCGTTTCGTGATCACCTGCGCTGGAGCCTCTTCTGGTTTCATGTCTCGCCCTTGAATACACATCCACCACGTTATCTCTCTCCTTATTTAATTACCATCCACTGTCCGTTGACTTACTTACCCTTCAATAACTTTATTCACACACATGACTCAAATATTTAACTCACCGAGCTCGATAGCTGCAGTCGCTTAAGTGCGGCCAGTATCCAGCAATCGGAAGATAGTGGGTTCGATCCCCACTGTCGGCAGCCCTGAAGATGGTTTTCCGTTGTTTCCCATTTTCACACCAGGCAAATGCCGGGGCTGTACCTTAATTAAGGCCACAACCGCATCCTTCCCATTCCTAGGACTTTACTGTCCCATCGTCACCATAAGAGCTATCTGTGTCGGTGCGACGTAAAGCAAATAGAAAAAAAGAGAGAAATATTTAACTCAACTGACATTCACAGTTTCATTCAAACTAATTAACTTTCCATTACGAGCATCTTCCTATCCCAGAAACTTACTTCCGTTATACTCTTTGCATGACTGTATAAATAAGATGTGGATTTGGAGGAGAATGGAAAGTATACAATGGATAGAAAAAATAAAGAATGAAGAAGTCTTGAGAAGAGTTGGGGAAGAGAGAAATATATTAAAAGTAATCAAGAAGAGAAAGCACAGTTGGATTGGTCATTGGATGAGGAGAGATTGCTTGCTTATAGATGCTATAGAAGGAATGGTAAATGGAAAAAGACAAAGAGGACGGAGAAGATATCAGATGCTGGACAGTATCAGGATAGAATACAAGTATGAGGAAACAAAGAGTGTGGCAAGAGGCAGGATTGCGTGGAGAGCTGCCATGTGAAGACCTGTCGTATGGCAGAACACTGATGATGATGAATGTCTACACAACACTCATCCCCGTACAGTGAAGTTGTCGTGAAAATTGAATAAGGACCAGTTCCATATATATTGAGTAAAGGCTGCTTTGAAGCCGCGTTTTCGTGATATACATTTGAATAGATTGTCTTTCTCTGGAATTCATTAATAATTCAAGCATTTTTCTCTAGGTTTCAGACGAATGCCTATCTGAACAATCACTGCGATATGACAAACGGAAGTGACAACCATACAAGGAAAAGTTCAGGACACTGAACCGCAAGTTCTAGAAATGTATCTCGAACATAAGGTTACTAATCAGTAACGTATGTTAAGGAAAAGTCGTATTTCATTCCTGAGGTAATTTTACTCGGAACCTGAAAAATAACTGTTTAAAGCAATCTTATCTTACATATATGCATATTTCGGCCATTTTTATTGCTTTGCGTATTTTTTGTTCATTTTAGTGATACAAGGACATATTTGGTTATGTCTTGAACATTTGTAACAAGGTAGATAGGTAGCAGTTTCAGAAGACATGGTTCCGAGAAAGAGATGCTGTGCCAACGTACGCCGACAGATACAAAAGAAAAGCATGCTAATACTTCATTTTAACCGGGCAAGATGGCCATGCGGTTAGGGGCGCGCGGCTATGAACTTGCATCCGGAAGATAGTGGGTTCGAACCCCACTGTCAGCAGCCCTGAAGATGGTTTTTCGTGGTTTCTCATTTCCACACCAGGCAAATGCTGGGGCTGTATCTTAATTAAGTCACGGCCGCTTCCTTCCCACTCCTAGGCCTTTCGTACCTTTTCGTCGCCATAAGGCCTATCTGTGTCGGTGCGACGTAAACCCAATTATTAAAAAAAACCTGTTTTTAAGGAAACAGAATTAGAACTGAGCCTCAGGTCTATGTTACTGAAAGAACGTACAATGTTTTTATTTACCTACTGTAGCGCTGTCAGTTTGCGTGATTACACGTGTCTGCTGTATTTTGGCAGGTGTAATGTTAGTAATAATCTAATAATTGCTACCTATCCCTAAAATTCTTAAGTCATATTTTATCTTTTTTAAAGTTCATATTTAGCTAATTTTAGGGCATTCTTGCTTCCATATTTCTTACTTCTTCAGGTCAAACGTACGAAGTCTACTCATCAGATTTTGAGTAAACTTCAAGCAAAACAAAGAGTAGTAGCAATGGATGGGAAACAGCATTACGCAAGGTCGTGCGTGTATTAACAAGAGAAAAATAGCAGGCGATTTATAAATTGGACTAAGTCGGATTAATGTTAAAAGTATATCAGGGAAATTCATTATGATCTCATGTCCGATAGGGGACTTGAAATATTTGAAACATTCTAAGACACATCCATTCATCCAATGCTCAATACTACCAATTCTGTGATACAATTAAGAAGTAAGCATGTAGAGATGAAGGAAATATAAGGCAAAATGCTGCCGTATTTAATTTCGTTTACTTATACTGAACGGAGTTTGAAACTTAAATAACATTTTCTTTCAAAAACTGCCAAGAGATTATTTACGTCAACATGCATAAATATACACTGAAGCGCTTGCACAAAGTTGAGTTTGATACGCGTTCCACCCCCTAGTCAAGTTTTCCCTCGGGAGAAATGAATAATTTATTTATGTAAATGTATAGAAAAATGATGATGAAGAGTAGAATAGAGTAACGGAAAATGTAAAGAAACTTGACAGATATAAAGTTTTGTTAGAAAATGTTTCCCAAAATGTTTCACCTTACCAAGGTACGGATTACTTCCTTAAACTGGGCACGTGACACCAGAAATCAAGGATCCCTCACATTTGAATATCAATAACGACAGAATATGGAAGTTCTTCTCAGTATGTTAAAATCAATTGGAAATATGGTGTTCTGTACCAACCCGCACAGAAAGATGCATTAATGAATATACCCCTACATATAGAGTTAGCGCGAGGAAAAATGTACGGGCGTGAAAGAATGCCAAATCCACCCGTGTGGCACAGTACGCACCTACGAACACACCAGTGTAAAAGAAAATCTGTAGAAGAATATTTATATTTATATTTATATTTATATTTATATTTATATTTATATTTATATTTATATTTATATTCTAAACACCTTTCCCATAATTAAACTCGCTTTACATACCGTAGAGACAGCCTAAATATTTGTAAATGCCATGAAAAATGATACGAGGGCTGTAAATAAAGTAAAGGCAACGTAGTCTCAGGAGGTCGGGCATGCGTAAATGAGATATGAAAGCCGCCAGTGGGCGCTGTTGTCGATGTGTAATGTCAAGGTCAGTCTAGGGAGGTCAAGACACAAATGTTACTTATGGGGCCGCCATATTGAGTCTTTAAGTGAGCATAACCAAAGGTAAATATATTCGAATTTAGAGGATTTAGGTACCAAACATTGAAATAAAGGCAAACAAACAACTATTTTTCATGTAGAATTTAACTGGGCATCTATTGTTCATGTATATATAACTTTATAACTCGTAAATGACATGAATATATTCACAGCTATTTGAATAGGAAGATAATTAATAGAACCAAAATTTCATTTTTTGACAAAGAAGAATCAGCAGAAGTGCTGATATATATTATTTTACTTCTATACAACTTGGTCTTACTGTGTTTCTTATTAATATTATCTGTCGAAATTTGTAATCTTATTGACAGAGACATAGAAATCTATACGGAACTCCTGTTATATTACGAATACATGAAATATTGAACTTAATGTACAGTAATGAAAAACAGTTGTAGTAAGTTACCGGCACTGCATTTCTGAATGTTTACTTCAGTATGTTGACAAACACTGAATGCCTCTTGAGTTGAGTGCATTAAATTATGTTTGCTAACTGTTGATATCCATTCATGTGGTAAATTCGTTGGGTTCAAAGGAAAAACGATTCCTCACTAATACAACAAGTGTGATGTTCTTAGCTACTCTAACTAGTTCATGGATAACCTATGCAGCTAAATAGTACAAAGTGCTGGTGGTGGTTTGTTTTAAGAGGAAGTACAACTGGACAACCATCCGCTATTAACACTGAGGGAAAAATGAAAGTCGTGGTTTCCCATTTTCACACCAGGCAAATGCTGGGGCAGGTACCTTAATTAAGGCCACGACCGCTTCCTTCAAACTCCTAGGCCTTTCCTATCCCCATCATCGCTATAAGAACTATCTGTGTCGGTGCGACGTAAAGCGACTAGCAAAAAAATGAAAGTATCGGCCAAAGAAATACACAGGCCACGAAGTTCGTGCAAATGAAAGACTCCCTGGGCTTCGCCTGCTTTAATACTGTCGGGGTTGGAAAAGAACAAGAATTGGCCAAGGGAGATCGGGTAGGTTAGAAAAGTGAGGAGCCAGGCAAGTAGTTGGAAGCAATGCCAGGACTCGCCTAAGGGCCCCGTAGACGGAATTCACGCTCTCAAGTTAGTCCCTGAGCCCCCTCTTAGACAAATCATAAGACAGGAAGGGGATACCGTGGATGTATACTACCGCTCCTGAAAAATGGTACAAAGCCGACAACATCATCTGAAAACTGGTGATCATAATTTGTACGGCTACAGTCTACAGTTGGCTCGTGCGAAGAAAAAATAAAATTCAAGGTAATATTCATCAACATCATCATAAGAAGAATAGGAAGCAGAAGGATAAAAATTAGAAGAAGAAGACCAAGGAAGTGGCTATGCAGTTTGGATCACGCAGCTATCAACTTGCATTCGGGAGATAGTGGGTTTTAACTCCACTGTGTTGGCAGCCCTGAAGGTGGTTTACCGTGGTTTTCTCACTGTTCACAACAGGCAAATACTAGCGCTGTACTTTAATTTAGACCACGGACGCTTTCTTCCCACTCCCAGGACTTTCCTGTCCCATCGTCGCCATAAGACCTATCTGTGTCGGTGCGACGTAAAGCAGATTGTAAAGAAATGGGAGAATACCTATGCATTATGTGTATACTATATTGCGCTACACTTAGCATTCTAATCACATGCTTCACATTAGGAGTGGTATATCACTTGCCAGCCCCGTGGTGTAGGGGTAGCGTACCTGCCTCTTACCCGGAGGCCCCGGGTTCGATTCCCGGCCAGGTCAGGGATCTTTACCTGGACCTGAGGGCTGGTTCGAGGTCCACTCAGCCTACGTGATTAGAATTGAGGAGCTATCTGACGGTGAGATAGCGGCCCCGGTCTAGAAAGCCAAGAATAACGGCCGAGAGGATTCGTCGTGCGGACCACACGACACCTCGTAATCTGCAGGCCTTCGGGCTGAGCAGCGGTCGCTTGATAGGCAAAGGCCCTTCAAGGGCTGTAGTGCCATGGGGTTTGGTTTGGTTTGGTTTGGTTTGGTATATCACTTGCAGTAGATAACTTCGAACCTGTTTGTATAGGCTTTCATAATTTTTATCCCCTGAGGGTGGGGGGTGTATATTAATACCCACGCTATCCCCTTCCTGTCGTAAGAGACGACTAAGTGGGGTCCAGAGTATTTTAACCTGGAAGTGTAGGTTTGCGACTAGGGGACCCTTAGCTGAGCCCGGCTTCAGGTTGCTTCTTTTAAGCATAGTTTGGAAGCTTTCCCAGAACAGTTTAAAGACTTGGGTGAATTAGGTACATTTTTGGGATGGAATTCCACTTGTGTTTCTGTCCATCTGCACTCTTATGTTCAAACTGCGATTCATCAAAATGATATCAGAAGAAAATACGTAATGGGACCCGCAAATACAAAAATCGCTCAAATAGGCCTAAGCATATTATTCTTCAGGAATAATTTCATTGTTAAAACTAACCTCTAACAAGGCGGAATTAAAAGTGGGTTGACATTTAACACGCCTGTAATTTTGTATCGTATCAACAGAGTTCTTAATCCCATACGTTGACTTCTCCTGACAATTTGGTTTAACTCAGAACCCCATTTTTCTTAAAAGTGCAAATATATTTCACATTATCACATCGGGCTCCCCCATATCATAACGATGCTTAAGACTCAATATGGCCGCCACCGCAAAGGGTTGTGGTAGACTAACCTTGTGTAGTGTGCATATGATGGGAATCCAGTTGGGAGTGGTGTTGCCGTGTGGCATTGAAGTGAAGAGTGTCGATTTCACCGCTCTAAAGCATGTTTTCGAAAGGTGATCAGCGTTCGTGGATTAAAATCGTGGTTACTCGTAGTAAAAATGCATCAGAATGTTATCGAGGATTACATGGCGAGAATGCATTACCGTATACGAAGGTTGCACGATAGGTCACGGCGTTTCGTGCAGGTCGGAATTAGATCGCGGATTTGAACCGCACAGGTCTGCCGTCCATTCCTAAAGATCAGACTGACATCGTGAGCGATCTCGTTTCCGTAGACCATAGATTGACTGCCGGGAATTATTCGTAAAGGCACCTCTACTCTGCGCAGTAGGGCACACCGTCGCTGTCTTCAACTGAGAACGCCGTGCCAACGGTCTCCAGCGTTTTTCCGACACGTGGCCAAAAGTAATAGCCTTTGTGGGTGACTACATTGAATGAATGTAGTAGTAGTAGTAGTAGTAGTATTTATTCATTCATCGTGTCGTTTACATATTTACAGGACTCTGTTTTATATATACACAACTCTTCTAATAACATTATTACTTGAGAAATATTAATCTTGTAACTAAACCATATATATTACAGAAGTAGTAGTATTATTATTAACATATTAATACTTAAAATAAATTGAACTTGTAACTATCTCTTGCACACATTAAATAAATAATTATTATTATTATTATTATTATTATTATTATTATTATTATTATTATTATTATTATTATTATTATTATACAAAATCACACCAACCTCAACAGAGTCGAATAGATATCAGTAAAATACCACGTAAGGTGAAACCTTGTGTGTGGTAATTTAGAATATTAATTACATAGAGAGAAATATATTTTAAAATGATGTCTGAAGTACGAGTATGGGTATGAGTGAATTACGGGTATGATCAACAGCACATGGTGGAGCATTGAATAGAAATTGGATATGGTGACGTGATATTCTCATTTAGTTATTTCTTCCATAACAGTTTTATTATCCCTGACAAAGGATTTAAGACACTTCAGACTCATTTTCTGACCTAATGCTATTGTACTTGTTTCTTACCTAAATATTGCGTACTATCAATATTGTCTCTACATTATTTAGAGCCCTCGTAATTTTAACGTGTTTGAAATGGTAGACAGATGCAGTTGACGAGTAGAGCTCATTGTCTTTCACCCGTATTCTTCTTATAGACCACACGATCAAGAGTGATACACACGAAGATAAGTCAGAGGAAATCAGAGCAAAAGAAAAGCCGTATCTCTGGGGCAACAATCGATTGCTTCCGAGAAAATAACATCTCGAGTCAATGACTATGACTGTCATAATTGTAGGAGTCAAAAATACAATTACTCAATATTTTGTTAACTTTCATAACAGTTTTGGAATCACAATACGAAAAATCTTCTGCCTGTTTCTAGTCATTCGACCGGGTCAGGAATGGAAGGAAATGAGGCCCCATTTAGTGGCGAGAATAGAAATTATGCCGGCTGCAAATGCCTGACGTACTCTGGTTGGGATTAATGACTGACTGATGAAGTTAAATGATATTTAATCATTTTCAATGATTAACAACGATTTCATACTAAATTCTGCCTACTCAGATATACGCGGTTTACTACCTAGTCACCGGGGGTAGTATGATTCTGCTTTATTTTTTATGGTCATTGAGTAGTTTCACACACACGACGTTTTCAACCCTTGGTCCAAACATTTAAATTTCAGAAAAAACATACGACTTACGAGTTTTTCATTCTTAGATGTCGACGTATATTTTTTTTATGCTAATATGCAACAGGTAAAGAAATTATTTTATCTGAAAAATACATATTTGTTTTATACATTAACACCGAAACTGGCCGTTGAAATCTGCGAAAAATGAAAAAAAAATATATATATATCTTATTACGAATTCACAACATAATTATATGCTGAACAGGTAGCTCAGTGCATTGTGGAACGGCTAGTTATGGTTGCTAGCTCTGTATTGGGGAGACAGGAGTGTTCGAATCTCCAGCCTGCCATCCTAAACATGGTTTTCCATGGTTCCCACTTTAACATCAAGTAAATGCCTGGGCGGTACATTTCTCAAAATCATGGCCACTTCCTTTCCATTCCTAGTTGATACAGTAACACCTATACCCACAGGAAGCACCCTCACACAGCGGTACATGTACCTTACCCCTCATGGGGTGTGCCTGGGAAAGTAGTTACAAAATGTGCAATCCGAGCATATCCTCACATACTGCTTTCATGTAAAAGAGATACTGTTAAAAAAACAGTAGGCCTACACCGAGCTCGATAGCTGCAGTCGCTTAAGTGCGGCCAGTATCCAGTAATAGGGAGATAGTGGGTTCGAGCCCCACTATCGGCAGCCCTGAAGATAGTTTTCCGTGGTTTCCCAATTTTTCACCAGGCAAATGCCAGCGCTGTACCTTAATTAAGGCCACGGCCGCTTCTTTCCAATTCCTAGGCCTTCTCTATCCCATCGTCCCCATATGACCTATCTGTGTCGGTGCGACATAAAGCGAAAAAAGAAGTACATGTCACGGCACCTCATACATGTTTACAGTATGCACTGTAGGCCAATGTCTGAGACAGGGTGACAATAAACTCAAATCAAATTCTGTATTTGCCCGATAGGAGGCAATTGCCTTGTGGGTCAGTTAAACATATCACTTGTAATGTCGGTGTTGTGTAGACAGACCGGCATAGTGAGAGGACTATTATTGTTGTCAAGATAGACATTAAACCAATGCCCACCTCAGTAGTGCAGATCTATATGCCTACTAGTTCAGTGAATGATGCAGAAATCGAAAGAATATATGAACAGATAGAAGATTTAATACAATATGTAATAGGTGACGATAATTTAATTGTGATGGGAGAGTAGAATGCAGTGATAGGCCAGGAAGATAAGGTAATACAGCAGGAGAATTGGGATTGGGATTGGGACAGAGGAATGAAAGAGGAAGCCGTCTGGTTGAATTCTATAGCCTACCGATCATAATTAGGTCCTTGCTGATACTGGGTCCAAAAACTACAAATGACAGCTGTATACCTGGACGAGACCTGGAGACACTGGAAGGCATAAGATATAGCCTACTTCATTATGACTAGGCAGAGTTTCAAAAACTCGGTGTTCGTTTGTAAAACCTTCCCGGGAGTAGACATGGACTCTGACCATAACTTGTTGGTCATGAAATGCCATTCAAGACAGAATCAAGACAAGTTGAAACAAAAGTGCGTGAGGAAGTATTTCAAGGAACATGTTGCACAAGGACTAACTGAAAAGACTGATGGAAACACAATAAAGGATGAATGGACAGTCGTAAAGAATGAGGTCAGTAAGTCTGCTGAAGGAAGAAAATGAAGATCAGCTAAGAATAAATGGATAGCTCAGGAGATTCTACAACTTATGATGAAGGACGACAATACAAGAATGCGAAGAATGAATATGGCAGAAAAGAATACAGGCGATTAAAGAATGAAGTGGATAGAAAGTGCAGGACAGCTAAGGAAGAATGGCTGAAGAAGACGCGCAAGGATGTTGAAGGTTGTACGGTCCTAGGAAAGGTAGATGCTGCGTACAGGAAAATCAATGAAACCTCTAGAGAAAGGAAAACTAGGTGTTTGAATATTAAGAGCTCAAATGGAGAACCATTTCTAGGGAAATAAGGCAAGGCTGAAAGGTGACAGGAACATATCTAACAGTTGTTCAAGGTAATGACGCGATGGCATGGTTCTGGAACAAGAAGAGGCTGTTGATGCTGATGAAATGGAAGACCCAATTTGGAGGTCAGAATTCAACAGAGCTTTGAGAGACTTGAATATGAACAAGGCATGTGGAATTGACGCCATTCCCTGTGAATTACTGACTGCAGTAGGAGAAACCAGCATGGCGAAGTTATCCCATTTAGTGAGTAAGATGTATGAGACAGGAGAAGTGCCATCCGAATTTAGACATAATATTGTTATACCTTCCTCCCACCCCGCAAAAAAGCATGTGCCGGCAAGTGTGAAAATTACTGCACCATAATTTTAGAATCTCACGCTTGTAGAACAATGGAAAACTAAGTTGAAGCTGAGTTTGGAGAATGTCCATTTGACTTCAGAAGAAATGTAGGGACACGTGAAGCAATCCTGATTTCACGTCCAATCTTAGAGAGTCGAATTAGGAGAGACAAACCCACGTACATTGAATTCGTAGATCTGGATGAAACATTCGATAATATTGATTAGACCAAGCTAATTCAGATTCTGGAATAGATCGGTGTCAGATACTAAGAAATAAGAATTATCTACAATCTGTACAAAAGTCAGGGCTATGATAAAAAAGCAGCAGTCCAGAAAGGAGTGAGGCCAGGCTGCGGTCCGTCCCATCTCATTTTCAATGTTTATAAAGAGTAGAACAGACGGTAAAGGAAATCAAAAAGGAATTTGGAAAGGGAATCAATGTCCAAGGAAAGGAAATCATAACACTGAGGTTTGCCAAAGATATTATTTTATCTGAGTCTGAAGAAGACCTGGAAAACATGGTGAGTGGTATGGACACAGTCTCGGAGAATGAGTACAAAAGAAAAATAACTAAATGCATAAGAAAAGTAATGGAGTGCAGTCGAATTAAGTCAGATGATGCAATAAATATTAGATTAGGAGTCTTAAAGGAAGTAGTTGAATATTGTTTCTTGGCTAGCAGAATAACTGATGATGGCAGACGTAAATAAAGGGGACATAAACTTCAGACTATGGCTCATTCCACGTTAAGAAAACAGTATTGCTCTTATGGACCTACAAGGAGTGAACACACCCCCTCTGAGACACCCATAATTTCTCATGATTAAGGAATATTATACTGTACTTTGTGACGTATTACGAAAGGTAGATAAAAAATATTAGGGATTTTTAACCTGTGTCGTTAAAATAATTACATAACATTTCCTTTTCCATAAACATATTCGTAGGGAGGAAGCACAATGGCGGTAACAGCCACAGCTTCGTTGCCTTCCTTCATTTTCCTTCTTCTGTGTTGCTCTGGTACAAGCCTCGTGTAGTCCCTCACTCTGTGAACCGCCGGCAGCTCACTTCTGTAGTGAAGTCATCTACTGTATTTATTTGTTGCGTGTGTGATTTTACGGTTCAAATCAGTGCGTTCTGACACTTGACACTAGACAAGTGTGTTGGGTTGAATGGGAGTTGGTTGTAACATTTACTGCATAGCAAATGTTGAGATAGCCACTTCTTTATTTGAACGGTAATTGAATGTATATCCAGGCACACTACACGTTCGTCCCATTTTACAAAAAGAGGCATACACTACACTAACACATTATTATAATAATCACAATTAAATAATAAACTTTAGAGTACTTTAGACAATTCATAATATCTCAGTGAGTTGACCTTAACCTATCACATAACCTAGCAATACTTTCTAACATCATGTTGCTGAAATTACAATAGTATAGTATTTAACATATGTCCGACTCGTTGGCTGAATGGTCAGCGTACTGGCCTTCGGTTCAGAGGGTCCCGGGTTCGATTCCCGGCCGTGTCGGGGATTTTAATCGCTTCTGATTAATTCTTCTGGCTCGGGGACTGGGTGTATATGTCCGTCCCAACACTCTCCTCATCATATTCAGACAACACACTACACTACCAACCACCACAGAAACACGCAATAGTGCTTACTTCCCTCCATAGAGGGTTGGTGTCAGGAAGGGCATCCGGCCGTAAAAACAGGGCCAAATCCACGCAGTTCGCACCCGCGACCCCACAGGTGTGGGAAAGAGCGACAGGAAAAGAAGAAGATAGTATTTCACATATATTATTGCTTAAAATGTATCTTTAACTGATGCGTTTTCATACACGAACGAACACCTCTAATAACGTTGAAATAACAACAATGTGCTACCAAACCACCACGAAAACAAGACTCGTACCTCCATATCAGTGCACTAAACTGCTGACGTCATCACTATGGAACTGTCAAGTGTAGCAGGCTGGAACTTAGACTTGGCCGTGGCTCAATTCTACATGCATGGGGTGAACTGAAAAGAACAATTGCCCGTCGCATTATCCTCGAGCTAACATCCACTAAATTATTGAAGGTTCCATCCAACAATGGTATAATCTGTCCAAAATCAAGCCAGACTCTTTGGTGCTGAGTATGAGTCTTCAAGCAAGCCTCGGGGTCCAAGGTGGGACCTTGTGTTCTGTCACACAAAGAATGATAATTTTGTGTTCAAAATCCCTTGTTAACAACGTGTTTTCTTGTATTGTTGTTACTTTGGCATGACACACTCCGTAGTATACAATACACACACACACACACACAAATAAGAAGTGCGCTAAACTTGAATTTGCTAAACACTTTTCCAGCATTGTAGAGTGTGCAAATTCGTATAACAAGCGTGTCTGTATTAGCAACAATATTTTAAACGAACATGATAATTCCACAAAATAACAAACAAAGAAGATAAATTTATACCTGATGTGAACAATTTGTGTTGTCCATGAAGGTCATGCAGTGTCGGGTGACGTTTTAAACCTACGGTAGATGACTCGTCACAAATATGGTTAGTATTGTTCGGATCGAGGGATTTTGAAGCCCAAGGGAATAAACGCCAACAGCACAGTAAACTGAAACAAAAATACAGGCAATAAATAGGACTCTGTACAAACAGTAACTTTAGATATGAACTGTTTTGCTGGCATGTGTTTGTATTGATCAATTTTAATGTGTCTGCTGCTACACTGGACACTGAAATCAATAACCTTACTGACGTATTGCAAAGCAAATCGTAACCATCAGTCGCAAAATACAGCATGGCATGTTGACATTCATATTCGCTATCAAGTAGGAATTCATAGGTATTATTTCTGTTTATTTTCTGCACTGAATTAAATCAATTATTTCTGTTGAACACCAATACTGAAACCGATATTCAACAATCTGAATGTACAGTAGAACTTACAGATGCCTATGAGACCACAGTACTAGCTCTTAATACGTAATTGAGTGGCTCAGACGGTTGAGGCGCTGGCCTTCTGACCCCAACTTGGCAGGTTCGATCCTGGCTCAGTCCGGCGGTATTTGAAGGTGCTCAAATACGTCAGCCTCGTGTCGGTAGATTTACTGGCACGTAAAAGAACTCCCACGGGACAAAATTCCGGCACCTCGGCGTCTCCGAAGACCTTAAAATAGTAGTTAGTGGGACGTAAAGCAAATAACATTATTATTATTATTACTTAATACGTAATTGTTGTGGCCTCAAATGTTTACCTCGAAAACCTTTGAAAGAGTGCAGTGGTATTGAGATGCACCAATGGTTTAACACAATGAATTTCTCGCTGAATCATTCAAAACTATTTCAAGAAAAGGACAAAATATTTTACTGTGACAAACCTTTCAAATTTGCAGTAAATTTATATTAAATTAATCAAAGCCAGTCAGAATTAAGCCATGTGATAGGGGATGTTGTCTTTACATGCTACTATAGTTAAGCTGTATGAAGTGGCGTATGGCTTTTATTGCCGGGAGTGTCCGAGGACAAGTTCGGATCGCCAGATGCAAGTCTTTTTGATTTGACACCCGTAGGTGACCTGCGCGTCGCGATGAGGATGAAATGATGATGAAGACGACACATACACTCAGCCCCCGTGTCAGCGAAATTAACCAATCATGGTTTAAATTCCCGACCCTGCCGGGAATCGAACCCGGGACTCCAGTGGCCGAAGGCCAGCACGCTAACCATTTAGCCATGGAGCTGGACAGTTAAGCTAAGCTGTAAATCATCTTGATTGTCATCACTGATTATAATACAAAAACTGTGTCATTTTGCAATTTACCATGTTTAAAATATCACTGCACCCGTCAGTCGAGCGGTCAGTGCAATGTTCTCCCGGTAACTCGGTTTCTTTTCAGGGTATTCTATCTATCTCTCATAAAATCTGAGATTTTATATGTGTTTGTTTTTAACGTGGTTTCGGAAGAGACTCGGTCTGCTGAGACACATATCATGGGGGAACCCATTCACTCAAGTAAGGACCTGCGGCCGAAAACCTCAAAAAGAATCTCTCTCTTTTGTCAAATTCATCAGTTACTTATATCTACTAAACTTATTAGCTAACTTACAAACTAGCTGTTACCCAAAAGGAATTCATAACACAGACACTTTCTAAAAGAATAGTATAAGAAAATTTATTGGAATAAAATCATGTTCAATGTAAAGTTAATGTGAATTCTGGGTAGCATTATCTTAATAACATTTATGTATAAGGTATTAGAGTCAGAGCTGGCACAAATAAAAGTAAAATAATTAAGATTTTAAATTATTTACACTCATTCTCATTCAATGTTCAAGTTCATATTGGTTATTTACTTCTATATTCGTAGCCATGTTCCGAAGTGTATTTGATTTACTCTAATTATATTTAAGAGATCACTGAGCAATCACGGTCTCCATATAAATACTCGATGTGAATACTGTCACGATAATTATATTAACTAATCTTACCACATTTAAGTCAATTCACTGTGATAAAAATGGATGGTTTGCTAAATTGAAACGTAATAAAAATTAAATGATATAAAGTCAGATTGCGAATGTAAATCTGATCATATCTATGCGTATGTATCTCCCAAACAAACTCTTGCGTGAGTATGAAATCGTAAAACTGCTCTCCAAATTTTCCATTCATAAATCTGAACTCTGATTATTTGGTCCTTCATCTTGAATACGCATAAATAACAACTTACGGGCTAAGACAATACCTCCCTAGAGCCTACGACACATGGCTCCTAACTGACCATTTTCCTATTCTTTATATTTTAAACACTTCAACTCAAATCATACCTGCGTGAAAAGAAATGAACATATATCTAACTGTTTAGGTAGTTTCCGATCCACACACTCCTCCACCAACGGCTCAATGTGCTTTAGCTATCTCCTATTACTCCATATCTCTCATGTGTACGAGTTACTCAACTCGTATGGTCAGTACAGAATGAAATTAATACGTATTATATTGAAATGTCACCGCACCAAAGAATATCACATGTGTACTTAGTCATGAGCCTAGTTAAACCGCATGTTAAAGAACTCTCTTGTATTCGCTACATACCATTTGCCAATGTCGTAAAAAACTGTCACGATTCACAATTCTACCATAATACATGTCAATCTTACCTTAAAATGGGTCATCTGCGCGATGTTCACTCTTTTGACATACTCTTTCCATATGACACAGAAACTCACCTCATGTTAATCTAAAGCAACGATTCCTCGGCGAATTACAATTCTTTCTCATACCGCAGAACATAAACAAGCAGTTTCATTTCAAATATTCCTTAATATACTCAGAGAAATAACCATATTTTAACACCATTCCAATATACATTATCATTCCATTGGCATACTTATTGCCGTACGCATATAGCCGATTACACTTAAAGCTACAGTATATGCCAAACATTTTAGAATTGCCTTATTATAAACGCATTTTAATAACCTCTTATCTTTTAACAGCAGTTGGAGTTCAATGCCCTCTTTCTGTAAAGAAAGGAATACGTAACTTAAATATATTCATCTGTGTCGCGCAGGTAAATTCGTGACGTAATCATTGTACAAGTAATACGAGATTAATCGAAGTTTCACTAGTTGTATAGACTCATTGCTATTAGATCTTCACTGGTAACACTTCTTTCATTTACACATGCTAGTTTCTACTGTATGTATGCAAGTGCGGTAGCACGTATATGATATAATAGAATTCTAATTCTACACTGCCATCTTATCTTATAGCCTTAAATATCTCACACTTCACTTTATGATTCACACACGTTCTTAATTAATTCATAAATATCATCAATTAATCAGCACATGCCGAAGTTAGAGTGAGGGTGTAGATTGCAAGAAACTACTCTACTAAAAAAAATGTAAAGACTTAGCTCGTCAGATGTTATGTTTGATTTGGTTGTCACTCCATTCCTTGGTTGTGGTTAGACCCTCTGTTAGGATCTGGATCTCCGGTTGGACAATGTCTTCCCGGTCATCGGCTGGTCATCCGGCCGGCTGGTCCATTCCTCATCGGTTGGTCATCTGGCTGGCCGGTCCATTCCTCATCGGCTGGTCATCTGGCTGGCCGGTCCATTCCTCATCGGCTGGTCATCTGGCTGGCCGGTCCATTCCTCATCGGTTGGTCAACTGGCGGGCCGGTGCCTATCCCCAGTTCAGTCCATCATGTAGATTTAGCAAGCAGTCATCATTCCAAATCTGCAGACAGCGTAGAAAATTCCTTTTGCGGAGCAATCAGTCATGATGTATTCCATTGTTCTACTGCTTATTCTTAATGACGAAATTTTCTTCAGTGGGGATAAATTCTCCGTATATATATATTAATTTATAACAACAGGGGTAACTTTCTTCCCATACAAAATTATCGGTTCTCCGATATAGTGAGTCCTTCTTCGCCAATCGCAGAGTGGTTGCTCACCGGATCCAAGTCAGATGTATCTCACCGCGATTTACTTATTTTTATAATATCTCGTCTCTTTTATAATGTACGCCGGTGAATTATTTTGTCAGATTTGATCGTCGATCGTAAAATAGTCAGTATCTTCTTCAGAAGTTTAGGATAATCTTCAGATGTAAAGCTTAGCTTGTACTTGCGTCTTTCTTCTGCCGTTGAAATTTTTAGAGTATATTTTTTTAACAATTAGTCCGCTGCTATATTTTTTTATAAAGCAATCCAACTGAGCCTCTACTGCCCTGCAGTGTCTTCCAAATCAGTCCGTTCCGTGACGTGCATGGTCTCCTATATACCGTATTAATGAGAAGTTCATTGCCTTAATAGATCGCATGGGCCATACCTTCCTACGCCGCCATTTTGTAAATGGTCTACGAGATGCGAACGGGCACATCACTAATAATTGATATCTGTGTTGCACCCATCATTTCTCTTAAATTGACTACAACTCAGTAGCCAGAAGTAATTTAATCATCTAAAATTCACTGCAAACTGTCCTAATTGTATTACAATAATTGTATTACAATTCTTATCATACAGCACTTGTCGATGTTGTAATATTAATGATTTGGCTACTTGGTCATTTACTGGTATTTGGTATATGAGTGTAATCATAACTACGTATTACGCGAAGAACTGTAAGTTATCAGCATCGTGAAGTAAAATGTATTGAATATCCCTAAGATTTCGTAGTTTATGTGAATGAAACGTTCATGGGTACTTCCACTTCTCAGGTAGAGACGAATAACTGCTATAAATCAGTATCATACGAAATAGTTATCTTCTAATTTATTTATAATGTCTGTCTGTTAGGTCATCAGCCCAGAGGCTGGTTGGATCCTCAAATTGCATCACCAAAGGCTGTGCAGTTATAGGAAAACCACAAAAACCAATGGCAGAGCCCAAATGAGGCGTACTAGGCAAGATGAGGAGTGAGGTAGTTTGCCATTGCTTTCCTCACTGGACCAGAAGGTGCTACTGCAGCACGACTGATCCCATGAGCAACACCTTTCATAACATTCAGATACTATTTGTGCTCCAAATGTCATTACTCAGCACCACTCATACACCAGCAGCTTCCATATTGTCACAGCCATGGATGAGACTGGGACTTTGGTGGAAGCTACACTTTGCTCTGGCCTGTGCCAAGAGACGGATACAAAAATACTGCATCCATCAAGAAATGGCAACAGGCTGTTATTTATAATACCTTCAGTAATTCCTTTCAGCAAGTTCTTACCATTACCTGCCAATAATATATCCTAGTATAGCTAAATTCTGTTACTAGTAGGGTAATTTTATTCTGCATTCAATCTTCATGAATTTCAGTTCAGATTTTTGTCCGTAGTGCCATATTAAGGAATTAGCTTCCACTGCAGGTGTGAACGCCTGATATAGTTATAAGTTATAGTTATAAGCTGTTATAAAACAAATCAATGACAATGTTATTGCTAACAATGTTAGAAACACCTCGTTCACAACCAAATAGTACTTCGAAACCCGAAAGGTATGTTACACGAATTGTAGTCAATAGTTTGCATCGTCAAACGCATTCTGCATTGCCTAAAATAGTTCGTCTTCATTACAAGAATGGACACATCGGACAATGAAGATGAAGTTTCATTGTTTGTTCTTCGCCGAATTTTCAGTTGATGCTGTCAGCATCTATGTAGTCCCATTCCACAAGGTTGATTTTGGACATGCCCTCCCCTGTCCTTAGTCTACTCAGAGATTTCCATACAGTCCAGTTTTCATTTTAGTCAGATGGTAAACTTTCCACTACTGCCATCAGTCCCGGGATATTGTGGGTCATGGTTTTCCGTAACTTTTATCTTGCCTTATTACGTGATCAATTAGCTGACTTGATGTTCACAGGAAACTTTTCCTGGATTTGAGTTTTTCAACTGGGGAGTACATGACAATGCAGTAGATGAGGCCTTTACTCATTCGCAGCTACTTCTCTAAGAATAGAGGGTGGGGAAATCCCTGCACACTGATACAGCCTATGGGCTGGAGTAGACTTCAGGCAACCTATCACTAACCTACATGTCTCATTGAGGGCCACGTCCACCTGTTTGACATGAGACGAAAGTACCAAATCGGGCATGCATACTCTGCGACGGAGTAACATAGGGCCATAGGTGATTGTGCGGATAGTTCATGGTTGGCTTCCCCACTGTGATCCAGCCAATCTACAGAGCAGGTTATTTCGTGCGTAAACTTATATTTTTCACTTCATGCAATGCTTCTTAAATCAGAGCGTTCTTTCAAGCATTACCCCCAGATATTTTGCAGAGCCACATGTCTGCAGGTCTATACCTTAGCATGCTATTTCGAGCTTGTTATGATCGTCCTTAGTTGTCGGGTGAAAGATACACACCTGAGTCTTTGCAGGGTTAGGTCTTACGTGATTGGCACTGGAATAGCTAGGCAGACATTCAAGGGAGGTATTACGTTTCACACTCTTGTGTTCTGTGTGACCAGGGCAAGGTCTTCAGCATATAAACAGCTTATGGGAGTCTCAGGGTGCATGCACCGGAGCATCGGGCGGTGCAAGGTGAAGTTGACCAGAGTGCAGACCCCCACTCCTAGATTTTGAGCAATAGCGCTATCTCGCTCCTTCCCTACACATGTCTCGCTCACTCCACTTGTCTCATTTGTGTATATGTTGAAAAGTGTTGTACCCAAAACGCTTTCTTGGGGTAGATCATCTCCCTGCATCCTCCATCGGCCACTCTGCCCTTGGATGTCAACGACAATAACGTACGATTCTGGAGGAGAGTAGTAAAGAGATTGGTTAACACTCTCTCCTGTGACAGATCGTATACCTTTTCTGGAAGTATTTAGTGGTTGAGAGTATCGTACGCTGCTGAGAATCCCACAAAGGCCACACCTGTGAACTTGCGAGTTACGAATTCTGTACATCCTCTATAAATAGTGTTAGATTCATGAATTTCCCCGTGCATTTTACCCAGGGCGAAAACTAGATTGCTCTGGTATAATTAATTAGTCAATCGTAGGCAGGATGCGATTCAAAATAGGTCATTCCAGCAGTTTATAGAGAAACCTCCCTGAAAATTTCAAATTAAACTGAATATTAACGGAACATCTTGCCACGTGTTATGTACGCAGTGTCCTGTTGTATGGATATGAAAGCTGAATCATCAGAAAAAGCGACATTAAACATCCATAAGCTTTCTTGGCGTGGGCATGGAGCTTCTGGAACTTAAAAGTAGGCTAATATTACAAAGAAGGAAATTGTACGTCGGGTAGGGGAAGAGATGAATTAAGTTAAGAATAGATGGGACATACTGTGCAGTATATTCCTAAGCCAGTTTCCATAACAAAGCGTAACGAGTATCAGTTCCTTAAATTCGTTTGGCCTTTCAGTTCCCTTTGATATATGTAAATCTCCATTTATATTTACGCATGTCAGTAATCAAGAGATTATATACATAACGAACACATGGTCAACTTTGTTCGAGTTTGATGACATTTTATCTTCCTTGTGACAAAATCATCTCTTCTTCTTTTTTGTGCAACCTCCCTTGCGCAAAATTTGTATCCACCATAACGTAGGCTTTGAGAATCATTTTCTTTCCTTTTCTTCCCCTTTCTCTTTAAATATAAAAGGTACAGAACTAGATGAGGCCGCAAAACTAGTTATAAATACATGATTGTGGCGGTGCTTAGTAAATTCACAGAGGTTTACAGACTGAACGCTGAAAGGCATAATATCCATAATGAAGATACATGTTGAACATTCCATCATTCCTATAAATGCTAAATGTCACTCTGACTTAATTTCATTTCATATTATGGTAATATGATTGTTTAACACAACAATCAATAGCATAGTATTATCAAATTTACACAGTTTTCTCTTTTCACTTCCTTCTAGCAACATAATACAATAAAATTTTGGTGGGCCGATGACCTAGATGTTAGACCTCTTTAAAAGACAAGCATCATCATCTTAAAATCTTGGTTAGCTTTAGTACAAATTAGTAATTAATTCCCCCATATTTATGCTATACAACATAAAGTGTGATGATTTCACGATGCACATGGTATAAAATTTCATTCGAAGGTGCTCTATACTCTCAGTTACTGACATATTCTAACACATAATATGTGTGAAATAAGTGCATACTTATTATGAACTAGAAGGCCCGTAAGGAAATTCATTGTAAAGACTGGGCACTAAATAAGGTAGAATGGTTAGCCCAGGGCCTTTCAGGGTGCATGCACCAGAGCATTTGGCGGTGCAAGGTGCAAAACACGATATCGCTAGGTTGACCAGAGTGCAGACCCCCACTCCTCGATTTTGAGCATTAGCGCTGTCTCTCCCCCTCCCTACACAAGTCTCGCTCGCTCCACTTGTCTCCCCGTCCCACACTATCATCCGAGCGTAGTTGAGCCGAGCTTAGCCAAGTTGTCCCGAGACAAAACGCTGGTCCGAACCGAGCTGAGTCGGACCGCTGCATGGTGTACAGAATCTCTGCAGGGCGTTTGAAGGGCCCTGGGTTAGTCCCATTATTATTGCTAGAAGGAAGTGAAAAGAGAGATATTCATTTCAGCTTTAGGCTGAGTAAACCCCTTTGTCCGAGTGCTTCTCAAGAAGACTTCTTTCTAGATTTCTTCTTTCCAGATATGGAGTCTAACCCATTTTCTTTCCAGTGAATCAGTTAATGCCTCTGCCAGGTCTAACCTTTTACTTTAACCAATAAAACTCTAAATCAATTTATGAGTAATTTATACCGTAATCCGATAAATGGATTGTAAAAGTTTCTTCAGCAGACATCTGGATTCTTAGAAATGGGCATGCTAATTTGTTCGGTACACGATAAGATATAGGATATGCCATTAAGAATTCCCCATTTAATTCACATCCATTACTTAGTTTTTGTTGTAGACCTATCATATTGCCACATACACATAACTAACAATTAATAGAGAGTGTCACACAATGATTTTGTTAATGTGTGAGGCAATATTTAGTTGTAAGAGGGAAGAGAAGCCAGGGGGTGATTCTCCTCTACAGCGCTTTCTAATTCACAGGTACTTGGAATAAAGTCTATTGAGAAGGGTATTGATGAGGATTTACTGTGTATACATAATAGTATAATGTATTTAGCAGGAGCCCAACTTATTTTGTATTTGGTCTTTATATCTGTTGCAGTTGGGCAGCCAGAGTTTACCAACGAGGATTTGGAGGATGAGCTAACGGAAGTGCGTCCTTTAGACATACCCCTACAACTCCTTGAAGTAGATGATGACGATGACGATACACTCCATTACGTCACCAGCACGCCGTGGACATTGGCGCGTCCCGACGTTTACTTCGGCGAGGACAATGCCTACGTACATAACCACGACCGGGATGAAGATAGCGAACATAGCGGAGACAGCTCAACAACACCTGCCACCTACAGAGATGATGATGACGACGAAGAGGATGAAGACGATGACGACGATGATGATGACGATGAGAATGCAGATGAAAATGACAGCGATGATGAAGATGAGGATGAAGATAATGATGACAGCGAGGAAGACTTAAAGGCAGACGAAGACGGGATGAACACTAGGAAAGCTGCGACTCTTCAAGTCCCTAATGAAGACGAGAGATTACATCCTACGCCATCAGGTTGTATTCATAGTAATTAAGTTCGAAATTGTCATTTTCAATCACAAAACTAACTTCTCATATCTAACAGCAGTCAAACAATTCATGTATTGCGATAATTCAGAATAAATTGCACTTCATTTGATCAAACTACACTGACAGAAAAATATCCAAAGACCGAGAATGGGTTATGCTAGATTAACGAACGTTGGTAGGTGTATTTATGCATCTGAAAGATGACGTTGATTCAGATTTCCCACACATCGCATTAGCGTCGTGCTAGTAACGGTCCCATGACGTTCCACATCAGGTTTGCTTTAATTACGGGCAGTACTATTCGAGAGCATTAGGTATCTGTGAAATTTGACAGAAAGACTGTGAGTGGGCCAAGAATGCCTTTACGGCGACCTAGAGCCCAGTATCAACAGCTCACTGTGGTTGAACGAGGCCGTATAACAGGGCTGCTGTGAAGGTGGATTTTCCTTCCGCGCTTTGCAGAACGACTTCGCAGGAATGTCTTCACTGTGTATGCGTGCTGGCAGCAGTGGTCACGAGAAAGTACGCTCGCAAGAAGACCGGGCTCCGGACGTCCCCGTGGCACCACCGAGAGGGAGGACCGCCGTATTCGGCGTATGGCTGTGGTGGAGCGGACTGCGTCTACAGCAGAAATTCGAGCGGCAGTTGGCACCACAGTGAGGCAATGAACTGTTCAAAATCGGTTACTTGAAGGACAGCTCCGGACCAGACGCCCTGCGGCGTGTATTCCACATACATAAAACCAACCGCCCTCTGCGACTTCAGTGGTGTCAAGAGGGAGCTCATTGGAGGATAGAGTGGAGGTCCGTTGTGTTTTCCGATTAAAGCCGGTTCTGTCTTGGTGCCAGTGATGGCCGTTTGTTGGTTAGAAGGAGGCCAAGTGAGCGCCAGCATTCCACCTGTCTGCGGCGTCGACACACTGGACCTACACAGGGAGCTCTGGTCGGGGGAGCAATTTCCTATAACAGCAGGAGTACTCTCGTGGTTTAGCCACGCACTCTGACTGCAGATATGTACGTCTGTCTCGTGATTAAACCTGCTGTACTGCCATTCATGTACAGCATTCCCGTGGGTAATTTCCAGCAGGATAATGCACGCCCCGATGCCGCTGTTGTAACCCAACGCGCTCTACAGAGTGTCGATAAGTTGTCTTGGCCTGCTCGATGTCCCGGTCTGTCCACAATCGAGCACGTGTAGGATATCATGGACGACAACTCCAGCGTCATCCACAACCGGCATTAACCGTCCCTGTATTGATCGACCAAGTGCAACAGGCATGGAACTCCATCCCACAAGCTGACATCCGGCACCTGCACGACATAATACGTGCATCATTTGCATACCAGTATTCAACAGTCAGTGGTAGAGTGTCGGCTACCGGGTTCCAAGATGCCGGGTTCAAACCCGGCAGAGGCAGTCGGATTCTTGATGGGCGGAATAAAGTGCATTCGACAATCCATGTCGTACGATGTCGGCATGTAAAAGATCTCTGGTGACACATTTGGTGTTTACCCGACAAAATTAATTTAATCTCAGACATACACGCCAAAGAGATTTTCGGTTTCATCGGTCTGCCATTTAGTTGGCCTAGAGTAAAACGGAACATCGAAATTGACGAGCAGACAGTCAAATGGCGTCAAAATGTAATGTCTGCACACGGTAGCTGTGGCCATACGATTATTATTTATTATTTATTATTATTATTATTATTATTATTATTATTATTATTATTATTATTATTATTATTATTATTATTATTATTACAGGTTAAATAGACCAGCATGGCATATTTTCGATGGCTTTACTTGCGCGTATATTAACCTGTAGTCGTGTACCTTCAATCAATTAAATATGTTGTCTCGACAATTATACTGGCAAAATTTCCGTATTAAGTATTCCTTATTTCATAGTGTTGGGATTTTTTTCCCGCCAGTGTATCTTTACATCGGTGTACTTTTCGAGGACTTTGCTGCATGGGAGTGAAATCTGGATGGACTTGGGATATCTTATTCATAACTTAGAAAAAAACGGACATGAATGCGGCGAGAACGGTCGCTTGTACACACAATGGCAGGGGGCGGGGGGTTAATCGAAATGAGAGATAAGGCTTAATAAGGAGTGAACTCGACGGATGAATCCGTATTTATGAACAGCATCGGTGTTTGGGCCATTTGAGGTGAATGGAGGAGGATAGGTTACCAAGGAGAATAATGGACTTGGTCATGAAGGGTAAGGTATGTAGAGGGATACCAAGGTGAATTTGTTCATAATGATAGAATGATGAGAGATGTGGAACTAAACGAGGCCACAGATCTAATTAGTTGAGAGATGTTTGCAGACTGAACGCTGAAAAACGTAACAGTCTGTAATGATGTATGTATGTATGTATGTATGTATGTATGTATGTATGTAGTTATCTGAAAGTTTAGGGCCACATTGTAATTTGAAAATATATAACCCTGTCATTTTATTATTAGGTTCAATAACAATGCTTTTAACTGTTATTTAACAATGGGAAGCGAGCATTTGTTTGGCCCGAAAGAGGCGTTTATACAGCGATGGTTATCCCCTTCTAGACAATTGTATATATTTTTAAGCAAGCGAAAAATTTTGACTTTTTGACAATACTATTTGTTATTTATTTATTTATTTATTTATTTATTTATTTATTTATTTATTTATTTATTTATTTATTTATTTATTTATTTGCTATTTGTTTAAAGTCGTACCGACGCAGATAGGTCTTATGGCGACGATGGGACATGGAAGGGCTAGGAGTGGGAAGGAAACGGCCGCGGCCTTAATTAAGGTACAGCCCCAGCATTTGCCTGGTGTGAAAATGGGATACCACTAAAACCATTTTCAGGGCTGCCGACAGTGGGGTTCGAACCTACTATCTCCCGAATACGGGATATACTACTAAAAATTACTGAATAACTGTGTTGCAATTTTTATTTATTTCTGGATTATTTCTAACATATTATATTATAAATAAGCAAGGATGAAATATGCCTTGAAAAATTATTTTTGTAAACGGCAGAGCATTTGCTGAGTTTTTTCCAAGACAAGCATCTAGCGCACCGCGGCTTACATAGCAGTGTTCCTTAAGATCCGCTCTGTAAGCGGGACATGACATGACATAATCAGCATCTTCAGAGGCACGATGGCGAGATCTGGCTAGCGTATAAATAGCATTGACTCCTCCTGATCGACCTAATCCTTCACAGAGGTCGCGAAAATAATTGCTTTTTGCGGGTGCTACTGTTCGCTTAGTGACAGATTTGAACTCCATCTAGCGGACCAGATCGGTGTCACTTCTTGACCTCGCCATTGCATCATCTTTGTTCACTAAACGCATTCCCGCATGAGAATAATTATCCTGAAATCAAAATTTACCGTGAAGTAGTCCGGCTGCACGACTAACTTACTAACATGCCGGTCTTTGGCCCAGGGGATTCCTAGTTCTATTTGCAGTTAGGTCTTTGGTTATTTAGTCTGGCGTAGGAACTGGTGGTTTCTCCTGCGTTTAACAGTAGATTTCATCCTAGGTCGTGCCCCATTCTTGCAGACGCGAATTTCTCCAAGGTCCACAATTCGAAAAGTGGCATGAAGGAAAAGTTCATCTCCAATGAATTAAATCCACCTCAAGTGGCGTTCACATTCATGCCCATGGTAGTATTCATAATTTAGTTACACTGGGCAATACTTAGGTTAATGTTAGTTACAGGCAACCAAAACGGCCAATGTAATGTTTACAATTAGCTTTCCGTCGCACCGACAAAGATAGGTCTTACGGTGACGATGGGATAGGAAAAGTAAAAAAGAAATGGAAATGGCGTATGGCTTTTAGAGGCGGGAGATCCCAGGACGGGTTCGGCTCGCCAAGTGAAGGTCTTTCGATTTGACTCCCATAGGCGACCTGCTCGTCATGATGAGGATGAAATGATGATGAAGACAACACATACACCCAGGCCCCGTGCCAGGGAAATTAACCAATGATGGTTAAAATTCCCGATCCTGTCGGGAATCGAACCCGGGACCCCTGTAACCAAAGGCCAGCACGCTAACCGTTTAGCCATGGAGCCGGACATAGGAAAAGTATAGGACTGGGAAGGAAGCGGCCGCGGCCTTAAGTAGGCTACAGCCCCAGCATTTGCCTCATGTGAAAATGGGAAAACACGGAAATGAGCCAATATATTAGTGCATGTTAGTTAAGGCATACAAAAATTGCTAATGTATAAATACAAAATTATATTCTCTCATGGGTAGGCTGCGGATGTACGATAAGATGCGAATTACCAGCAATTTGTTATCGATATTTATGGGTAGGCTGCGGATGTACGATAAGATGCGAATTACCAGCAATTTGTTATCGATATTTATTTGGAAGCCTTTTTATAATCTAAATGTTTGAAGAGAATCAGTGAATCGTTGTATAAAAATCTTCGGTGAGCAAACGCACAATCCTCCAATATATATGACATCAAGCAAAGCAAAGCAAAGTCACCTCCGTACAGGCCATGAAGGCGCTTGGACGAGTGGAAGGTAAAGGCTTCCACCATTGTTAACCTCGGCACGTGATGGGGTAGAGTGGTTAGCTCTACGCCCGGCCTTCTTTGTCCCCAGGAATTAACCTGGTACTCATTTTTGGTGTAGGCTGAGTGAATCTCAGGGCCATATGCACCTCCGGAAGTAGAAATCTCGTTTTTTAAATTTTACGACTTCCTGACGGGGATTCGAACCCACGTCCCTCCGGGCGAACCGAGCACGCCTTTACCGCCTCGGCCAGGCAGCCCGTAATCTATATGACATCGCGGGAGCAAAGGCGCCCAGTCTATCCCAGTACCTCCCACTTCTCCATGGGCCTTCATGGCCTGTAAGGAGGCGAGTTTGCTTTTTTATGCTTGGCTGATTAGGCAACTACCTGTTAAAGAAAATACTATCAGCATGAATACATATATATCTGATTATTAGTGTTAAACCTAACACCGTCAATTTTCTCATCCAGTTTGTTGAGCTACTCATATACAGTATACCATACATACTCTATTGAAGGATAAGAAAAGTTAAGTATATTTAGGCAAGGAGATTGTGATGCAGTATTATTCTATATCAGAAAGTAGGATCAAGTTACATGGCGCGTTTTTTCTACAGAAGTCATAACGTATATGAACCATATTTCTCTCTTTCTGTCGTCTCATAAATGGCCAGCTATTCAATAAATAACCACTCCTTGAACGTCATTACGCATTGCAAGTGGGTAACTTAAGTGTCAATTACAATGACTGTATCTATATCACTGTTAAATAAGTTTCCTGTAAAACTATTTTAATTGATATGTGACAGGGATGCGCACACGAAGTCAGGAGATTTTTAAATAAATAAATATACCATCAAGCTTAAAATAGAGGAATACAGGGAACTGTGGATCGAATGATAAACATTCTTTTGCCGATCTGATTTTCCTGTCATCTCAATTTGATGAAAGCCTCTGTAACCAGAAGCACGAAGAAGAACTTAGGATCTGGCAATACTCTTCTACAAAGTTGTATTCAGAATTGGGACTAAACATATAGGAACATACAAATGGATTGATATTTTTTTCTATTACAGTACTTATTGCTGTTTGCAGATTTTCCAGAACATTTCGTATCCCCTTGATTTGGGTATATTAGTAGCATTGTATTTCTTCTTGCGTTTATATCTCAGTTCTTCAGTTTACATGTAATAATAATTTTCTTAACTGTGTCAAACTTTTTGGACATGCTTTATTTGGTTTTAACAAGCGGTCGTTACGATAACGTTGCTCAGTAGAGGAAGTTTAGTGTGGCACAAAGCAGCATGGCAGCCAAGTATCGTATATTAGATTAGCAATACAAACTCGACGATGTTATCGCTCTGCCCAGAAACTGAAATGAAGATAAAATCATTAACATGCACGTCACATCCTCACATTATAACATACAAGTTCAAATCGTGCGTCCTTATTTGAAATGCGAACACGTACTCAAGAGGTTTCGTTATATGTACAGTTTTCAACACACGCATGTTTACTTTATAAGCACCATAAAACAACACAACAATGAATAATATTGAAGTTAATGTCGGGTATGAATCAGAAAACTTCCGTGATGAACTATCCCTTCTTACTCTCATGGACGCCTTGGGCCGGTGATTACTGGTCCTTTACTTACTGGGCGAGTTGGCCGTGCAGTTAGGGGCGCGCAACTGTGAGATTGCATCCGGGAGATAGTGGGACTGTCGGGAGCCCTGCAGATGGTTTTCCGTGGTTTCCCATTTTCACACCAAGCAAATGCTGGGGCTGTACCTTAGGGCCACGCTGTTTCCTTCCCACTCCTAGTCCATTCCTATCCCACTGTCATCATAAGACCGATCTGTGTCAGGGCGACGTAAAACAAGTTGAAAAAATCCTTTATTTCATAAACAATCAGGGCCGTAATTAATGTGATACGGGCCCAACTGTCAAAATAAAAATTTGGTCCCTTTCAAGCAAAATGTAAGAGCTGCGAATAACCAATATAAATTTAATTACAGCAGGTAGATAATATGCAATATAATGTCAAATTATACAAAAAAAAGGAGATTATTTACTTTTTTAAGGTTATTAAAATATAATTTTGTTTTATTCGGCTGTCTCCGTGGTTTAACGGCTAAGCTGGTGAACCATACACCAATAATTTTTTGTACTTAAAATGGGTTTGCTTAAAATTGGTATCATTTTACAGTAACCACGGAATTCTACTCTGTAACTGATACCAAGGTCTCAGTTAAAACAATGTATTCTATTAAAACACAGAACAACCTACGAACAAAAGTGAATAAAAAACTGTTCAAATAAAGCTTGAAAAATATCGAACAGCACATCTGATAGTCTCCACGCAAAAAGAGCGAAACAAAATTGACTGACAATGAGTGTTACAACACCTACTTCTTATTGTCGTTGAATAAAGTGTAGTAAAAGTTAATGTTCAGCAAAATTTCTGCTTAATACGATCTCATGAAGATGATGATGCTTGTTGTTGAAAGGGGCCTAACATCTAGGTCATCGGGGTCCCTAATGGTAAGAAATGAGACGAAATGTAATGACAATTTAAATGTTCAAGATCATCCACTGACCAGAATATAAAACGTGATGATGAAGAATGAATGTATGGATATGAATTTCAAACAATCAGTGAATCCGACCGAGAACTTACCATAAACAATAGTATTACCAAGAGACTGCTTCTAAAGCACAATCCTGAATCGAGGATGCTTGTTGACTAAAGGAGTCCAAAATCCAGGTCAACGGCCCATTATAATCTTACTTATCGCTAGTAAAGTAGAACCATGGTATATCTCACGTTGCGATTCTAATCAAAAGTAACGTAGACTCACGGTGCTCTACACATTGTGCTACTACTAACAAGTTTTGTACTTCGCACAGGTAACGCAGACCTATGGGGTTTGTCACATAATGGTGCCACTCATAGGCAACGCAAACCCATGGTGTTCCTCACATAGGTGTGTTAACCACGAGCGCCGGTATTCCTGTGGTGTTCCTTATATACTGGGTACTAATCCCAGGCAACGCTCACCCACGGTGTCGCTGATATAGTGGTACTAATCACAGACAACGCCCAGACTCCTGCTGTTTCTCACAATGGTACTAATCACAGGTACTGGAAAACCCACACAGACTCCCCTTCTGTTGCTACCAATTAGAAACCTATTGTGTACCTAACATAGTGGTGCAACTCGCAAGTAAAGGCGACCCATGGTGTTCCACGCGTGATGCTACTAATCACAAATAGTTTCATGGTTCTAATGCAACCAGGCATTGGTCGGCACTTTTAGTCGCCTCTTACGACAGGCAGGGGATACCATGGGTGTATTCTTCCTACGCACTTCCACCCACAGGGGTAATACGATCTCAGATGCACTACACATCAAGAAAGTATCATTTTCTAACTAATATGGGATATTTTGGTGTCAGTTTCCATTGCTGTAATGATTTCTAAATAATTTGGTGCAGGTCTTTTGTGAGGAGCATGTCGCGTTGTTGCGATAGACGACAAGGGCAAGCATTGCTTACTGCTGTGCTGTAATAATTACTGGTAGATGCAACCTAATGGCAATTCCTCTACGTACAAATTGTGAAACAAATTATTTAGACTGATTCTACAAAACTACTCGGACTATTTCCATGCAGAGTGACATTAGGCTAGATATATATCATTTTGAATATGTTTTGCGAGGTGTCTGCAGGGCCCCTTGAAGTCCGGGCCCGCCTGCATTGCTGGTCCTCCAGGCCCTAACATGACGCCTGTAACAAATAGGCCTAATTACTTTATCTGGAGATAACCATAGGTTTTAAAGCGTCACAATATCGAACCACCCTTACAAACTAAGATTAGGACCCTCGGCAGTAGCGGAGATTACGTGGGGTGGGGGCGAGGGGGGCAGTCACACCCCACCCACTTTTTGGAGAACATACTACATTTTATTCGCATTTTTGCCGGCTGAAACTAGGAATTATAGGAATTATTTAATAAAAGTCACTTGTACAAGCCCTCTTGTCTTATCAACTAATTATTTCCTTTTTTTCGTTAATTATTAACAAATTAATAGACATACGCACAAAATGTCGTTCGTCCCGGCTAACCAATTTGTATAGTGCCACAGAAAGTAGTGGAGACGTGCAGTAAGGGTAGCAGGAGGGTATATATATATATATTGTCAAGGTCATGGACACTGAGGTATGATTCACCCGCTTACCACGCGCATTCGTCAGTTTGGCATTCTCTTCAGTGTCTGTTAGTTTCTTAGTGTGTAGTCAAATACTAAATGATTATAATTGTATAATCACTGCGTACTTCTGTTTAATTGTAATAAATGCGTAATATTGTTCCTTTGTTGAAAGGTACATTGTGAAGTATTGCATCAAAATTAAAAAACCACACACACATTATCATTATAGACCGTTATGCCTTTCAGCGTTCAGTCTGCAAGCCTCTGTGAATTTACTAAACGTCGCCACAATCCTCTATTTAAAATAGTGTTGTGGCCTCATTTAGTTCTATACCTCATCTTTAAATCGTTAGAAACTGAGTGTAACCATCGTCGTCTTGGTCTCCTTCTACTTCTCTTACCCTGCATAACAGAGTCCATTATTCTCCTAGATAACATATCCTCCTCCATTCGTCTCACATGACCCCACCACCGAAGCCGGTTTATGCGTACAGGTTCATCCATCGAGTTCAATCCTAACTTAGTCTTTATCTCCTCGTTCCGAGTACCCTCCTGCCATTGTACCCACCTGCTTGTACCAGCAATCATTCTCGCTAGTTTCATGTCTGTTACTTCTAACTTATGAATAAGGTATCCTGAGTCCACCCAGCTTTCGCTCCCGTAAAGCGAAGTTGGTCTGAAAACAGACCGATGTAAAGATAGTTTCGTCCAGGAGCTGACTTCCTTCATACAGAATACTGTTGTTCGTAACTTCGAGCTCACTGCATTAGCTTTACTACACCTTGATTCAATCTCACTTACTACCATATATTACCATCCTGGGAGAATGCAACAACAACAACAACAAAACAACTATTATTACTGCACTTAAATTGGTAAACTCTCAACCTTTACCGCTCTGTCGAAATTCAAATTTACCATTCTGTAGCCTGTTTCTTCATTTTTGATGTATAAAACACCCCCCCACCCCTCTCTCGTCCACTATATCCCACAAACCTGAGTACTGTCTGTATATTTTTTCCCCCACGCTTTTAATCTCCAATCGCCCATACTGACCCTCGGAATCCCGTTTCCGACATGTACCGTATTTCCTGTTTGCCAGGGAGGGTTTATATTGGGACCAAGTTGAAAGAACGTACGGTAGGTATTCTTGCCTCATTCATCCTCAAAACTCTGCAGTGGAGTAGCACAGACTCTTCTTTTTCGATGAAATGAAATGTCGTATGGCTTTTAGTGCCGGGATATCCCAGGACGGGTTCGGCTCGCCAGGTGCAGGTCTTTCTATTTGACTCCCGTAGGCGACCTGTGAGTCGTGATGAGGATGAAATGATCATGAAGACAACACATACACCCAGCCCTCGTGCCATTGGAATTAACCAATTAAGGTTAAAATCCCTGACCCGGGCGGGAATCGAACCCTGGACCCTCTGAACCGAAGGCCAGTATGCTGACCGTTCAACCAACGAGTTCCTTTTCGATCATAAAGTGAAGATGAAGAAATTCTTCTTCTAACTACCGCCCTCCAATGTCATGAATGTATTGGGAAGCTGTATTGATAACTAGCAAGATGCCCGTGCTTCTCTACGGTTTTAAACTGAAAGTTATTATTCAAAGTTTTACATATTGGAGAGTCCACTACCGAGCTCGATAGCTACAGTCGCTTAAGTGAGACCAGTATCCGGTATTCGGGAGATAGTAGGTTCGAACCCCACTGTCGGCAGCCCTGAAAATGGTTTTCCGTGGTTTCCCATTTTCACACCAGGCAAATGCTGGGGCTGTACATTAAGGCCACGACCACTTCCTTCCCACTCCTAGCCCTTTCCTGTCCCATAGTCGCCGTAAGACATATCGTCGGTGCGACGTAAAACAAGTAGCAAGAAAAAAGGAGAGTCCACTGTCAGCTGAGCCTGTAAAATACGCCCTCCGTTCGTACGTCAAACGGTTTTGGTGGAATGATTATTTGTTTTCTGATCTAACACTAATTTGAACCCCATACGGAAGAAATTAAATATTTAAAACCCTATCTTATTCAACATCTAGGATGTAAAAGCCACCAATCGGTGAAATTTTGATTTTGTACGTCGAACAGTAATGGAGGAATGAATCGTTTTTAAAAGGGCTTTTAAATCTTAATTAACATCTAGGATACAGAAGACAAACCTTCATAGAAAAATCTATGCTCGTGACTGAAACGGTTTCGGAGGAAATGCCATTGTGTTTTTGAGAGTCGAGCACGGTCTAAACCCCTTAGGCGAGAAATATTTTGAAGTATAGCCTATGATATTTTACACCCAAAACATAAAATAAAAACCCTTAAAAATATAACATTGTCAAACGGTTTTGGAGGGAGGAATAATTTCATTTAATACTCCAGGGGTGGAACGTTTAAACAAATTTCCTATTTCACACCTAGGATTTAAAATATATACCTCCATTTGGAATTTTGTTTTCGTACGATAAACAGTTTCGGGGAAGCAATGAATATATTTGTTTTCGGATCTTATCCCCCATTTAACTCTTGGAGGGTTAAATTTCTTTCAAACGTTCTCTTATTTAACACTAGGACATCATTTGAAATTTTAACTTCGTAATTCAATCGATTTCATATAAATGTATATTTCTTTCATCATTCCCCACCCTCAGTCAAAATCCTTTCAGGGTGTATTGTTTTAAGTCCGCTTCTTATTTGTATTTTTATAAAAATAATTCAACTCCTTTTACAGCCCCCTTAAGCTGATTCTACCCTTCGCCCCCC
Source organism: Anabrus simplex (assembly GCF_040414725.1). Lineage (NCBI taxonomy): Eukaryota > Metazoa > Arthropoda > Insecta > Orthoptera > Tettigoniidae > Anabrus > Anabrus simplex. The sequence goes on along the minus strand of NC_090265.1, from coordinate 613,021,138 downwards.
CCCCAATACCAATTTTCGCGTTGAAACATCCTTCATTTTTGGAGGTATGCGTATCCGCATACAAAGAATACAACTCATTTTTAATTCATTTACCCCCTCCCTTTATTGGATTTTCCGAAAATAAAAATACAAATTTACATGTCTGTAAGATATTTAGTTTTTGAGATATAAGTATCCTCACGAATATAATTCAACTCCCTTTTCAGTCCTGCTTGTAACGCCCCATTAAGTGTTATTTCCGAAAACAAAAAATGCATGCTACTTTATTTTTGTAAGATATTAAAAATATCAATTTATACGCCCGTCAAATGTTACGTTTTTGAGATATACTGTAGATAAGCTCATTTTAAAAATTTACCCCCCTTAACACGTCCCTTTATGTGGATTTTCAGAAAGTAAGTTATGCGTGTTCCTTTACATTTACAGAATATTCCATATACCAATTCTCACGTCTGTAACATGTTACGTTTTGAGATATAATGTAGGCCTAGATATACTCATTTTAAAAATTCACCCCGTTTGTCACTCCTGTTCACTTCCCCTTAAATAGATTTTCGAAAAACAAAAACGACGTGTGTCTTTATTTTCAATGGAGATTCTAAATACCTATGTTCATGACTGTAACATCTTCAGTTTTTGAGATATAAATATCCCCATAAATGGTACTCAACCATTTTTTCACTTTTTTCGCCCCTCTGAAGAGGAATTTCTGAAAACAAAAAATGCGTGTTTCTTTATATTTAATGGAGATTGCAAATACCATATTTTCACGCCTTTAAACTGATCCTTTTTTGAGATATACGTAAACTAATTTTAAAAAATTCATCCCTCTTTTCACACCCATAGCGACGAAATATCAAAAAATTCTCCCTTAATGAGCACCTACGTTGTAATAAAAACATATCCCCTAAATTTCATTTCTTTATGTCCAGTAGTTTTGGCTCGGCGATGGTCAGTCAGTCAGTCAGTCAGTCAGTCAGTCAGTCAGTCAGTCAGTCAGTCAGTCAGTCAGTCAGTCAGTCAGTCAGTCAGTCAGTCAGTCAGTCAGTCAGTCAGTCAGTCAGTCAGTCAGTCAGTCAGTCAGTCAGTCAGTCAGTCAGTCAGTCAGTCAGTCAGTCAGTCAGTCAGTCAGTCAGTCAGTCAGTCAGTCAGTCAGTCAGTCAGTCAGTCAGTCAGTCAGTCAGTCAGTCAGTCAGTCAGTCAGTCAGTCAGTCAGTCAGTCAGTCAGTCAGTCAGTCAGTCAGTCAGTCAGTCAGTCAGTCAGTCAGTCAGTCAGTCAGTCAGTCAGTCAGTCAGTCAGTCAGTCAGTCAGTCAGTCAGTCAGTCAGTCAGTCAGTCAGTCAGTCAGTCAGTCAGTCAGTCAGTCAGTCAGTCAGTCAGTCAGTCAGTCAGTCAGTCAGTCAGTCAGTCAGTCAGTCAGTCAGTCAGTCAGTCAGTCAGTCAGTCAGTCAGTCAGTCAGTCAGTCAGTCAGTCAGTCAGTCAGTCAGTCAGTCAGTCAGTCAGTCAGTCAGTCAGTCAGTCAGTCAGTCAGTCAGTCAGTCAGTCAGTCAGTCAGTCAGTCAGTCAGTCAGTCAGTCAGTCAGTCAGTCAGTCAGTCAGTCAGTCAGTCAGTCAGTCAGTCAGTCAGTCAGTCAGTCAGTCAGTCAGTCAGTCAGTCAGTCAGTCAGTCAGTCAGTCAGTCAGTCAGTCAGTCAGTCAGTCAGTCAGTCAGTCAGTCAGTCAGTCAGTCAGTCAGTCAGTCAGTCAGTCAGTCAGTCAGTCAGTCAGTCAGTCAGTCAGTCAGTCAGTCAGTCAGTCAGTCAGTCAGTCAGTCAGTCAGTCAGTCAGTCAGTCAGTCAGTCAGTCAGTCAGTCAGTCAGTCAGTCAGTCAGTCAGTCAGTCAGTCAGTCAGTCAGTCAGTCAGTCAGTCAGTCAGTCAGTCAGTCAGTCAGTCAGTCAGTCAGTCAGTCAGTCAGTCAGTCAGTCAGTCAGTCAGTCAGTCAGTCAGTCAGTCAGTCAGTCAGTCAGTCAGTCAGTCAGTCAGTCAGTCAGTCAGTCAGTCAGTCAGTCAGTCAGTCAGTCAGTCAGTCAGTCAGTCAGTCAGTCAGTCAGTCAGTCAGTCAGTCAGTCAGTCAGTCAGTCAGTCAGTCAGTCAGTCAGTCAGTCAGTCAGTCAGTCAGTCAGTCAGTCAGTCAGTCAGTCAGTCAGTCAGTCAGTCAGTCAGTCAGTCAGTCAGTCAGTCAGTCAGTCAGTCAGTCAGTCAGTCAGTCAGTCAGTCAGTCAGTCAGTCAGTCAGTCAGTCAGTCAGTCAGTCAGTCAGTCAGTCAGTCAGTCAGTCAGTCAGTCAGTCAGTCAGTCAGTCAGGACATGTTATTATATAGAGAGATGAAACATAACAATGGTTTCAACCGGGAGGAAGTGTGACAACAGATTGTCAGAGCTTGATGATCGTTAATCGCTACGAGATGGCAGAAGGATGGTCGCAATGGGTCACACAAATTGTGAGAGAGAGACAAATTGATATTGGTACAAATTCCTAGCTTTACGGCTGCTATAGAAATCCAGGCATCCACCCACCCCGTGCCATTTCATCTTGACTAGTAAATAGTTCTAACATAGGTCAACATACTTATAACGTCAACATGGCCCAATATCCCGAAAGTAGAGGAAAGCTTGGCACGTAAGGTTTTCTTCAGAAATTCAAAACGTTGTGAATCATTTCCCGCAAAGGAATAAATAGGACTGATTAAGACATTTTGTCACACTTTGCTAAATAAATCGGAATGGAGAACCTAGCAGTGACTGTGGTGACCAAATGACAGCTGTGTCTAGAAGCTATACTCTAGAACAGTCAGTGACAATATAACATTTCATTGCCCTGTCTCAGTCTCATGAAAGTGACTGAGGTATGAGCGATGCTATTAATGCCATTCCTTATACGGACAGTCTTTCTTATGAATGGTGTGAAAATGTTGCTCATTATTCAGCCAAGATGTCCCACTTCAAATAATTCATGAACTGTTAAGATATTTATTTATATATTTAATTAATTTATTTATTTATTTACCAATTTTTATTTATATATTTTATGCTTTTGTACGTGTCGAAGTCAGTCCGACTAGTTGGCTGAATGGTCAGCGTATTGCCCTTCGGCTCAGAGGGTTCCGGGTTCGATTCTCGGCCAGGTCGGCGATTTAAATCGCTTCTGATTAATTCTTCTGGCTCGGGGACTGGGTGTTTGTGTATGTCCAAACACTCTCCTCTTCATATTCAGACAACACACCACACTACCAACCACCACGCAAACACATAATAGTGATTACATCCCTCCTTACAGGGTTGGCGTCAGGAAGGGCATCCGGCCGCTAAACAGAACCCGCGACCCCACAATGTGGAAAATGTGGTTAAAGAGGAAGTACGTGGCGAAGTTGGGGCTCACGGCACTCCCTTACAACTTAGCCATAATTTGAATGTTATTAAGACTGTACACAATATCTAAAAACTACTTAATTGATTACCTAACTACTAATTAATGGAATAAAATAACGTTATAATAGTTATTTTGTTCACAATTAATATTATCTCTCTGCTTTATCTAATAAATATCTACATCATACTTGTTCTCATTCACACTAATTCATACAAGCTGTTCACGTATCTAAGAGGAAATCTCGGCAAGACAGCTTAAATTAGGATATTGAAGTAATATTTCGTATATTGACAGGGAGAGAATACCTTGCCTCAGGAACCTGGAAGGAACAGTTGTATATTGACGGGCAATCCAAGGTTGGGTAAGTGTTAGAATTAGGAAGTTAGCGGCCATGACTGCCAACAGTAGGATCCGAGTCCACTATCTTCCGAATCCGAACAAATAGCTACGTGACCCTATTCGCACGGCTAACTCGCTCGATATTTATATTGCTGTTGCTGTTGTTACGCTAAACATCGATACATATACCATTATGGCATAAAATTAATATATTAAGCGGAGTATTACAGGAGCCTAAGTAAGTTCTGTACCTTTTAAGATATTAACAATTTATATACTGTAAAATAGTCAATGAAAATATATAAAATGTCATTGACAGTCTCATCCTTGGCTTTGACGATATGAAAGATGACTGAGGTATGAGCGATGCTAGTAATGCCATTCCTTATGTAGGCAGTCCTTCTTCTGAATGGTGTGAAAATGCAACTCGTAGGGTCCATTACTTCATGAATTTCAGTGGACATGGTAGACTGAAGTATAACAGCAACTTCTGGCTCGGTCAGGAAAGCAACGGGAAACTAGTTCACTCCTCACTTTCCCAGAATTTCTCTCCAGTGACGCTTAGGCCATGACAGCAGAAGGCGGAATTATTGAGGATCAAACCAGCCTTCGGTCTGATTACCTACGTCATGGAAATAGGCTACCTTATGAATGGAATATTCTTCAGTTTGATATTTACTGTTTTCGTTAGAGTTCATAATTATACGAATTTTATAAGCGAGGTGTTTAGAAATTCCTGTTATTAGTCGCCAAACGCTTTTGAACATCTAAAGCGTGTTTTTGTTTGTTACTGTCCATAATGCTACAAAAACGTATTCATATTTTCTCTTTCATATGATTGAGCTGTATAGTGATATGTGATAGTACTAGCGAAAAAATTCATTGACGAACATAAATATAAGACATTTCATATTTCTTATTACCAACATAAAAGAAGCAAAATACTGAGATATTACTGAGCTGACTTAACAAATTTTTGAGCTTTTCCAAATACTGACGACGAACAAAAATTTGAACGAGGCTGTATAGGGGTCATAGCCGCAAGTTCTCACTTCGAATACTACTATGTAATAAGTATTGTCGAAACAAAGTATCTAATCACTAGGAGTTTGAAATCCTTCAACTACTGGAGCACTAGATGTGCTCAGCTGGGGCTCCTGTTGAGCGGATCTCACCCAACGACGATCGGCCACCTTAAATTTAAGACGCTCTCCATAAGCCTTTTCATGCTCATCATTGGTGGTTCTGGAATTTTTACAAGCCACTATATCCTCCTGAATATATTTTCGATATATATGAAGCAATTTATTGTCCACAGGCCATGACATTTCGCGAAATAATGAATTTCATTTTCAGTTCTTTGCAGAACAAATTTCTCGAATTTTCACCATTTCATTTTATTTTTCGTATGCTTATATAACTCAAGAAGACAAAGCAAATGACCCTCGCATGACCTCCTACCACACCGGAGTGAAGAGCTACAACTTAGTAGCTGCGAGGCAACGTGATCTTTGTATCCCAAGGTCGTTAATGTATTATTCGATAACGCCACACCGGAGTAGGGCTCTTTCCTTGCAATGAGATAATGATTGCTATCATCACATGTGCTGTTTAGAAATTATTCCAATTTCACGGCTCATGATTTCGCATTGCTGAAACCCGACAGGCAACGGAAGTTTCATATACTTACGTTGATGAAAATCTACCCAAATAAGTTTCTTCAAAATTCCATTTATTGTCCTCATTAGATAATTAACACTAGATCTGGCACTGTTTATGCACTGGCTTATACTTTTCAGTTTGTATGTTAGTTGTTTTTCATTACCACTATTTGTCTCTGTTTTACTTTTATGTTCCGGATTTGCTTTTATTTTATTTTTAAACTATTTTATTCGTTGAGCTTTGTTTTCTTTCTTCATTATATGTTTTTCAAATCCGTTATTTAGCTTAGTGTTCTTTTATTTTATAATGGAAATGTAAATTTCCTTTATATATGTATTATCCTTTAATTTACGTGGTTAAGTGTAAGAGAGGGTCACAAGCCTTAACTTCGCCACTTCTATAGTCGAACATAAATAAATAAATAAATAAATAAATAAATAAATAAATAAATAAATAAATAAATAAATAAATAAATAAATAAATAAATAAATAAATAAATAAATAAATAAATAAATAAATAAATAAATAAATAAATAAATAAATAAACAAATAAATAAATAAATAAATAAACGCACCATCTCCCGAATGAAAGGTCACAGCTACGCGCTCCTAACCGCACGGCTAACTCTCTCAATAATAAAAAATTACTTTACGTCAGAAAGTCCAAGGAAATATTACAATTTATTAAATATATTCTTCTATAACATATCAATACATCATAAATGTAGAATCCCTCTCACTGCTGTCAAAATGAATATTAATGAATTCTGTGACATCCTGATATAAGACTAGTTTATGATTACATTCGCTTGGGGCATAGTAGAGTTAGACAATGATAAAAATTTTAAAATATCTTTCGAGGGTGAGCATTATTCTACCAGTGACCAATGGAAGGTTAATCCAAGGCCTTATCGAGAGGAATGAATTTATGTTTTAAATATGAACACGAGTCGGGTACGCACCCTACGGCAAGTAAAACAAACTGAAAACAAGTGTTTGAATATTTCGTTTCTGCCGAGTGTATAAACGATGCTGACATGAATAGTAGTTACAATCAATAAACAAACACATATTTATTTGATATTTTTATTTTTATTTCTAGTAAACACTTCACGCGATGTTATTTTATCTGTAGCATGGTTCTTTTTCTGAAATGGTTTCAGATACAAATGTTTCCAATGAATTATAAGGTAAGGGTTGTTCTGCCTGAAGGCAGGTCCGAACCTCCGCAGAGGTGTTCCTGAGCCGGAGTTTACGTGCGGTAGGGTGGCCAGTTCCTTTCCGCTCCTCCATTCCCTTACCCCCCACCAACAGCGCGTGGCAGCCCATCCAACTCCTGACCTCGCCCAATGTTGCTTAACTTCGGAGATCTCACGGGATCCGGTGTTTCAACACGGCTACGGCCGTTGGCAATGAGTTAGTAATGGGAATTAAGAAACCTATAGATTTTATTATTTACATTTTTACCCACTATGACCAGCCCTGTGGCGTACGAGTTTATCTGTTCTCGACCTGAAAGCTTGGGTTTGATTCTTCGCGCGGGTACATACACATATTAATCCTGGATTGAAGTCTGGAACAAAAATTCAATCAGCTTCTTGAAAAACGTAAAGAGCTGCCATATGTGAGAGGCGGTAATCCCGTGAATCTATCAAAAAAAAAAGAGTAGCCTATTTTCCGATGATGATAATAATAATAATAACTATGACAATAATAATGACAATTCTGCAACTTACCCCACATCTATGGGGTCGCGGTTTCGAACATTGTCACATGTATGTATGTATGTATGTATGTATGTATGTATGTATGTATGTATGTATGTATGTATGTATGTATGTATGTATGTATGTATGTATGTATGTATGTATGTATGTATGTATGTATGTATGTATGTATGTATGTATGTATGTATGTATGTATGTATGTATGTATGTATGTATGTATATTTGGCCCTGTTTTACGACCGGATGACCTTCCTGACACCAACACTATGTGGAGGAATTTAATCACTATTGCGTGTTTCTGTGATGGTTGGTAGTGTGGTGTGTTGTCTAAATATGAAGAAGGTCTTTGTAGGAACAAAAGCATCTCGTCCCGAGCCAGAAGAATTAATCAGGTACGATTAAAATTCCCAACTCTGCCTGGAATCTGAAACGAAGGCATCAACGCTGACCATTCAGCCAAGGAGTCCATAATAATAATAATAATAATAATAATAATAATAATAATAATAATAATAATAATAATAATAATAATAATAATAATAATAATAATAATAATCTGTATAATAAGGAAAATTGCTAAAAATATAAATATTAGTGTCGATTCCATAATTTTCGGGTTCGCTGAGATGAACTGTGATACTGGTTGCAGTTGAAGTCCATGTTCAGTCTTCAACAGGATGGGGGTGGGAAAAGGTGCAAAATAAGATGACAAAAATGACAGAGACTTGTGTCGAAACGAGAGTTTTCGGGGTTGCAAGGCTGATTGGCAACATATCAAATGTATCATGTTGACAGTGAGACGCGTAAACGCCTACAGTACTCACTCACTTGTATTATTTATATGAAGTTATCAAATTATCAACTACTTCTCACACAATCCGGGCTACCACAAGGACACATTTTAACGCGAAAAATATAGGTTAAAACTAAGACTTAAAATAAGTACTAAATACTCCATCAGATATCAATGAACGTCACAACAAAGAAATCTAAAAAATTCACTTCACACATAATTAACAGGTAATAAAAGTCATAAGGTTAAACATTCAAAATATTACCCGGACAGGGCCGTACTATAGTTCTTAATAATAATAATAATAATAATAATAATAATAATAATCGTAATCGTATGACTTCAGCTACCGTGGGCAAACGATGTGATGTGACGCCATATGGGCTTTTTTTTTTTTTTGCTATTTGCTTTACGTCGCACCGACACAGATAGGTCTTATGGCGACGATGGGATAGGAAAGGCCTAGGAATGGGAAGGGAGCGGCCGTGGCCTTAATTAAGGTACAGCCCCAGCATTTGCCTGGTGTGAAAATGGGAAACCACGGGAAACCATCTTCAGGGCTGCCGACAGTGGGGTTCGAACCCACTATCTCCCGAATACTGGATACTGGCCGCACTTAAGCGACTGCAGCTATCGAGCTTGGTATATGGGCTATGTGTCTGTGTCAGTTTTGTCTTTTGGTTTTACTCTACCTGGTGACGGAGGAATGGACCTCTGTTAGGCGATCTTGGGGTGATTTCTAATTAAATTTCTCGAATAAACGCTAAATGTACCGCCAGACGTCTTTTTCATATCGACATCCTTCGACATAGAGTTCCGAATGGAGTTCCACCTACATCTAATTCTTTTACCAGAGCTGCCAAATAGAATAGTCCGCTATGGGCTTTTATCTTTTTTCGTGGATTTTTATTAGTATTACTTCTTCTTTCACCACTTTTTTCCACATCTGTGGGGTCGCGACTGCGAACTGCGCCGCACAAGTAGATTTGGCCGGATGCCCTTCCTCACGCCAAACCTACATGGAAGAATGTGATCACTATTTCGTGTGTTTGTGATTGGTTGGAAGTGTAGCGTGTTGTCTGAATATGAAGAGGAAAGTGTTGGGACAAGCACCAAGTCCCCGAGCCAGAATAATTAATCAGACTTGATTAAAATCCCCGGCCCGTCTGGGAATCGAACCTGGGGTCCTATGAACCAAATTCCTCAACGCTGACCATTCAGCTAAAGAGTCTTATTTTTTATTGGTATTACTGACGTCAATAATATTACCTGGACAAGATAAGTGGGCTTACAAAGTTAATTTCACCTAATTAAAAGTTCGAATGAATTCGAAAAATATGATGGAAACATAGAAACACACAGGTTGACTTTTTAAATGGCAACAATGCTGTAGCGTGGAACCAGGTAATGTCGTTTATACCACACGTAGGTTAATAACTTACCCTTCCTCCGAGCAAATGAACAAATCCTACCCCATCCATGCGCGTACGCAGTTTTAGAGTCCACCTCCATTGCTAAATGGTTAGCGTGCTGGCCTTTGGTCACAGGGGTCCCGGGTTCGTTTCCCAGCGGGATCGGGATTTTTAACCATAATAGGTTAATTTCGCTGGCACGGGGGCTGCGTGTATGTGTCATCGTCATAATAATTTCATCCTCATCATGGCGTGCAGGTCGCCTACGGGAGTCAAATCAAAAGTTCTGCATCTGGCGAGCCGAACTTGTCCTCGGACACTCCCGGCATTAAAAGCCATACGCCATTTCATTTTTACAGGAACAGAGCATTTGTGAACGAGCGGTCACAGAATAAAGTCGCAAAGTTTTGGAAGCAACAGCAGAAGATCTGGATAAAATTTTATGTGCTAGAGATCGCGACGCACGATAGAGACTTCGGGTGCATTTGCACCGCGAAGGGCAGAAAAGCGGCAGACCCTTATCAATGTTAACGTTATAGTGATTCTTGCCTACGATTGGGATGATATTTTTGTAAAGCGTACCGTTCCCCCAAGGCGTCTGACACGTTGCTGAATAGTCAGCGTACTGCCCTTTGGTTTAGAGGGTCCCGGGTTCGATTCCTGGCTGGGTTGGAGATATAAATCGCTTCTGATTAATTTTTCTGGCTCGGGAACTGGATATTTGTGTTTGTCCCAACTCTTTCTTCCTCATATTCTGAAAGCACACCACACTACCAACCACCACACAAACACGCAATTGTGATTACATCCTTCCGTATAGGGTTGGCGTAAGGCAGGGCACCCAGCCTAAACATAGCCAAATCCACATATGCGACGCAGTTCGCACCCGCGAACCCACAGGTATGGAAAAATTGGTAGATAATGAAGAAGAAGAGGAAAGATCGTTCCCTAAAGGCGAATCATTAATGTGGAGTGCTGAATATGGTTTTTCTGCAAAGCAATCTGCGAGCAGCGCTGAAAAGAAAACTACGACAATTTTTGCATAACCCTTCATTCTGCACGAAAATGCAAAGGTGCACGTAGAAGGAGCGGCGTCCGCCTTGTTCAGTCGGCGGGGCTGTTAAGTGCTCTACTACCCACTATACTCTCCGGATTTACGTACCTACGGCTTAGACCTAATCCCTAAGATGAAGGAACTACTGCGTGTTATTCGCTTCCGAGCTGATGAAGATTTTCTGCAGCCAATCGATCGCTCTCTTCGCCCCAACCAGAGATTAGGCCGTGCCGAAGGTTTCCAAGGGCTTCCACGTGACTGGAAACACTTTGTACTCAACACTAGTAGCTATATCACAGGCCCGTAAAACCTAGAAACTTTTATGCATATTATATACCTAGAAAATTAGTAGATGCCACTACTAAATAATCAGCCTATGTATAAAACTTTGAAGAACATCGTGGAATTCACTACTTCAAATCTCTATATGCTGAGTCCTCAGGTGGAAGGCTAATTAGATCCCTGCAGTTCGTGTTCCATATGTCATAGTGGACATCCTACATTTCACTGAAAATTTTAAGTAGAAAATGAACTGTGGTAAATTGGAGCCGAGAAGTAATTTTTTATAATGTATCAGACTGGCAAGCCTACCAGAATGTCCACACCAACCAACACTTTCAAACAATTTATAACAGGGACCGGTTGCATAAAAAATATCACTTTTAGCATCGCTTATGCTATTGTCAGTTTCATACTGCGAATGCCAAAGATGAAACCGAGACAGGCGAACGAAAGTAAAAATAGTTCTAAACAGTCATGATGTGGACAATTGAAATCAATAAAACTCCGATATCACCGGTATGAGGTTTACTGGTCTGTTTAAACCAGTGGTTCACAACCTGGGGGCGATCGCCCCCCAAGTGGGCGATTTGGGTATCAGGGGGCAACAAATAAGTGGGGGGGGGGGAGGTGTTCAGGCGATGAGTATTCAAAGGGGGGAAATTCAAATAGTAATGTACAGTATAAGTTGCCGGGTAGCACGAGTCACTGGCTTTTCTCAGACGGCGAGTTCACTGCACTCACCCCTCTCCACAGTCCACACCTGTTGTTGCTCAGCGGGGCTGACTGGTGACTCAACTCCCACCGCCTCTTGCCATCACAACAGACTTTCCATTGACCTATATTCGTCTTCACTCTTAACTATCCTTTGTGTGCCTTACCATAATTTTTTGTGCGTGTCTTTTCTGTTTTTGTGCGTTTGTTTTGAAGTGTAGAAGTTCATGCACAATGGATTTAAAAAAAATTGTCGTCAATACTCAGCTGAGTATTTAAAATTCGGTTTTATCGCCGCAAAATGTGCATTTTTCAGATTGTCTTTGTGCGATAAAACATTTACTGATAATGAAGCCATGATTTCTTCGCGAATAAAAGATCATTTATCAAGAGTACACAGTGATAAAGTAAGTAATGAACTTAGTTATTTTCAACATTCAAAGCTAAATCTGATAAAAGGCCTAATGCGAGTGAATTATTTAGAAAACGAGCAACCGATCTTTACAAAGGTCGTCTTATTTCTTACGAAGTGTCTTTATTGATCGCTAAATGTGGAAAACCTCACAAACTCTTGTTTTACCGGCTACCAAAAAATGTTGAAATCATGCTAGGCGAGGGCCCTAGTAATAAGATTAGTCAATCGGTTCCTTTGAGCAACTACAATTTTCCCGGCGAATTGACGAAATGGCCACGGACGTTGATTCGAAACTCAGCGGTTTGTTGAAAAACGTAAATTTGCATAGCAGATTGATGAATCAACTGTGTTTGATAACAAAGCAATTTTATTAACTTATTTGAGGTTTATCAATGAACAAAAGGAAATTACCGAGGAAATGTTGTTTGCTAGAACTTTGATAACTAATACGAAGGGATCGTCGATTTTTAAAATGGCGCAACATTATTTTGAGGAAAAAGAGATTCCCCTAGCAAACGTGAGCGCTTGCGCAACAGACGGTGTTCCTGCCATGTCACGTCGTCATGCTGGGTTTCTAGCCCACCTTAAGAAACAACTGCCAGAGGTCATCACTATTAACTGTGTCATTCATCGTCAACACTTAGCTGCGAAAAATTTGAGAGGTGTCTTGCATGAAACCCTACAACTGGTTATTACTGGTGTCAACATTATCAATGATATTTCCCTGAATAACCGTCTGTTCCGACAACTTTGCCGTGAAAATGATGAGAAATTCAAACGCTTGCTTCTACATACGGCCGTGAGGTGGCTTTCCAAAGGAAAATGTTTGCGCCGTTTCTTCGAATAATTTGATACGGTCACTGAGTTTCTCGACACGTCTGATCCTGTTTTAAGTGAGAATTTGAAGCAACGTAAGTTGGAACTTGCGTACCTTACATATAATTTTGAAAACATGAACGAAATCAATATAAGGCTTCAAGGAAAAAAGATGAACCTTATCATGGCCAAAGGAATTATTCCATCATTCATCGTCAAGTTTGATATTCATAAGGTAAAAATTGGCAGTAAAGAGCTGATTCAGTTTCCGATCCTTAAAATGTGTTCAGTGTCGGATAACGATACTCCTAAACTCCTAGAAGACAAAATCCTAATTTTTACTGATCACCTTGATCGGTTAAAAACTGATATGAAATTAAGATTTTAAGATTTGTAGGGTTTCATTTCTCGTTTGAAGCTGTGGATAAGCTTGGTAACACTTTGCAGACGAAGTTTCTAGATCTGAAGTATGACCGTGAGGCGAAAATCATTTTCAAGCTGAGCGGTTACGAGTTGGCCTGGGTGAAGTGTATGGACACTTATCCACAACTGTAGAGAAAAACTGAACCACTTCTCATATCGTTCCCGTCAACACATTTAGTTGAAAAAGGATTTAGTTCTGTTGTCCAGCTCCTCACAAAACAAAGAAATAAGTTGTTTGCCTCAAAGGAGACTTGCGTCTGAACTTGACGAACATAAAGCCGGATATTAAAGTTTTAACTGAAATCCACCAAGCACAAGGCAGCCATTGAATTAAAATATAACTATAACAAAATATGTTTTCAAACTTTCACTTTTTTTTCAAATTTTCAATGTCATCTTTCTCAATTTTTCGAGATTCCAATTTAAAAATGAAAACATGCACTCCTGCTTTTTAAATGTACGTCAATGATCTCGGTTAATTATTTCACTACTTTGTTCTTAAAATATCTCTAAAAATGTATATCTTAATTTTCTTCTATCTTATTTAAGAGTGGCCGGATAAAACTGTTTTGGTTGTGTTTATATACGGTAATAAGATTGTTTAAAATAATAAAACTGCTTCATTATTTACACTCTACTTCAAATTAGGCATACAATGAATATGAAAAGGGGGCGATAGGTGAAGGTCAATCTTCAGAAAGGGGAGATGGGCCACAAAAGGTTGGGAACCTTTGGTTTAAACTGTTCGTTATCACGACGAGAGACACTGTATGAGGTAGACGAGTCCATTGTAAATCAAGCATTGCTTCTCATTCCTGGTAACAGTGTTTCTTTTTTTTAAATTTTCCTATCTACCTCATTTCAGAATAATTTCTCTTCTATAGGGTGTTGCGATGACGATGCGGAGGTCAGCTTCCGTTTCATGGCTTATTATGACAATTAACCGACAGACCCTGTCATGAATGTCAGGCAGTACGTCTTATGGTGTCAAGTTGAGAAAATAACACTCCAATAACTGCAGGCCATTATGTTGGACTCCAGCCCTCTCGGTAGACGTTTCTCAAACATCGTGTTTATTTGTTTATTTTAATAACAACTCGGGTTGACAGCAGTATTTAATCAAATCTCTGGCAATATCACATCCATGAAGTAGCAGTTCATGGTCTTTGGAATAGAATATTCCTGTCAAGACGACGAACCACTGAACGAAAACCACATTTTGTCTATCCACACACTCAGGATAATTCACGGAAATGCACTACTACATTACTATATTTACCGCCACCATTATAACGCCCCTTAATACTCTATAAAGTCATTTATAGCATTATTTCTTCCCACTTTTAAAAAAAAAAATTGGAATTACATGCAAATAGTCGATGTGAACCTCTTTCCAGTGTCTGTGTACTACTTATGTGTTTGCTTCTCTACCTTGGTCATATAAATTGTAGAAATTCCTATGTAACTGATGTCCAATTTCCACAGGAGACGCTGACGACGCTCAAATTGTTACGATGGCAATGCATGGGGGGAGAGTAGAAACGACGATGACGGCGGAGACGACGACGGCGGCGACGACGACGACTGGTCCCGGAGCTCTGATGAAGGATCTGGAGAAATTCCTCGGACTGACGAAAAACATGAATAATAAAAGAAATGATAATGGCTCTCAGAAGGAGGCTGAGTTGGACAGTGGAACTCGTCTTGATCAGGTCCGAGAATTGCAGAGGAAAGTTGACATCCCACAACAGGTAAGTTCCTGATAGAAGCCTAAACATGCATTGTCCTTTCAACCCAACAATTATGGACTTTGTATACGTTTTGATATGTCACCTGTCCTCGGTAATTGTATTTTAACATAAGAATACAAGGAGCAAAAATATATTTTCTAGGCGACCAAATTATTGACATTTTACGCTAATTTTACGCAAGAGTACGAATTTCTTGTGCCATGGAAGGTGTGAATTATTTTACGCGCTCATGCTTAAAATCTGAAATGTACAAAATAAAGTATTTTGATCTCCTCAATTATGAGAAGTATTCTAAATACAATTATTCAAGTTTTAAAGTTGAACCTTTAGAGATGAAACACATAATTTCTTCTTCTTCGTTTAGTTTTCAAAATAACTTTTACAATTTTGGCTTACTGCCAGCTTAAGTTTGAAAAGAACTGTTATTAATAATAGCGTCTAACACCAAAATGTAATATATTTAGTTCATATAAACCAGTTTGATTTTAGAAACATCACTATTGAAATCACGTCTGAACAAGAAGTGTAATATATCTTCGCTGAAATGATAATTTTAATTCGGTATTCAAAAGTATGCACACATCGCGTCCGAAAGTGTAAAACATTGACATTTTGGATTTGGTTAAATAAATATCTATCTTCTATGACAGTGCGCAGAAGGCTACTTTGACAGAGTTTAAACTTATCATACTGCCCGTATTACCAATGTTATTGAAAATTCCTCTACATTGATGTTCATAATCAATAGATTTTTCTGTGGTAATATAGGGAGATATCCAGTCTTTCTCTAGAAATAATCTGGAGCTCGATTATTCATTTTGATTATTCAGCTATTCTGATGATTTTATGTAAATGTAAGGGCATGTATGTACGGTAATAGTACTGATAATATTGTAGTGACAGATGTTGATTGGTTGAAGTCGTTGATATTC
Organism: Anabrus simplex; assembly: GCF_040414725.1. Taxonomy (NCBI): domain Eukaryota; kingdom Metazoa; phylum Arthropoda; class Insecta; order Orthoptera; family Tettigoniidae; genus Anabrus; species Anabrus simplex. Next base: position 613,005,411 of record NC_090265.1, on the reverse strand, counting down.
TTATATCGGATCGGTGATTTGTCCTACTGGGTGTGATAAAATAATGTGAATTTTTAACTATACTAATTGATAGTCCATTGTTGTTCGTTTACAGTTGTCATCTAGAAACGAAATTTTTGATGGTATACAAATTCTCAACCTTATCCATAACTGTTGTGATGACCGTGAAATATATAAACATACAACTTGAAAACAAGTGATGTAAAATTCAGGGTCTCTCAGGGTACATGCACCGGTGCATTGAGAGGCGCAATGAGCGGCGCAAAGTCCATAATACGAGTTCGCTAGGTTCACCAGAATGCAGCCCCCTACTCCTCAATTTTGAGCAATAGCACCTTCTCTCTTTTTACCTACGCCTGTCTCGCACGCTCCACCCATCTTCCCCTTCCCCACTTGCTCTGCAGCGCTCCAACATCTTAGCAGAGTTGAGCCGAACTTAGCCGCATCGCCCCGAGATAAAACGCTGGTCCGAACCAAGCCGAGTTGGCTCGATTTACGGTGCACAGAACCTCTACCCTTCGGTTTGCACGTGTGGGATTTTATGCGTTTGAGAGAACGTGAGGTTATCCTACAAAAAATCACCCACAATTCTAGTCCTTCAGGCAAGCAACTCAATGTTGGAAACATCCTAGGGATATGGGCTACGAATTTTAGGTAGGCCTAAACAAAATATAATAAAGTATGAGGATATATTCTTTATTTATTCCTAAATATTACAATCCTCTTCATTGATCATCGTTATCCGGTAGATTAGATTAGCAGTTTGCCTTTTTCTACCACTACGAGCGCTAATGTGAGTCAATGCATTGTTTCACTTAAGCACCACTACGAGCGTTAATGTGAGTCAATGCAGAGTTTTAATTCAGCCCTTATAACTATTAGTTGTCCGCAGAGAGCGGAGCGAGTTAGACGTCTCAGTGTTGTTCACATTAAGCAAGACTGCAGCAGTGAACAGTGAACACTTACCACCAAGGCTTGGTAATATTCTCTGAGATATTAATGTTTTGATTTAGTTAACTGTTAAGTTTAAAAGTAATCATGCATAGCATTCGGAAAAATACATTGAAATGCAATTTCCAGGGAAGTTACAAAATGCCAACAGCAGCGGAAATGCACATCTGGGTTTCTGAAGCACTACAAGTAAGCATCGACCAGTTAGCAGCTCTCCAACTGGAGACAATATTACATAAACTTGAAATAGGTTGCACGCTCAAACATTTTAGTGGGGAGACAATACTGGTAGTTATTGAAACAGCTAGAATTGAGGCGACTAGAGTTCGTCTGTTTAATATTCCCCAACCCCCCGAATTGCCCAATGGAAAATCAGAAATTATTTCACGAAATACGGTCATGTTAAAGATATTCATGATGAAACAAGGTCTCAGTTCCACCATCAGCTAGTTCCCAATGGTATTAGACAAATAAAAATCCAGTTAAAGCAGCAGATTCCATCCTTCGTAACCATAGACGGGTACATGGGGCAAGAAAAGTCTGTGCTATATGCAACGCCCCGAATCACCTGCGCATTTACTCTCCCCGCCGGGCGGGCAATGTTTTGAGACAGCGAACATCACTTGCCATACTATTCCGCCCCTATGTACCTACAACAACAGCAACCACTTTCCAATCTCACTTACAGTTGACGAATTGAACGTTTCCTCCACTCGTAAACAAGTCTAACACAGATGACCATGCCACACTGAACTCACAACCGCAACCTGTAGTAAACACCTCAATTGCTGGGGAACAACTCACTCCTGAGAGTGGAATAGCTAGCCCTGCTAATGTGTCGGATGATGAAAGCCACACGCTCACTGCACCAATGCCCGCTTCAAGCCACGTACCACAACAAACTACAGACCAACAAATGGAAGTTACAGAGCATCCAGATACACAAAAGAAAGCAGATCATTCCACGACAAAAGAGGTTCCTTTGAACATTGAAAATACTGCCCAGTTAAGTAAAGAGAACGTCACACACAAGAAAATTAAATTGGCGGGGAAAGTTAACACCGCCACGCTCGATACACCAGCTGATCTACCAGACGATTCTGATAGCTCTTTGACAACTAAAACTCGTAAATTCTAAACGCCACAAGTTAGTCCTAAAGATCCGTTGTTTTATAAGGGAAACACACTTTCAGCGAATCGAAATAAATCTAGTTTCAACAAAAGCTATACGACCAAGGACAAGCAAGGATCACAGCGTAAAGAGAGAACAGGTACTTGAAGAATTGGATACAGTTAGTAGCCGCCAATTTTAAGAATAATTTCCTTTCAATTCATCAAGGTCACACCATGTTTTGGATCTGCCATTCGCTCATGCTTTTCAGCCTCCTGGCCGTTGTGTTTAAGCACCAGCACACCAACACGTCTGATTAACCGTTTCATCTTGAAGTTACTCATGTACAGAGCACAGTTGACCCCTACTTTCCAAAGTTGAATTTGCATACCTTTGCTACGGCAAACATAAATGGCATTTTGAACGTAACGAAGTGGTCATTCATAAAGAACTATCTTATAGACAATGACATTGATAGATTATTTCACCAAGAAGTGTGAACCTACCATTTAGATATGTTAAGCCAATACAAATGCTACGTTAATTATGAGAGGGTACTCGAGGAACAGCTATTGTATATAGACCTGGTCGTGACATAAGGAGCGCAGCGAGGGATCCAGTCGGCCGTGACATTCATGACTTCGTAGCACATCCACATGGTAGAGTGGTCTCCGCTCGCTATGAGCACTTTGAACTCATTAATATATACACGCCATTCGGCGCGCAAAACAGACTGGAATGAGGATTTTTTTTTCTAGAAGACCTCATCATTCATCTCACATGGGAACAAATATTATACTTGCAGGTGATTTCACCTCCGTCCTCCACCCCAAAGATCAAACTGGACCCAACATTAACAACTCGGTAGCGCTCTCTAAACCAGTCCAGAAGCTCCGTTAGGAGACGCTTGGGAAATGAAAGACGGTAATTACGTTGAATTCACATTTTCCCGCCAAAATTCAGCATCCAGACATAACAGAGTTTACCTCTCGCACTCAAAGTCCACAATTACACTCAGAATATCGATCATCCCAGTCCCTTTCTCTGACCATCATACAGTACTCTTTCAATTACGTGTTGACACGCAGGTCTCAGTGATAGGAACAGGATATTGGAAGTTGAGCAATAAACTTTTAAAGACTCCAGATGCTACAGAAGAATTTTACACGATATGGGAACGAATAATCGACAGAAAATGGAATTATTCCTCACAGCTTCTCTGGTGGATACATACGGCTAAACTTGGCATAGGCGTTTCTTCCGAAATTTGTCTTTTCATAAAGCTCCGGAATGAAAACGCACTCAACAATTCCACGAACAAGACTTACAGGACTACAGTCGTGCGAAATACAGCATGGACATGCGGTGCAGCATAATTTAACAGAAATTCAGATGAATGAACAAGATATCCAGGATGTACAGGCAAGCACACATATCCTTCAGAGAAGAAAAAGACGAAAAGACGTCGTTATACCTCATTGCCAAAGAGAAGTGTAGAAACAGGAAAAAATCATCTCAAAACTACAAACCTCAGTGGGTTTCATTACAGGAATTGACAATATTATTCAAGTGGCAACTGATCATTTTGAACTTGCTTTTGCTCAGGACTCCATCCAACAATGCACATCAGCCCAAACCTTTTTACAAACCAACCTATCCAGAAATAACTTTATATAGATGAAATACAGCGACTAGAGAGTGACATACAACAAGATGAACTGTTATAAGCTACCAATGACGAATGTTGTAAAAAATCACCCGGCCCTGATGGTCTCCCTTACGAATTTTACAAATCGTATTGGCAATACATAAAGGACAACTTACTCTTACTTTCATAAGAAATATTCACAATCGAAGAGCAGATGAAACATTTCCCTGAAGGAATAATGGCGTTAGTACCTAAGATTAAGTCACCCAAATCCTTGTCGGATTGCCGTCCACTGACTCTAATTAATACAGATTACAAGCTGTTTGGAAAAATTTGTGCCAGACGCTTACGACTCACCTTATGTATTATCTTTGATTACGAGCAGCAATATTTGTTGAATAAATCCAATATCACACATGGCCTCTCAAATCTACGTAACTTTGTGCTGCACATGTCGTCTCAACCCCACAGATCTGCTGCAAACGTCAGCATAGATTTTCAACAAGATTTTGACCACGTTCAACAGACTTGTATCTGTTGTATGTTATAAGAAGATTTTCTTTCCCAAACAGCATAATCGCAACCCTACGAAACTTATAGAGCTATGAAACATCCACACTACAAATTAATGGCTTTCTCTCCAAAACAATCCACATTAACAGATCGATTAGACGAGGTTGTCCACTCTCCACAGTCCTCTTCGCCATCTGTGTGGAACCATTCATTAGACAATTAACTTTGAAGCTTCCAGGAATACAACTAGGTTCAATGTCCTTAAAAGCGCACGTTAATGTGGACGACATCACTATTACCTTGACGAAGCCCAAACAGCTATAAAACTTAGGATTGGTGATAGAAGACTATCAACATCATTCTGGAGCAACAATCCGCACAAATCTTCAGTACACCGGGCGAGTTGGCCGTGCGCGTAGAGGCGCGCGGCTGTGAGCTTGCATCCGGGAGATAGTAGGTTCGAATCCCACTATCGGCAGCCCTGAATATGGTTTTCCGTGGTTTCCCATTTTCACACCAGGCACATGCTGGGGCTGTACCTTAATTAAGGCCACGGCCGCTTCCTTCCAACTCCTAGGCCCTTCCTATCCCATCGTCGAAATAAGACCTATCTGTGTCGGTGCGACGTAAAGCCCCTAGCAAAAAAAAATCTTCAGTACTACCATTTCGGCCCTGGCGTACAGAAGATCAATGGATTCCCTCTGCCGATACACATACAATCCTTGGAATAACATTTTCTGCGAATTTGACTAAAATGGTTGATGACAACCGAAGAAATTTGTTCAGTAAAGTTCGCTCTGTCCTATTTGATCAACACCTTAGAAAGCTCAACATATGTCAAAACGTCTAGACAATTAACACATTTACACTCAGTAACTGTGGTACATAGCGCAGATTTTACCTCCACCACCCATAATAATTAAGAAAATCGAACTAGTTATAGGGTAGTAACTATGGAGAGGACAACAGTATAAAATCGCCAGAGCACAATTGTACCAAAGCATTAAGTGTGGAGGGTTAGGACTAGTTACTGTAGAAGCTAAATGCACTGCAATCGTCGCGCTAAATATTATTAATTGTGATTGCAGACCAGGTGATGATTATGCTAAAGCGGTTCTGAATAATATTGTCCGAAGTGTGGATTTTCCACTTCCCATCGTAATTTGTCACTGTATTTCAAACCAGTTTTGAGCTTTATAGATAACCTTGTACAAACATTAATAACTCCAACTTCAGTTATAACAACAAAACACATATGTATCCATATAATTAACCGGAATAGTGAACCACCTACAATACAGGAAAAGTATCCATTGCGACACTGGAAAATTATTTGGAATAATATTGCTAATAAATTGATTTCCCTTCAGTGGAAAGCTACACTATATTTAACAGTAAATGAAATTACACCAACAAAGGATAAGTTATTCCGACCTGGAAGTTCTGACACCAATATAAGTCAGACCAAAAATTAGATGTATGGCTTTTCAGGCGTTTGCTCTATTAACCAGCGTTTTGTCTTAGGTCTGACACTTGACTCATCAGAGTGGGATGTGTCAGACCCTACCCACTGACGCTGGGTTGTATGCAGGTGAACTTATCAGAAGCCCATTATAAGAGGCACGGTCTGATAACTGCATACGGGAGATAAAACCAATATATGTGAACAATGTCAACAAAGAGATACCTTAATACACCGTGTTAAGTCGTAAGTGCGGACATATGGGTGTGGTCGTTCGCAAAAGTAAGCAAAATATTTTAAATGACTCCAAATCCCATCTTAGTATATCGAATCATCAACATAGAATATGCATTCATCGCGGCCACGGTCAACAACGCAGTTCTCTGGCTAAATGCAGCATCCACTCACTTCATGATGGAATACCGACGGAAACCAAGACAATTGAATTTAAGAACGTTTCAGCAGTACATATGGTTGGAAAGATAGAAATATAAGTGCAATAAGAATATGTCACCAGGTTTTGGTTCATTTTTATACCATGGCGTGACAGTGTTTGAATATTGTAATTATCATATCAGTATAAGGTCCTAACGTGTCACGGACTGCTTATTGAACTGACAATATAAAAAATAAAGTTAAAATGTGATCAGTGCTTGTCATAATTTTTTAATCATTAGGAACCAGGACGATGAACATTAGACAGTGTACCTCATCAGTATTTTTGTATACATTATACATGTTTGTTGTAAAAGATTAATTTGGTTATAAACCAGTGTAGAAAAAACTAGATTCGGTGTGGACACTTTTCAAAAATCATAAAACGCGTGAGGGTATTGACAAAAGGAAAACATTATAGGAAGAATTGTGTAAATATATTAATTTGGCTAGGATTTGAATCAAAAAGAAAACGAGTAAAGAAACAAGCGATTTTAGGCAGTTTTTCCGGAAGTGTGAAACGATATAAATATGTGACTTCCGATGTTTAGTTACAAATATGAGAAACTTTCCTGAGTGTTATTTTGATATATTCACAATACATTCATCATTATTTGGGTAGAAAATAAAGGTTCTGTATTGAATATATTATGTCAGAAAGAACATTATAAAAAAACTTTTTAAATATTATTAAGACTTCCCTCATCTGATATACATTTTTTCTGCGGAAATACCCAAACCAGACCCTTGTTACTATACACGCATAATATTTAAACCATTTTTGAGCTGCTGGAGTAAACGTATTGTCCTATTATTTGAAGCGGTTGAGAAATGATTTTGGATATCCTAGTTGAGAACTGAAATTTTCTGTAAAATTTTCAGTGCTTTTCAAGCTTGCCTCCGTGAGCTAATCGAGATATCGCATTAAATTTAGTTCTACAAGCAAATCTGTATAGTATCTAACAAGTTTCAAATTCATTGATGTGATAGTCTCTAAGAAAATGATGCACAGCGTTTCAAAAATTTACGGAAAATCAGAAATAGATACTTGACTGGTAGCTGGTATCTAATGATATTCAGCGTACAGAGTTATCTTAAAACCTAAATAAAATTAAAATATAACTTCAGCACAATAATTTATACACCAAGTTATTCAATAAGGATAGGAACTTTTTAGCTCAAAAGCGAAAATTGACTTGTTTGATCCTATCACACTTCCCTGTTACCTTAAGTGAAACTCTGCATTGACTCACGTTAGCGCTCGTTGTGGTAGAAAAAAGCAAACTGCTAATCTGATCGACCGGATAACGATGATTAAGAAAAGGATAGTAAATTTTAGAAATAAATCTATATAAAAAAAGTTGTAGGGGGCCCGCTGTCTTTAATTTAGTTTGTTTTGCCAATTTTGAGATATTTATCCGTTTTAGGTCAACTCAAGACCGTATTAGTGGTTTTTATTTTCGTGTTTGTGTGTATGTTTTTTCCAGCATCATGGCGAAACGGCTGAATAAATCTCGACCAAACCTCATATTTAGAGTATACTCATCCCGGAGAAGGTTTTGATATACATATGATTTAAAAATCTCTGAACAGACAGGGGTTTATAGGAAAACAGAGCTGTCTTATTCCATTTTCTCTTATACTAATTATTTTCTGACCAGGCGAGTTGGCCGTGCGCGTAGAGGCGCGCGGCTGTGAGCTTGCATCCGGGAGATACTAGGTTCGAATCCCACTACCGGCAGCCCTGAAGATGGTTTTCCGTGGTTTCCCATTTTCACACCAGGCAAATGCTGGGGCTGTACCTTAATTAACGCCACGGCCGCTTCCTTCCAACTCCTAGGCCTTGCCTATCACATCGTCGCCGTAAGACCTATCTGTGTCGGTGCGACGTAAAGCCCCTAGCAAAAAAAATATTTTCTGGAAAATTCGTTATTTATACGTTAAACGACACTTCATTATAAACAATTTTGTTTATGTACATAATTTAATTTACTCTTTAAATGACGGAGAAAATTACTTTCTTCTGTGGGTCTCATGCTTTGCATTGAGTGGCGGACAGAACGACAACGAACCTACAGGTTACCATTGCAACGTCTCTGACTGCTTGACAGCAGGGAAATGACGTATTGCCTTTATCGTCATCATTCCTGTAAACTCGTGGTTGTTCCTTGGGTAGAGAGCAAGAGAGACGACAATCGGTCATTCTGCGGAATATTGGCGGAATACCGTTGGAGGTTACAAGCGTCCTCTAATAGCACGAAGGGCGTTGTTAATATTTGAACAGTACCGCGGAGTGTAGCCCACTATTTCACACCGTGAGGTGTTTTCTGGCATTTTGCTATTTTTTTACTGTATTTCTATTCTACTTCTGTTTTCCGCTTTAATTTATATTCTCTGCCTTGCCTCTTTACGCTCAAGTAACAACGCCATAAGTCGTCATCTTATCTGTTTACCTATGAATCCCTGCGCCTAAATTTCTCCTCTGTTACCGCCTACTTATATCCATAACTCACTCCATCACAATTTATTTAGGGGCATTTTGTTTTCAAACACATCACCTTGGTATTTACATATTTGTCCTACACGTCCATCCTCAGTTATAAATCTATTTTCTACTTCCGTAACTGTATTACTTTCTTCCTTAATTACTCCGTATGTATGCGAGTGGTGATCCCGAAACCTGGACACTCTTTTCTTTGATGAAAAATTCCAAGGTCTTCAAATGTATAATGCTTGACCCCGGAAAATATCGAAATATGGATGCAATTTTATTGACAGTGACGACCTTCGTTTGGGGGTAGTTGGTGGCTAAACGGTAAGTCGCATTACAAAACGGATTCTACAATCACCGTTCAATTTGGAGAGATCTACAACTTTGGTCCTATGACTTATTGTCGTGCCTCGATTGTTGATACGTCAGATAGCGCTGCATTTCTCGATGCTCGATTGTGACTGGCAATTAGCAAAAGGGACCTGTCTTTATAATGAAAACTCTCCAACTCTACTGTGGATGGCAGTTGACAAGTGAGCCTGCCGTTATAGTAGAAACTCCTAAACTCGACAGTGATTGGCAGTAGGAAATGTAGCCTGCCGTTATCGGCCAAAATTCCCCAATGCCTACCTCTCATCGGAAGCAATGAATGAGCCCTCAATGTTTTGTTTCTTCGATAACGCTAAGGGACATGCAATTTAATATAATCTTACTCACTGCCTTTACTGTAATTTACGGAGAAATCCGTATACAATGTATAATACCTTTAGAAGCACGGATACATTTGCTACAAAAGAATAAGCCTATATTCTCATACTTTATTATATTCACCTAAAATTCGTAGCTGATATCTCTAGGATGTTTTCAACATCGTGTTGCTTGTCTGAAGAACTGTGGATTTTTGAAGAAAACTTATTTTTTACAGAAAACTGGTTTAGTTTATTTTTCAGTTGAGAAGATATTCACAGATTTAGTAAATACTTATATATCAATGTTAATTACTGAAAATTTACAAGTGGCTTGTACTTGAACTGCATCTCTGAGGTATATGCAAACCAAATTCCAGCTGAATTGATTTCAGTAGTTTAGCAGTGATCGAACAAGAAATGAAATGGCATTATCTGACTTTAAACTATTACGGGACTTTTAAAAGAAATTTTACATTTTTGTACACTCAGATTAATATCGTGAAACAAAATATTACAGAATGTGTCTGTCATTTAGTTCAACACATCCTATAATTAAATTATTTAAAACTGACCCTAACTATCGTCACTTTGGTCTCACTCTACTTCTCTTACCATTATCTTCCAAGGCAATCTGTCCTCCTCAACTCTATTCATATGATCGCACTGCAGAAGCCGGTAGATACATGTAGCTTCATACATTTATTATTAAGGCTTTATCTACATATTTCGAGTACCCACCTGCTATTCTGCCCATGTGTTGTACCAGCAAACATTCACACCTGTTACTTCTGACTTAATAATAAGGTGCCCGGAATCTACCCAGACTTTACTTCCATACAAAAATGTCGGTCTGAAATCGAAGTATAGTTTCACCCGATAGTTTGCCATATACTCTCTCGTTATATGGGTATATAAGAAGGTAATCCAAAATCTGTAATGTTCTTATGAGACGTATTATATAAACGCTTTCAGCTGGTGTTATTTTGAATGCTATAGTTATGTGCTTGGTAACATACTACCATGGTGAATATAAGAACAAATGGTTTTTTTTGCTAGTTGCTTTACGTCGCACCGACACAGATAGGTCTTATGGCGACGATGGGACAGGAAAGGGCTAGGAGTGGGAAGGAAGCGGCCGTGGCCTTAATTAAGGTACAGCCCCAGCATTTGCCTGGTGTGAAAATGGGAAACCACGGAAAACCATTTTCAGGGCTGCCGACAGTGGGGTTCGAACCTACTACCTCCCGAATACTGGATACTGGCCGCACTTAAGCGACTGCAGCTGTCGAGCTCGGTAGGAAGAACAAATGTGAGGACTCCTCGAGTTCAAGCGTGCCCCGCCAGGCACCGCTAGAGTGGGCAAGCTCCACAGTAGGAATGATGTCAGAGAAAACGTATTACTAGGTAACTGATAAGAATACAGACCGTCCTTTAAAAAACAATGAGATATTACAATTAAAATACCACGGCAGAGTACAATGGAAAAAATCATACATGGAAATAAGAGCTACGGCCTTCGTCACATGTTGCGTAAATCAGAGGTTATTGGAGTGTACATATACAGATGAATAGCATATAACTCCCAGTATATTAAAACAAACACCCATGAACTATTTAAAGGTAATACTCTACTTATCTCTATAATTAAATGCCTGAGTACACAATTTATAACTGCTTCTTCAGCAAATTAACCTCGATTTTCCTAAGTTCAGACAGGATCTAGCTCGAATTTCGATGAGCATTTTTGGGCGCCTTTTGGGCGATCGGCATCAGGAAGTACGCTAGAATGACCCAAGTCTTGCTCAACATTAAACTGACCTTTAAATTACCCATTCGCTGCTGCACTCCCGTCTTCAATCTTCTTTCTTCTTTTCCTAATGGTGTCTAAGTAATTTTTCCTCTTGGGAGCTTCACGGGAAAAGGTGAGGCACTGCTCCTGGACGTAATTTCCATCTCACACGAGAGATATCCACTTTTTCACCCTTCACTATAAAATTATCTGATTTTACTAATAAATCATCAGAGAAATGAACATGATAAATTATTCTATTACGCGCGTTAACTCAGTATCCTTCTTTGTAGTAGCTTACGCCCATTTTTCAAATTCATTTCTATCTTCCGGCGGTGAAAAAATCGCATATCATCAACTACTCTACCATAGCCTGACTTACAGCCAGGCACAAAACAGTACGGCATGCTGAACTATTAAATTAATCAAGTCATATAATATACATGCTTGAAGTACACAACACACAATGAACTGAGTTTAAGAACTGAAAGCAAAGAGCATTAAACTTATTCACTGAAATATCTCGCACAATAACATCTCCCGCACATTTTTATACCTGTCTTGCCGGAATTACTGCAGCACGTGTTGAATATAATCGCTTGCAGTGCTTGTAGTGGCGGGACCGCAATTGAAACATGAAACCTATTGAGAAAGAGAATTTACTAAATAATATTGTTGCTGCAGGCCGACACCACGCTCGGTAACCACAGAGTATCAAAATGTCGGATATCGCTTGACATAAATGAAATATCATTTCTATGATTTCGTAACCTAACTAACCTAACTAACTATACATTCTGTTGACTAGGGCTTCCTTTATACGCTCAAAGTTGCGAGATCAGAGTTCAGTGCATTGACTGACATTTAAAACTGATTCCAGAGGTCTGCGTCCTTAGATTTAACGGAATATTGAAGAATTACTTCACAGGTCAGAACTGTAGGTAGGAAAACAATTTATATTTTTAATGAACAAATTAAACTAGATTACATGACCTAAAAGACACAAATAGCAGTCATAAACTTCATTAAAATATGCTTATTGTTCTAAAAATGACCCGGTTTAAATATTCTATTCAGATGGGAAAAGCTTCTATGCGAGTATAGAGCTTTGCTCGCCCCGCGGTGTAGGGGTGGCGTGGCTGGCTCTTATTTGGAGGCGCTGGGTTCAGTTCCCGTCCAGGTTAGAGTTTTTACCTGGATCTGAGGGCACGTTCGTCGTCCAGTAGCTTAGGTGATTACCACTGAGGAGTTGTCTGGCATTGAAATAGTGGCCGCAGTCTAGAAAGTCAAGAATAACGGCCGAGAGGATTCGTCGTGAAGACCACAGGACACCTCGTCATCTGTAGGCCTTCGGGGTGAACAACGGTACTTTGGTAGTGCAAGGTAATTAGAGGCTATTTAGCCATGTTTTTTAGTATCGGTAGTTTCTCTTCAGACCCAATGTACGTACAGTTGTCTTTTAATCTTGGGCTAACAATACAATTTCCAAACAGTTCCATGTAGGAAGTCTTCACAAAATTGTTTTCATGATCTTACTGACTATCAGCGTTCAGTAACTATTCTGGTAGATTCTGAACTGGTCTGAGCAGGGGGCAGTGACAATGCCCTCTTCAGTTCTTGATAACTTAAACATCATAGAAGATTACGTCATGGTTATATTGCCAATCCCAGGGTAAGAACTACTTACGTAACACGGATGACGTTGGCTTTTAAAATATCTACTTGCTCTTTACGGAGCGTATCACAAGTGAACCAAGTACAGGGCTGCCTTCTGTTATAGACCATGGATTTCCTTTGGGTATTGTAGAAAGTTGCCTCTAGGATAAAGAAGATCCTATTTATATGCATTTTATTTTAAGAAGTACCTCGCTAAGCAGCTGGATTAAGACTCTGATATAAGATCAGCCCTGGATTCTATTGGTGGCCAAGATATTATCTAATGTCCGGCTCCATGGCTAAATGGTTAGCGTGCTGGCCTTTGATCACAGGGGTATCGGGTTCGATTTCCGGCAGGGTCGGGAATTTTAACTGGCATTGGTTAATTTCGCTGGCACGGGGGCTGGGTGTATGTGTCGTCTTCATCATCATTTCATGCACATCATGACGCGTAGGTCGCCTACGGGAGTCAAATAAAAGGACCTGCACCAGGCGAGCCGAGCATGTCCTCGGACACTCCAGGCACTAAAAGTCATACGCCATTTCATATTATTGAATGCTCTCGTATATTTCTATAAATAATTCTGTATATTAAAAGATTGTCCACATACGTGAACTAAGGTCCAGAAATTGTGCACAAGTGGTGACGACTGTGTACAAATTCTAACTGAGAATGTAACTGGCAGGAGGGCATACATCTACCACAGATGATTACAATGTCAATACTGAAACTCCAGAAAATAACTTAATTTTCATTTGTCCCAAAACAAGGCTTTGGGTCTGAAACCTGCACAGCTCTTGAAGTATGTGTCTGTTATATGTTTCAGCTTGTGGACTCTGTAAGCCCGAGAGCAGATGAGGGTCTTTTAGAACTCATGGTGAAAATAGCTGAGGATCCGGCGGAATGGCATCGTGTGCATATGCAGCTTCGTAAGTACCATAACTAATTGAAGTATTTCAGTAAATATCAATTCTTAAACTATTTTTTCACCAATGTGTGCATTTCACATCATCACCACCGTATAAAAGCAATGCTTTGTCTATGCAACCATTCTTTCCTGTCCTCAGCTCCTCATTTCATTTTATAATAAGTACCATAGTTGAGACTCTGTGTAAGTCTTGAAGGCATATTTTCCTCGGTCTTCCTCGGTCTTTCTTCTCCGCGATTTTTTCTTCCAGCAGATTGGTAAGAAAGGTGTTGTGTAGCAATATATGGCCAGTGAATTTAGCCCCGCTTCTTTGTATCGTTAACATCAGTTCTCTCTTCTCTTAAATTTCTTCTAGAATGCCTTTGTTTGTTCTTTTTTCAATCCATTTAAGCCCTAGCATTCGTCTGCAGACCCTCATCTCAAACGCTTCCAATCGTTTCCAAACCTGATCTCTGATTGTCCAAGATTTACAGCCCATACAATAGCACACTCCATTCAAAATAAATAAAAAATTCATTCCTAATTCCAAAACCTAAATTTCCACTGATTAAATGATTTCTCTTATTATAATACGCCTGTTTAGCAAGTGTTCTTCGCATTTTTATCTCTTCGCTGCACCTGTTGTCATTGGAAATCAGGCTTCCTAGATAAGAGAAACTGGAAAGTTGTTCAACTATCTTGTCAGTAAGCTTGATGTTGGTGTGAATTCCTTCAATATGTTCGTTCACAACTAAAATCTTGGTCTTCTTGACATTAATGTTTAAGCGAGAATCTGACAATGCTGATGAAAATACATTCAGCATCTTAGACAACTCTTTCTCGCAGTCTGCTACAATTGCTATGTCATCTGCAAATCGAATGCAATGGATATTGTGCCCATTTACGTTTTCACCTTTGGTATTTGCCTTAAACTTATTTATGGCTTCTTAAATGAATACTTCAAAAATGTATGGTGAGAGAAAGCAGCGCTGCTTTACACTATTCCTGATTTTTGCTGTCTGGATACTTCCTCCGATATCTACCATCGTGGTCTGTCTTTCATAGAGTCACTTTATCAGCCTCCTATCTTTCCAGTGCAAACCTGTAGCTTTAGGTATTTTACACAGTATGCCCCAACCCACGTTATCGAAAGCATGTTCAATATCTACGAACGCTAGATATGTACTCCTATTCATCTGCAAACTCCTTTATAATATTGTTCGGAGAGCTAAGACAGCTTCTCTTGTTCCCATCCCTGTCCTAAAGCCGAACTGGTCCTGACCAATTTGTAAAATACATTTTTAATCCTATTTATTATTATTGGTAGCAGAATTTTTTGGATATATGAGAGAGCAAAGTTATGGTTCCGTGATCGGAACATTCTACACTACTTCCCTTCTTTGGTCTCATAACCGTTTTGCTTTTGATGAACCCTTCTGGAATTTCACCTTCATAGCATCTGCATATCATGGCAAAAAGAAGTTCTTTCAATCTCTCTCATATTTTTAAGCAGTTCCCCAGGTATGTTATCTGGACCGGTAACTTTATTTTCATTTAATCGCTGAAGTGCTGATTCAAACTCCCTCCTTCTCATTGTAAGACCTCTATAATCTTTCTCTACTTCATGTTCCGGTTAAATACACCTTAGATCATTCAGCACATTTCCTCCTACATGCGGTTGTTCAAGGTATTCCTTCTACCGTGTACTGGTGTCATTATATATTAATGTTTTCCCATTTTTATCTCTTATTACGAAACTTTCCGCTTTAGGTTTCCGGTTTAATATTTTAATGCTCCTATACACTTTGTCCATCCTTCCTTCAACTGTATCATTTCTGATATTCTCAGTTTCCTCGATCATCCATGCTTCTTTTACTCTTCTACACAGAGTTAAAAATTGATTCTTGAGCATTTCACATATTTTATGAAATATTGTTAGAATCATTGGCCTGAATGCATCATGCAATGCATTTCATCCGACCGACATGTGTCTGTAGCGACTTGACGGAGGAGAACGTGGCTTCATGATTGTGGAAGTTGTAAGACAAGTTCCCCAGTTCTCCTTAATAACGGGGTAACTTCTGGGATGCAAAATCATTATTAGATAAAAGGAGGGAAGTTAATGATTTAGACAACCATTTCACTGTGATACTGCCATGGCTATCATGACTGTGACCCCACAGCGAATGATGATGATGATGATGATGATGATAACACTGATTTACAAGGGGTAGATACCTGACATGAGGTTTACTGTTTCTAGTGCAGTTTTTCATGCTGATATCTCTTCCGAAAACTGTTTGCTCTATTACGTCAGATTTTGAAGATGTTCATAAAGGTTTATTTTCCACGAACAGCGTCCATCGAGATCTGTTTTAATTGCCTTTTCGTTTTTTTTTTTTTTCATATAGAGTCGAAGACTCTCATTTGCTTCATTTTTATTGTCACTGAAAGTGGATATTATGGCGTCCAGAGGTTGCATAAATTCAAAAAATCTGTTTTGTTACGTGTGAGGCTACGTAACAAACAAATCCAATATGTGCCATGTGGTGCCTTTCCACTAATCTAATCTAAAGCCAAGTTCACTTGTACTCATGTAACAATCACTGATCTAGTGAAACTTCCGTCTGTGAGTTGTTTTACTTATTACAATGTTAAAAAATGTAAATGATTGATGTCGTATATCTCAAGAACTGTGGGTGATAGAGACAAATCGTTTGCATATTTTGAATCAACATGTTTCAGTTGCCTTCGAACGCGTTTCGGATACTAGGATATACGTAGAAAGTAACTTTTTTTTTTTTTTGCTAGTTGCTTTACGTCGCACCTACACAGATAGGTCTTATGGCGACGATGGGATAGGAAATGGCTAGGAGTGGGAAGGAAGCGGCCGTGGCCTTAATTAAGGTACAGCCCCAGCATTTGCCTGGTGTGAAAATGGGAAACCACGGAAAACCATTTTCAGGGCTGCCGATAGTGGGGTTCGAACCTACTGTCTCCCGAATACTGGATACTGGCCGCAATTAAGCGACTGCATAGAAAGTAACTTTGTTGATCAGTGTAATAATAAGAATGAAAAGAAAAAATGGACTATAGAAGAAAGATAGATGATATAACATTTTTATACAAAAGTGTAAGTGCAATATCCGGTCATCCTATCACTCCGCAATATCAAAATCCCCTGTATTGTAGGGAATATTTGCAATAGATGGAATAAAATCATGATTTCCTTCTGGTAAATTAGTATTTAGTTTCTCATTTTCTACCGACAACTGAATACACTCGATACATTGCACTATTCTCACTTTTACATCTCAGAAATGATTCCATAGGCATCAGGTCGTCTTGCTCTGCCGCGGAAATGCAGAAGGGAAGCTTAGACATGTAAATTTGGAAACTATTTCACGACGTAGCGAGCACACAAATGGTAAGGTATAATTAAGGGAACGCAGATTCGTTTTAACACATCGCCTTACATGTCTGAGCCGCGCTGTAATATTGGTGTTAGACTTCATCCTGCCGGTTAAAATAAGCTTTGTTGGCTTCCAGATGACATCCTTTATCACAGTATCCTAGCATATTACAGCTTTACGATAAAGGTAGCCCTCACTTTATGGTGCCTGATAATAATGTCATTCAAATACTTCTAAATCCAAGCAAGGCCTAAGGCATTTGTTATTGGTTAAAATTGGAACACTCTTCATGTTCCGCAAATAGTGGTACTAATCACAGGTACTGGAAACCCACAGTGAACCGCTCTCTGCTGCCACTAATTACAAACCTATTCTGTACCTAACACAGTGGTACTGCTCGCAATAAAGGCGACTCATGGTGTTCCCCGCGTGATGGTGCGAATCACAAGTAATTTAATGGTTCTCATTCAATCATTCTTTGGTCGCCCCTTTTAGTCGCATCTTACGACAGGCAGAGGATACCGTGGGTGTGTTCTTCGTCTGCGTTCCCCACCCACAGGGGGTGGAAAAGGTGGTGTTGGTGATGGTGGTGATTACTGTTTTAAGAGGAATTACAAGTAGGCAAATATCCTCTATATAACATTAATCAGAGAGAAAATTTTGAGGGATCCGACACCTCGAAAACTGAAGATATTGCCCAAAGAAAAGCAAGGGCCACGAAGGGCGTGAAAATGAAATACCCCGTAGTCCTCGAGGGCTATTATAGCGTCGGGGCCGGGAAAGAACAAGAGTTGACCAAGGGAGGTCGGATAGGATAGATCCAAGTGAGGAGCCTGTCACAAGTAAGTGGAAGAAATGCCAGGACTCAGCTACGAGTCCCGTGGTCGCCAACCCACGCTCCCAAGTGAAGAGCCCCTGAAGTCCGTTTTAGTCGCCTCTTACGACAGATAGGGGATATCGTGAGTGTTATTCTACCGCCTCCCACCCACAGAGGACGGATGGCATAGGACCGGGAAGGAAGCGACTGTGCCTTAATTAAGGTACAGCCTCAGAATTTGCCTGGTTTGAAAATAAGAAAACACGGAAAACCATCTACAAGGGTTATGACAGTTGGATACAATTCACTATTTCCTTACAGCAAGCTCATAACTACGCGACGTGACCGAGTCGCTCGGTAAAATATTAATCTATTTAACTGTGTCAAAAACATTAAACGTAAAATTCCACTAATTTTTATGACATTTACTTTGTACTGTATTTCCAATACTCTATTCTTGGAATCCATATGGGAGCAATCTGTTTGCACTCATTGTTTGCAAGAAGGGCCATTTTCTTTACCGAGCAACAACAGAGAAGCAATAAGGAAACAATTGACAATCATCGCACGCATTGCTGCCATTCTTTCTCTCAATTACTTGGCCGTTTCTGGCTGGCTGGGTGGGTGGGATATTGCATTCTGGGGGCAAACACCACAATTTATATCGGGCGGCACTGAGACGTGTTGCACGCCATTTGTCTGCTCCCCAGCATCGGCGTCTTTAGCTTTATATCGATATTCTACCCATGCGCATTCCTTCGTTGTTAATAACAAGTGATAGGAATTTCTTTACCAGAAATATAAATGTATATTTTATTTCAACATTTTAAATATTAATAGCTTAGCTATTATGGCGTATGGTCTCCAGAGAGGCCTGATGGAGGTCTTTCTAGTAGACGCCTTATAGACGACATGCAAAACTGTAAGGATGGAGTCTCAAATAAGGTAAAATTCTAATGTTCAATACGGCACAGTTACCCACATCCGAGCTAGGGCAATTAACAAATGGAGGTTAAAATCCCTGACCCAACAGGGAATCGAACCCGGGACCTTCGAAGGCCATCAAGTTAACTATTTGGCCATGGTGCCGGACAGATTAGCTGTTGGCCTTTTCACTTCTAATTGGAGTTTCAAATTCTAATTATTATGGTTTCATCTGTATAAATACAATTTTCCATTGATTTATTTTGCAACTTTTTGATATATTTTTTTCCGTTTTACGTCAACTGAATACTGTATCAGTGACTTGTACCTTACATGTCTATCTGCTCCACCAACACGGGTAAATTGCTGAATTAATTTCTACCAAATTTCACATCTCGAGTCTCTACTTACCCAGGAAAATTTTAAATATGTTTATAATTCAAAATCACTTGATAGACTGGGGTTTTCTTTGGGGGGGGGGGGTGGCTGGGAAGAGCAAAAGATTTACACTATTGAATTTCCGTAAAATCTGTAGACTACATTGACACTTCCCTTAACTTTAAATAATTTATTTTAAAATCATCCATACATACTTTCGTTAACATTTCAAAGGATTGGTAAAACTACTATTTTCTACGGAATTCATGTTTTGCCCCGAGTGGCGGATACGCTCGCAACTCGACAGGTGGTTATTGAATCAACCGTTTTCCGCTGCAATATATCAGTCTGCTTGCCCATAATAAAGTAAACTTAGGCCTAATGCCATGTTCGTCATCGTTCGTGTGAACTCGTAATTGTTCGTTGGGTAGTAGGCGAGAAACGCTTCTTGGTGCCACTCCTAGGGATACTTGCGGAGTACTGTTGGAAGTTACAGAGTCTTATTTGAACTGTGCTTAGCGTGCTGGTTAATATTTGAAATGTACCGATACTGTGGAGTGCAGTCAAATACAGTAGAGGCAATACGCGACACTTACGGATTTAGTCTTGTTAAAATGGGAGACAATTCGACGGTGGCGCTCCTAGTGACTTGACCTGAAAAGTCGCGCTAAATTCAAATATCAATGGAAATGCATATACGAAAATGGATAAATAAATTACGTCTAGAAAGAATGTATTATTGAGATATTAACTTCTAAGCTGCTAAAGCAATTCTGCATAAATTAATGAAGAATTATTTAAAAGGTTATTATTTAAAGACAAGATATGAAATGGACTGCTGTGAAATGGGTTAATCTTTCATTTATGCATTACTTTTTTTGCTTTAGCATTCCTGCCTGAACTTTTACGGTTAGATTTGTTTTTTTTTCTCATTTAAAAAACATTGTATCATCACAGACACTTGTCAATAAAAATATCGGCACATTCCTTACACACATGATGCAATGAATTAACATTTAAAATCCGGACAATTTTCCTCTTAACATTAAGCCTACTAACAGAAAGAAAATCTATAAAATCCCGGCTTTAATATGAGAAGAGGGATAAAAGAAAAGTATGACAATGTTGTGGATAGTGATGCTCTGAGGAATATTTACGTACAATTAGAGTAAAAATGTAACATACCCTTGGCTGTATAGTCGAGGATTTTTAAAGTCGCTGGCCTGGAAATGATCTGAACAGATCTTATATAAGCGTAACGTCCCTTCTTTCTTGTACACCTTATCCAAATCACTTCTGTGACATTTCAAAACCCACAGATCACACCTACAACAACACATCGATATTGAAGGGTAACTGTTGCACTATACAATAAAATATGCGTATTATACATTTAAGAAAATGGAAATTGCAACACCGTGAAGGCATTGGTTGTATGTTGTATGGTTGTGTATGTAAACGATCAAAGTTTCAGACCCATTGGATTGCTGCTACAGATCTCCCCACGAGATTGGTCGCGGAGGAATCGACTCCAGTATACGGACTCTGGTGTAGCGTAGTTGACTTGCAGTCTTTGCAGTGAAGTATTCCCCGTCAAACATGCCTCGACGACAGAGAAGAGCACGCTATCAACAATTGTCACCGTTTGAGAGGGCTCGGATAATTGGGCTGTGTGAGGCTGGATTATCGCTAAGGACTGTCGCTGCACGTGTTGGCCGACAGGCATCTACGGTGCAACGTGTATGGCAGCAGTGGTCAAATGAAGGTACCCACACTCGCAGACCTGGCACAGGCCCAGCGCGACGGACAACTGTGAGAGAGGATCGCCGCATCATTCGGATGGCCCGGATGGAACCCCATGCAACAGCAGCGCAAATTCGTGCAGCTGTGGCATCCCACGTTACACAACAAACAGTTGGTAATCGCCTGTGTGCAGCTGGCATACGAGCCCGTGTCCCTGCAGAAGGTGTTCCATTGACCCCAGAACAGCGACGTGTAAGGCTGGCCTGGTGTCGAGAAAGATCGACGTGGGTCGACGAATGGCATAAGGTCGTCTTTAGTGATGAATCGCGCTTCTGTCTTCCCCGCAGTGATCACCGAAATAATCTGCGCCGACTTACCGGGGAGAAGGGCCGCCCAGATCTTATTGTAGAGAGGCACACAGGGCCAACACCAAGCATTATGGTCTGAGGAGCTATTGGCTTTAATGTGAAATCACAGTTAGTGCTTGTTGAGGGCACTATGACTGCTCGACAGTACGTTGATAGGGTACTCAATCCAGAGGTTATGATGGCGAACATAGCTAATGGGATGTTTCAGCAGGACAATGCCCGGGTTCACACTGCACGCATCTTCATAGATGCTCTCCACGACATCACAACCTTGGGATGGCCCGCCAGATCCCCGGACCTCAGTCCTATTGAGCATGTGTGGGACATGATGGGTCGACAACTGGCCAACCGTCCTCAGCCACCCATAACTCTGGAACAACTGACCCGTGCAGTGCAGCAAGCATGGGCTACAATTCCTCAGGAAGCGATCCAGGGCCTTATTGACTCCATGCCTCGACAAATTCATCAATGTATTGCAGCGCGTGGTGGTCACATCCTCTATTGATTGTTGTCCAAACTTGCGGTCAGAAGGACCTGAAAGTGTAATCATCGAAGCACAACCAAACACTCGTTCTGCATGTTCAATTGGAGCAATGTAGCACCACGCCTTCTGGGTGTTGCAATTTCCATTTTCTTCAGTGTATTTTAAGCTAGTTAAAATATGCGTCGAGCAGGTTAGAAGATTATGAAGTACTATAAAAATCACTTTGGCACTGGAAGAATATATATACAAACACAATATTACGTTTTCTTATCACGAGGGAAACGAAAGAAAGACCGCGCCTTCTTTTCTACTTCATAGTTACTAGAGCCAAATACAGCACATACCTTTCCCCTCATGTTGAGAGGAGATATCAAGGAATGACACACGCTACTATTTAATTATGTCAGCTCACTGAAAACGCATAAATAACACCAAAAACTTCACACACAAATACACGTGCTGTTATGAAAGAATCAGTAGTTCCCATGTCTACCAGCTAGAGAGAGCTCTAATCGCTGTCCCTCGATATCTCGCTGAGTGTCGCGTATTGTCTCTACTGTATTTGGTGCAGTCTATTATCCCACAATAACAATAATAATCATATATCCTCAGCTATCGTGTGCAGACATTTCAATTTGATGCCATCTGGCTGTCTGCTCGCCAATGTTAACGTTCCGTTTTACTCTAGGCCTACTAGATGGCAGACCGAGTAAACCAAAACTCCCTTGGACTTTCTGGTTTTTGCTGTTAGTGTTACTGTATTTCTCTTCTATCTCCGTTTTCTCTTTTAATTTATTTGATTCAAACATACCTTTTCAGGATTAAGTAATATTACTGTCAGTCATCACGTTATGTGAATACTTAACAAGCCCAACGCCTAAATTTCAATCTGTTACCTTACATTTTTAGAATATCGAATACATCTACATGGTATTAACATATTTGTCCTATCCGTCTGTATCATCAAATATTATCTTATCTTCAACTAATTTCAACTTTATAATTAACTTTATTTTCCCATCGTTATGGGAGCGCTAATCCCGAATCCTGGACTCACTTTGAGTGATAGTATGGACTAATTCCTACCTACATTATTTCCTACACAATCTAAGATTTCGAAGGTAAAGTCGCGTAACGTACCGTTAAATGGAACTTACTTAGTGTCAGCACAGTCTAATATACACAGTCGCGAAACTTGGCTCATTTTTTCATCCATGCGACTCCAGCGCTCCGCGTGGCCAGCAAGCTTCTGGTCTACTGAGATGTGTAAGTTGTGTATAATTTGCAAGGTTAGTGTGAGGTAGTTCCGTTACAAGTGATTCATTTTCTGTTAAATTAAGGTAGTGTTCACGAAAGGAGATGTGTGTAGCACGGTTAACTGCTCCAGTAACAAAAATAAGACACCAGAGCTATCATTTTTTAGGTTTCCTAAAGATGCTGAAAGGTCAGGCAAGGTTTACATTTTCGCATAATAGACCTATATTGTGCATATGTATAAATAGAAGTCCAAATAAGTAGGTTTTTGGTATGTAATCATCCAGAAGTATAACTCAGTGGAGGGAAATCCACCCCATTATGAAATTAAATAACGCTTTAACCCAATCTTTTCCTCAAACACGTAGCGATATTTTAATTTTCAGGTGTAGAAAATGGCTTGTAAATAGTAGGAGGGCTGATTTAATGAAGAAGGATGTAAACTATTTGTACAATAACATAAAGTTATGCTCGAATCATTTTGAAGACAGCCAGTTTATGTCAGTCGAGAAGAAGAAATTAGTGTGGAATGCAGTTCCAACTGTATTCGACATTCCTTATAAACCTCCACGGATTTCCTTAAAGCGAGCGTTGTTGATTAGAGATGATGGACCCATGTCAAAGAAGAAGAAATTATCCTGTAGGCAGTCAAGAGGCGTTGAGAGAACAGGAGCTGCTGTTAGGACAGAGACTGCTTCAGACATCGCACCATCTGTATCGAATAATCCAGTTGAAGTGTCAGCGGCAGAAGAAGTACATAAATTGAATGAAATTATTGATAGCCTGAGGAAGAAGTGCAAATATAAGTCAGCTGAAGTAGGGAGCTAAAGAGGTGTACATAACAATGTAAATGCCAAGATAGAAAATATTAAGTAGCTAAGAAAAGTGTTTTCTCGGACAGAGAAAAAATGAAATGTATAGGTTCTAAATACCTGACGAAAGAGGCACTTTATGTATTGTTACATCAAATTAGGAAATCACCACTAAAAATAAGTGTGGAGTTAGATAAAATGAGGAAAGTAAGTTATTCGCTCTAAACTTATTATACTGTAGTCCGCAAGGCTACCGATATCTGTGTCAGTACTTTGATCTCCCCTCAGTACGAACACTGCAGATATACATGGAGGATGTTCGGCTTAAATGTAGATTAAATGAAGGTATTTTTCAGCTACTCAAAGAAAAAGTAAAATCTTTAGAACATGAAAAATTAGTAAATATTTTAATGGATGAAATGTCATTAATATGCAACATGGCATGATCCTTCTAGTGACAGTATCATAGGGTTTGAATATTTAGGTGATGAACATGCACCAAAAGTGGCAAATAGTGAATTTGTTGTGATGATAAATGGGTCTTTTAGCAAGTTCAGGCAGCCGTTATTATATTATATTGTCGTACTCAGTATGGAATAAGTGCCAAGCATTTTCACAGGAATGCTTTGAAGGTACTAAGTTGATGCTATTGAAATTATTTGTGAAACTGAGATTATATTACATCATCAAATTTTGCAATGTAAGTTTTCAGTGCCATACAAAAAGCACGAAGTACCTAAAATTCAGTCATTTAGTTGCTGATATCTTAACCTACTTCAGTTCAATAAAAGTTCTTTTAACAAGACTTTCCATGCTGTAGCAATAAATAGACTAGTCTATCAGCGTGTTCTGTAGAATTTGCTATTAAAATAGTTGTTCAGGTGGTTGCAATATTTCTAATTTACGTGGAGGTACAATCAGGTGTAAGGTAGAGAACAATACCGGCTTGCTGGCCGCTGCGAGCGCTGGTGTCGTTCCTCTTGTCAACAGGATGCCATTTCATCACTAAGGAGCTTCGCGACTGTATTATACTGTGGTGTCAGTGGGTAGGTCTGGACCATAGGTACATACAGGCAAACAGAGAAAGCCTTGAAATTCTCAGATAATTAAGCTCGTCTGACACTAGACATACTAGATTCCATGAAGTAAAAGGCGGTGAAGTATTTATGCATATAACTGTCTCATCGATTACATTCAGCAGCTTAAAATGAATCTCAAATTGAAGCACGAATCAGAATGAATTAGCTGTTTCTCCGCCAAAAATGAATTCGGCCCTTAAGCTAATCCACCGGGATATGTATCAGAAGGAACACTTGCCGATTCTGTTCATTTTCTTCGGTCCATGAGAGTTTACAACAGCCGGTTTCAAAATACTATTTGCACACATATGAAAGAGTGGAAGATGTCCAGGAGCAATGCCGGTCGGTAACATCCATATGATTATCAATGAGGCCGCTATAACCAACTAACAAAAGAATATGACAGGAAAAGTTTTCCACAGAAAAATTGATTTTCCTTCCTACTGTTATTGAATTACGATATGGCAAGATGAGATGTACAGTATTGCTGGCACTGATTTCGTCAACTGACTGATCAATTCTGGGTAGACATTTTTGCTAAGATAGAGACTAAAACTCACTCTATAGCATAACTCACCAAGAAAAGTTGAAAGCTACCTTCGTCTTAAAGATATTTATGCTTAGTGGGATTTGTGATGGTAAATTACCTGAATTATATACATATATGAGGGAGGTAAAAACTAAAAACAAAGGATAGAAACAAGCAAAGAGAACAAAAAGTGTGGGTAATTTTATAATGGCGTGTATAAAAGAATCTGAAGTAAAAGAGTAAAAATTAATGGAAGACTCCAGAAAAACTGTTCATTAAAACTCCGGCATCCTCTGATAAGCCACAATATCACATAGTATGTAAAGAACAGCACGAGGAGTATATGAAGGGAGTGAAGGGAGTGAATAGATGAAAGGGGTTAATTGAGATGTACAGAGCGCTTATCTGTAATGGCATTCGAAACCACATGGGTCAGCACTTATAATAAAGATGATAACAAAATGAAGTCAGTCCTTTTCTCTTCCATTTTCTGGCAGCTTTGTTGTAAAATTAAAACGGAAATTAAGTTCTTCTCTGACGATGCATCGTAGAACACGTTTCATGATACCCTTTCAAACTACGTAAATAAAAAACGTGTTATATGTATTCAGAATCTACAGATTATGTTCCTCCCATGACTTAAATTCACAACGAAGTCATTCGGGTCTTTTTAAAGATATATTTTCATCGCTACATATTTTAAGAATTATATATGGGAAATGCATTCTTCTTCTTCACCGCTCCTCCCATGCCGATGGGGCTGCAGGTGCGAACTGTATTGCGCATTTGGATGTGGCCATGTTTTACGCCGGATGCCCTTCCTGATGCCAACCGTATGTGAAGGAATGGGCTTACTATTGCGAGTTTCTATGGTGGTTGATAGTGTGGTGTGTTGTCTGAATTTGAAGGGGAGACTGTTGGAACAAACACTAACTCCCAGTTCCCAAGCCAGAAGAATTAATCAGACGCGCTTAAAATCCTCGACCTGGACAGGAATCAAACTAGGGACCCTCTGAACCGAAGTTTCTCAGCACGGACCATAGAGCCAAGGAGTCGGACAACTGGGAAGTATATTGCAAATAGATATTTCAGTTTCATATCAGAAACTCTAACATCTTTAACGCATTTTATTAGTGGTTTAAAATCATACCACCTCAGACAGGAATCTAGTGACGATGGGATAAGGAAGAGCCAGGACTGGGAAGGGAACAGCCTTGCCCTTAATTAAGGTGCAGCCCAATCATTTTGGGCTACCTGGTGAAAAATAGGAAACCATGTTAAACGAACTTCAGGTCTGCCGACATTAGGGTTCGACTCCACCATCATCTGAATGTAAGCTAATAGTTACGCGGTCCGAATCACGCAACCAACTCGATCGGTATATGTATGAAAAGGGCGACGAATTAAGGATATGTTTATAAACATTAGTACTATAATACTTGGTGACAATTTTGTTTGGAGTGGATTTATGTTCTGAAGTGGCTCACTGATAAATGAGTGGATAACAACAGATATCAATATAGTGAATTTGGTATCAGCGAGAAGTCGCAGAATTGTAGAAGCAAGGTAACATGCTGTGGATCCATAAATACTACCGTAATTTACTACCATCGATTAGAGAAAATATCCATTTCTGTTCAGTCTATGGAGAAAAGTACAGGATTTTGTATACGGGATCACTACAGTCCTTAACATAATATTTCACCATAATTCATCACAAATCGCGGCATAAATTAAAGACCTGTGTTTCAATTAAGTCCCAGGGTATT
Organism: Anabrus simplex; assembly: GCF_040414725.1. Taxonomy (NCBI): domain Eukaryota; kingdom Metazoa; phylum Arthropoda; class Insecta; order Orthoptera; family Tettigoniidae; genus Anabrus; species Anabrus simplex. The sequence continues at coordinate 612,978,188 of NC_090265.1, read as the reverse complement.
GATTATCTGTAAGAAAACGGAGAACATTTTTCAAGTAAAATATTTAATTCTTATATCGTGTTTGTTACACATATTTAGCGTATTAAATCCTGCAATCGTTGTATGTAATTATTTTCTGGAAGATAAGTAGAGGTGTAACGTCTGTTGTAAAATGCCTTTGGCATATTTATAATAATGTCTCAAAAATATTTCTACATGAATGATGACAATGTTTTAATTTGCATACCTGTCATATTTGGAATCCTATTAAACCTTGAAAATTCATACTTCGATTATGTCGGAATCACCCATCCACCTCTGGTAGCAATATTACTTCTATCGCAAATAAGGTGACCACTAATTTGGGGGGAGGAGCCTCAAAGTTAAATTAATAATAACCTCCAAGACCTTATATTCTGGACGAGATAGGTAGATGACAATTTTACTCTTATTAACCACCACCTTATTGATGTAAACTCTGATTCAACACCTGAATTCATTAGGCCCGCATATAAAATTTACCTTTGAATCTGAAGTCAACAATTCTTTGAACTTTTAGATCTCACCATCATTAGAAAAACAGTTCATTCACGTATGGTATTTATAGGAAACCAACACAAAATTGTAATATTATAAGAAACGATTTTAAACATCCAGGCACTCAAAAGAAATCGGTTTTTACAACCTATTATACAGAGCCGTCAACACCCCTCTGTCAGCCAATAATTTCAAAAAATAAGTTAATAACATTTATAATATAAACCTTAACAACAGTCATGATAAGCATTTTGTTGACAAAGTAATTCATAAACTAAAAAATAAACCATCGACTTCCCGCACAAAGAAACAAACAGCAAAAAGGAAGACCTCTATTTCAACAACAAACAAATTTTCTACGTCATCAACCTATTTAAAGAAACAAAAGTTTACCATAGCTCTCAAAACTAAACATACTAATGCTAACATCTTTTATAAAACACATACAGTCAACTAGAGTAACATTTATTCCAATTCAGGTGCTTACAAACATAAATGCCATAATTGCAATTAAATCTGCATTGGCTAAACTGGCAGAAATTTCCATATCCAATATTTAGAACACATTAATGCTAAAAGCACAATCGATTTTCAGCTATGAATGAACATGTCAGATTTCTTGCATGAATTCACATCCATTGACAACGAGCTGTTGGTTTTCTAGAGAGAAAATAAGAGCAAGTTACTGAACACAATATGAACACAAAATCCATTTAGATCAAAGGTTTAACTCAATTTTCATTTTCTTTCACAAGTTGCTTTACGTTGCAAAGACACAGATAGGTATTATACGTTGGGACATGAAGGAGCTAGGAGTGAGAAGGAAACGGCCGCGGCCTTAATTAACGTCCAGCCCCAGCATTTGTCTGGTGTGAAAATGGGAAACCAGGGAAAACCATCTTTAGGGCCGCTGGCAGTAGGGTTCGAACCCACTATCTCGCGAACACTGGATATTGGCAGCACTTAAGCGACTGCAGCTTTCGAGCTAGGTCATTTTTAATTTAAATGAATTTACTGAAAAATCTAACGTTCTTTTCAAGACCTTATTAATCCTTCTGAATAAAACATAAAAGCCACAACACTTCCAGTAATTTCATATATGTTCCCCCTTCCACGTATTGCTCTTTCCCCTCCCTTGCTGTAATCAGCAGCTGACCTGCTTGATGGTCTCTCAGTTTCCTGTTTTATGGTAGGTATTTTTTTAGAATTGACTACATACTTCTTTACATTTTTTCTATTTGCCACCGTCATTACTATCCTGAAACGTGATATTTTGATACAATTGATATTTCTATAAGACTTCAAGAACAAGTATTTTATAATTATATTCTTATTTTTATTTTATGGTTATGTTTTGTATCTTACGATACAACATAGTGTGATCCTTCAAATTAATTATTTTTTACAGACTTTTAATGTGGTGTTTCCTCTAGATCATTTTCTACAAATGTTATATTCTTTTCAATAATGAAGGAAGTTCAAACTGAGACATGCATCGCTAAAATGTTTTCTAAATACGTAGGCAAGTCAATAAGTATCTGCAATTTTGCTCTAGTTGTCTTTAGGTTGGCTCTATGGCGTTGTGTGCTCACTAACCGCTAGATGGCACCGTTGTCTTCGTCTGTGGTAGGTTTCAGCGTTATCAAATCAGTACAGCTTGCGTTGTTGCGACGTAAATATCGCCGCACCACTTTCTGTTTGCACAAAAGAAGAACGGCGTTCCGTAATCCGGTTTATTGTTGTCTGAGAGTGTACCAGGAGCGGAAATTCATAGAAGACTTTCAGCACAATACGGGGACAATGTTTTCCCACAGCGAAGTGTTTATCAGTGGATTGATCAGTTCAAAAGTGGTCACACGAGCGTGAAGGATGAGGTAAGTTCCGGGCGTCCATCTGCAGCCGTAACTGATGCCAATATTGAACAAGTGCGTGATATGATCCTGACTAACGGACGAGTGACTGTTCTATGAATATCCAGTCCAGGTACACCCTCAGACCTCAAAAAACGGATTAGCCCTACGGAATGCTGTTCTTCCTTGGTGCAAACAGTGAGTGGCGCGGCAAATTTTACGTCGCAACAGCGCAAGCTGTACCGATCTGATGACGCTGAAACCTACCACAGACGTAGACAACAGTACCATCTAGCGGCTGGTGAGCACAAGACGCCATAGAGCCAACTTACAGATAATTAGAGCAAAATTGCTGACACTTACTGACTTACCCTCATAGCATTGACCAAGGCGGACTTTTAATTGACATATTTCTGAACATCTACCTTCTCAAGACAGTAGTGGAAACATGAATAAGGCACACATAATTATCTCAGACACCGAGTGCAAGACTGAGTATGGTTAGCGTAGGTCAGAAACTAAATACTCACATAATGGTTATAAATACATCTTAGAGGGCCACCCATTAACTAGTAGAAAATTACTTCATACGGTCGTGAGAATTTATATTTGTGATTAGTTAAACAGCAATTAAAAATTAGCACATAAATATCCGGTTTGAAAAAATGTGGCCATCTTTCTCCCAGCCATCTTTTGTATGGTTCCACACAGAAAAGTTTAAGTCAAAGGAAACGAGGAAGATACGTCACGGGATACAAGAAGTGAGCTCCTCCAAACTCGCAACTAACTTAAAACTACTTAAGACTTGGATAGATACACAATAGTGATTTATACACAGTATATTTTATATGAAGGATTAGCCTCGAAAGAATAAAAATGAGACCGATCGGAAAGATCTGCTCAGTCTCTACACAACCCCCGAAAATGAAATCCAGCCTTGGAATAAAATATAATAAAATAATGATAATGTGCGCGCATACTCTTCGAAACTAATAGTACGGTAGCTTTAAATTTAATACTTGAAGAAAATCCATTGTTAGTTTTCGTGGCTGTCCTTGTCAATAAAATCTTCAACACTATGTTTCTCCAAGCAGCAAAATTGGTTAACCCTCAACTGGTATCATCTATGTTTGTAACGTAACTGGTATCGTACGTCTGTCAGACTTCAGATATTTACTTTTAAATTAAACAATGTGTTCTTAATTGTTCGTTATTTATTCAACTTAATTCCTTTAAATATATATTTTTGAAGATGTCAGTCCAAAGGTAGAAGACAAAAATTACAAATCCAGAAAAAAAAACAATAAAATATTAGAATGATGCTCCAAAAATGTAGACGCCTCTGTTTTTCTTAAAAATATAGACAATATGATTATTATGATCATTTCGCTGATATGTCAGTGTTATACAAAGACCGTACAAAGAAATAAAACATAATATTACTGGAAAACTCAAAACACAAATTTCAACTTTAAGGTTCAAAGTCACTGTTTGTTAGAAAGCACAATTTTCCTTTTCACAGGATATGTTACCTTATTATTACATGTATATAACTACAACTCAAAACATTTTGTGTCTAGATATAGCTATGATTTTCAAAATATATAGAAAAACATGTTAGATTTCAAAAATGTTTCACACGCCCACATACGTTCATTCATTTATCCGCAATGCACTCTCAGCAGATTTTTTTGGCGCACTCCAAGAAGATCGGTTTTCCACACTTCTGGCACGGGTACTTCGTTCTCCTTTTCAGTTTAGGATCGCAAAGGTAGCACGTTTTATGAACCTCGAAAAATTCAGGCAGTTCATGCAGAATGTGAGTTCAAAGTTTGGTTCAATAGGTCGTAAAACTCACCGAAATGTTCCTGATTGTGGTTCCATTATTATTTATAGGAATTAAATGCACTGTAAGTAACAATAATGTTATACTAACTCACAATAATCACTCAATACTGAATAACGTCATTCGCGAACAACAGTCACGGAACTGGTATCATACGTCTGTCAGACGGGGCGATAAGTTTGCTACGCACTTACCCAAGGTCAAACAAAGCAAGCGGTACATCACCTTCCCTGCAGGGAAACAACACTCCAACTGAGAGGTAGACAAGGGAAGAAAGCAGTAGGCTGAGGAAAGGAGAGGGGATGGCCTTGGAAAATTTTTCAGCCGTCTCACAGACGTATGATACCAGTTGAGGGTTAACTCGAGACCTTCGAACTGGATTTCTTCTGGATCGAGAAGACCCAATCAGGTGTCTACTATAATTCTTTCCATACCAATCACGGATGATGAAGGGTTTTCTGGAACTTCCTAGATATATGCTTCAACAGGAGCAATAAGAGGCACTGTACACTTCTGCAACAGATAATTACACTCCCAATACTATGTCAAACACAATATAAATTTATAAACTCAGTGAGTAAGATACAGAATAACCCTTTTGCCTGGAGCAGATTCCCATCTCACCTAGCGAATTTGCCGTGCGGATAGGGGCGTGCAACTTTGAGCTTGCATTCGGGAGATAGTGGGTTCGAACCACACAGACGGCAGTCGTGAAGATAATCTTCCGTGGTTCCAATTTTCAAATTAGATAAATGCCAGGGCTGTACCTTAATTAAGGTCACGGACACTTCCTTCCCACTCCGGGCCCATCGTCGCCGTAACACCTATCTGTGTCGGTGCGACGTGAAGCCAATGCTTATCTCACACCTCACTGAGGTTGTAAGGTTTCAATAAGGATACATGCGATTTTGAAATATTTTCTTCGGACCAACGTCTTGTAGCCACACAATCACAGGGGTTAGGAACTCGACTATCCGTTTGGGCGCAGACCACCGTTGACAGAGTGTTTTTTCTTTTTCTTTTTTAACGAACGTGGTCTACGGTCGAAATGGCTGTGAACTGTTTGGTCTGGGACATCTGGTCTTGTAATACTATGTTCATAACCCAGGAAGTACGACACTTGCAGAATCTGTTATAGTATTTTAATGTATACACAGTATTTGAAGTTGGTCAGCGTTGAGGCCTTTTGTTCTGAGGGTCCCGGGTTCGAATCCCGACCGGTTTGAGGAATGTAATCGCGTGTGATTAATACTTCGGGCTCGGGGAGTGGTTGTTTGTGTTTGCCTCAAAACATATTCAGACAACATACCACACTACCTACCACCACAGAAACACGCAATTGTGATTGCTTCCCTCCACACAGGGTTAGTGTCAGGACGGTCATCCGGCCGTAAAACAGAGCCAAAACCAAATGTGTGACTCACTTCACACCCGCAGCCCCACAATGTGTGGGAAAGGTGGTAAATAGGAAAGAGAAGAAGAAGACGATAAATAATAATACTGTTATTTGCTTCACGTCCCACTAACTACTTTTACGGTTTTCGGAGACGCCGAGGTGCCGGAATTTTGTCCCGCAGTAGTTCCTTTAGGTGCCAGTATATCTACCGACACGAGGCTGACGTATTTGAGCACCTTCAAATACCACCGGACTGAGCCAGAATCGAACCTGCCAAGTTGGGGTCAGAAGGCCAGCGCCTCAACCGTCTGAGCCACCCAGCCCGGCTAGAAGAAGAAGAAGAAGACACAGTATTTGAGGGAGAGAGTCAGGGAGAGCACGCTCCCCGCAAACTCAGTGGCGAAGAGGCTAACGCTTCGGTCAAGTGTTAAAAAGAAAGTCGTATATATCTCAATTTATGTAAAAAGTAATTGCTTTTTCTGATCATTTTAGCATGATCAAAATTTTATTCTATAATCAGCAGGTCTTGAACGATCTTCTTTAATGCGAGAAATAGTTCGTTTAGTTTCCTGTTTGTCACCAGGAATGTTTACTCTGTAATTTGTACTGTATAATGTACTCGCCTCAGGTCGTCGTTGTAGCCTCCGAGCTAGCCTAGCGGACTCGTCCCGCTATATGTTGACTCAGAGCAAATGACTCGTGCCTGTCGACACCCCGGGGTACAACATAGTGCACAAATTTTTAATTTGGCTCCAAGGGAAATATATTATTCATTGGAGGTCGTCGCAACGGAAATATTTGTTGAAAATATGATGTACCGTATTCATTTCCTTCCTCTGGATAAACACAGAATAATTATGCAAATTTTAATTCGGTTGAGGCATCGGTTTTTTAAAATGCTTATTACCACATATATTTAACAGTTACGATACTGTATTTAAATAGGCCTACGCCAATTACAAAATATCTTATAATTATAGGACGTCCAGAGTTCGTTACACGTTCAGAACCACCACTGCGGACACTTTGACCACTCGTGTTTTATCATCTATACCACATACAATGTAGTGCTAACGCTGTACTGTAATCTACTGAAACACGAGCCCTCAGGTAGCGCAGGTTCAGATTCTTGAGGTGGTGCTATCTCTCTAGAATAGGATTGATATTTGCTCCAAGTTGAATATACCTGGAAGATTTCATAAGAGGAAATGATGGTAATAAAAACTTGGCCTTAAATATAATCATAATATCATTGGTTTTACGTCCCACCAATAATATTTATGGTTTTTGAAATCAACCGGAAAGATGTGGTTTCGAATCCTCGTCATGAAGTGGAAAAATTTAAGAAAGGGAATTTCTATTTCCGGAATTGCACATGGCCTTGAGGTTCACTCGGTTTACACACAAACACACAAACATGAGTGCCAGGTTAATTCCTCGGGGTAAAGGCGGCAGGGCGAAGAGCTAACAGTTCTACCCCACCTAGTGCCGAGGTTACGGATAATGGAAGTCTTTACCTTCTACCCATCCAATGGCCTCCATGGCTTGTACGGAGATGAATTTGCTTTTTCCGAAGACGCTGAGGTGACGGAATTTTGTGTGATTTTACCCGCCGATAAATCTACTGACATGACGCTGGCATATTTAGGCGTCTTCAAACACCACTGGATTATTGCCATTGATGCTTTCACGGCCCGTACTTACAGGCTTGATATATAATTTTGGGCTTATGCCGTGTCAAGGATATAAGGTGAAATTTTGTGCTTTTCGCAGAGAATTTTGCTCTGCGTCTTCAGAAGTAAATCTCGATCGTGCACGAGAAAGGATTCTCAAACAATGAGGTTTGAATTCAGGCGGTATGATAGAAGTGGAAGTGATACGTTCATTCGTCACCAGATGGATCACGGGACGCGGTACAACGCTAACGTTCGAAGCGTAAGCTGACGGAACCATCAGAATCAGTCTGAGAGGGTCACATAACATAACAGGTGTACACAGGTGTATGACATTGACAAAAGCCTTGAACGAAACGTCTGGCGATGAGGACGTTTCTTTCCAGGCTTGTGGCTGCCTTCATATTTGCGCATAAGCCTTTGATCGTTTGTTAGCAGGCCAGCTTGAGACTGAATGCGGCATTCTGTGGAAAACGTTTGGGTTCTACAGTTTTATTGCTGAAAATGATGATGGTGATGATGTTTGTTCTTTAAAGGGGCCATCAGTTAGGTCATCGGCCCCTATTGTTGAGAAATGCTGTGGTCTGCAGTTAATTTATTAAGCCATTTTCATCATTATTATCGTCATCATCGTGTTATGTGTATATTCCGTGTTTCTACCTTTTTAATATTGTGTAAGTTTAGCAATCATATTTAGTGGATTTATAATTCACATTTCATTTTGGCATCATTATCTAGATAACCAATGGTACAGTGACGGCCAGCTTTACGTGGTGTGCTCTCGTGTGTCAAGGGGGCATTACCTATATGTTTATGTACCCCACGAGAATGTTATAAATGTTATGTACGAGAGCGTATTGTAAGACACACTTTAATCCCTGCTCATAAATCGGTACGAAGAACTAGTAGTTTATACTTAGTAGCATATTATCCCAACTTATTTACCTGGGCATTCCCCGGTTAACTTATGACAAAACGAATGTTGTTCCATTATAATAATTTTTCGAAGTGTATTATGGGTAAAGTTGAACACCTAGCTGTCAGAAGAAGGTGAAGGAATTCTGTACGTCAACAAAGAAACAAAAGCAAAGTCATCTCCATACAGACCATTAAGTCCCTTGGAGGGGTGGAAGGTAAAGGCTTCCGCTATCCGTTAACTCAGCACTTACTGTAGAGGTGTAGAGTGGGTTGTTCTACTCTTGGGCACCTTTGCCCCCAGGAACTAACCTAGCACTCATTTTTTATATAGGCTGAGTGAACCATATGCACCTCGGGAAGTGAAGATCTCGTTTCTTAATTGTTTTGATTTCCTGAGGAGGAATAGAACCCACGTCTTTCTAGCTGAACAAAGCACGCCTTTATCGCCTAGTCAAGGAAGCCCCATCGGTATGTCAACAGCGAGCTCATATTTCATATCTAGCGCGAATTGAACAGTGCAACCCCTCGCTGGCAAATGAAGCACGTTTGAATACATTTATTCCAGAAGTATTCGCCCGATATTTTGAATAATCACGGTGCTAAATTTGTAATGTTTGTAAGTTCAAGGCTAAGTATAGGAAACAGAGTAGGTTCATTAAAGAAACAAAGTCAGTCCCATTATATTAGAAGATATTGACACCATGAAAAAGTGCTGTAAGTCTTATTTTGAGACCCATGGTACCATTGCTGAAATTGAAAACAGAATATCAATAACTTAAGCGGTACACGAGTTATTTGAGGTGGCCTTCTTAGCTGAATAACCGTCTATAGAACAGTTTCGGTTTGTTTGGATGTTACGTTGCACTTTAATTGCGTGTGACCTCCGAAGAAGCCTGGTGCAGGTCTTCCGAGTTGACGCCGAATAGTCGTCCTGCGTGTGTGTCTGTAAGGGTGAGGCCCTACCAATGATTAATTCTAATGCTGAAGACGGGACACACATATCCAACCCACGAGGCGTTGGAATTAACCCTCAGAAAGCGTCGTGAGGTCAATTTATTGGTTTTGTTTGTTTACACTGTACCATTCCTTCCGCGTAATGTCTTTGACAGTCCCGTTACCTGCCAGCTGCTCAGTTGACTCCAGGCAGCTGTTGCGATAATATCGGAATACGCTCTGTTGTACTAACTACATAAGTCAAGTGGTAAGCTGGGCCTCAAAATGCCGCTTACGTAAATTTTCTTTTCTGGTGCGACTTCCTTTATTGTTGTACGAAAATCGTTTTGAAGTTATAACTATTGTTAAACCCAGACTATCAAAGTTGTGCATTGGCAGTGCTTCTTTTGAAGACGATTTTTTTTAATGATATTGGATAAATACACCAGTTTGCGTGCAGGATTCTGATAATTATGATACTGATTACATCCAAAGTGACCACAGCTCAAGTCCAGAATTCTAGATGATCGTCAAATTAAATGATATTTTAGCTTTCGATCAAGGTGAATGGGAAAAGAGCTTGTGTTACGAGCGAGATATATTTTAATTTTTCAGGTGTTTACATTAATGACTGCGTATGTGAAATATGTTACGGAAGTACCTAAAATGCAATATCTGATGGTTTTAGTATAACCTTGTTTACGAATAAATCATTTTTTAATTTCATTACTGGATCATTTTTGATATAGCGATAACGCAATTAGAAATGTTTCGTGCATCTTTAAACAGTTCATTTTAATATTTTTGACATATTTGATTGAAGTGGACATTAACTGCATGATATTTCAAAAACCTATTAAAAACTGCCCTAGGGAGCTGTTACTTAGGGAAATGAGGACAAATTATTAGAATTAATTAATTTTTCAGAAATTATAAACTTTATTCAGCCTTAAACATGTACAGTCCCCCGGACTTCAAAACACCGGTTATGGTCCACAGATGTCACGACTCTTAAAGAGGATTAACCTATGAAAGTTATAATCCCCGACCCAGCCGGGAATTGAACCCGAGACCCTTTGGGCCGAAGGCCAGCACCCATGGAGTCGGATTACGTTACACTGTGTTTCTAAAGACTATTTCGAAATGATGACCATGTGATATAAAACACATGTACCTTTGTTGGAGACAGGGGACTTTAAAATTACATTTGTGAAACTAAGATTGCGAGAGTGTTTGAACAAAAATTTCAGTTTAACGCTGGTTTCTTGTAATGAAGCGAACTTAGAATGTTTCTAAGAAACATGAATTTATAACGTAAACTATACATCTTTTACTTTTAATATTATTGTTCAATAAAATGTTGACTATTGCTAGGAAATATGCGAATATTAATTTAAATGAATAAATAAAATTACGTAAATATTTCAACTTGTTTATTATTACTAATTAAAATATACGATGGGCGTTTCACGTACATAAGTCTAGCAGCTGTATCTAGTAGAGCGTAGCATGTTTCTTCTTCAACTGAAATTCCAAAGTACCTGCAGTATCTATCAGCATTCGAGCAAACTGTTATGCTGTCGCCGTGCTAGTCACACGCCCTCTTTACTTATACTACTGTAATGACAAATACGTATCATTTAATCAAAAATATAATTTTTTCTGTGCAATGAGGTTAATATATTCAATTTACACTTCATGTTTCTTATGCATACCCCTCATATTTCGTTGAAATTCCATTGGTTAATGCATGGAACTCCATGCATCCCACAAAGAACGTACGGCATTTTCACTCTGAACGTGTATACCGCCATGTCTTTTTCCCTTTTCTTCTTTCGAAATTAGTTAATGAAAATCTTTTAAACCCACAAACAGAACAATCATTATGGTAACTGCAGTTTATACGCGCCTCAGAATCATTCGTTTGAAACAATTAATCTCATGCAGACACCGTATTGCTAGACCGCTGCCGGCGCCTGTGGTTCAGAGATCAGCCTTTTAGCTACTCGTCTCCAAAATTCACGGGATCACTCCCAGCCAAATCACATTAGTGAAGTCAACTCAAAAGTATTAAATTTAGACAGCTATGACAATGAGGTATTATTATTATTATTATTATTATTATTATTATTATTATTATTATTATTCCTAAGTAAGGCCCATTCTTATAGACCATCAGGTCGCTCATGGGCATCATTTCAAAATATCTGCACCAGGCCGCTACGGAGATCATACACTATTATTATTATTATTATTATTATTATTATTATTATTATTATTATTATTATTAGAGCTCTTGAAACAGCAGAAATGTACGGCTCCAAATGTTGGGAAAAGTAAAAGAAGCACGATCAACAAATGCACTCCACAGAGATGCGAATGCTGTGGTTGTCTGTGGGCGTTAGTGTGACCGACGGAATATAAGAAGGACCGACGACCCTAGGAGATACTTGGGAGTACCCACGCCGTGAAGAAGAAGAAGAAGAAGAAGAAGAAGAAGAAGAAATAATTAAAATTAGCGAGGCTTATCAAGGTGTATAAATTGAAGCAAACGCGTAGAGACTTCAATATGGATCACGGAACTGTGCTGTCTTTAAAATTCCGGCTTAGTAATAGGACAAACTTGGAAAGGTCTCTCAGTTTGGAGCAAAGTTGGAGGTAAAATATGTTCCAATTATGGTTTAATTTGGGAATTAGAAAAGATAGAATCTTGTCTTCATGAAATATCAGGGTCAATAGGAAAAGCAAGGTATCCTGAAAACGTAAAATAGTAATGAATATGAACCTAGATGTGCTAAAAGAAGAGAAAAATAGGAGAATTTGTACCATTTCATTGATTCATTGATTGTGTTTTATTTAGGTTCCCTATTAAAAAGCGCAGCATTCAAGATTCATGGGAATACTGGTCCCTGATGGCCTGGGAAGCGTTCAAGGCAAGGTTAGCAGACATGACGAATATTAATATACATTCTTTTGCAACAGAAAGTGCTATGAAGTTCATTTGATACATTCACAGCACATAGTAGTAAAAAGAAAAAAAATCAAAATACTGTACCACACCAAGCATTTGTTGCAGATTAACAAGCACTTCCAGGATGCACTTAATGCGGTGTTGAATTAACAGTGACGCGGAGGCAGGCGGTGTTGGGTTCGGCCATGAAGGCACACAAACGTCGGTTTTCTCCAGAGGAACATCCTGCCAGAGCTAGCACAACACATCCACCAAGTCTACCGTGGTTGCCGCTGGCAAAAGTTGCCATCCAGTCTGCTCCCAAACAATCTCAACACCTTTCCTATCCTAATGATCCGGATATTTCATGAACACAAGATTCTATATTTTACATTTCCCAACTGTAACTATAATTGAAATATCATTCTCCTCAAACAGCTCCAACGTGGAGACCATACGATCGAGCGAGTTGGCCGTGCGGTTAGGGAAGCGCAGCTGTGAGCTTGCATCCGGGATATAGTGGGTTTGAACCCCACTGTCGGCAGCCCTATGGTTTTCCGTGATTTCCCATTTTCTCACCAGGCAAATGCTGGAGCTGTACCTTAATTACCCCCCATTCCTAGTACTTTCCTATGCCATCGTCGCCATAAGACCTATCTGTGTCGGTGCGACGTAAAGCAAATTTTTGTAGACCTTACAAAGTTTGTCCTGGTGAAGGCTTATTACTAACGTCTGGAGACCTTCCTGGCCAAAGAAACATGCTAACATCATTGAGGTAAGCCAGAGATACCTATGCTGGAAAATGAGGTTACTGAGCTACATCAGGAAGGAAAACGCACAAGGTCGCAGAATTACTTGGTCGTACCGCCACGCCGTCAGGGTTGATTCAGTCACCACCAAAGAGGAACGGGAATCAAGGGAAATGACACCCGAGACCATGCTATCTCTTGCTAAGGCGGTGTGCCACTCTAAAACGGAGTATGTATCATTATGCTGGCCAGGACATCTCCAAATTTGAATTTGGTTGTCGTAGGCTACATACCCAGAGAGAACCGTGATCCGTCCCTTAACACCACTTGTTACCAGTCATCAAGCTGCATTGCTGCTTGTTCCTGGGTGATGTTCAAACGTGCTCGCTGAAGCTCGGGTCGTAATAGTAGACGTCGTCATGAACGCTGCGATGACAGATCTTGTTCTGCTAGCCGCAGGTGAACGTGCCGTGCTTGCAGCCTGTCGCACGACGGAACGATCCTACCGGCTGATGGTCCTCCACACAGTGCTGTACGTTAATGGAGTTTCTTGACAGAAATCAAAGTTAACCGTAAATCGAAGTTTCTTTTCTATTTGCTTTACGTGTACCGACACAGATAGATATTATGGCGACGATGGGACAGAAAAGGCCTATGAGTGGAAAGGAAGCGGCCGTGACTTGAATTAAGGTACAGCCCCAGCATTTGCCTGGTGTGAAAATGGGAAACCACGCGAAACATGTTCAGGGTTGCCGACAGTGGGGTTCGAATCCACTATCTCTCGGATGCAAGCTCACAGCTGCGCGACGCTAACCGCACGACCAACTCGCCCGGTAAATCAAGTTTTTGTGAATGAGATGATATTGGTGGGTTTTAATCGAAATTTAAACTTTTATTTGGCAAATAAATTAAAACAAAATTGTATATATAAATCCCCTGTCTTCAAAATCAAGGTGAGAGAACGGAGAATAATATTTTATTCTTGAACACCTTACGGGATGTAGCTTCACTTAATTCAGTATGTAACAGCTTTATTTAACACTGGCAGGACTGGATTTGTAAATTGCCAAGTGATTCTGACAAAAATATCCCAAATACTACCCAAATTTCATTTTTAATATGTACCAACAGATGGAATATTAAGCAACAATGTTAAAATTATCGCACTTTACTGCAGCAACTTCATAAGTAAATGCTTAAAACCATCATCCTTAAGATGTATACGCAAGGATTAGAGCTATAATTGACTATCATTTTTGGGAAAATCTTCAGTATTGGTAGTTTCGTGTGCATTATGTTATCCTTGGCTCCATTCAAGGCGGTATAGTTTGATAATAGAATACTCACTCTACTTTACAAATTGCAAGTGGAGAGTCGCCGTATACAGTACGTTCCAACTTCGATTGCAATAAGTTCCCGAACACAAAATGTACATAGGCCCTAAATCCGTTGCTACTGTCGCGCCAACCAACACACTGAGTGGCTTCAGACGTGTGACTCATCGTATCTGCGGCGGGGCATTGGGGTGTGCGCATCACTTTACTGTTTGTGGACTATGTCTGGTTACCTGAAATAGGATTTTTACCACCTTCAGCGCACTCGATTTTTCTATTTTTGTGAATTGGGCACCGCAATGCGCGCCAGGGGTCGAACTAAACATTCTCGATGCGAGTGTGTGTCCAACATCAATGCATAGTGTAGTCAGAAGGGTTCAGGTGGCGATAAATTCGCCGAAACTTCTAACCTGCCTCTCTTCGTCCGACGATGCGCCCCATCCCAAACATTTCTAGCCTGTCCGAGGCTTGTCCAATGTGCCGTCGTCTCCTACTGCGTGTTCACTCAACTTAGCACTGTAACTCACATTGTCACAAAGGCCTTATCCGATTTATTGCATCTTTGAACGATGGAGGGACATGTTCGCCCCCTGGTGGCATTTCCGCACAAGCAATTGTATGGCAATCTTCGTTGTACTCACGCGATTCCTCCATGGTGAGCAATTTCTTAGAAAATTAGTGAATAACAGAGCAGTGGCTCCTGACCTTCTAGCGCACACTATGCCCTTTCCGAAGAAGAAATTATTCGTGAACCCCTCCAGAAATTCTGCTGCTTAATAATAATTAAACTACACGTTCGCACGCACAGTTCAACAGTGTAACAATGCAATTTATTCCATCACTCTAGCCACTGTTACTTTGCTGTATAAACATTTAAAATAATCTAAAGAGACACTTATTTATAGATTGTTATTTAGGCTAAGAACAGGCGTAATAATGGATAAGTTCTTTCAGAAAATGTATTGTTTCTGTTAGCAACAGCTCGAAATATCGTAAATATTTCAGAAATTAGAGAGAGAGAGAGAGAGAGAGATTTATTAAAGACTAGCAAATGTACCCGTGCTTCGCTACGGTATTCTGCATTGTATACGAATATTGAAGTAAATACTGTACATGCAGTAAATAAGATTGTTTTAAAATAGCATGTCTCTTAGCGTTATCCGAGAAACAATATGCAGAGGTCCCCATACGTTGTTTCCAGTGTAAAGTGCTTGTTACGGATTTGTGATGATAACGACAGGCTCACTTCCCTACTGCGATTCACAATCGAGTTGGGAAGTTTACATTATAATTGCAGGCCCCATTGCCTACTGCGCGGTCACAATCTATTTGGGGAGTTTCCGTTACAATTGCAGGCCCCCTTTCCTACCTCCAGACATATTACAAATTGAAGAGTTTTTATTATAATGGCAGGAAACTTCCCTACAACCAGTCAAAATTGAGTTGTGCAGTTATCATTATAATGATAGGCCCCTTTTCCAACTGCCAGCCAGCTTCCTGCCAGTCACACCAAGTTGATGAGTTTCCATCAAAATAGCAGGCCAGTATGCCTAATGCCAGTCACATTTTAGATGGGTACATCTGTTTATAACTGCGGGAACGCTTGCCTACAGCCAAAGACTGTATGCTGCATGCTCCCTTGCCTTCTGAAAGTCAAATCGAGAAGTGAATTATTCATTACAATGGTAGGCCTGCCTCATTAATGCCAGTTACACAGGAATTGGAGAAGGACTCCATTCCTACTGCCAGTCATAGTCGGTGTGCGGAGTACTGATTACAATAGCAGACACACCCTTTCTCGATCGCTACAAAATCGACATCAGTGAATATATATAGTTCGACATACGAAAGTATGTGCTTGTTTACAATATTGCAGACCTTCATTTACAGATTAACTGCTTCTAAACGGTACATCATATCGAGAAAAGATTGTACCATAAGACGCCGGATTTAGCGGCCTAAATTGCTGGTCATATGATATCTCAATTATTCATGGGGCAGATTGAGTTAGAAACTTGGGTAAAATTTGTGTAAGATTATCTCACATTGCATTGCTTTTCGGATAATTAAGTGACAGCTACATACATAGCATTTGGCTCACATATGGCTACTGGGTGGACCAATTTTCGTGTAGAGTATGATGATTCTATCTTTCCTCCAAGTGATGGAAGGTATGAATTATGTATGTGAAAAGTACTACTTTACTTAAGATCGAGAAATAGAGAAAAGTCAAACGTAAAATGGATATAAATACGACAAAAAGTCGTACGACCAAGGTTGTAGATCACTCCAAATTGAACGGGGATTGTGCCATCCGTTATGTGATGATACTTCCCGAAGGTCTGCACCATCATTAAAATTGCCTCCATATTTCGATATTCTTCGGGATAGAAAGGGAAAAATTTAAAGCTCTTGGAAGTTTTCCGCCCGTTACAGGCTAAGTCGTAAAATTTTGCCAAATTTCAGTTTTCTTTCTCGACTGGCAGATTATGCCGCAATCTGGGTTTTCAGTGAGAAGTGTAAAAAGTAGAACTTTCAAGATACTAAACCAAAAAATATGCAGATGATCATTATTACCCCTTAAGCGTGTAGCTGTACGAAAATTTCAACAAAATAGTCTATGTACAGGCACACAGTAGTTACGATTTTATTTACATAGATAGATAAGGAACCTGCTCCACGTACAACACCTTTTGGGCTATATCCGCTGGACTTAACCGGAAAAACGGACCGTTTATGATATCTCCCTTATTAATCCTCCTGTCGAAAAAATGCACATGAAAAAAAGTTTTAGAGATGGAATTCCATCATGTTTGGTCGATTTCCAGTCAGGTTGGTCTTGTACTGTATATATTCTAGAAGAGTAAAATCACCATTTCGGTTCCCTATAAACCGCCAGTCCATTCCGGGAACATGAAATGTTATTGACGATTAACACCTACCGTTGGACAGGTGGATGTTAATATAAAGTTTGACTCAAATATCTTCAGTAGTTTTCAAGTTGTAAAACATACGCTTTACACGCACCCGCTCTTGAGTTAAGTCCGGTGGGACTTGTACCGGAAAACGGTCCGTTAATGATATCTCCCTTATTAATCCTCGTATTGAAATGATGCACATTTGGAAAAAGGCCTAGAAATGAATTTCCATTACGGCAGCTAAATTTACATTAAGTTTGGTTGCAAAATGACGGTTTCGGTTTCGTATAATCCCCCAGTCAATTCAGGGATTCAGAAACAATACTTGCCCTAAAACCTACCAAAGGACAGATGGATTCTAAATATCAAGTTTGGTGGAAATATATCCAGTAGTTTCCAAGTTTTAGACAAACAGACAAACGAACAAACAGACAGACACCAAAACAGAATATATGCAGATGGTCATTATTACACCTGAAACGGATAACTGTACGGAAATTTCGCCAAAATTGTCAATGTACAGACATACTCTAGAAGTGTAGACCTTTATTTCGATAGTTACTGCTTTGCAACTGTACGACGTATCTACAAACGGACTTCACCATCAGACGCCCCTTTCAGTGCTCTACATGGTTGGTCCTATGACATCTTCTCGTATCTCCTTTATTTATGGGTTAGATTGAGTTAGAGTCATTGAATGGGGTGAAATCTTGTACAGTTTTTGAATGCTACTTTATATTTTTGATTCTCATGTGACAGCTAGAATCATAAAATTTGGCTATAACATTGCCAATGGTCATGTCAATGTGCGTGCCGAATGTCATGATTCTACCTTTCCTATAAGTGTGCCAAATGATAACATATACGTGTAAAAGTACAAAATCAACTTGTGTTTAATGTATTAGGGATAGAAATACGACGAAAAGTCACAGGACAAAAGTTGTAGATCTCTCCAAAATGAAACGCAATTTGCTTTGTGACTTTTGATACGACTTACTGATTAGCCACCAATTACCCCGAAACGAAGGTCTGCACCGCCGTTAAAATTGCAGCCATATTTCGGAATTTTCCTGGGCCAGAAGTTATACATTTGCATAGCTTAGAATATTTCCTCAAAGGAAAGAGTGTACAGCATTCGGGATTAGCACTCGCATACATACGTGGTAATTAAGGAAGAAAGTAATACAGTTTAGTAAGTTGAAATTAATAGAAAATAGATTATAACAGAGGACATCCGGATGACGACAAATATATAAATACCAAGTGAATGTATTGGAAAATCAAATGCTCCTCAATAAATTATGCCGGAGTGAGTTATGGATATAAGAAAGCGGTAATCGGAGAGAAATTTAGGCGCAGGGATTCTTAGGTAATCAGATAAGAAGATGAATATTTGTGTTATTACTTATGCTATTCGAGGACGGTTATAACCTCCAATGATATTCCGCCAATATCCCGCAGAATGGCCGATTGACGACTCTCTTGCTTTCTACCCAAGGAACAACCACGAATTTAAAGGAATGATGAGGAAAATGACAATACGTTACTTCCCTGCTGGCAAGCAGTCAGAGACGTTGCCATGGTAACCCATATATTCGTTATCGCTCTGTCGGTCCCTCAATGCCGAGCATGGTATCGGCAGAAAATAGTAAATTTCTCCGTCATTTGAAGAGTAAGGTAAATTATGAACACAACGAAAGTTGTTTGTGATGAAGAGACCTTTCACATACGGTCCACAGAGTTTGCAGAAAATCAATAGTATAAGAGAAAATGGAGGAAGACCGTTGTGGTTTTCCTATAGACCCCCGTCTTTTCAAAGATTTTAAAATGATATGCATATCGAAACCTTCCCCGGGGTGAGTATACTCTAAATATGAAGTTTGGTTGAGATCTATCCAGCCCTTTCGACGTGATGGTGGAACAAACAAACATTTTTATTCTTTTTATTTTGCTAGTTGCTTTACGTCGCACCGACACAGATAGGTCTTATGGCGACGATGGGACAGGGCAGGGATAGGAGTTGGAAGGAATCGGCCGTGGCCTTAATTAAGGTACAGCCCCAGCATTTGCCTGGTGTGAAAATGGGAAACCACGGAAAACCATTTTCAGAGCTGCCGACAGTGGGGTTCGAACCTACTATCTCCCGAATACTGGATATTGGCCGCACTTAAGCCAAACAAACAAACAAACAAACAAACAAACAAACAAACAAACAAACAAACAAACAAACAAACAAACAAACAAACAAACAAACAAACAAACAAACAGACAAACAGAAACGAACAACTTTATTTATAAGATTATTTTTATACCACTCCCCTCGCCCCCTGCCAAAAGGGTGCTAGGGGTGTCTTACCCTCACGCGGTTTGTCTCCTGATTCTAATTGATAAGTGTACCACGTTTGGTGAAATTGCTCCAGTGGTTTAGGAGGAGATGTGTCATATACACACCCACACCCACACACCCACGCACACACATACATCAATTTTTATATATAGTAAGAAGAAGATAATATTTTTATATGTAGTTTTTCGATTAATTTTATATCTCACCCCCTTCGCTCCCCACTTGGATTTGCAAAAAATCCGGAGTAATACTATTCATCTCAGAGACCCTGAAATCTATGGATTCGAAACTGTTTTTAA
Source organism: Anabrus simplex (assembly GCF_040414725.1). NCBI lineage: Eukaryota > Metazoa > Arthropoda > Insecta > Orthoptera > Tettigoniidae > Anabrus > Anabrus simplex. The sequence continues at coordinate 612,958,459 of NC_090265.1, read as the reverse complement.
TTATTTCTATATCTCACCCCACCCCCCCACCCTTTGCTCCCAACCTAAAAGGGGGCTGGATTTTAAAAAAATTCTAGAGTATCACTTTTCAACTCAGCGACCCCGAAAACTATGAATTCGACACTATTCTCGATTATTATTGTAACTACCACCCCCCTGACCCTCTCCCTTAAGGGCGCTAGGGATGGCTTACCCCCCACAGTGATCGTCTCCCGATAGTAAGTGATTCGTGTACCAAGTTTGGTTGAAATTGCTCCAGTGGTTTAGTTGGAGATGTGTCATTTACACACACACTTCCATTTCTATATATAGTAAGATTTTTACACTCGTTCTTCACCCCCTTTCCATCCCCGCCCAAAGGAGTCCTATGAGTGCCTTACACAACAGTATATTTTTTTCCCAGATATTAAGTCTTATTTGTACCTATTTTGGTTGACAGCTATGCCCAAACGTACATGCATAATCTCACTGCTCTAGAATCCTGGAGCTGACGTTGCCATGGTTACGGCAGTTCATTTCTTTATCCGATTCCTAGAGCAGGGGTAGTGTGGTGCCAATATCTCCGTAACGGTTGGTTTTAGGGCCTTAAAACATGGTTTTCGGGCCCGTAGGGCTTACCGAGTTTTGTTCTTTGCGTCAAGAGGATTAAATTGAGCTTTGTCTCATCCTTATACGACAAATTCGATATTTTGCCTATAATAGTATAAGAGAAAATGGAGGAAAACCGTTTTTCCTATAAAACCCCCGTCTTCTCAAAGATTTTAAAATGATATGCATATCGAAACCTTCTCCGGGGTCAGTATACTCTAAATATGAAGTTTGGTTGAGATCTATCCAGCCGTTTCGACGTGATGGTGGAACAGACAAACAGACAGACAAACAGACAAACAGAAACAATTTTATTTATATAGACTAGCTGATGTACCCGTGCTTCGCTACGGGATTCTCAGAAAGATTGACTTTGTGGTTTTCCTAACTGAAGTCAACATAGGTCATTACAAAAACGTCAGTAGGAATGTAGCGATTAAAAGCAATGTTATCATATAAAATACTCGATCAAATTAAAAACTGCACATTTTCTCACTTTTAACGAACAGTACTACGGTGCCGATCTAACAGTCCAAAGTTCCAGAGCTGGAATGACCAGGCCGCAGACAGCCGTGAACACTTCTCTGCTCATTCCAATCAGTACCTCAGAGTAGGGACTGAAAAGCTCGAATGCTATGATGAACCAGTGTTTTACGTACCAGTAGTATCAGAACATTTATGAAACAGAGAAATGGCATGCTAAAGAAGAAAGTTACCTAACTCCCCAACTACTTCCCGCCAATATTCAGGCAGACTGTTACACTCGCACGACTGGGCGAGTTAGCCGTGTGGTTATGGGCGCGCAGCTGTGAGCTTGCATCCGGGAAATGGTGGATTCGAACCCCACTGTCGGCAGCCTCGAAAATGTAATTCCGTGCATTCCCATTTTCACACCAGGTAAATGCTGGGGTTATACCTTAATTAAGGCCAAGGCCGCTTCCTTCACGCTCACAGCCCTTTCCTATCCCATCGTCGTCATTAGACCTAACTGTGACGGTGCGACGTAAGTCATTAAAATAATACTCGGTACGCAGCAGTAATCCTATCTATCGGCAACAGAAGACAAAGCACATCACAACAAACAATGGTCAATGTAATGTTTTTCTTGATCAATTTTATGAGCCTTCTATATTGTAGGCCTTCACATTTAGTTTTCTTTCGACTCTGTGATCTTAGGGAGTCTTATAAAATTATTTATAGCGTAGACTGTAGTTCCTTATTCTCCGACTTTACGTACCGATTTTCATTAAATCCTCTCTACCCATTTTCTCGTGACTCGGCGCGGATAAGGACTTAGGAACAAAAATCCAAATTCATGAATATCTGTGATCATAGCTGGTATGGTAACAATGTATAAGACATAAATGATCGGAAATATAATGCTATGTAACTGTAGTTATGTAGTATTTATCAATACGACCACTAATAACGTAATTATGTCCGGCTGTATGGCTAAATGGTTAGCGTGCTGGCCTTTCAATTCTAAAGGCATGCACCTGGCGAGGCGAACTTGTCTTCGGACACTCCCGGCACTAAAAGCCACACGCCATTTCATTTCAACATAATTTTTGGGAATTAAATTTTACCCCTAACCTACCATTTCATTTAGCGTGAATAAAATTATTTATGGCCTAGATTATAGCGACTTATTCCCCAACTTTGCATACCGATTTTCATTAAGATAGGACCACTAATAGCATAAATATTTGAGAATTCCATTGTAAGCCTTCCTCTAAACTGTCATTTTCCTGAGCATGAATACAATTATTTACGGCCTAGATTATAGCGACTTATTCCTCGACTTCTCCTACCCATTTTCGCTAAGATACGACTATTAATAACAAATATTTGAGAATTAAATTTTAGGCCTTCCCCTAAACTACCATTTCACTCAGCGTGAGTAATATTTATGACCTAGATTATAGCGACTTATTTACAGACTTTGTATACCGATTTTCATTAAGATATGACCACTAATTACATAAATATTTGAGAACTAGCGAATGTACCCGTGCTTCGCTACGGTATTCTACATTGTATTCGAATATCGAAGTAAATAGTGTACATGCAGTAAATAAGATAGTTTTAAAATTGCATGTCTCTTAGCGTTATCCGAGAAAGAGCATGGGGAGGTCCCCGTACGTTTCCAATGTAAAGTGTTTGTTACGGATTTGTGATATAACGGCAGGCTCACTTGCCTACTGGCATTCACAATCAGGTTGGGAAGTTTACATTATAATTGCAGGCCCCATTGCCTACTATGCGGACAGAATCGATTTGGGGAGTTTTCGTTAAAATGGCAGCCCCCCTTTCCTACCTCCAGACAGATTACAGTTTTTATTATAATGGCAGGCAATTACCCTACTATCACTCGAAATTGAGTTGTGCAGTTATCATTATAATGACAGGCCCCTTTTCCTACTGCCAGCCAGCGTACTGCCAGTCACACCAAGTTGGTGAGTTTCCATCAAAATAGCAGGCCACTATGCCTAATGCCAGTCACATTTTAGATGAGTACATTTCTTTATAATGCCGGGCACCCTTGCCTACTGCCAAACACAATCGGGTAGGGGAGTTTTAAACAAAACTGCATGCTCACTTACCTTCTGCAAGTCAAATCGAGAAGGGAACTATTCATTACAATTGTAGGCCTTCCTTACTAATGACAGTTACACAGGAGTTGGAGAAGGAACCCTTTCCTACTGCCAGTCAAAGTCGGTGTGGGGAGTACTGATTACAATAGCAGACCGACCCTTTCTCGATCGCTAAATCGACATCAGTGAATATATATAGATCGACATACGAAAGTATATGCGTGTTTACAATATTGAAGACCTTCATTTACAGATTAACTGCTACTAAACGTACGTCATATCGACAAAGGATTATACCATAAGACACGCCGGATTTAGTGGCCTAAATGGCTGGTCCAATGATATGTCATCTATTCTTGGGTCAGATTTAGAAACGTGGAACAGGGTAAAGGTTTTGTAAGATCATCTCACATTACATTACTTTTCGGATAATAATGTGACAGCTACATACGTAGCATTTGGCTCACATATGGCTACTGAGTGGGCCAATTTTCGTGAAGAGTTTGATGATTCTGTATTTCATATAAGTAATTGAAAGTATGAATAATGCATGTGAAAATTCCAAATTGACTTAACATCGATTAATAGAGAAAAATCAAACGTAAAAGGGATACAGATACGGCATAAAGTCATAAGACCAAGGTTGTAGATCATTCCAAATTGAACGGAGATTGTGCAATCCGTTACGTGATAGGAATTTCCGAAGGTCTGCACCATCATTAAAATTGCCTGCATATTTCGATATTCTTCGGGGATAAAAAATGAAAAATTTAATGATATAGGATTTTTCATTCGTTACAGGCTAAAACGTATAATTTTGTCAAATTTCAATTATCTTCTTATTCTTCTGGCAGATTATGCCACAATGTGGATTTTGGGCGAGGCGGGTAAAAATTAGGACTTTCAGGAAATCAAAAATTATGGAGATTGTTATTATTACCCCTTAAACGGAAAGCTGTACGAAAATTTCGCCAAAATAGTCAGTGTAGAGGTACACAGTCGTTACGATTTGATTTATATAGATAAGGAATCTGCTCCATGTAAAACACCTTTTGGGCTATGTCCGCTGGACTTAACCTGCAAAAGTGACCATTCATGATATCTCCCTTATTAATCCTCCTGACGAAAAAATTCACATGAAAAAAAAGGTTTAGAGGTGGAATTCCATCAGGTTTGGTCGATTTCCAGTCAGGTTGGTCTTGTTCTGTATATATTGTGGAAGAGTAAAATCACCATTTCGGTTCCTTATAAACCGCCAGTCCATTCCGGAACATGAAATGTTATTTACGTTTAAAACCTACCTTTGGACAGGTGGATGCTAAATATAAATTTTGTTTCGAATGTCTTCAGTAGTTTTCAAGTTGTAAGGAATACGCTTTACACGCACCCGCTCGTGAGTTAAGTCCGATGGGACTTGTACAGAAAAACGGTCCTTTAATGATATCTCCCTTATTGATCCTCGTATCGAAATGATGCACATGAGAAAAAAAGGTTTAGACATTAATTTCTACCAAGGTAGGTAGACTTCCATAAACTTTTGTTGTGTATATTTTTTGGAAGTGCAAAATCACTGTTTCGGTTTCGTATAAACCCCCAGTTAGTTCAGGGATTTAGAAACAATATTTGCCCTGAAACCTATCAAGGACAGGTGTATTCTAAATACGAATCTTGGTGGAAATGCATCCAGTAGTTTCTAGCATTCACGTACATACGGCGTAATTAAGGAAGAAAATAATACAGTTAAGAATGTTGAAACTAATAGAAAATGGATTATAACTGAGGACAGCCGGATAACGACAAATAAATAAATGCCGTGAGTTATGGATATAATAAAGCGCTAACAGAGGAGAAATTTAGGTTCAGTGATTCTTAGGTAAACAAATATGAAGATGACTAATGGTGTTATTACTTAATCTATTCGAGGGCGGTTATAACCTCCAACGATATTCCGCCAATATCCCGCAGATGAGCCGATTGATGCCTCTCTTGCCATCTACCCAAGGAACAACCACGAATTTAAAAGCATGATGAGGAAAATGGCAATACGTTACTTCCCTACTGGCATGCAGTCAGAGACGTTGCCATGGTAACCTGTAGGTTCGTTGTCGGTCTGTCGGTCACTAAATGCAGAGCATGATACCAGCAGAAAATTGTAAATTTCTCCGTCATGTGAAGAGTAAGGTAAATTATGAACATAACGAAAGTTGTTTATAATGAAGAGACGTTTCACGTACGGTAAACGAAGTTTACAGAAAATCAATAGTATAAGAGAAAATAGAGGAAAACCACTGTGGTTTTCCTATAAACACCCCGTCTATTCAAAGATTTTAAAATTATATGCATATCGGAACCTTTCTTGGGATGAGTATACTCTAAATATGAAGTTTGGCTGAGATCTATCCAGCCGTTTCGACGTGATGGTGGGAAAACCACTCTGGTTTTCCTATAAACCCCCCGTCTATTCAAGGATTTTAAAATGATATGCATATCTAAACCTTCCCCGGGATTAGTATACTCTAAATACAATGTTTGGTTGAGATCCATCCAGCCGTTTCGACGTGATGGTGGAAAAACCATTCTGATTTTCCTATAAACCCCCCATATATTCAAATATTTTAAAATGATATGCATATGGAAAACTTCCCCGCGATGAGTATCCTCTAAATATGAAGTTTGGTTGAGATCTATCCAGCCGTTTCGACGTGATGGTGGAAAAACCATTCTGGTTTTCCTATAAACCCCCTGTCTATTCAAGGATTTTAAAATGATATGCATATCAAAACCTTCTCCGGGATGAGTATACCCTAAATATGAAGTTTGGTTGAGATCTATCCAGCCGTTTCGACGTGATGGTGGAACAGACAAACAGACAGACAAACAGAAACAATTTTATTTATATAGATTTTTACACTCGTTCTTCACCCCCTTTCCATCCCCGCCCAAAGGAGCCCTACGAGTGCCTTACACAACAGTATATTTTTTTCCCAGATATTAAGTCTTATTTGTACCTATTTTGGTTGACAGCTATGCCCAAACGTACATGCATAATCTCACTGCTCTAGAATCCTGGAGCTGACGTTGCCATGGTTACGGCAGTTCATTTCTTTATCCGATTCCTAGAGCAGGGGTAGTGTGGTGCCAATATCTCCGTAACGGTTGGTTTTAGGGCCTTAAAACATGGTTTTCGGGCCCGTAGGGCTTACCGAGTTTTGTTCTTTGCGTCAAGAGGATTAAATTGAGCTTTGTCTCGTCCTTATACGACAAATTCGATATTTTGCCTATAATAGTATAAGAGAAAATGGAGGAAAACCGTTTTTCCTATAAAACCCCCGTCTTTTCAAAGATTTTAAAATGATATGCATATCGAAACCTTCCCCGGGGTCAGTATACTCTAAATATGAAGTTTGGTTGAGATCTATCCAGCCGTTTCGACGTGATGGTGGAACAGACAAACAGACAGACAAACAGACAAACAGAAACAATTTTATTTATATAGATATAGATAAATCATCCGTCCTCCAAAGAGGGTGAGCATTTGGATCCGGAATACAGTTTCAATTTCAATGGAGTTTTATCTTCTTTTTTCAGGGTTGTGAGGGAGCAATGTTAATCACGTTATGAGGTACAGATGGAAATGAATGATTCGCAGAGAGTCCCTCAGTATCTGTATTAATATATTTTTCTAATTCGCAGAATGGAACTTTCATTTTTTTTTTTTGGAAGGTCGATGTCAGACTAGGGAGGGTGCTTCTTGCTCCGAAAATCAGGCCTCTGGCTATCAACCCATCGTTATGTATTTTGTACTTGGATGAGAGGTGAGGCAAGCACGGAACATAAATAGTTTGCTTTCCTAGGTCCACATCCCGAGCCTGATTTAGGTCTCTTTCAAAGCGAATGGTGGGTTCTAAGACAATTGCTTTAATGTCCTTTCTGTCGATCGCTATGATGTCAGCCCTGCGATTAGCGTCATCGCTAGAGATGCAGTGAACCTCCTCGTGCACCTCCCATCCACGCTGTCTCAAGCCTTGAGCAATCGACGTTCTTACACGATGGTGGCGATGGTTGCGCATTAGCTCAGTTTTCCGGCAGAATCCCAGCACATGTTCAAGGGTTTCTGCCTCGTTACAGCCATTTTGGAAGCAACGGGTTGCCTTGAATGACCTGACTGCGGTGAGGTTGCATGACATCTTCACTGCGTTTATGAATTCAGAAGAGGACAGAGTGATTTATGAGTCATCCAGGAGTTTGCTTTCGGGCAGTCTGAATATAACACAACTCCCTTTCCTTTATGTGGCAGCTGGCACCACGACTGAAAGGATCGATTTCTCATAATTTCACGTAGTTTTCTTACGTCAAGCTTTGGGGGAAGACTTTCTTTTTGTATGTGAAGTCTGTGGAGTACCATATCTTGTTCTTCAGTTAACTTCCTTACGTATGGTAGAGGAACGTCCTGAATATGGAGTAAGCGATTACAAATATTGTAATGCTGTACACTGGCTTTCCATTCTGCGCAAATTATTCGCATCCCTCTGACCTTTCTCGCACTATACAGCATCGAAATTGGGTATTATCTGGCAACATCATTATTTCTTTTACAGAACTTCTTATAATTTTGCCCAGATCTTTAATAAAAGTGTGTGATAGTTGTGTCAGAGGGGCACATTGTAGAGGATAGATCAAACCCGACCAAACAAACTCGTTAATTATCTTGATCTTTTGCTCTGGTTTTAGAAATTTTGTTTTTACCAGATTATTTAAGTCAGAAGTTATTGTGCTTATTAGTTTTTGTCTGTCAAGAGAAATTTCGTTGTTGAAGCCAGTTGCTAAATACTTGATTCGTTCATTTTTTTATCGATGGGATTATTGATATTTCGAGTGTAGTGACATTTCCTTCAGTTAATTTTCATTTCTTCAGAATTACAGACTTGCTTTTAAGAGGATAGATATGTAAACCAATTTCTGCAAAGCTGCTTTCAGCTAAATTTAACAAGGTAGTAGCATCAGTTTCGGTTTTACTGAGGATGACTAGGTCATCTGTGAAAGCAAATGAAGATAACGGCTGTAGATCATAAGATAAAATATAGCCATAACGTTGGCGTATGCCATGGTCAGTGAGATTTTGTATTACAGTATTCATTGCTGAATTAAACAGTAGTGTTGAGATAGGTGACTCTTGAGCTACGCCACACTTAAATTCGACGGGTTTTGATTTCTTATTATCAGTTCCCACTTGAACTGTGTTCTCTGTAGGAAATGCTTCAATTAGTCTACATAAGTTTGGAGGAATTTCCGATTGTCGAAGAGATCGTTTGATATGTTCATGTCCGGTAGAGTCAATTGCTTTTGTGACGTCTAAAAATGACGCAACAATCCTTTTTGTTACGTTTCGCATCCTAGAGGCAACCATTCACGAGGGAAGCGTTGACATGAGTTCCAGGTAATGGCACGAAGCCACGCCGGTGAGGACTTAATGTGACATATGAACGCAGTCTCAGATCTAGTACTCGTCCAGTTATTCCCCTAATAACCGAATATATGGTTATAGGTCTCTTTCCTTTAATATCATTTATGTCTTCACCCTTATGTATTAAAACTGTTTAGCCATTTAGAGTTTAAGGTACATAGAAAAAATGAAGCATCGTGTTGACGAGTAACGTCAGAAATTTAGTAACCTTGATGTGCCGTATACACGAACTATAATATAATCTGGGCCTGGTGAGGTGTCAACTTTAATGTTGTATAATGCCTTGTGGGCATCATCTACTGAAATATTGATACCATCAGGTAAGTCAGTGTTTTTTTACATAAGAGAAAGAGGAGAATTCTTGGTGATGAATGATGCATCACATGTGTTACATGTGCTATAATTTACACGCATTCTGTACATTGTTGTGAAAAGTAGTATCGGTACATTTATTAAAGTAAAATATGGAAATGTAATAGTGTAATAAAATAATGAAATCCATCTCTCCCCTCCCAAACAGCATCCTGCAGTTCTCCTAGGGGTCGTGATCCACATTTTGTGGAAACACTGTAATAGAGAGTTGATTTTAACCGCCATAGGCTAATTGGGATTCTATCTATCCATGTGATAATGCATATGAAAATACCTTCTAAAAGATTCACTACCAGTTCATATCCGTCCTCCCTACGCTCTCTCTTGTGGTTCTCTAATAATTTAGAAATTAAAATAGATAAATTGCCATTCTCATAATTTAACTATGTCTCCTTTAGTATAAATTTACAATGCAGAATTAATAATCGAGTTATTTTCCATAATATGTGCTACAAATGTGACTTTCCTATTTAAATATATAGAGTAATGAATGTAAAGTAACTTAATAAATGCAATTATTTTTCAGAACAATTGGACGCAGATCTCGTTGCATCACATAAATCACTAAAGAAGCTAAAGGACTTGGAGGAAGCTCAAACTCATACTAGTGATGATATCGTTACAAGTCACTCTGATACAGCAATACAGGTGAATAAACGAAATGCCACTCAAGATCAGGTGAAAGAACTGGACTTCGCGAAGGACCAAAAGAAGAGCCAAGGAACATTAAAAGAGGAACAAGACAGAGTAGCTGCTCTAGACGACGAGTTAGACGGTGACAAATCAGGCAGAAGAGAAATGATGAAGTCTCTGGACACTGAAAGTCCTAGACCCGAGTCCATTGAAGCTGAACAGAAGATGGTGGCTGGTATGGATGATGAATTAGAGGGTGATAAATCTTCAATGAATAAAAAGTTGACAATGGATGTAAAATCCGGTGAATCTGAATCTGAGTCAGTTCAGAGTCAGCCAGAGACAGATAAGTCTACTGGTGTTGAAAAGGAAAAGACAGTGAAAAGGGGTGATAAAGAAATAAACAGTGTTAACTCTGAAGTACAAAGTAACGGAATTAAAATTAATGAGAAAGAGGGAAAGAAGAAAAAGAAGAAACCTAAGCATAAAGGCAAACATAAAGGAAACAAGACGCGTAAGGGCAAAAGTGACATCAGGCGTGTCCAGTTAGAGAAAGCTGGAGTCTTGATTCCAGTAACTAATAAAGACGAGCAAAACCAGAAAGTGAGTGATAATAACCACCAAAATAACCCAAATGAAGCAAAGGCCAATGGAAAAAATACTCCTTACTCTCCAAAATCCATATCGGGAAAAAAGACTGATAAGGAAAAAGAACCGCATGAAGGGAATGATACCAAATCACACGATCAGAAGATGGCTACAATTGACTCAGCAATTGCTTATCTCTCTGGAACGAAAGTTCCTCCAGGTAGTAAAGAACAAGAGAGTAAGTGGCAAAGAGTGACAAGCAGATATAAGAACATAAACGGGAAGAATGAAGTGCGTAATACAGATGATCCTAATTCACATCCGAATAGTTCTAAAAATGCGGGTTTAAAGCTGACATCTTCCAAAGAAACAAGGATTACTTATCCACCTTGGCAAACATTGAGTTCAAATAATTACCGTATGCCGTCCAAAGAAGAACGAAGTAATGCTAAACCACCGTATTATAGTGACATAAGCAGTTATGATAGACCAAGGGACGAATGGCCACATTTATCTCTTGAATCGATAAAGCATGGTGGCAACACCGATAAGCAGTGGTCTGCTATCTCAAATATGGTAAACCAACAACAGAAACAGCATTCCAAGGACGATAATGAAGCCACCGCAAATAAAATAATGAACAACTGGCCAAAATTTCCTCCAGATATGTCATCACAGAAGGAAAACAGCGTTGATGGAGACAATTGGCCAAATTTTCAAGCAGAGCACAGTGAGAAAGACGACTGGACAAAATCATCTTTAGAATCGGCCCTCTCGAATCATATAAGCAGCACTTGGCCACAGAAAGAGGGAAGTGGTCATAGAACTGGTGGCAGCCGTCAATGGCCTCACTTCGCTTATCATCGCGTAACGTCCAGTCCACAAGTCCTAGCGCAGCAGAGAGCAAGACATCGCAACGCTTATATCGCTGTTTCAGTCGTAGCACCTCCGGGCAAGCCCAAGACACTCCATAAATCCGTTCCAGCGTCTGCAGGATCGAGCACCAATATCAGTAGCAGTGAAAACGGTACCGGTAGCAGCACAGTCAGTAGCGACAGGAGTACCAGTAAAGGAGAAGACAGACCTTCACAGCCTCTACCAGACAAGATTGACCAACTTTTAGCCATGAGGTAAGATACCTTCTATACTCCGTATTTATTATACATAATGATAGAAAGCTTAGGGCCAAAATAGAGCGTGGTTGTAGAGGTGGACACTTAGAGAGTGGCAAAACTTGTGATCGTTCACAGAAATTCCCCAGCAGTCACACGAGTTTTGGGGTCACTGCAGCACGGGGTGGGGCTCATTAGCTTAATCTAGGGGTATCCCCGCTAACCTGCCTGGGCTCCTGCTCACTCGTTCTAGATTAATATTCTGGACTAGCAAATGTACCCGTGCATCGCTACGGTATTCTACATTGTATTCGAATATCGAAGTAAATACTGTACATGCAGTAAATAAGATTGTTTTAAAATTGCATATCTCTTAGCGTTATCCGAGAAACAACGTGGGGACGTCCCCATACGCTGTTTCCAATGTAAAGTCTTTGTTACGGATTTGTGATATAATGGCAGGCTCACTTTCCTACTGCCATTCACAATCGAGTTTGGAAGTTTACATTATCATTGAAGGCCCCATTGCTTACTGCGCGGTCACAATCGATTTGGGGAGTTTTCTTTACAATAGCAGCCCCCTTTCCTACTTCCAGACAGATAACAGTTGAGGAGTTATTATAATGGCAGGCAACTACCCTACTATCAGTCGAAATTGAGTTGTGCAGTTATCATTATAATGTCAGGCCCCTTTTCCTACTGCCAGCCAGCTTTCTGCCAGTCACACCAACATAGTGAGTTTCCATCAAAATAGCAGGCCACTATGCCTAATGCCAGTCACATTTTAGATGAGGTCATTTGTTTATAATTGCAAGCACCATTGCCTACTGCCAAACACAATCGGGTAGGGGAGTTTTAAACAAAACTGCATGCTCCCTTGCATTCTGCAAGTCAAATCGAGAAGTGAACTTCATTACAATGGTAGGCCTTCCTTACTACTGCCCGTTAGACAGGAGTTGGAGAAGGACCCCATTCCTATTGCTAGTCAAAGTCGGTATGGGGAGTACTGATTACAATAGGAGACACACCCTTTCTCGGTCGCTACAAATCGACATCAGTGAATATATATAGATCGACATACGGAAGTATATGCTTGTTTACAATGTTGCAGACCACCGGGCGAGTTGGCCGTGCGCGTAGAGGCGCGCGGCTGTGAGCTTGCGTCCGGGAGATAGTAGGTTCGAATCCCACTATCGGCAGCCCTGAAGATGGTTTTCCGTGGTTTCCCATTTTCACACCAGGCAAATGCTGGGGCTGTACCTTAATTAAGGCCACGGCCGCTTCCTTCCAACTCCTAGGCCTTTCCTATCCCATCGTCGCCATAAGACCTATCTGTGTCGGTGCGACGTAAAGCCCCTAGCAAAAAAAAAAAATGTTGCAGACCTTCATTTACAGATAACTGCTGCTAAACGTGCGTCATATCAACAAAGGATTGTACCATAAGACGCCGGATTTAGTGGCCTAAATGGCTGGTCCATTGATATCTCATCTATTCTTGGGTCAGATTGAGTTAGAAACTATGAACAGGGTAAAGTTCTTGTAAGATTATCTCACATTGCATTACTTTTCCGATAAATATGTGACAGCTACATACATAGCATTTGGTTCACATATGACTACTGGGTGGGCCAATTTTCGTGAAGAGTTTGATGATTCTATATTTCCTACAAGTGACTGAAAGTATGAATTATGCATGTGAAAAGTCCAAATTTACTTAACATCCATTAACAGAGAAAAATCAAACGTAAAAAGGATACAGGTACGACAAAAAGGTCAAAAGACCAAGGTTGTAGATCATTCCAAATTGAACGGAGATTGTGCAATCCGTTATGTGATAGGACATCCCGAAGGTCTGCACCATCATTAAAATTGCCTCCATATTTCGATAATCTTCGAGGATAAAAGGTGAAAAATGTTATGATCTTGGGTGTTTTCCGTCCGTTACGGGCTAAAACGTATAATTTTGTCAAATTTCCACTTTCTTTTTTCGTCTGGCAGATTGTGCCGCAATCTGGATTTAGGATGAGGATGGTAAAAATTAGGACTTTCAGGAAACTAAACCAAAAAAATATGCAGTTGGCCATTATTAACCCTTAAACGGGTAACTGTGCGAAAATTTCGCCAAAATAGTCAATGTTCAGGCACACAGTCGTTACGATTTTATTTATATAGATAGATAAGGAATCTGCTCCACGTACAACACCTTTTGGGCTATGTCCGCTGGACTTAACCTGCAAAACTGACCATTCATGTTATCTCCCGTATTACTCCTCCTGACGAACAAATCGACATGAAAAAAAAAGTTTTAGAGATGGAATTCTATCACGTTTGGTCGATTTCTAGTCAGGTTGGTCTTGTACTGTATATATTGTGGAAGAATCACCATTTCGGTTCCCTGTAAACCACCAGTCCAGCCCGGGAACATGAAATGTTATGGACCTTTAAAACCTACCTTTGGACAGGTGGATGCTAAATATAAAGTTTGGTTCGGATATCTTCAGTAGTTTTCAAGTTGTAAGAAATACGCTTTACACGCACCCGCTCTTGACTTAAGTCCGATGGGACTTGTACCGAAAAACGGTCCGTTAATGATATCTCCCTCATTAATCTTCGTATCGAAATGATGAACATGAGAAAAAGGTTTAGAAATTAATTTCCATTAGGGGAGGTAGATTTCCATGAATTTTGTTTGTGTATGTTTTGTGGGAGTGCAAAATCACAGTTTCGGTTTCGTATAAACCCCCAGTTAGTTCAGGGATTTAGAAACAATATTTGCCCTAAGACAGGTGGATTCTAAATATTGATGGCCTAGGTTGAATACCTCGTATCTCAAAAAGTTCTTCCTATCCATTATTTCCCTTAAGACTGGTCACGCCTCCCAGCCACACATGAATACGCAGTCCATCAGAACAATGTTCATTGGGTTTATTTTCCTACGATGATGCGTAAAGGAAAATTAACCATATAAATTTATACTGTAGGAGTCAGTAAATACGTCACGCAGACATACTTTCCTATAGTACGGTACGATAAGGTTCATTTTCCTTCACACGTCGGCATAGGAATAAAGAACACAACGAACATTGTTCTGATGGACTGAGTATTCATGTGTGGCTGGTAGGCGTAACCAGTTTTAGGGAAGTAATGGATAGGAAGAACTTTGTGAGATAAGAGTTTTTCGTTCTAGGCCATCGATATGAGGTTTGGTGGAAATATATCTAGTAGATTCTAGCACTCGCGTACATACGAAGCATGTAAGGAAAAAATAATACAGTTAAGAAAATTGAAATTAATAGAAAATGGATTATAACTGAGGACAGCTGTATAACGACAAATATGTAAATGTCAAGTGAATGTATTGGAAAATCAAATGTCCCTCAATAAATTATGCTGGTGTGAGTTATGGATATAATAAAGCGGTAACAGAGGAGAAATTTGGCGCAGTGATTCTTAGCTAAACAGATAGGAAGATGACTAATGGTCTTATTACTTAATCTATTCGAGGGCGGTTATAACTTCCAACGATATTCCGCCAATATCCCGCAGATAGGCCGATTGACGCCTCTCTTGCCTTCTACCCAAGGAACAACCACAAATTTATAAGCATGATGAGGAAAATGGCAATACGTTACTTCCCACTTGGCAAGCACTCAGAGACGTTGCCATGGTAACCTGTAGGTTCGTTGTCGGTCTGTCGGTCACTCAATGCAGAGCATGATACCCGCATGAAATAATAAATTTCTCCGTCATGTGAAGAGAAAAGTAAATTATGAACATAACGAAAGTTGTTTATAATGAAGAGACGTTTCTCGTACGGTCCACGGAGTTTACAGAAAATCAATAGTATAAGAGAAAATGGAGGAAACCCGTTCTGGTTTTCCTATAACCCCCCCGTCTATTCCAAGATTTTAAAATGATATGCATATCGAAACCTTCCCCGGGATGCGTATACTCTAAATATGAAGTTTAGTGGAGATCTATCTAGCCGTTTCGACGTGATGGTGGAACAGACAAACAGACAGACAAACAAACAGACACGAAAAGTAAAAACCACCGATTCTGTCTTGAGTTGACCCAAAACGGATAAATATCTGAAGAATTGGCAAAACAAACTAAATTAAAGACAGCGGACCGCCTACAACTTTATTTATATAGATAAAATGTAATGGGAACCAGCATTTTAAAACCTATAATTTACTGCAAACCAAATTATTATATGTTCTCAAGTTCGGAGTTTGTTTAATAAACAACGATTGGGCCTAGAGAAAAGCCAATGACGTCATCATTTTCCTCATTCCATTTTAAGTTAGGTTTTGAATTTATAATTATTTTAATATCTTTTATCGCAGGTGGAACACAAAAAGTGTCCGTTTTAAACGTATTTCAACCATGCGTCAATTTTAAGACATTGTTACTCAAAACCCGTCAGCTGATCTAATCTATGTTTTCAAAAACCAAACATGTTCTTCTCCTTCAGGCACACCCGGGTACGATGCCATGTTAACTTTCCCGATACTTTCCGTACATACAACCATTGTAATGTGCACAATGATGGCTGAAGATATCGGTCTCTAAATAATGCTCACGAGAGAAAAATGTTTTCGAAGCGAGCGAGCAGGAGCCCAGGCATGTTAGCGAGGATACCCCGAGATTAAGCTAATGGGGCCCACTCCCTGATGCAGCGACCGCAAATCTCCTGTGACTGCTGGGAAATTTCTGTGGGTGGGCACAAGTATATCTCAGTGACCGCAAATATCCGTGATTTTTTGGTCACCGCAAATGTTCGAACACAGTCAGTGTGCGGCTAAGGCGTGACTGATGTCGAATTTGATTATCAACGATCGCTCTGCAGCTCCATTAGCTGACGAAATCACTATCGTAAATGTGGGTTGTAGATTTATTTCTCATCTAGTGATGGTGATTATTGTTATAAGGGTGCGTGGCTGAGTGACAGTGGAACGTGGTTTTCTGAGACGAAGTTGGTGGGTTCGATCAAGGCTCATTTCGACGAAATTCGAAGGTGCTCATGCATGACAACAACGAATCGGCAGATCTACAGGACATAATTTCGGCATCCTGGTGTCTCCAATAACTGAAAAATTTGATAGTGGGACGTAAAACCAAAAGCATTATTATTGTCTTAAGGGAGAGTACAACTAAGGAACTATCCTCTTGTAATGCTGATCAGGGGGATGTGTGGAAGAGTTCATATTGTTCAGCAATCGACACGAAGGGCTTCGGAGAGCGTGACATGTCTCTGCCGTCTAGATCAGCAGTTTTGACGTAGGAAGGTCATATAGGAAAAATGAAGGTAAAGGGTCTGGGAGAAGTAAGTAAGTAAGTAAGTAAGTAAGTAAGTAAGTAAGTAAGTGTAAGTAATGTCAGATTCAGCTTAGGCCCGCAGTTTCAAAATGAAAGCATATAGGGACTGCCCTTTTAATCACCTCTTACGACGATCACGGATACCTTGGGTGTATTTCACCAATGTACAGAGTGAAGGTGCCGATGGTTTTGATTACTGTTTAAGTGAAAGTATAACTAGAAAACTCTCCTATCTTACCAATAATCAAAGGAAGAAAAAGGTACAGTTCTGACGCTTTAAAGAATAAGGGTATTGAATTGAATTGAATTGAATTGAATTGAATTGAATTGAATTTATTGATCATGATTTACATGCCACTGAGGCTGAAAAGCCCCTTTATGTAGCGTCTTCTTATAAAACAATACAGATTTATGATCACAGTAACTATATTTTTATAATATTAAAGTATTAAACTAAACATGAAACAAAAAAAGTGAAGATACAGCTACCAAATCCAGTAAGGTTAAGACATACCTGGGTGTGAAATGGATGATTCCCCGGATCTCACTAATCTGACACCGAATTTGGAAGAGGAAAAGTATTAAGGAAGGTTAGGGATAGGAAATTTGAAAGTAGAAGGCCTGCCCCAATTTCACCAACCCACGCTCCCGGATTCAAAGTGCCTCGTGATCAGCCGTTTTGTCACCCCTTGCAACAGACTGGAGATACCGGAGATGTATTCAATGCCTCTTTCCACCATAGGGAGGAAAATGTATTCACGAATAATGTTCATGTCTAGGCGATGTGCTGAAATCATTGTGATTATTAATACATGCTACCCCGCCTGATGACTATGAAAGTTATGGCATCAAGTCTCTGTGATGATGATGATGATGATGTTGTTGGAGCCTAAGAGGTAGGTCATAGCTTCCCAATAATACGATGAGCAACGAAATTAAGCGCTTAGAAATTTATCGACTGACTAGGAACTAAAAGGAAAGGTGATGAAAAAAATACCATAAATCCAAAACAATCATTGAATTCGGTTCACAATGTCTTATGTTCTGGCATGATGTTTGTTGTCCAAAAGGACCCCACATCCAGTATACTGGATTCTCATATTAGTACTAAATCACTAGTAAAGCAGAACCATGATGTTTCTCCTATAGTAGAGCTAATCACAGTTAACAAGAATCATGGTGTTCCTCGCAAGGTGGTACTAATCGCAGGTAAAGTAGACCCAGGGTATATCACACAACGGCACTACTCACAAGCAAAACAAACCAATTGAGCTCCTCGCATAAGGGTACTCAGTTTTCTCTTTTTTTAGGATTAGCTTTACGTTGCACCGACACAGAGGCCTTATGGCGACGATGGGGTAGAAAAAGCCTAGGAGTGGGAAGGAAGCGGCCGTGGCCTTAATTAATGTACAGCTCCAGCATTTTCCTGATGTGAAAATGGGGAACTACGCAAAACCATCTTCAGGACTGCCGACAGTGGGGCTCGAACCCAATATATCCCGGATGCAAGCTCACAGCTGCGCACCCCTAACCGCACGGCCAACTCGCCCGGTAAAGGTACTGCTCACAAGCAATGCAGACCCATGAGGTTCCTCACAGAGAGATACTAATTACGGGCGCCAGCTAGATCATTCCTCATATAGTGGTACTAATAACAGGCCACGTATACTCATGGTGCTGGTCGCATAGTAATACTAATCATAGGCATTGTAGACCCACGGTGCATCACGCATTATGACACCACGTCACGTAACGTCACATTGTGCTCGTGTATTTACATTTTATTTACTTTTTGCTAATTTTATTATTATGACGAATTAAAGTACTTAATATTATTATAATATGATTTTCATCATCATCATCATCTGTTTACCCTCCAGGTTCGGTTTTTCCCTCGGACTTAGCGAGGGATCCCACCTCTACCGCCTCAAGGGCAGTGTCCTGGAGCTTCAGACTCTTGGTCGGGGATACAACTGGGGAGTATGACCAGTACCTCGCCCAGGCGGCCTCACCTGCTATGCTGAACAGGGGCCTTGTGGAGGGATGGGAAGATTGGAAGGGATAGGCAAGGAAGAGGGAAGGAAGCGGCCGTGGCCGTAAGTTAGGTACCATCCCGGCATTCGCCTGGAGGAGAAGTGGGAAACCACGGAAAACCACTTCCAGGATGGCAGAGCCGGGAATCGAACCCGGACCTCCGGGGGTGGCAGCTAATCACGCTAACCACTACACCACAGAGGCGGACATAATATGATTTTACTTTCATTATTTACGATTGGCTCACAATAAACTCCCTTAAGAATCCATTACAGCGATTTATACGGAATGTCCCAGGTGGAATGGTCAATATTCAGGTATATGACAAAGATCATTTGAAGCAAAGAACTTCATACGGACATACGCTATATTTCGAATGGTTTTCGAGACAGAACACATGTACATTTATTTTTGGGATAGTAGTGCGTACGTATGTGTCTTATCCACCCAAACTCTTTAACGTTATGAAATGGAGTACACGTTTTCCGCATGTACTGTTCACCATACACGTATTCGTTGAACGTCACTACCGCCGTAGCTTCAAAATTCTTCAATTGCTATTTTTGGATTAATATAACTCAACAACTCTATTTTGAAAGCCTCCGTGGCTCAGGCGGCAGCGCGCCGGCCTCTCACCACTGGGTTCCATAGTTCAAATCCCGGTCACTAAATGTGAGATTCGTGCTAGACAAAGCGGAGGCGGGACAGGTTTTTCTCCGGGTACTCCGGTTTCCCCTGTTATCTTTCATTCCAGCAACACTCTCCAATATCATTTCATTTCATCTATCATTCATAAATCATTGCCCCAGAGGAGTGCGACAGGCTTCGGCAGCCGGCACAATTCCTATCGTCGCCGCTAGATGGGGGCTTCATTCATTCCATTCCTGACACGAACGAGTGACTGGAAACAGGCAAGGTTCTTAAACACTACTAAAGGTTGGGCCCAACGCGAGACGAGCTGCTATTGGTTAACGAAATGACGTCACAGTAGGAGCAAAGCAGCCGAGCCCACAGCGCGCGAATCAGTAGGAATCTCATAATACCAGCAAATATTACAGTTTCTCAGAACTAATTGCAGACCAGACACAAAGATTACTGCTGTTATAAGATTGAAATATAGTACAGCATAGTAAGTTTTCATTATTTCTATTACGAATAAGGTGTAAATGTAACGTGACGGCACACTGACCAACGCTTAAATTTATTAACATTTCCAAGTTCCTCTATTTACAGTAGTTTGAAGAAGGTTACGCGCTCTCAAATCTCTAAACATAAATATTTAGAAATACGAAATGTTTGTAACATTAAATCCTGACAGCAGAACTTCCGTAATGGAACTACCGCATGTTAACATACGATATACTGACTCACTTCCGCAGGTATCGAATTTAAAGCTTAACACATATTATAACAGCAGCAGAAGTAAGTTCATGTTCGAAACAATGCATAGATATTCCTAACTTTTAAAAATTAAAGAATAAGAAAGAACAGGAAAAATAATTAATTAGAACACAGTCCTACCTGTGAGATCAGATCTTATGAAGTGGTTGCTTTTGAAGATGAAATCCACTGTCGTGCCTTTCGCCGATGAGCTGCTATGGATTTTTCAGTCCTTGCCCGAATGTTCATTTGTCGTATACGTAGAAATGTTCTCGTTCTAACATATTTTACTATATCTGGTGGTACAGCGGGAAATTTACCGCTAATTATTTGACACACTTTGCGTATAATATTAGGTTCAGCACGTCCATGAGAGTCCGTGAAAATGAACTCCAATTCCTTTATTTGGTTTTGCCATTCTTCCGATGGAACGAGTAGACCTACCCGAGATAACACTTCTATCCATCCCACAGGGGCTGTACCAGAAGAAATGGAAAGCTTTTCCCCAGTGGGACTTCCCATTGACCTGTCATATTTTCTTCCACGGCAGGCGATGTAGCCGGCGAGGTATCGAAATCCCTCTGCTGAACAATCAGGTCTCGCTGTAGATTGCGGTGAACCATTAACGGAACGGTTTTCTAACGCAATGATTCTATGAACACAGATATTTCACTTCAGCTACTATTACACTGTTCACGCAACTAACGAAACGAAAATAAG
Source organism: Anabrus simplex (assembly GCF_040414725.1). NCBI lineage: Eukaryota > Metazoa > Arthropoda > Insecta > Orthoptera > Tettigoniidae > Anabrus > Anabrus simplex. Next base: position 612,937,652 of record NC_090265.1, on the reverse strand, counting down.
TGCACCTCACTGCACGAAACACAGTAACTTAACAGAGATCTCACAAAAACGAAACTACGACACACACACTACGCAAAATACAGTAGGCCACTATATAAATCAACAGCAATATACGGAAGAAATTTACGTATATATATTACGTGGAAATCCTTTCTTTATAAGACAGACAGCTATAAACAACGAAATAAGATACACATGTGGTTGTATGCTACACAGTCACGGTGCTCCTGTGATGACGTCACGAGCAGGACGAGGAAAAACTAACATCTACTGCGCAACCAATCTGGGCGACCCGTGGGAAACAGGCTGTGGATTTTCATTTCCAACTTTATTTTGATACAAAGAACCTACTTAAATCAGAGTGGAATCTTAAATGTATTTGATTATGAACTCTCTTTCTATGTCACTGACGAGCATTTACTCTTATCCCTAAATGTTCATCTAATCTCATGTGCATGGCTGTGATTGTCTTTCTTTCATTCTATCTCTTTTTATTTCAATTATACCCTAAGCTTAACTCTCCACATCTATTAATTTTTGAGTGCATTTAAAAATACTGTGTTGCGCATTTTTAGGTCTGAGCAGAGAGCTATAGATCCACTAGAGGAACAACTAATCGATGCCGCAGCCGCGACATCTCGAGGAAGTCTACCGTGGAGTCACGCGAGACATCTCGACAGGATTCAGGTACTGTATATGCAACTGAATCGATTTCTGATTAACTTGTTCATATTGCATAGGATTCTACTTATACAGTGAACATCACCGAAGGTTGATGGGAAACAGTCATTTCTAGTGGGCAGGTTAGCCGGTCGGGTTTATGTCCTGTAGAAGGACATAAATTGTTCATGAACTTAATGTTACTTCAAGATATTCTTCCGCATTCATTCATAAAATACCGAGCTCGATAGCTGCAGTCGCTTAAGTGCAGGCAGTATCCAGTAATTGGGAGATAGTGGGTTCGATCCCCACTGTCGGCAGCCCTGAAGATGGTTTTCCATGGTTTCCCATTTTCACACCGGGCAAATGCCGGGGTTGTACCTTAATTAAGGCAACGGCCGCTTCCTTCCACTTCCGAGGCCTTTCCTATCCCATCGTCGCCAAAAACCTATCTGTGTCGGTGCGACGTAAAACAAATAGCAAAAAAAAATAGCATTCATAAAATTAACATGGTAAAAACAATACGATTTTTGTTTTTCGTTATAGGAAGTCAGAAAGGAAGGCATACACACATGTCATAGAATTCGTCACTGAAATGTTTGCGGCTTTGTAACAAAATATTAATTCAAATTATTGTCTTCCATGTTTAGCCCGATCCGTGGTCAAGGGTTGCATGCCTTTCACTTACACGGAGGCCCCGTGTTCGATTTACGGCCAGATCAGAGATTTTTATCTGCATATGAAGCCTGGTTTGAGGTCCACTCAGCCTACGTCATTACAATTGAAGAGCTAACAGACAGTGAGACAGCGGCCGCGGTCTATAAAGCCAAGAATAACGGCCGAGAGTATTCGTCGTGCTGACCACATGACATCTCGTGATCAGTAGGCCTTCGGGCTGAGCAGTGGTCGTTTGGTAGGCTCTGGCCCTTCGGGACTGTTGCGCCATGAGGTTTTGTTTGGTCCCGATTGTTTTTCCCGATATGTACTATTCCGTTCAGCAGCTGTTATAGGAAATTTAATCAATCGTATTTTCTCATATGACTGTGAGACCTGGACCGTAAAGGCTTTCAACAGAAAATGCATCGATGCCTTTTTATATTTGGTGGTGGCGTGTGCCTTGGACTGTAAGAAGAACCAATGAGTCCATTCTTCAGGAGCTGAAGACTGTAAAAGCCTTTCTTCCTGTATCAGTAAAATAATACTTCAGTTCAAAACGACCGTGAGCCAATGTAGAGAAGTTGTTCATGAAAGGAAAGATCGAGGGCAGTAGACCACGAGGAAAAGACTAGAACCAGGTGGATGGAACATGTGATGACTTTCACCGGTTTATCGTAACAATGTGCTCTGAAGGAAACCGAGGATTGTCCGGGATGGCAACGCTACAGCAGAGATGTGACCAGCAAGGACAAGACCAGTGTGGCCACGACACACAGAAATGAGAAAATCTGTAAGTGATGATGATGTAGCTCAGTAGCTTGAGCCCGTCTCCTCGTACGTTCTTTATCCTATTTTCTTATTATACATTGCGAAGGCCTTTTAAACGTGCATACACCACCATGGCTCTCAATAAACATAAGACACTAAACGTGTATACTTCACCACGGTTCACCACGAACGAACATTTGAAACAATAAACTGACGTGATACATTGAAACATTACAAACTTTATATCAATAATAAGAAAACCAAAATTTTAGTTGTGAGCAAAGATAGCAGGGGAGCTAATACAAACATAAGAATAGTAAATTCCAAAGTAGAACAAGTGCGGTATTTTTGTTACTTAGGAAGGATTATCGTTCACCTTTGTGGTGTACTGGTTAGTGTGATTAGCTGCCACCCCAGGAGGCCCGGGTTCGATTCCCGGCTCTGCCACGAAATTTGAAAAGTGGTGCGAGGGCTGGATCGGGGTCCACTCAGCCTCGAGAGGTCAATTGAGTAGAGGTGGGTTCGATTCCCAACTCAGCCATCCTGGAAGTGGTTTTCCGTGGTTTCCCACCTCCTCCAGGCAAATGCCGGGATGGTACCTAACTTAAGGCCACGGCCGCTTCCTTCCCTCTTCCTTGTCTACCCCTTCCAATCTTCCCATCCTCCACCAAGGCACCTGTTCAGCATAGCAGGTGAGGCCGCCTAGGCGAGGAACTGGTCATCCTCCCTAGTTGTATCCCCCGACCTAATGTCTCACGCTCCAGGACACTGCCATTGAGGCGGTAAAGGTGGGATCCCTCGCTGAGTCCGAGGGAAAAACCAACCCTGGAGGGTAAGCAGATTAAGAAAGAAGGAAGGAAGGAAGGATTATCACTGAAGACAATAGATGCACCAAGGAAATTTCAGTGGCTTGGTTCTAAAAGGGCCAATGTCAAAAAACCTGTTTTTGAGCTATGAGCATTTTAAGTTTTGCTTATAGTTTTTCAACTATTTTTTTCAACAACTAACTTCAAATAACTTTATACTTTCTTTGTGGAAGTCACCTGATTAAACACCAATGTTTTCTATCGTATTCTTAAAAAATTGCCAGGTCTCTAATCTTTATTGGTGATCTAACATTATTGGCAAGAGCTTATTTAATTAAACGTTAACTGTTCGTTTAGTACTTATCAGAGACATTGGCCCTTTTAACATGTTGCAAGTCAGGAAAACAAGCGTTTGTTAATATCTCAATTTCGATTTTAAAAAAAGACATTGGTCCTTTTAGAACCAAGCCACAGATTTAAAGTATAACTCTAGTTAAATAGGCCTTTCAAAATTAAAAAAGTACAAATACCCATATCATTTTAGAAACAAGAAAGGCTTTTTTTAAAATATTCTGTCTGAAATATGGTTGTGGGAGCTGGACTACTGGAGAAAAAGAAAGAAATTCAATGTTAGCAACTGAAATGTGGATTTGGAGGAAAATGACGAGGACATGCTGGACTCAAAAATAAAGAAAAAAGACGAATTGAGATGTTCTAAAAGAAGATTAAGCAACGGAGATATAAACGATATGGAAAGAAGGAAGTTGAAACTTGTAGCTCTTACCTTGAGACATAATGACTTCCTTGTAAATGTATTTGTAGGAAAAATACTAGGAAATAAAGGAAGAGGAAGACCAAGGAAGTCGTACTTCGAGGACGTGAGATACTTGATGGGAAGTAAAGACTACAAAAAAGTGAACAAAACGGGCAGGATTGAGAGAATTGTTGCAGCGACAAGGCTTAACCTTTAGTGTGCGATGATGATACAATTTTCAATGTTTTGAAACGTAATAATTTTGGTGGAATTAATCAACAGAAATAGTCTTTTTATTCCTTCCCATTTTCAACGATAGGGGCTGCCTGGCTGAGGCGGTAAATGCGTGCTCGGTTCGACCGGAAGGACGTGAGTTCCAATCCCCGTCAGGAAGTAATAAAATTTAAGAAATGAGATTTCCACTTCCGGAGGTGCATATGGCCCTGAGGTTCACACAGCCTACACCAAAAATGAGACCAGGTTAATTCCTAGGGCAAAGGCGGCCGGGCGTAGAGCTAACCACCCTACCTCATCAAGTGCCGAGGTTGCGGATAGTGGAAGCCTTTACCTTCTACACCTCCAAGGGCCTTCATGGCCTGCACGGAGATGACTTTGCTTTTTATTTTCAACGATATATAACTAGTAAGTCCCGGAAATCACTCTCACATGAGAGAAGACCCTTCCCCTTTCTTTTGCCGATAATTTCAAAAGATCAGACCTCTTTCATTTTCCTCACCTCAGAGGTAATAGAGGATGATTGCCTAGTTGTAATTCCTCTTAAAAACGTAATATCCTTCATCAACAACTCTCACAGGAGAGAAAGAAAAAAATCATCAGCTGGCATCAAGAAATATTGAAAACGATAGAAATAATAATAATAATAATAATAATAATAATAATAATAATAATAATAATAATAATAATAATAATATAAAAGTCGTTTGTAATTATCTTGTCTTCAAGCCGAATTGAGATTTATTAAAATACTCCTGTTGAAAAGATAGGCTAAATTTTGAGACTTTGTAGTTTGAGACCCATAGGTCGAGAATTAATTACACTCATACTGTAATAACATTTGGATCTTATTTTCTCACACCTCTTCCATTTCGATGTATTAAAAAATATTTATTTATTTAAATATGAACCACAAACAGGGAAATACTCCATTTACGGGTGTATTTTATACTACATAATGCACAATACAAAGAACAGATTTTGAGAACAAGAACGTAGTATTTAAATATTGGAAAATAAGGCAGAGAAAAACAAACATGATAAATAATACTACAAATTCTGTGCGCTTGTTGTTTGCACCAGCATATTTAGTACAAATATTAATGTTCTTATACAGAAATATATTTTTTCTAACATAATATTTTAACAAAAAGCTGTTATACCCGTTTCTTATTTACCCTAACTACTAAATTATGATTATTCGATTTTAGACCAGAGAATGTTATTTGTGTGAAACTACAGTTTCTAGATGATGCATGAAGTCTCGAGGAGTCATCGTAAAATTAATTCCCTGATTACATACAGCAATTTTGTTGAAAAGATGACACTACTGCACAATTTTTGTGGTTCACTGTTTTCGAGTGTTTGTCTTGTCTGTATATTCGCACAATGTTCGCATTACGTCAAAAATATCTCACGCTATTTTGCACCAGAAGCACCTGTACCCATGTACGGAGGGTTGGAATCTTCATTAATGAAATACTGCACACAGATTTTGGCTACCAGTCGTATGTTTTATACTACCTTATCACCCTAGGGCCCCGTGGTCACCAAGGTACGTTATCAAAAGCAAAAGCAGACAAACCTTATCAATTATTGTACAAGTCTTCCTCGTGAACAGTCAAGATTTTCTTCTGAAGACTCGGGGCAAATTTCTCTGAGAAACGCAACGAATTTCACTTTATTTCCTTGACACGGGGAAATCCCCAAACCATATTATCATGTCTACAAATAAAAGCATCAATCAAAACATTATAGTACTATGTGGACAATGTGGGCAGTTTTAAGTGGAATCCTAGCCACAGGGACGTGACATTTCATTTCAACAATCCCACAAGCATCGAACGGAATTCGAACTGTGAACACACTGGTGAGAATCCTGTGACGATGCCTCTCAATACGACTCCTCGAAGACATTTCTAGTCTCGCAATCAACATGTTTTGATATGGACACCCATCGATTCAGAATGCCATGATACAGTGGGCTGGTACAGTACCTTCACTTTCCTTCAGACCTGGTCATACGACCCTCCCTTCGAGTGCCATAGTCTATCTTGATCACACGGAAACCAGACGGATTCGATCTACCTTGCAAAATCCAGCCGTACGATTTAGTCCCACCAACAGAAATGTGCTAACATTCTTCACCAATCAATCAAAATCAGTCAGTCATCAATGATCTGATTTAGAGCCGTCACCCAGGTGGCAGATTCCCTATCACTTGTTTACCTAACTTTTTCTGAAACATTTTCAAAGAACTTCAAATTTATTGAACATTTCCCTTGATAATTTATTCCAATTTATGAACTGGGTAGGCTTCTGTTCAGTGCAAATGTGGTGTCCACAAACAATATGACTATTTGTAACGGGAACGCTAAACTTTTTCTGGCTATACTATCTGCTGCTATGTAGACCAAAACGTAAATTATTATTTTAGATCTACTTCGTTTTATCAGATGTATTAATTTCCGACCAATATAATTTGTACGTTAACCATACAAAAAATAATAAATATGTTTCACCCTTTAAATTTCGTTTCTTTTCCAGTTATAGTAAAACAGGCAATAACTTTTATTGACCAGAGTAACGAAATACATCCTCTCTTGTTTTAGGAACAGCTGAAGACATTGTCAGCGATGGAGGAGAAACTACGCTATCACTGGTTAGAAAAGGAGAGGCTGAGACAAATCCTAAGGGATGGTGGGAAGAATGGTGCTGGCTTCTATAGGGAGCCAAGGGATGGAAGCAACAACAACAATAATAAAACTGGAGATATCACAGCAACCGCTAGTCCTACTCTAATGGTCACGAGTCCCAGTCCAAGCACGAACAGCAGCAACAATGCGCCGTAACAGTGATGTCATCACCACAGAGCCTGCCATTCTTGTCCAGGGAAGAGCAGTAGCGACCAGCTGAGTAGTGCAAGAGTGGGACCATGGTTTAGAAAGTTTGTATTGTAACCTTTAACATCTACAGCACACAAAGAGGACATCCTCCCCAATCCTATATATATTTTGCACGAGATTTCATTTCATCTTCCTTATATTGACTATGACAGCCCATAGAAATGAGTCTTGCGAAAGTTTATATTTTTAAATAAGTATTTATTCAATAGAATATCTAGTTGAAACGTGGCTGCTCCTATCGGGATTTGTAAACCACGCCAATGATTCTACTTTTGCTATTTCATAGATTACATTGACCTTCGGGACACAAATTTTAAAGCTCGTCTTTCTAAAGGAAATATTTTGCTATTTTCCGTCCTCTTATTTTTCGACTGCTTTTTACCATTCTCTGTTGAATTTGCGGGTGCGATACGAGTAGAAGATATGGCTTGGCCCAGTTTTACGGCTGGATACCCTTCCTGGTGCCAACTCTATGAGGAGGGGTAGATTAATTATTGCGTATTTCTGTGATGGTTGGTAGTGTGATGCGTCGTGTGTGAATGAAGAGAAGTGTATTAAGACCAACAAAAATAGCCAGTCCTCGAGCCAGGTGAATTAACCACAAACGAGGTAAAATCCTCAATCTGGCCGGGAATCGAATCCGGGACTGAACTGAAGGCGTCAGTGCTGACAATGCAGGCAAGAAGCCGGACATCTAATTTTTTTTTCTGGTCACTAAAATAAATTTACATAGATTCTAGATTATTATTATAATGCAATTATCTGAGGGTGTAATTACGTTGACCACGTTCTGCCCCAATATCCCAATATCTGCAGGCCGATCTGGTTAGGCAGCTGTCGTCTAGTGGCAATAGAAGCATTGGCTCTTCTTCTCAGAATGCACGAATTTAAAAGAATTTCTCATCAATGTTTGTTTTGGTTTTTTGGTAAGTCCTGATACTATTTGTTGAGTAGATATCCTAACATTACATGTTGCATATTTCTGCCCGAATTAGATTTACAAATTGCTGTCAAATTATGGATTTGCTCTTGAACACACACTCGAAGTAATCTCGGAGACATAGATGATATTTCAGCTAAACAAATACTTTCTTTCACCTCTCAACGTCATATAGTTTACTGAAACCGTGTGTTTCATTTCAGTTTATTGCTAGACTAAGTACAATACGAAATGCTATATTAACGAAACTATTTCTTGCATTCATTTTAATCTTTTCTCATTCATGAAGTGGTGGGAACCATAAATGCGTGATAGTTCCATTAAAACAATTCATAATAACATTTAATAATAATGTTATTCGTTTTACGTCCCACTAACTACTTTTATAGTTTTCGGAGACGTGGAGGTGCCGGCTGTTAATCCCGCGGGAGTTCTTTTACTTGCCAGTAAATCTACCGACACGTGGCTGACGTATTTAAGCACCTTCAAATGCCACCGGACTGAGCCAGGATCGAACCTGCCTAGTTGGGGTCGAAAGACCAGCGCCTCAACCGCCTGAGCCATTCAGCCTGGCAAAAAATAAAATATTTTAGAGAGGGCGACGATCTTTTGTTATGTATCCACAGTACCATTAATACCCAGAGATTAATATGTATAGGCTCGTATATTAAAATTATGCTAATATGATATTCTAACAGAAATATCGAGAACACTAGAAAATTAAAATAAATATCTGAATTAGGCGAATCTCAGTACACGTTATTGACAATATTAACTGTTACCCGATATGAGCAGCCATGATGTTAATTTCCTCCAAGAATTAGGTTTCATACAAAAGAAGATTTAACATAAGTTATTATGTTGAACTTCGAAACTTCGTGCCTATAGGAAATCAATTGGATATTTCCGTAAATTTTTAGTAGGCCCAGGATATATATAGCAAAAGAATGGCAACTCTGGTTGTTTTATGACCCAGTGAGGACATCGGATTAAGTGGCCAGAATAAATACAGTTAGGTCATTTTATCAAACAAATACAAGTAAATTTACAATAAAGTTATATTTGGAGGTGTATTGGGACTATGAACTGTTTCTATATAAATCTATAAAAATGTTAACAAATGGGTAAGTGATACCATGCTAAATAACAATAATTTAACAAGGAGAGAAATTTAAGACACTTTGATATTAGTATTATAATAACCAACTGATGTTGACTATTTGAATAATGTCAAAATTGTTGTGTATAGATATTATGATCCACATTAAAGCATATCAATTTTGTCACAACATTGTTTTGCTGATCATGGCGTCGAAAGGGATGACGGAGGAAAGTGATGTCGTCTCACAAAATATGCCTTTTAATTCAGTGAATTGGTCTACAGCTATCATTTATTGCCTGTTATTGTAAAGCTTTATACTTTAGATTTTAACACTCCAACTGGAACAATAAATAAAAACACCCACAACTAATATTTAGGAATACCCTGTCTTGTTCCTTCTTCTCTCATTAGAACCTAACAAAAGACATTAAACTGGTCATTAGAATTCTACAGAGTCTGTAAGTTATATATACAATTCTACAAACTGCACCCAAGTAGGTAAGTAGCTCTTAAGTGACCCCATTGTGAAGGATTTATCATTGATCCTACAGTTAGAACTGAGACCAACGAAAAGCTGCCAGAAGCGGTCGGTGGGAAGAAACGAAGAATTTACGAAGAAACGGTGATCTACTACAGCCAAAATTACTATCTCACATCTACCTCAGCAACCAGCCAAGGTTTGTTGCCCGAGGAACTACACCTACATGATTTATCAACTGTTTCATATCTTTCTCACATGTGAATTCTAGATTGTCATAAACTTACTCCTCATGTGGGTCGTTCTTTTCAGGCTGCACTAAATTATCCTGACTCCTGCCAACCTTTTATTTTTATGCCAGGTACCAATACTGGAGACTGATATACCAAAATAATTTTCTTCATGATGAAGATGATTCGCGTTTATTTATAAAATGTTTGATGAACATGCAACATATTGTTGTTATTCGGACAGAACAGCTAAACAATGTGTAAGTCAAATATCTAGTATTTTCACCAAAACGCCAAGAACGTGCGAGTGAACTGAACATAACGGTAAGTCTGGCCACTGCTTACTTGGATTTATTATTTAATGATATAATTTTTTAAATTTGCTTTACGACACATTTAAACAAACAGATCTTACGGCAACGATGGGATAGGGAAGGGCTAAGAGTGGGAAGGAAGCGACAAGGGCTTAATTAAGGTACAGCTCCAGCATTTGCCTTGTGTAAAAATGAGAAAACACGGAAAACCATCTTCAGAGCTGTGGGGTTGGAACCCACTATCACCCAAATGAAAGCTAAAGCTTCGTGAATCAAACCGCGCAACCACTTGCTCGGTTTTTAAGAGCACAACAGTGTGAACAGCTATTGGCAGCTGTACACCAAATGGTGTAACATTGCTATGGTTACACTCACAGTCACAGTGCCATGTTGCCCCTACATTTAGGAAAGCAATATAATGCTATAATAACTAGTTACGACAAAGGTCAATGACCACACTTTTAATCTCCAAATTAATGTAGTGCAGGTTAAATTGAGGTTTTTAAAAAACAGATATTTTAATAACGTGCAAAGAGTGTAAGCTGAAGGAGAATCTGGATTATTTTGAGGGAAGCATACCTTCCACTAACATCACCTCATCGTTACCCCTGCCCTATTTCCATTAACTTACCTCATCATGGGGTACTTTCCCTCTCTATGACCTGCCTTGATCCTCATTTAAACCAAGATTTCTGTCTTTTAATCTGATCTTATACCTCTTTTCAATGTTTCGCAGACGTCCCTCAGAGAAATGTCCAACAATTTAATTCTATTTTTCTCTGAAAAACGTACAGTATTCTAAACTGTCTGTTTGATGGAGACCATGTCTGAGCGCCATAGCCAGACAATGATGATGATGATGATTATTATTATTATGATTATGATTATTATTATTATTTAGGAGCCATATGAATAAATAAATTACTTAAAGTAACCCGACATATTGAAAAGGAAGTCTAAATTCACTAAATATTGTGAATCTATGTAAAAGTTCAGTAACTCATATGTATTGTGAATATGAGTCCGCCTCTGTGGTGTAGTGGTTAGTGTGATTAGCTGCCACCCCCAGAGGCCCGGGTTCGATTCCCGGCTCTGCCACGAAATTTGAAAAGTGGTACGAAGGCTGGAACGGGGTCCACTCAGCCTCGGTCAACTGAGTAGAGGTGGGTTCGATTCTCACCTCAGCAAACCTGGAAGTGGTTTTCCGTGGTTTCCCACTTCTCCTCCAGGCAAATGCCGGGATGGTACCTAACTTAAGGCCACGGCCGCTTCCTTCCCACTTCATTGTCCATCACTTCCAGTCTTCCCATCCCCCCAGAAGGGGGCGATGTACTGGTCATCCTCCCGAGTTTTATCCCCGACCCAGAGTCTGAAGCTCCAGGACACTGCCCTTGAGGCGGTAGAGGTGGGATCCCTCGCTGATTCCGAGGGAAAAAGCAACCCCGGAGGGTAAACCGATTAAGAAGAAAGATATTGTGAATATGAGTTTGCGAAATATCGATGGAAATTAGTACGTTATATAAATTGTTTGAATTTAGAGACATAGGCAAATGTGATTTATACCCAACCTGGATAGAGAAGCGGTAAAAATGGTGAACGGCTTAAAATGTGAATTTAGTTTATCAAATCAATGTGCGGAGATGAGGAGTGGGGACACAAAATTAATGTAAAATATTCGTAAAATTTTAAATAAATGATTTGAAGAAAATTTATAAACATTACTAAAGATAAATTTGAAAATGTTTATAATTCATGACGGAAGATATTTTTTTGTTTCCATTCCTTACCCTGAAGGAGTAAAGCGGGCCATTTAGGAGGTGACACTCACTAAATGGCCATGATATGTGTGGAGGAGATTTGAGGTGAGATAAAGTGTGAGAGAGGATCGGCTCTGGCCTATGAAGAGATATTGTCCAGGTAATTTTCTGGAAATGAGAAGGGGGAAAACCACAGAAACCCATACGACAGACGACGTGGAGGTTCAACCCAGTCGCCTCACGAACCCAGAGCTTGGCTCTAGAGCCACAATGTTCGGTTTTCACCAATTAGTTGCCATGCAAGTAAAATGACTGTATTATTCAATAAATGTGTGTGTTTGTGAAGGATTTAACATTTTATTAGCCCAAAGAAAACTACTATAATATAACGAAATATTGTATCAGCTACCTAGAATAAAGTACTATTGCAAACATTCACAGTGAAAGTCAAAATAATAGTTTTATTTGGCCATTGTTTGTCAAATAAAGCTAACAGTTTTTTTAATGAAACTATTTCAATCAATCAGTCAATACTGATCTTCAGTCGTCCACTTGGCAGATTCCGTATATGTTGTTTTCCTAGCCTTTTATTAAATGATTTTAAAGACATTGGAAATTTATTGAACATCTCCCTTGGTGAGTTGTTACAAACCCTAACTCCCCTTCCTATAAACTAATATTTGTAAATATTTGTTCTCTTGAATTCCAACTTTATCTTCATATTGTGATCCTTCCTACTTTTAAAGACACCGCTCAAACTTATTCGTCTACCGATGTCATTCCACGCCATCCCTCCGCTGACAGCTCGGAACATACCACTTAGTCGAGCAGCTCGTCTTCTTTCTCCCAAGTCTTCCCAGCACAAATTTTGCAACATTTTGGCAACGCTACTGTTCTGTCGGAAATCACCCAGAATAAATCGATCTTCATTTCTCTGGATTTTTCCAGTTCTTGAATCAAGTAATCCTGATGAGGGTCACATACACTGGAACCATACGGGGTGTTACCAAGGTCTTATATGCCCTCTCCTTTACATCCTTACTACTAACCCCAAACACCGTCATAGTCTTGTGCAGAGATCTGTAGCCTTTATTTACAATCCCGTTTACGCGATATACGCCAATGAAGATCTTTCCTTATATTAACACCTAGGTACTTACAATGATCCGCATAAGGACTATTCACACCATCAACGCAGTAATTAAAACTGAGAGGACTTTTCCTATTTATGAAACTCACACCCTGACTTTTAACCCCGTTTATCAACATACCATTGCCTGCTGTCCATCTCACAACATTATCGAGGTCATTTTGCAGTTTCTCACAATCTTGTAACTTATTTATTACTGTATACAGGAAACTAGGAAATTAGTGGAATAGCAATATAAAATGAATTTAATCTCGTACAGAAAGATTACCGGTGCATGCTAAAAACTGACACAAATAATTCCTCTTAAATTCAACGCAAATTTAACATTATCGATTTATTTTTGTTTGCTGTCTATCACCCTGTGATTAATTTACTGCAACTTTCGTCCTCGTGTAATATAAGGCACACACAGGTTGCACATGCGTCAATAAAGACATTTGTTTCGATATGGGAATCAATGCCCCTGATTTCTGTGGGCAGTCCCTTAGTATAACGTATTGATTTGTCCTCCGCGTTCTCTGAATGAAACTACATGCGAAATCTAAAGTACTCTTAATATCAGAAATCATCCCTTACGCAATGTTTCCAAGTTCTGCTTCAATATCTGATTCGGAAGGCAACTTCTTCCTAATCTGGTCCCTTTTTGGCCTTGAAGCAAATAAATGAAATTATTATATTTTAATAGTTCTGAAACTCACTCATAAATGGCAGTTGCGATCAATTTCAGGTAACACAGAGGTAGGCCTAAACCATGCCGAGTACATTCCGGGAAATACTAGTGACCCAAACTCCCCCATGTCGGTGCTTACCAAGACACAGAATTATCAACATTTTTGTGCTAATTAGTAAATAGTTAATCTGTCGTTATTCGTGACTGGGAGTAAAGAGTTTTCTTTGCTTTTCATGAATGTATGAATTCATTCATGGGATATTCTCTGCGTAGCTACTTGGGCTTCGTAGCTGTAGGTCGAGTGCATACATTCATGCATTCGTTCATTAATTCATCCGCTCATTTGTACATCGACTCATTCAATAAGAAATGCTCTCTCCTCAGTTGGTGGTTATCTGTAAATAAAAGAAATCCGTGACTAGGAGAGAAGGGTCTACTCATCCATGCATTGATTGATTGATTGATTGATTGATTCATTCATTCATTCATTCATTTCATACAAAGTGTCTGTTGAATGTGCAGGCGAACTCTGTACAGACTTATGAGGTATGACAAATTAATAAATAGTTAATGTGTTCACACAGTTCGTTTATTAGAGCCCTCAGTACACTCTTAGCAAATCAATTAACTAATTTCCATTTTCTCAGCCTTTTAGGCAACTTATGTGAAGATGAGCGGTAGAGTAATAATGACCTAATTTTCCATCATCTCTGTTACCATTATAACAATATGAATGAAAAGTAGTATGAGGATCAACAGCTATTCTGACATTAAAGTAATTCTCAGGGCCATGAGCATTTATTACTACAACCCATAATATTCAGACAAATAACCAAATACTCCTACACTTGCACAGTGATTCAGCCGTACTTAAATGTTCATCCAAGATCCCTATACACTCATTATCATATAACTTGAATTGAACAAATTTACTCTCATGAATAAGGATAAACAATTTGTGCATATATCTTCAATAAAAATAAAATAATGTCTGCCATTACACATCTAATAGTTATCTCATACTGCGATTTATCTCGAATTAGCTGTGTAAAAGTAGAAAATAGATTTAGTTCAAGTTTTGAATGTTTGCTTCTCTGAGTGTTTTAAGATATCATAAGTGGATTGGTTGACAAATTTTTTCAAACCTTAGTTGAGAGAATCTCATGTTGTGCGCGAGAGTATTATATTATTTGATATATTTAAAGTGATGTATTAATATTGGATGAGGGGCGAAACCAAGAATTGTCAGATTTCTCCACTAATGTTCGTAGTATGGAATAAAGCGCGCTAAAAACGTTGTGCAAAATGTAATTGGCAATCTAACATGTTCTATACTTTTCTACCATAAATTAATAATAATTTTAATTGTTTTGATTACTATATTTTTCATTAATATCTCCCCTAAAATTAGTTCTGTCTACAGAACCGATCAGCTCAGGTGCCACAACACTGAATTCCGAGTTGCATTTGGTTCGTACAAGCCCAACTCAACCAAATCTAATTTTATCGTTCAAATTGAAATATTGATGAAGATTAGCGGGTGTTTTCAAACCAGAAATCGCAAAATACCTCCGTTAATACTAGTTTGGAAATAATATAGGACTATTTCTATGTAAAACTGACAGAATCAATACCACTATACCTTCATGAACGAGGAATTTTCAAAAGAACTAATCGAAGTGCACTTTTGCGGTTAATTCCGTCAAATACTTTATTACTGAAAGGATAATTTTCTAAATGAAGGAATGTGTGATTTTAATTAGAGACTGAATATAAAAGTTAAAGTAATGACAAGAATCTTAGGAGAGAAGAAGTGTATTAGAAGACAATACAGGTTTATGTCTATGTGAAAACGGCAGAAGCAACGCCAATGACAATGGAACAGAAATAGTTCACATAATACGAATATTTTACAATAAAACATGGAAAATGATGGTATTTAAAGACGTGAAAATGAAAATTTCCTGGATGCATAAGAAAAAGAAGTTAGAAATCTAACATGTGAAGCTGCAAATATATAACAAGTGTAAATTCGTCGTCTGACTGAAAATAGCGAATTTATTTATGATACGAATTACTATGTGAATATGTGTTTAAGGGAATTTGATGTGAAAACTACGTTTTTAGGAGTGAACGTGATACCACTTAAATATAATGGTCACAATGACTATTCCCAATCAGCAAGGAGTGTATTTATCTCAAGAGACAATGTCGCCAGTTGCTCACATTAATTCCCCGAAATGCAGAAGCACCTGTAAAAGTTTTAGCCACCGTGCTCGATAGCTGCAGTCGCTTAAGGGCGGAAGTATCCAGTATTCGGTAGATATGAAATGGCGTATGACTTTTAGTGCCCGGAGTGTCCGAGGACAAGTTCGGCTCGCCAGATGCAGGTCTTTTGATTTAACTCCCGTAGGCGACCTGCGCGTCGTGATGAGGACGGAATGATAATGAAGGCGATACATACACCCAGTCCCCGTGGCAGCGAAATTAACCAATTAAGGTTAAAATTCCCGACCCTGCCGGGAATCGAACCCGGGACCCGTGTGATCAAAGGCCAGCTTGCTAACCATTTAGCCATGGAGCCGGACATTCGGTAGATAATGGGTTCGAACTCCACAGTCGGCAGCCCTGAAAATGGTTTTCCGTGGTTTCCTTTTTCCACACGAGGCAAACGCTGGGGGGCTGTATCTTAATTAAGGCTACGGCTGCTTTCTTCCCAATTCTAGCCCACTCCTGTCGCATCGTCACCATAAGATCTATTTGTGCCGGTGCGACGTAGAACAACTTGTTAAGAGCATACTTTCTAGCCAAAGTATACGGACTTCGATTATGATAAGGATTCGTACAAAGGTATTTCTATACGGCTGGTTTTGCACAGGTTGTTATATCTACAGAACTCAGTTTAAACATGTCTATCATTCAAACGAATTCGTAAAAAAAAAAAAAAAATCTTGCACGATGTTGTGCATGTAATCACGTAAATAGTAAAATCGTAGTCATTTATATTCAGATACAAAACTACTGGAGCTCCCCTATTGTATATGCTGCGCCGATCATGAACCTCGTGTTTTATATTCACAGTGGAGTTCGTTAACATTTCCTATCCATCACATGTGGGTAACGTTTCCCTTTCACATGCTCATGAAGTTCAATAGAAACTGATCTGAACAAGGTAAGGGTGTCCTGTCAGATGATTCGGAAATGAGCTGCTTTGCTCGGAGATAGGGAGTTGACGCAAGGTACAAAAGACGCAGGGGTGGGGTGCTGTGGATTGAGACGGAGGAGATACGTGTTGGGAATTGAAGAAGAAGATTGCGTACACTCAGATGGGAAATTCGCGTGGGAAGAATAACAAAGAGAAGAATCCTATACCGTTCTAATATTCTTCTTCGAGGCTTCTGGTGCGACCACCATCCCACAGTACAGTGAAAAAAAAATATTGATACCGAAAATTGAATAAAGCATTAATAACTTATATTTACAGAATATTTAAGACAACGCGATTTTAATATTTCCTTCCTCTGGATATTACTTTTAAATTGGCAGCCTATATATACATTATTTTACAATTTGCTTTAGGTCGCATTGCCACAGATAGGTCTTACTGCGATGATGGGATATGAAAGGGCTAGGAGTGGAAAGGATGTGACCGTGGCATTAAATAAGGTACAGCCCCAGCATTTGGCTGGTGTGAAAATGAGAAAGAATGGAAAACTCTCTTGAGGGCTTCCTACAGAGGGGTTCGAGCCCACTATCTCCCCAAAATGCAAGCTCACAGCTACGCGCCTATAACCGCACGGCCAACTCGCTCGGTCATAATATTAACACTCCATGGGTAAATAGTTAGCTTGCTAGCATCTGGTCCAGAAGGTCCCGGGTTCGACTCCCGGCCGGGCCGGGGATTTTAATCTTAATTTGTTAATTCCAGTGGCTCGTGGGCTGGGTGTATGTGTGCCATCTTCAGCATTAGAATTCTTCATAAGTAGGGCCCCATTCTCACGGACGCGGAGGTCGCCTGTACGGCGTCAAATAGAAATACCTGCACCGGGCCTCTTCGGAGGCCACATATCATCATCATCGTCATCATCATGATCAGCATGCGAATGCGTATACAGTGTGGTCGTAAACAACGTGAACAGGCTATGTGAGCATTAGAGTGTTGGTCATACAGGAAAAAATAATTAGATATCTCGCGCCATTGTCATGTTATCAGATGCTGAAGTTAGCCAATCAGAACGCTTCGCGGGCAAATTCAGATGGACTTTGTGAGGCGGTGTTGCTAAGTCTACACGCTGCTTATGACCCTGCTGATAGGCTCGTGCATAGCAAATACACTGGCAGAAACCCATCTGTTTGATGCTCATTTCTCGGAATTGCTCTCAAGCCCGACCAAGCTACGTGCAGATTTAGCAACACCGCCTCCTAAAGAGATCTGATTGGCTAAATTCAGCAGTTGATAAAATGTCAACGGCGCGAGATATCGACGCATTTTTTTCGAATTACTTATCCGTATGAACTTGTAGCATTGCAGTAAACAGCATCGTTCAAGTAGGGAATATGAATAATCTATTTGTGGTTTTGTTAATCTTGCTTAGTCGTGTCCGTCAGTGGCAGCAGAAGTGACAAGTACACACTAACTAATAATCAATAGGCCAGTCAGTGTCAAATTATTTTTTTAAATAGTTTTAGGAGCTTAGAACATTGAACGGTGAACGGCTGCGATATATGGCGATTACCGTTTTAAGCAAAAGTACTATTAGCGAACTATATTCTCATAACGTTAATCACAGGAAAGTATGGTGTAAGTGTGACTTTTTGAAGAATGAAGGCATCGAAAGAAAGAGCCACAAAGAGCGTGAAAATAAAAGTCGACCTGGGCTTCGCCCAACTTATACCGTCGGTACTGAAAGAGAATAAGAAGTGAAGAAGGGAGGTGAGATAGAAAGTACGATAGTCAGGAGCCTAGCACAAGGAAGTGAAAACAATGCGAGGTTCAGATAAGGAGATACAAGGTTACCGACCAACGCTATCAAGATGATAGCCCCTGGGGCTTATCCTTTAAGATAGACAGGAGTACCGTGGATATATTCTGATGATGGCAGTGGTGATTAGGGGAAGTACAACTAGGCAACCATATTCTCTCAACACTAATCAGAAATTAAAATTTTAAAAGATTAAAAAAAATTAAAGATTAAAAAGTAAAAATAAAAAAAATAAAAAATAAAGAATAAAAAGTTTAAAAATTAAAAAAAATAAAAATATATCCGATCAATCTAGAAACGTAGGAAAAGAAAGGAAAGGGCCACGAATGGAGTGAAAATAAAATAAAAACAGCTCTAGGGCTGATGGATCTAATATCCTTTATTTCTTTACTAGCTTAGTACCCGGAATTGCCCCGGTATTTTTTTAATGTTTACCTTTAACATTTGTATTATCAGTTAATTATGTGTGAAGTGAATTTTTATAGCAATCCGTTTTGGGATGTTGAATTCTACGATCTATTTTGTAGTTTTGGAATTATTTAGACGTGTCTTATTTCAGGTTTTAGATTATTTCATTTTCTAGTAAAACTTCATCCTTCTGAAAGCTCGAATTGACTGGGAAGTATTTGAACCTTTCAAAGAAATAATTAGTGATAACTACTTGTATTTATCCGTTGCGCGATAGATATGATCTACACGATTTCAACTGTCATTGACACTGTCACCAATCAGCCTTGCGACCTCAGAAGCACTCGATTTAACACTAATCTCGGCCACTTTAGACTATTTACTTTTAAAACCCCATTCAGCATCCCGTCTCAATGGAGACTGAACGTGGAATTAAACGGTATTCAGAGTGTCACAATTCGTCTCAGCGACACATAAACAATGGATTCGACATTAATATTGGTTATTTTCCATTTTTCAAATGCCATCCCCTCTCATTTCCCAGCCCCAGCGTGGTTCGGTATGTTTCATTTCCATATAATTCTTTTTTCCAGATGGCAACTCATATGTGTACTAAGTTTCGTTGCAAGCTATTCTGGAACTTACCCACATACACCCATATGTATGACTCAATCATCCAGAGTGTCACAGTTCAACTCAGCAACCTCGTAAACGATAGGATTCGACATTAATATCAGCCATTTTCGTCTTTTTTTAATATTTCACCACCTCCGCTATGAGTGCTAGGGGTATTTTCCACAACAGTATTCTTTTTTCAGATAGTAAGTCATATGTATACCAGTTTTTATGAGGGCTGTGTTGGAAAACAAACACTCTTACATCCGCATTTTAGGTAATTTTGGACAATTTCTTTTCCACCCCTTCTCATCTCCATGTTGATGGGGGCTGAAGATGGACTTCAACGAAGTCCAGAGTGTCACTATTCTTCTCAGCGACAACGAAAACTGTGGATTCGACACTATTTTCAATTGTATTTACATCTCAGACTAGCGGTGCTAGGGTTACCATAGCTCCTCGCGGTTGGTCTCCAGATAGTAAGCCATAAGTGTGCCAAGTTTGGTTGAAATCTCTCACGTAATCCTGAGAAATATAACACTAATATAGGTCGTTCTTAGTTATAATTATATTTCGCCCCCTTGTCTAGGGCTTCTATTGGTGTCTTACCTCCATAGTATTTTTTCCATATAGTTGGTAATATTATTACCATGTTTAGTTGACACCTTAGCTGGAACGTTCATACGAACTTCAATAATGTCGGTCATTTGGACATTTTCATTTATTCCTCCCTTATTACGTCCCTGCTGATTGGGACTCAACTTGGACTTAAACGACATCCGGAGTGTCACTATTCATTATAGCGACCCGGCAAACTGCGGATTCGACACTATTTTCCATTATATTTATATCTCACTCCAACTTCACCACCACTCTGACATATAAAATGTTTGGATTTTCTCTATTCATCTCAGGCACTCCGAAAACTATAGATTCGACTTTATTTTCGATTATTTCTATATATCATTCTTCCTCGCCCCCAACCCAAAGGTCTGTACTTCTGGAGAAATCCAAACTAATTATTTGTGACCTTTTTAATGCGAGGAGTATTATTAATACAATTTCGTCTGTTTAACATTAAGTTAATGGCTCATCGTGCCAAAATGTTTAAAAAGTATGTTTTATGTACTTATCAATCTTACGAAAAATTAATCATTAGGAAAAAATGTATCGAAAGACACGTACAATATTCCAATGTTCCAAGGACTTTCAGTTTACGTTTGGATGGGAATAGTGGGAATCCTTTAATTTATCCTTACGTACTGGAGAAATTGATAATTAACTCGTATTTTTCTTCGTTTCCTTGAGGAGATATGCGGGGATTTTTGGAGGAGTTTCCTCCCAATGTAAGGCCCCCTTATGTGGCTTCAACATGACGGTGCACCTTCCCATTACTCCCACCGTGTTCGCAAGTCGCCGAGCACGATCTACCCGGAGGATGGATTGGTCATGGCGGACCAGTTGTCTGATCCCCCAGAAACCTTGGTATAATGCTTTTTGATTTCTTTCTGTGGGGGTATATGAAGCAAATGATCTATGCTACATTGACGTTCGTTCCCATAGAAGTTGGCTCGAGTGAAGGAAAGCCTGGAACGAAGTCCAACGAAATCTCAACGCTGTTTAGCTGTGCGAGTGGCAACTAAGAGACCGTCGTGTCGAAACATTATCAAAACAGACCCGCATCTGCATCCGTACAAATTTACTGCTATGCATGCGTTAAAGCGTCCAGACGAACCTTTGCGTGTTGAGTTCTGCCGGCGGTTTCTGAGTGAAGAGGAGTCAGGACTTTTAGATACACCGTTTTTCATTCCTTCATATGAGGCCATTTCTAGCATCTTCTGTGTTGTTCATTAACAACGATCAATCCCGCATCATTCCTAACGTAAATATCTCCAGTGCCAGTTTTATTTTGCCCACCGGGTATTAGTCAAATAGAGTGAATTGCTTTCTTCAGAACAAGTCACCGTCAAATTACCTCGGGAAATTAAGCTTTTGTTCAACATCCGCGATGTCCGCTCATCGTCTATCCACTCTATTCACTATGCCTTTCTACATCTCCATCCCGCTTTTCTGCATTTACTGCTTGTTTCCGAGAACTGAGTTAATAATTCACAGTACTTATTGCAGGCTGAAGCTGCTTACAGATGAATGAGATGTGTTTGCGTGTGGGTGAGGAAAAGAGACAGAAAGATATAGAGAGCGCACACTCATGCGTTTTAGAATGAAATGGAGATGCCGTGCTCTAATCAAACCTATAAATACTTCAAAGGAAATTGTATCAGTGTACAAGAAAAGGAACTAGACTGAGCATCCTTCCTTTATATAACAACGTCATGCTCTGTTATATGAAAGGAAAACAAAATTCCTTTCACTGTGTGTGTGAGACTGCATTCGAGAACGTTCATTCTGTTCATTTGAAAAATGTTAGCGTTGGGTCAATCAATTTTGTGACAGAATAAAGAATAAAGATGAATTCTATAGCACACTAGCGACATTAATATTTGAATAAAGTATGCTATAACTTGACTGAAAAACAAGCTAAACGGTCTTGAGTTTAACCCTTTATAAGGCAGTACTCAGTAAAACTTTATTTTCTAACTAACTTTAGTTATAGGCTCTACTAATACTAAATAATACAGTTTGACAGAAAAAACAATCCGGTGCTCAGGAGGTGAGTAATAAGATAGGAATATGCTTCCCACCGCCTGCTGTCTGCCATTCAGAAGTGGGAACATAATATTTCCCATGGCCCACCTACGGACACAATTTCACTTCAGTTAGTTCACTTTTTGTTCAGCAAAAATATTTCGACATATGACGAGGAAGCTGAGACAGGCGCACCACACGATAGGGATGAAAATTCTGTGATGGTTTCGTGGATTAACTCACAACGACCATGCAACAAATGACAGCGTATACCAATGGCTTGGTGTAGCCCCAGTTGTGAAGCAAGCAAGATATAAACAGCTCTGGTGGTCATATCATGAGAAGACGCGACGATTTTGTGGTGGCCGCTGCTCAGCCCGAAGGCCTATATATTATGAGGTGTCGTATGGTCAGCACGTCGAAACTTTCCAGCCATCATTCTTGTATTTTTAGACTGGGGCCGTCATCTCACCACAAGATAGCTCCTCAGTTTTAATCAGTAGGGTGAGTGGACCTCCAATAAGCTCTCAGATTCAGGTAAAATTCATTTACCTAGTCGAAAATCGAACCTCCGAGAAAGAGACAGGCATGCTATCCCTAAACCGCGGGGCTTGTGGCGTTCAATATCACCTGAAAAATATCGTCCTGAAAGCCGGTGACTCCGCGGTAGACCGCTCATGATGTGGATAAATAACGTCAGGGATGACATGCCAAAGACGTACGCAATAGAGCCGTAAGGAAGGCACGTAGCAGAATAGCAATAATGGGACTGATGTTAGGGAGGATGATTACCTAGTTGTAGGCCTACTTCCTCTTAAAACAAAAATCGCCACCACAACCACTAATATTACGAAAGAAGTAGAAGTAGTGGGAATCACCTTTCGAGTTTCTCATCATGATGCCTACTATTCCTCCTTTTAACACCACCATCGATGTTCTCAGTTTCTTATAACCGCATAACCTCTGATAGCCACAATCAGTAACCATGAAAGAAGTCAATGCGAATTATATTTTTACTTTGATTCATGAAAATAAAAATTTACATCCTGTTCCCAGTCATTTGACCGGTTCATGAATGGAATGAATGAATCCCCCATCTAGCAGCAAGGATGGGAATTGTATCGATTTCCGAAGTCTGTCGCACTCCTCTGGTTCAATGATTAATGACTGACAGATGAATTGAAATGATAATGCAGTGTGTTACTGGAATGGTAGATAACGGGGTAAACCGTAGTACGCCGAGAAAAACCTGTCCCGCCTCCGCCTTGTCCAGCAAAATTCTCACATGGAGTGACCAGGAATTGAACCACGGAACCTAGCGGTTGGAGGCCGGCGCTTTTTCACTTTTATTTGAAGATATAGCGGCTACTTTGATTCATTACGGGCTTAATACGAATCCAGAAATTAAGTTCCTTATTTTAAGATAAAGAGACAACATAGTTACATGAAAAATTTGGCACGCGATACAGCAATGTTGAGCTGTTTTTCCACATAATAACCACCAGAAATTGAGACACTTGTCATATCGTGAGATCAACTTTAGTATGCCGGTGTCGTAGAAGTCCGTCACCTGGAAATGGAACCATCGTATGACATTCGTCTTCAGCTATTCGTCTGTGTGAAAATGCTGACAGGAGAACAGAAATTTTTCGAGGTGCATGAAAAAATTAAAAATCAATGGATGGCCTACGTTAAACCAGTTTCGATTATCTCGTTAATCACAGGGATGAGAAAGGCAATGAGCATTGCTCTTTTAGTAACTTCGTTTTCATCACAACATGGACATTTAGCTATGAGTGTATTGACTTCCGTAGTAATTTTTCTGCAGCAGCCTTTATTTTCCCTCTAGCTATTAGCAGCGCAATTTCAAGGCAGATACAATGAAAATCTTCTAGATAATAGAGCTGTTATGAGGGCAGGTGTCAGAACGAACACGACGTTAAATGAAGTTTGTGCCAGCATAAAATGAGATAGGAATCCCCTTTATATTCAGTTAATAGTTACTACCCCATTGCTGACGATATTCGATTGTACTATGATTGACTGCCACCGCACGACCAGAATAAACAAAACAAGAAGTCAAAGCCAACACCGCGGCACTAAATGACTGTATGGTGTATGGAGACCTGCTGTTTGCTTTGTACTCTACGACAGAGGCAGCTCTGATGAAGTATCACTATTCTAATTATCACTCCATTCAATAAATATAAATGATGTTACATATAATTTTTATCAGAGTCCTCTTAGTTTGCTTTCCCCATTAGCGCCACAATTTATCGACGCATAAGATTCATGTCATTCATCCTGCAATTAAATCGACTCTGTGCTCTCAAGGATTAAATACGTATTTTATTAGTTAACACCCTTTTGGGTATCTAATACATAGAATTTCTACTTCCTTCAAAACGTATGACAAGAAATCGATAAGACAATAAAGTCGCCGTTGCGTCTGGAATAACCGCTATGTGATATAATTTCACCTTAGAACTCCGACCAGAAACGTTCTGTCACCTAAGGTTCAGTATTTCATGAACTGTATCAACGAATTTTCATTCGAAACGATACATGTGCTGAGGGTCAGTATTCTTCCCCTCAACATTGTAATAATAGTAATGCTATTTGCTTTACGTCCCACTAACTACTCTTTTACGGTTTTCGGAGACGCCGAGGTGCCGGAATTTAGTCCCGCAGGAGTTCTTTTACGTGCCAGTAAATCTACCGACACGAGGCTGCCGTATTTGAGCACCTTCAAATACCACCGGCCTTAGCCAGGATCGAACCTGCCACGTTGGGGTCAGAAGGCCAGGGCCTCAACCGTCTGAGCCACTCAGCCTTGCCCTCAACATTGTCACATTACGGTATTTCGAGGCGCCACGACGAAGTGGTATATTTATATAGAGCTTTTCGACAGTGGAGTTTCAGGTGCAAACTGTGTCATATGTGAGGACTTGGCCATGTTTCATGACCGAATGCCCTTCCTGACTCTAACCCTCTAGCGAGTGATATTGCATGTTTCTGTGGTGGTTGAAGTGGCGTGTGTATGAAGAGGTGTGTATTGAGACAAAAACAAACACACAATCTCCGAGACGGAGGAATTAACCAAACGCTACTAAAATCGACCGACCGTGAAATGAACATGGGAACCTCTGAGTTGAAGGTCTCAGAATCCGGCGAAACCTGTGATATGCTTATTTCAGTAGTCCTAGGGTCGCTGGTTTTGGTCGGAGGTGGAGATCAGATGCCGTTCCTGACGCAACATGATTTTTCAGGTGAAAATTCTAACCCAGGATCGAAAGGGATCGCAATGATCGAGACGGGCATTGACTTTCTCGGCCTGTTGCGTAACGACAACGTCACCGTACCTCAAATATACACAGTGATCGCCCACCCACTCATATGTTGGGGGTCCGCGGGACGAAAAGTCCAGCGTGAGCAAGATTGCATGAAACAGATTATTTTGTTTTCGCTAGATGTGACCGAAATGCGCTGCTTTTCTGCGTTTAGTAAGATCATTTTTACAGTTGGCTTTACGTCGCACCGGCGCAGATAGGTATTATGGCGGAGGTGGGACAGGAAAGAGTTAGGAGTGGGAAGGAAGTGGCCGTGGACTTAGTCAAGGTACAACCCCAGTATTTGCCTGGTGTGAAAATGGGAAACCATGGAAAACCATATTCAGGGCTGCCGAGAGTGGAATTCGAACCTACTAAGTTCCGAATGCAAGCTAACAGCTGCGCGCCCCTAACCGCACGGCCAACTTGCTCGGGTGTTTCGTAAGAACTGAGACTTCTATGCTTTCCCAGACAATGGAGTACCTTCTCGTAGGTTACATGGTCTACCCTTGAGTTTTCAATACTCTGTGCTATATCCACACTGCAGTCGGTCAATTGACGTAACTTAAAATGACCAACCTTCCATACAGTAAATCAAAACCATCCCTTCACAAGGCCCCTGTTCAGCATAGCTGGTGAGGCCGCCTGGGCGAGGTACTGGTCATTCTCCCCGGTCGTATCCCCCGACCAAGAGTCTGAAGCTCCAGGACACTGTCCTTGAGGCGGTAGAGGTGGGATCCCTCGCTGAGTCCGAGGAAAAGCCGAACCTGGAGGGTAAACAGATGATGATGATGATGATGATGATGATGATGATGATGATGAAAATAACTGATATTAACGTCGAATACATTGTTTACGAGGTCACTGTGACACTCTGTATGATTAAGTCATACTTCAGCCGCAATCAGTATAGAGGTAGAGAAGGGGGAATGTAAAAATAACCGAGAATATGGATATATGTGGACATGCTCCAGAATAGTTCTCAACGAAACTTGGTGCATATATAACATATGCCTGCCATCTGGAAGAATCAATGGAGATGAAACACCCCAACCACCACACGGGGTGGGGAGTGGGAGTGGATGGGATGTTAAAATAATGGAAAATAACCGATATTAATGTCGAATGCATTGTTTATTTGCCGCTGAGACGAATTGTGACGCTCTGCATGTCGTTAAGTCAACGTTCAGCTTCCATTGAGACGGAAGCTGAGAGGGGCTTAAAACTAAATAGTCTAAAATGACCCAGATTAGTGCTGACCTCACTGCTTTTGGGGTCATAAGGCTGGTTTTTGACAGTCTCAATGTTGAATCCACTTCTTTTGGAGTCACAAGGCTGATTGGTGACTGTTTCAATGACAGCTGAAATCGTGTACATCATATCAATAGCGCGGTGGGTAAATAGCCCTACATATAGTTATCACTTAATTTTTTGAAAGGATTAAGTACTTCCCAGTCAATTCAAACGTCAGTTTTTCGAAAGGATCAAATACTTCCCAGTCAATTTGAGTTTCAACTAGGACAAAGTTTTACTCGAAAATTAAATAGTCTAAAACTTGAAATCAAGCACATCTAAATAAGTCTAAAACTACATAATAGGCCGTGTCAATCAACATCTCCAAAAGGAAATCTGTAAAAAATCACTTTAAACATTACTAACTGGTAATAAAAATCCTAAAGGTAAACATTAAAAAGCTATCCGGGAAACGCCCTGTACTACAGCTTGTTTTGTTTTTTTGCTATTCGCTTTACGTCGCACCGACACAGATATGTCTTATGGCGACGATGGGATGGGAAAGGCCTAGGAAGTGGAAGGAAGCGGCCGTGGCCTTAATTAAGGTACAGCCCCGGCATTTGCCTGGTGTGAAAATGGGAAACCACGGAAAACCATCTTCAGGGCTGCCGACAGTGGGGCTAGAACCCACGATCTCCCGATTACTGGATACTGGCCGCACTTAAGCGACTGCAGCTGTCGAGCTCGGTTACAGCTAGTAAATGAATAAGTAAATAATTAAATATATAAATAAATAAATTCATCAATGAATGAGTGAATGTGTCCGTCCATTGATATTTATTTTATTCTTGCTGGTAACCATGAATTTTGTACTCTAGATATTTGTTTTTATGTTGAACTACCTGTATACTTCGTTGTCCCTGTTCAAGAAGAAATTAAGGCTTCCTAGACTGTCAGCTAGTATCAGGAGTGGAAAGTTAAATTTTCTGCTGATCACAACCACGGTACTCTGTTCGTTGGAGTAGTTAGCTGTATGTCCATTGGCCTTTTCCCTCCAAGGACTAACTTGACACAAGTTTCTGTAGTACACCAAGCTGAGTGCTGAGTACACCCGAGGGTTATATGCCTCTCGAGATGTAGAAGCCATGTCTCTAAACTTCTCAAATATCTTTAAGCAACCAAAACTCGTATCCCTTCAGATTCGCCAAACATAGGCTAACCATGCACGTTAGTTATTGCACCCGACTAAACGTAAACAACAATAGATTTCGCACACACTAAAAGGAAATAAATAACGTTAAATTTAAATATTTTCCCAGAAGGAAAACATAATTTCATTTTATCGATAAAAATGTTACAACCATTAAAGTTCTTTAGGCTTTTTGAATAGTAAAATGTCAACTTTTGATATCAAAGTCAAAGGCTGGCATTTATATAAGGCGTGATCAAAAAGTTTCCGTTTGAGAGCGTTGCTGCAGCCGACATGCAACGTAGCGCGACTCTAATGCGGGTATATAAGCACGGATATGAGGCAGTCGTTTCGTGCCAAGGTGCGAGCGTTAAATGCAGCCACGTGAACTATGGCGAAGTTATTATCAAATGCGTCCAAACAGGACCAACATGCTGTTATTCTATTCTTGGTTGCCGAAGGACAAACACAGGTGGACATTCATCTGTGAATGAAGACTGTGCACGGCGCAGCATGTCTGGCGAAAACCACCGTTGTGGAATGTTGCACCAAGTTCCGTGCGGGTCGCGTTTCGACACAAGACGCCGGTCGATCCGGGAGGCCAGCCTCATGTATTACGGAAAACAACTAGCGGGCGGTGGATGAGGTCTATTAGACCTGATCTCTCCCCATGCGAGTATCACGCCTTCGGTCCCCTCAGTAGGCCTTGAAGGGGCGACGCTTCCTCTCAGACGAGGATGTGCAGCAGGCGGTTACGGACTTCCTCACGCAGCAGGACACGATGTTTTACCATACGGGGATCTTCAAACTGGTGCATCGGTGGGATGAGTGCCTCACGGCGATTTTGCCGGATTGACATCCCGATTCAGCACTACGGCCGTCGAACGAAAATGTTTTGATCGCCCCTTATATAGGATGAGTTACATACTCCTCCTAGTGGACCGTCACTGCATTGTCCTACATAGGAAGATTGCAGTGGTGTCTCAACGGCGCACTGCGGCAATCCAACTGACGAGCCCAGTGCTGCCACACTAGAGCAAAACAATGGTAATTTAACTATCGGAAAGACCTAAATAACTTGAATGTTTAAAATCTAAAATTCGTTTATGGCCGGCTGAATAACAATTCCATTACTTTCCATATGTAAAAAGCAGAAGGATGTGGTGGGATGGCCATAGCCTCCAGTTTGAGTCCAACATTCCTCTCATTTTCTTCCTATTAGGTTCTTCTTCCTAAGCCTTCCTATCCGATCATTCTTGGTTAACTTTTAAACTTTTCCGACTCCGACGCCCTTACGTTTATTAGCAACCTTTCTCAAAGCAGTGAACATGGGGTACTTGTAAGCTAACACATGTCTGGAGACAGGTGTAGGCTATGAAGTGGAATATAAAGTTTTCTACTACTACTACTACTCGTACCGTTGGCACTGGGTGTAATATAGAGTTTAGCCGTATGTTTGGATGCCTTTTCTACTATTAATTAGTTACTACCCATTTTCGTAGGCTCAGATAACCTCTCTTGTTTCTAAATATTTGACCTCTGATGGGGAACCTTCCATGTGAGCCAAGCTTATATTTGACACTCACTGAGTATATTCTTAAAATTATGGAGCCTAATATGTGATAAACATATTTCACGGCGCACTGAATTTTACTAACGTATTACTTTGACGCAAACGACATAAGGATTACCATGATGGGGGCGAGAAATCGGAACCTGGTCTGTCAACAACGAAAGTCACTACGGTGGTTGACCCTTCAGTCATGGAGCCAGATACTGAAATATATAATGTTACACTTTAAAAATAAAATGGGTGTATCATTTTATCCTTCACTGGTACATTTATATCGGTAAGGTAAAGATGAACGTTAAGTATGAACCTGGTGGTGTGGTGAGTTCGTATAATGTGAACACAAGAGTCAGGAAATGAACTATGGATGATACAACAGAGGCAGAACTAGGAAACTTTAATTTTAGAGTGGATGTTTAATTATTTAGAAGTAATAGGTGTATAAATAGTTAAGAAGTGAAATATTACCCGAATACAGATATTCTTAGAAACACCCAGTAGATGGAAAAGAGTTCAAAGGTAGAAAGATATATCAGTGAGGAATTATGAGCGATAAACGAATGTGTGTACGAATTTATTGAACATTCCACTATTTACATTTTAATTCTGAAATCACATACAATGATTTGGATTTCTACAAATTTTAGTGAACACTCAAAGCTTTATTTACGGATGTGACAATAAAAAACCTCTGGAAATTAAATTTCAGGTGTAAAGATAATCGTTTTGCTCTAACAGACTCATCCGCCACTCCTTGTTTTTAATCAGAATTCTGGCAGATAATTTGATGTAATTAAGAGGTGAAGAAGCCGTCATCCAGAGTAATACTATTTTGTACCTATCTCGCTCGTTTCTGTTCTCCTAAATCAACCATTGCTGTCTTCATTCAGCAATTACGACGTGTTACGTTTCTTGCTTTCAATAGAATTACACAGTACGTGGAGCCATGCATATATTAAGTTACACCTCATTTATGGAAATTATAATACTCTGCTACACCTCAAACGGTATTCACATACGCTGATGTAAGGTGGTGGAATGTTTATACCCTCCAGAATACTTCTCATGGACTTAGTTTTTCAAAATCTATGGATGTATCTTAGGTCATTTTATTCAAGAAGAATTACACGCCTAGTTATCAATTAACTGCCTATGTTTCTTACAATTTGAAGTATTTCCTAGATTTCTTCAAGCATGCAGTAGAATATTAAAACGACATCTAGCACATATTTTAGTATATTTTATCCATCATGACTCTCAGTTATCAGTAAGAGTACCTCTAGCCTAGAGCATTATAAAAAGCAGTTATGTAGAAAAGCATTTTGGCAGATATAATCTGTGCAATATAAAACCCAAAAGAATGTACAGTAATTGGGAGATAGTGGGTTCGAGCCCCACTGTCAGCAGCCCTGAAGATGGTTTTCCGTGGTTTCCCATTTTCATTCCAGGCAAATGCCGGGGCTGTACCTTAATTAAGGCCACGGCCGCTTCCTTCCAATTCCTAGGCCTTTCCTGTCCCATCGTCGCCATAAGACCTATCTGTGTCGGTGCGACGTAAAGCAAATAGAAAAAAAAATGTACTGAAATGACAAATTTTCTTTTAAATAATATGATATGCAGAGATTTGAAAACACATATGAAAAAAATACTAAGAGCACGCGTTATTCTTACAAATGTTTTAAACACTTCAACAGTCACTTCATGCAGAGGCTTGACCAACTTCTGGACAGCAACTGAAAAATTTCGGCACTACCAAGAGAAGGATTTCTTCAAATTGTATGAAGCAAGAAAGAATCATGGCAGTCAGTGTGATGAGGGGAGTATATCAAAATGTCTGGGACATCAACTGCGTCACGGTGCCATGATAAATGACGTAATTTTGTGTCAAAATGCTTGGAATATAAACTTGTAGAATATCAGAAACGTTCCTCTAATGACAATCATCAGTGATATCGAACTGAAGAGCCATGGAAACTTTAAATGACCAGTAAGCCAGGCCCAATTGGACGAGACTAATAATAGAGATAATAAAGTGTCACTAATTAAAGAGATGATTTTCCTGCTGATGATGAATAAGTTTAAAACAAATTCTTGAATTTCTTTAATATTTTAATGGGAAATTGCGCTGGTAGTCCAGCCATTCGTATCTCAACTCGAATTTCTCGTGTTTGAATCCCAGCAACTTGACGATGAATTTTCAGTAAAGCCAACGGGGGAGAGCCTAACGAAAGTTAATCTCCTAAAACCCCATTATGCCTCTGACTGGAACTAGGTAACATACTGTACACATCGGAAGACGGCGTTTATTCTTAGAACTAAACTGGGAATATTTTCTTCTTGAACCAAAATACGGATATCGAAATATTTTGCGATGGAAAAGTTTAAATTATTATGAGTATTGTTCCTTTCTCGCTTTACTAAATACTATTCATTTTCAGTCAAAATTTTTAATACTCGAATCACAAGCTCGTTTTCACTGCACTTCTGATATCAGCACTACTTTGAAACGTAGATCTTGCACCATTATATATAAACAAACTTGAGCACTTTTACGAACAGGATTTTAGTACCATCTTGAATACCAAGTAACAGGGCAATTTCCCTAGTTTCACATTTATTGATAAAGCATATCTAAACAGTGTAGAAACCATCATCTTTGGTTATCGCCTTAGGCGGACAGGGCATGTACACCGTTCCAGCAATACTAAGCTTCCACGGCAAATACTTTATGGTCAACTTTGATGTAGCACAAGACATAAGGCGCCCGTTTCAGACGTTTTAAAACCAGCTTAACCAATTAATGAAGTTGACAGACAGAAACCTTCAAACATGGGGTGTACTCGCCGAAAATTACTTACTTTGATTCTGGTGTCTATTCTGGTATCCAATTGTTTGAACAAGAACGTCGCAGACATGAGGAGATCAAACGGTAAGCACGTAAGCTTCGTCACAACCAACCTCGTTCTCTCGTATCTATTCAGTGCAATGTGTGTGGAGAAATGTTTTATGCAGGAATTGTTCTTTCATAGTCAACAGAAGTTTGTACATGGATATTACGTGTGAAGCAGATTTTCAATCATAATAAGGAATAGTCTTCGACATGAGTAACAGTCGATGGCGACTGTACATTTATTCTGATATAGTGTGAGCAATGCGTAATAATATGTTATGAAAATGTTACATTTCTAGAAAAAAGGTCGTCAATCTCATGTTTTGGATTGAAGTATTTCCTGTATACTGTGGTGCTGTGTTGTCTACGTTAATAGTACTATAATAATTTCGTGTGGCTATTTCTAGCCGAGTGCAGCCCTTGTAAGGCAGACCCTCCGATGAGGGTGGGCGGCATCTGCCATGTGTAGGTAACTGCGTGTTATTGTGGTGGAGGATAGTGTTAAGTGTGGTGTGTGGGTTGCAGGAATGTTGGGGACAGCACAAACACCCAGCCCCCGGGCCATTGGAATTAACCACTTAAGGTTAAAATCCCCGACCCGACCGGGAATCGAACCCGGGACCCTCTGAACCGAAGGCCAGTACGCTAACCATTCAGCCAACGAGTCGGACGTTAATAGTACTAATGCAAGGCTTTGTGTTTAACAGTTCACCGATGCGTTTGCTTCTCTGCCACCAAGCGTACGTGCTGTGCGCACTCTCGGACTCCTTCCTTCAAATACAATACAATACAATACAATCTTATAACAGATGCTGACAATGTCGTCCTTCCTGTGTTATACAGGCATTATATCTGGAAAACACATTCTGACTGACGCGAATGGGTTCTTCCACTGCAATATTTCTGAAGTCATTCATATTCCTTTCAGTTCCTACAATGTGTCTCGATTTGTCGGATAAACCTATTCTTTCAGTCTACCCCACGACACCATTAAACTTTCCAACAAATTCAAGATGCACCCGACGAGCTGATTCATGTTTAATGTGGCAAGACTGTACTCAGCCATATGTCGTATCCCACAAAAATTCGTTGTGGCATCCCCGCCATGCGGAGAAGCGCACGTGTTTCTGGTTAAATTTTCGCAAAGTTTTAAATACGTAATTTTTCAAAAATATAAATATATTACTCATCTCATTTACTAACTAAACACATATCCTTTAACATTGCAGAATTTGTATTTCAAATAACGATCGACAGAGGAGCGCAAGAGCGCACCGGTATCGGTATCTCTCAAACTACCTATCTCCCAGGAGATAGGTGGCTCACTGTGATGACTAGGCTGATTCATGTTTATATTTCTTTTAACGCACGAAGATAGGCAGCTGTAATGAAAGCATCTTTGCAAATGAACAATCTAAGGCTTCGACCTTCGACTGAACATTCACCATCGCAGGCTACAGACCGGCTTTCAAAGACAGAACGTTCTGGTTGTTGAGAAGATGTGAACAAGAAAATGTCCAAAATGATCGTTATTTGTGTTGAGTTCATCGTTTTCGGGGTCCCCAGCCTGATTGGTGACAGTCGCAGTGAGAGTTGGAATTGTGTACATCATATACACAGCGCGAGGCTATTAAGTCAATACGGACCCATGGTGGCCATCATGGTCAAGCTAATAGATAAGGATCAGTCATGGCGACTGGTCTGCCGGGTACTACAGCTAGTTACTATGAAATCAATATATATAAATGCGAAATTATAATCTCAGATTAAAACATACAATTAAACACGTAAAAGTAACTATAAATTTTCAAAAGAGTTCGTAAACTATTATTCAGCATCACAATAAATTAAATTACAAAAATTGTGATGTTTGGAACATGACAGCATGTGATCAATTACTGAACTGTCTAATTAATTGATAATATGTATATATTTAATCACTGGTAGATCATTTTAAATTAATATATATAGGGTGTCAATCATACATTTCACATCATCTTTTCATTTCTTTGTATCGCGGCTATAACGTATTCTGAACGAACCACATATTGGGTAAAGTATTTCAACACCATTCATATTAATAGCTTGCAGTGAATTTTCCAATAGCCGTTGTGAGGTGACCAGAGTCAGCAGGCTAACTTCAGCCCTTTTCCAGGAAAAGTACGTCATCAAGGTTACGAGAGACCTTTTCCTCTCCACCTTCTGAAGAGACAGTTGAAACATTATGCACGCCGACTTTTCGAAGTTCGCTACCTGACGCTTTGATTTCTCGGGAAAGTTCAGCCAATGTGAATGGACGTAATGAAGCAAGATGATGGATTCACAGCAATACATAGGAGAAGGGATGAGACCTCAAATCTTACTGGACCATGTGATATGGCTGATGGAGGGAGACTTTTGAACCTATGTACTACGAAGACAAGAGTTGGAGTGGACATTCTTACTCTTAGACACAGAGACACTCTTGGAAGACACTCTTACTACGATTCTACGTCTGCACATCGGAGAAGATTTTAACTTAGTTCACTTCGTATCTGAGTATATACTACTCAAAAGTTAATCTCATTGGGACCTGTTATCTCAATGACGAGAGGCAGTCAACGGGAGACCGGTTTTGACTAATATAGGAGAGGAGAGCTTTTAATTATGAATTTTGTTACGCTACTGTTCCGTAATATGGAAGAATACAAGTGTATTCTCTCCATGAACATAATCCATGGTGGTTTTGCATTTAAAATTAGGACTCATTACGACTTTATGTAAGGAGTACAGTAGGAAATGTTAAAGGCAGGAAAAGTAGAAGTAGGACTGGAATCCAATAACAGATGACGCAGCCGGTACGGGAGATCCATCATCAATCATCATCTTCCAGATAACAGAGTCCACAAATGGTGAGCTAATGGCTTAAATTACTGCAAGTCTACGCGTTAAAAATGTAAAATAGTCCACACCTCCCCTGTAGAATGTTGTCGTAAGCCAGAGTATATTTTCCTAGAACTTGAATTACCTATGGGTAAAGTATTATTTTCATGCATCTACCGACCTCCCAAAATTGGTTTCTTGGAGTCGTTTGTAGAGGCGATGTATAATTATGTTTTTCATTATAAATATGTTATACTTGCAGGTGATATAAATGGGCATTTTGGATCAGGGTCCTCGGAAACTGTAGTAATCGATGATGCACTTGACTCATGCAATTTGACTAGAATACTATTTGATGACACATACCACACTGCATATTGTCATTCTAATCTCGATACCATAGCTTCAAATTGTAATGATACCCTTCTTAAATTTGGGCAGACCCCAGCGAGTATATTTTCTGGACACGATATGCTATATGCTGTCTTCTCGATATCAACACCCAAATATGAAAGAAAATGGATCACATTTAGGGATTTCCACAGTTTTAATCCTGAAGATTTTCGAAAAGACGTAATTTCTGCTCCCTGGTATGAAGTATTTTCTCAGCGTAATATCGATGATAAAGTCATCAAATTTAATAGTTTAATTTCCGCGTTGTACGACAAGCATGCCCCATTAAAACTAATTCGAGCCAAACACCCACTAACCCCTGGATAACGTCTACAATTAAGAAATTAATCTCCGCGAGGGACAAGGCAAAAAGAAAGCACATAAAAACCAGGAAACCTGAAGACTTTGAAACCTTTCGCGTCTTGCGTAATAAAACCAAACTCGCGATCTGTGATGCTAAAGTCAAACATATGCATTCTTTGTTCAGTAAGAGATCAACTCCGTCTGCTCTCTGGGAAACTATAAAATCACTAGGTATTGCCAAGAAAAATTCGCAACATACTTCCTCATCCATATCTGCAGAATTGCAAAATGATTATTTCTTAAAAATCTCACCAGTGAACAATTCTCACAGAATATCCGAAATTATTCATAGTTACATGAACACAAATGTACCTCAACATGATCTCTTTCACTTTTCGTTCATTTACCCAGAGCATGTAGTCAAAGTATTTAAGAGCGTGAATACCAAGGCGTTGGACCAGATGGTATCTCACATCCCCTCCTAATGAACTGTTTGGATATAATCACTCCGGTAATAGCTGACCTGTATAATTTCTGTTTACAATCAGGAGTCTTTCCAGCTGTATGGAAAATGGCCAATATCAGACCTGTTCCTAAAGTTTCTTCCCCTCAAAAGTTTGATGATTTCAGGCCAATCAGTATTTTGTCAATATTAGGTAAAGGATTAGAAAGGATTGTTTACCAACAACTCACTTCGTATTTAAATACTCATTCTATTCTTAACACATTTCAGTCTGGTTTTCGAACAGGCCATAGTACTACGACGGGATTTCTCAAAGTCACAGATGATATCAAGTTTGCAATGGACAGAAAGGAACTAACACTTCTGGTACTATTCGATTTAAGCAAGGCATTTGATAGAGTTCATCATGACCTCCTTCTGACTAAATTACATACAATGGGCATATCTCTATCAGCTCTTTCTTGGTTTGAATCGTTCTTGAAAGGGAGATCTCAGCGTGTGGTATTTGACAAACAAAATTTTTCTAAGTGGTCTAATGTACATTCTGGCGTCCCTCAGGGGTCCGTGTTGGGTCCCGTTTTGTTTTCGCTGTATATAAACGATCTGCCTGGAGTTTTACGCCACACGAGACATCATATGTATGCCGATGATTTACAGATCTATTACCATTTTCCTGTGAATCATGTTGTCGAAAGTATTAGTAAAATAAATCTAGATATAGAAAGACTACATCAATATACACTAAGACATAATTTACTATTAAATGAAAACAAAACTTCAGCTATTTTTCTAGGATATCGAAGAAACTTATCAAATATTTTCAACAGGGACATTCCTCCAGTAATTGTTAACGGTTCTGTAGTCAAGTATCAGGAATGTGTTAAGGTATTCTCTGTCCTGGACCTGTCATGCCAAGCACTTGGTCAAGAAAGTGTCTGGCATATTGCATCAGTTTCGACGAAACTTGCCGTATCTTCCTTTCTCGGTGAGAAAGATGTTGATACAAACTATGGTATTTCCTATTTTAGATTACGGCGCTGTAATTTACAGCGATATCTCCGAGAAATATAATAGCAAACTCCAGCGTATTCAGAATGCCTGTGTTCGATTCGTCTTCAATATTCGTAAAGACTGTCACGTAACACCTTACTACAAAGCCGCAGAGTGGTTGAAACTCAGGGATAGACGATCATACTCAACTGCTTGTTTACTTCTGAGAATTTTAAAATCTAATGCTCCCTCATATTTGACCAAGTCCTTTGCTCAGATGAGTCAAGTGCATGATCGGTACAATAGGTTTACAGCTAACACGTTTCAGGTTCCACAGCATCGTACGGTAAAGTGCAGTAAGTCGTTCATTGTCACTGCCTCTCAATTATACAAGGATCTTAAACTATATGAAATTCAGCAAAGTAGTGTGGGAACTCAGAAAAAATCTCTTAAATACCGCTACCTTTCCACTTATTAAGCCATGTAAATGAATTTTCACCAAATTAATAAAATAGAACGAAATATCATAACCCCCTAGATACATTTTAGATGCTCAGTTTTACTCTCACTTCACTCTCGACTTTAAAATTCTTAGGTTTCTGTTTCGTCTTCTCTTCCTTGTTAGTTTAGTGTATGTTTATGAAATGTTAAAAGTTTTATTGTAATCTCCTAGATGTTTAGTTTTTAATCTTATTCTTATGTCCTCAGTAGGAAAATGTATCTTACGCTTTTTATGCATTCTTTTATTAGATTTTGTATGTTAGGTGATACATTTAAGTTAAAGTGGCAGTTAGTTACAGCCAAAGGGACCTCTGGTCCTACTTGTAATTAACTTTAAATAAATATATTTCTATTTCTACAATTCATGTTCTTAGAGTTCATTTCATTTCATTTTTCTTTTGCTTCCGTGTTCAGATTTCGTTAATACGCCGTTACGTCATGTTTTTCATCCTAATAAATAGCTGTTTTAATTTGTAGTTTCTGGAATTATTATTAATGATCCTTAAATTCCAAGTTAGTGTACTTAATGATTTGTGTTCCGTCACCTCACCCCTGGGAGTATTTTGAGTCTCATTACGTATTATTATTATTATTATTAATAATAATAATAATAATAATAATTACCAACTATCGTTTTCAAGCCATAAGATTGAAGGCTGGTGCCCATGGGATATCGTTTATTGAGAAACAATGAGATATTATTTATTTATATTAATTTTAAAGTGACCCGCCACGTTATAATTTTGTCTCCCATCTGTGGGCCGAGTGGGTACGTCACAAAATCACTTCAAAACGTTAATGCAAATCCTAATTTATCATTCATATAAAGTGCCCGAGCAGAGCCTGATACTACAGATAGTTACTATGAAATATATATATTGCACCCGCCCCCTCTCTATATGGCACTGGCGTGGAATCTACAGGGTCGCTGACGGGTCAAGAAGTATGAAATAAATAGGTGCTGAACTAAAGTCAACTTAGAGGCGTACAAGGGAGGAGAAGCGGTGCATATAGCTAAAAATGAGAACACATTCGAATTAAAATATAAAACTCACAAACCGGTTTATTGAACCTTAATGATGATGGGAAATGACGCGTGAAATAACCCTAATGAATTACATTAAAATTTACAAATGTTCGTTGTAGTTTGTTCGGCGGACGTCTGTCCGTTATACGTGATAGAAACGAGTATGTTTATCGCGAAGCGATGTATCGTGACATATAGCGAATGGTAATTTTATCATAACACTGAGGCTATATTATCGCTAACACATAATCTAATATGCGTCCGACAACACATCTGAGCAATCTCTATTCTAATAATGCCTAGATTTCCCCATGAAATGACGTAAAATAAAATATACACATATGACACAACATCTGGGTTCGAACCCGACCCTCGCTATCCTGGACGTCGCCAAGCTGATGGACAGAACCACCACTGACCTTATGTACAACCACACATGACATAAAAACACATAAATGGTACATGATATGCAAGAAAAATACATAAAAGGCACTTGATCTTTCTTCTGACGTTGTAGGCCTCCAATGCCTACGTTGAGCATCGAACTGACAACCTCTTGCGATGAAGGCAGGGTCCTGTAATCCCTATCTAATTATACTCGCACAATTAACAACGATTCATTGGCAAACATTACCATTATCGGCGGGTCGCTTGTTAATTAATACACTGCTCTGCTGTGTTAGGTAAATCACATTATTTTTGCCGTTGAAAGAAACCAACTTCATTTCCACAGCCAAGTCCCTCCTTCCTCGCTTACGGGACATTCAAACAAAAAGAAACACACTGGGCCAAGGCCAGACGGCGGTTGACCACCCTCATGGGGTCAACACCCACACAACCTTCCCTTTTCCAAAGGGAACCGTAACATTTCACTCGGAAGTACATCTCCAATATCCTGCGGCCTTACCAGACTCGCGCAAATCACTTTGAATTAAACGCATATCTACCCAGCAGTATCATATCATTTTTTACAACACGACTCCCGTATCATAATGGTAATCTTTGCCTGATTGTTATTATTATTATTATTATTATTATTATTATTATTATTATTATTATTATTATTATTATTATTATTATTATTATTGCCGTTCTACATAGGTTACCCGCTACCTTGCTTATACATGGTCATCGCGCGGAATCTATATAGCAATTACAACACAATTAAGCACTCGCGCAGCAATCAACATCTGATTACTGACCGCTAATTAATCGATGGTCGGCACATGGCTACTTTATCGTCGCACGGCAATACATGCATTAATTAATTAATTTTCACACGAATCGATGTTTAACACACTTATTATGATCACTTCCTGGTATATTTAATCACAGAATCAATTTAAACTTATCACTCCCTATCTAAGTATTTCAAAGGGTGGAGTTTTTGTTGTGGGTGTCAGTCCGGCCGTTGAATCTCGCAGCTGCGTGCCTTACGTACTATAGCACTTACCGTTTCACATACCATACACTTATCAAATTAATGAATACTCTAATAACTACTCTCACTGCACTCCCATAAACTAATTATTCCTGGTCTTCTGACGCAGATAAACAAACAGACTCTCCCAAGAAAGAAATAATCGAATGAATCTCCATCCCATGCAAAGCGAGAGTATTATATTCCCTAAATTATTTACACTCAATTACTCAGACCTGTTGTCGGTTTCCTAAACTAAGGATTAATAACTACGCGCCCATTCCGGCGCTCTATTTCAATAGAACTACATCTTTAGTCTCTTATAGCGTCAGTTTACAACAAATATTCCCATCCCTTCTATGCATGCCAGATATTAGAATTTTGTACTCATCTCTATCACATGATGATGACACCTGCGCCAACGCAGGAGGTCCATCCTGAGCTTACTCCTCCTCCATGGGCACCACGGTGGTTACTTCAGTTTCCATTCCATCTTGGAGTTGAAGATCCATTGTTCGATGCTGGTGGAGTCCTTGGCTGCTAATCCTGTGCACACACAACGTCACTGTTTAATTCGCACTTCGGTTAACAGCGTTCACTGTGAACGTCCGGTCACGATCTCGTAAGCTATTACGTAGCCCGCGGTTCAGTACCGAATCTCGTCTATCTCTCGGTTTTCCTATTCAGTCTGCTGCTACGTCAGATTATTATACTACCGTAATGATAATAATATTACTTTACACATTACGGTTTTCTAAAAGGTTAACACATCCGTCACAGAGATCAAATTATACACTGTTTATGCGAACTGTATTATTTCGCTAAAATTAGGAGTTAACTTCACTTGAACAAAGAACTAACGAGGGCTTAACCGAGCGTAGCTTCGCCGCCGATAAGCCTCTAACCCCGACTGACACTTGTCCCTTCCTGCAGTAGTTTTTACAAGGGAGCAATACCCCTTCCACTAATTTGCGTAGCGCCTATTCCCGGCGTACTCGAGGTAGGATAGTACGGGTGATCGGTGACATGTATCTAGTTGGTGCGATTGAGACATAACCACTCACTTATCCTTCGGTGAATCTCTTTAAATTAATTAAAATCTGTTCTGCTTCCTCTACCACACGGGGTGAAGTCCCTCCGTCGAGGACGTGTCATGAGAATAACCAGATGGCCTCAGTACTTTTCCACGCAGAA
Organism: Anabrus simplex; assembly: GCF_040414725.1. Lineage (NCBI taxonomy): Eukaryota > Metazoa > Arthropoda > Insecta > Orthoptera > Tettigoniidae > Anabrus > Anabrus simplex. The sequence goes on along the minus strand of NC_090265.1, from coordinate 612,896,211 downwards.
ACAACACAGTATTCTGTTTTCTGCTGAAAGTTATCACGGAATAGGACATTAAACATTCTAAATAAATGTCCCCGTAACATTTATCCCTTTTAAATCGGGAGATGAGCTCCTAATTCGAGTTTCATTAATTTTCTAGATCGTAGGTAATTAAGTTGGCCAGTCCGAGTCCAAGATGGCTCCTATATTTCGTTTCGAAAAAGTTAGTTTCCCCTCCTTCTGTGAGTCTTGAGGAGGGATGTCTTCTCTCGAGTGATGTCACAGGGAATCCCCATTCATAACCCCTCCCGGGTCTAAGTTGGCTTGGCTTCATCTGCGGGGCCCCCGCTACACAAAGGATAATACTGCGCAACAAGTCGCAGACAAAGAAACCTCGTAGAATAATTTTAAAAGACACAATTTATCTCTCTCAATGGTATGAATATTAATTAGTTTCAATATGACCTCTATTAATGATATGAATATTAAACATTTTCAGCATTCTTTCCCTTTAATAGCATTGCGTGCGTAATTACGGAGATCGGTATCAACCCAAGGTCCTTGGATCATGCCCCTGTCGGGTTCAATATATATATAAGGTAGAATGTCTGTCTGTCTGTCCGTTCCTTATACTAATCCACACTGTTCCACTAATCTGAACCAAATTTTGTATACTTACCTTTCAGGACCCTGCTGGTAACCCCATCTACAATTAATGTTTACCTCCCTCTGTATTCCCTACATTTAGGCCCTTTGGCTCATTAACATAGGCTAATATAGGCTAAATATAGAATTTATCGTACAAGGACTGGACAAAGTTCATTTTAAGCATCACGACGTGAAGTCCAAAATTCGGTAAAGCCCTACGGGCCTCGAAAACCATGTTTTAAGGGTCTGAAACCAACCGTTAGAGCAATATTGGCATCACGCTACCCCGTTCTAGGAATCGAATGAAGAAATGACCAGCCGTAATCATGGTGACGTCAGCTCAAGCAGTCTACAACAGAATACAGGCCTGGTGCCCGAAGTACGCACGTGCGTAAATGTAGGCTAGGTCAAGGGGAGATTCTGATACACATATGACTATACGGAAAACAGCACATTGGAAGTAAGTCATCCCTTGAGGTGGAGGTGGGGAGAGGGTGGCATAAAATAATCGAAAATAGTATCGAATCCATAGGTTTTGAGGTCACTGAGATGAACAGTGACACTCCAGATGTCGTTTAAGTCCATGTTCAGCCGCATCGGCATGGGGATGAGAGGGGTCAAAAAATGAACGCATACAAAATAACCGAGATTACAGAAGAATGTGTGTATGTTCCAGCATAGCTCTCAGTAGCTCAACAGCTCTCAACCAGCATAGTACACATACGGCTTACTATCTGAAAAAATGACTGTGGGGGCAGGAATCCCTTCTCCCATAACACCGTCACACTCTGGATGCCGTTTAAGTCATAATTTAGTCCCAGTTGGACTGGAGGTTGAGAAACGGTGAAAAAGAATATCCACAATGTCCGAGTTATGGATGTATGTGTTATATTTCAGCATACCTCTGATCTAAACTTCGTGAACACATGACTTACTATTCTATATGTAAAAAGAAAAATGTAAAGTAAGACACCCCTAGCAACCCCCCCTCGTGTGTGCTTCTACAATTGTAGGGGGCTAACCCTGGTTACCCTCTTCAATTGAAGATCCTCTTCGTGGTGAGGGGGACTAGTAGCTCCTTTCTTGCGATGCCGAATGGAGCCCCATGGGGTAACCGTTCGGTATACAAGGAGGAGGAACCTAAAGCACCGCCCAACCCTAAGGTGTAATGCGACCTGTGCCGATGGGGTGCATGGCACATGGGTGATGTGTCTTGAACGGAGCCTTCGATTTACTTGGCGCCCTCTCGAAGTAAGTAGCCTTACCCAGGTATGCGGGGCTCTGCCTGGGCGGACATATATTTCCCTAGCTACTCGTGGGACTTGAATGAATACGGTAGCCATCCATAAACCGGAGAGCTCTTCTAGGGCCTCCGAGAGAAACACTACAACAACAACAACAACCGAAGGGGACTCTTCGGAGATAACCTCGGATAGTTCATCTTCGACAGTTAGAGGGCTCACTCAAGAGGTGGGCAATCTACAGTTCCAGAAGAGGAAGAAGAAGAAGAAGAAGAAACAGCGCTCTGGCGCTGAGAAGAGGAGATATAAGAAGGCCTTAAAGGCCCGGGAGCAGGCCAAAGAGGGCTTAACTCCGGGAGCAGAGGGGCCTTCTAATACCACGACAGTAACAACTGTGGGGGGATCCAATGGGCACAAGAGGCGGGACCCTGAAAAGTGCTCTGCTTCTAGGGCACAGAGGACCCCACCCACTAAGATGCCAGCGGGGAAACGACTTCTGTCGGGGGCAACCCCAGAAGAAGATCTGCAGACCCGCAAAAACCCCAAGGTGGAATATGCCAGGACAACTAAAGCTGGGATCAGGATGGCCATAGTACCTGTAGGATATCCTGACCAGCAGCTAACCTAGAAACAGGTGGAAGCTGTGGATGAGGCTATCACCAATCTGGTAGACGAGCTTCCGGAGCAGGGGCCCATTAAGCCTCAGTTACTGGATTGCTATCTGTCGAGAGGTGCGGCCGTCATCATAGCCGAGAACGACGAGACTGTAGCATGGCTTTCCAGTCTTGTTACAGGTACACAACCGTGGGAAGGAGCCAGGCTCACAATTGTGGGCATGGATAAACTTCTTTCCTACAAGAGAGTCATGGTCTGGATACCAGGACAACCAAAGGACAATAATGTCCTTCTGGGAAGAATGACACGCCAGAATCATGACTTAAATCCCACCAGCTGGAGGGTCTACGACCGCAAGGAGGAGAAGAGAGGTGTCCGACTTGTGGTTAGCATGGACTCCAGAGACGTGGAGAAAGTGGTGGGGAAGAAGATCTTCTGCGGGGTGCATGTGGTTACCTTCACCTTGGTGGAGGCCAAGCGTGAAAAGCAGAGGACCAACCCCACCACAGAAAATACTGAGACTAACAGGGGCGAAGAGCAGGAGCCCGGACAGGAACCTGGGTCAGCCAAGCCTCAAGACTCATCGCGGGAGACGGAGCAGCACGTTCCGGAGACCGCATAAGGTAAAGTATTGCATGAAGGTAAGAATGATTACTTTCATACAAGCAAATATACAACATTGTATAGCGGCCTCTAGGGTACTTATTAGAAGTATCCAGAAGGGCAGGTCTTCGGTCGCCCTGATACAAGAACCCTGGCTTTGACAGGGGCATATCATGGGACTAAAATGTGCAGGTTTCACTCTATTCAGTGGAATGGCAGAGGAGAAGCCTAGAGCATGTATACTAGTTAAAGATCACAACGCCTGGGCTATACCAGGCTTCATTACTAGAGACCTGGTAGCAGTCCTAGTGAGATATGAAGAGGGCGGACAGCCAAAAGACTTGGTTGACTGCTCTGCATATTTCCCAGGAGACTCTGAAACTCCACCCCCGCCGGAGAAGTTCAAGAGACTGGTGATATACTGTAGGAAACAAGGATTAAACCTCATAGTAGGATGTGACGCCAATGCTCATCACAGCATTTGGGGAAGCAAATATACAAACCGAAGGGGAGAGCGCCTCATAGAATTTTTATGTACAACTGATCTTGAGATCATGAACATTGGTGATACCCCTACCTTCATTAATAATAGGAGTGAGGGGATCATAGATCTTACCCTGGGTTCAATGGGAATCATACAGGAATTTAAAGACTGGAAGGTTTCTTTGGAGCCTTCCTTGTCAGACCATAGACACATTGTGTTTTATATAGAGGGCTCCCTCGAGATCCCGTCTTACAGAAACCCTAGACGAACCGATTGTACGTCTTTTAGGGAGGACGTGAGGAGGGGACTGGAGGGAAGGCCCTCAAATATAATTAAAAACAAAGAGGAGCTGGAGCTCAGTGTGAGTTTTCTCACACGGACACTGGTTATCTCTTATGAATTAAACTGCCCTATTGCTAAGGCAAAAAGAGTAACAGGAAGCTTCAAGTGGAATAGTTATCTTGAACACCTGAGGAGAAATACACGAAGGCTCTGGAATAAATACAGGGAACTTCAGGATCAAGAAAGCCTAGATTCGTACAAAGAATCACAAAGAAGGTACAAGTCAGAAGTCAAAAAGGCTTCTAGGAAATCTTGGATACAGTTTTGTGAATCCATTGAAAGTCAACATGAAGCGGCAAGGCTTCATAAAATTTTAACCTTGGATAGAAGGGCAAGGCTGGGTTCACTGGAGTGGCCTTCGGGTGGATACACATCCACAGAGAGGGAGACCCTGAACTTACTGCTTGATGCCCACTTTCCAGGTTCGGTAGTCACGATTAGTGAGGTAGAATCGAGCGGATCCTTCAGACCCGATAAAAGTGGCTGGAAGGAAGCCGCAGAGATTGTTACCCCAAGAAGGGTTAAGTGGGCATTAGAATCCTTTGCCCCTTACAAAAGCCCAGTGGTGGATGGGATCTTCCCGGCACTTCTTCAGGAAGCGGAGAGGGGGTCCTTATACCATACCTGGTCAGAATCTTTAGAGCCTGTCTCACTATGGGGTACGTGTACTCCTTGTGGCGTCAGGCGAAGGTGGTGTATATACCTAAACCCGGAAGGTCTTCATATACTAGACCAAAGGATTATGGACCCATTATAACGTCTTTTCTACTTAAGACCTTGGAAAGACTGGTGGATAGACATATCAGGGAGAAAGTATTAAGGGACTTTCCCCTGCATTCTCATCAACATGCATATCAACCAGGGAACTCGGTTGAGACGGCACTACACCAGCTAGTTTCTAGGCTGGAGAGTGCCTTGGATCATCAACAACTTGCTATGGTTGTATTCCTAGATATAGAAGGGGCCTTTAACTATACATCTTTGGGCTCCATAGAGCGTAGTCTAGAGAAGAGGAGTGAGCACTATGCTCATAAAATGGATTATGGCCTCACTGCAGGGCCGTCAAGTTCTGTTTACCCTCAACGCTGTAATGTTGAGAGCTAATATAGACAGGGGGTGTCCACAGGGAGGAGTATTATCACCAACATTATGGTGTCTGGTAGTGGTTGAACTACTTACCAGGTTAAATGTTGGAGGAATATACGCCCAAGGCTATGCAGATGACATAAGCCTGATGGCGGTAGGAAATTTCCCCAGCACGGTTTCCGAGCTCGTACAGAGCTCTTTACGTAGGGTGGAAAGATGGTGCCACGAGACAGACTTGTCGGTTAATCCCGATAAGACGGAGCTCGTGGTATTTACCAGGAGGAGGAGGCTAGACGGACTGTCAGAGCCTTTCCTATTTGGGAAAAAATTAGCTAAGACAACCTCAGTTAAGTACCTAGGGGTAATCCTTGAGGCAAGACTGAGTTGGAAGAAACATATAGATCATAAGGTGGATAAGGCCCGCAAGATTATGTGGGCCTGTCGCAGGGCCGTCGGGAAGACTTGGGGCCTAAGACCTAAGGTGGTCCAGTGGCTCTATATCTCTATTATACGGCCCACGATCACCTATGCATCTTTAGTCTGGTGGTCAGGCTCGGAGAGTAAAACTGTGACCACCAAGTTAAACAGTGTCCAAAGACTTGTGTGTCTAGGAATAACAGGGGCACTGGATACTACACCATTATGTGCAATGGAGGCCATCCTAGGTTTTCCCCCCTTACATTTATATGTTAAGGTGATAGCGGAAATGAGTGCCTATCGCCTCTGGTCACTCGGAGGATGGTCCTTCAAAAACCCGAATAGAGGTCATGCCTCTATTCCTACAAGGCTCCACCAGACTTGCCCTATGACAATGATGATCGGGGATCTGATGAAGCCTAGCTTTAATTTGAATTATAAATTTACAGTGGTGATACCCACAAGGGAGGAGTGGGCCACGGATGCTGGGGCCCATCTTAAGTCTGGGGGCTGTACATGGTACACAGATGGCTCGCGGACGGAGACGGGCACAGGCGCCGGGGTCTGGGGGCCTAAGACAAGGCTCTCCCTTCCTATGGGTAAATATGCTACTTTTTTCCAGGCCGAAGTATACGCAATACTAGCCTGTGCTGTATATATATGGAATATGCCTGGACACAGAAGGTGCATCACTATCTGCAGTGATAGCCAGGCAGCACTAAAAGCACTATGTGCAGTTAAAACAACATCAAAATTGGTATGGGAATGCCAAAGGATGTTAGATCAGCTGTGTGAATTTAGCTCAGTTACCCTATTATGGATCCCTGGGCACACAGGTATCAGTGGAAACGAAGAAGCTGACAAACTAGCGAAACAAGGCTCAAAAGGTTCTTTCACAGGACCAGAGCCCTTCCTGGGAGTGTCACTCCGAAGCGTGAAACTGGTAATATTCCAGTGGACAAACCAGTCTCACTTAAACATTTGGAAGAGGTTAACTATACCAAGGCAGGCACGTGAACTTATCAAAGGGCCTAGCCAAAGTTATACATGAATTTGAATAGGACCAGAATGAGAATGGTAGTTGGACTGTTAACAGGCCACAATACCTTACAGAGACACCTACACATCATGAAAATCACCCAGGATCCGATGTGTAGAAGATGCGGTAAGGAGGAGGAGACCTCCGCGCATGTGTTATGTCAGTGCGAGGCTCTTGCAAGCACTAGACATCGATACCTTGGCTCACATTTTGTGAACCTGGAAGACATGAGGAATGCCAATATCCGGACACTAGTATCCTTTATAGGAGCACTAGGGTTGGACTAGGCAAACCCGTTTAAGGGGCACAAAGGGTCTTCATAGACCTACGTGTGGAGCTCTGCGAAGACAGGGCTCACCCATTTCTTATCTATCTATCTATCTATCTATCTAGCACCCCTAGCGGAGGGGATGATATTAAAAATAATCGAAAACGACGAATATTACTGTCGAACCCATAGTTTTCGGGGTAAGTGTGCGGGCAGCGCCAATTAATATAGCTAGTTTATAATAAAATATTATTGATAATCCAACCAAGTACCAGTTCATTCTATCTGGTCTAATTCAAACCGTTTCCTTGTGAGTATGCACCTTGGCGACTATACATGAATACATGGCAATTCTATACACATGTAGAGGCATTGGTAAAGATACCGTATCAGCTTTTGTGACTGCGGTGCTGTAAGCCACGGGTGACTCAAACGTTCTTGTCTTTCCATCGCGAGATTTGACCCAGTCTTCATTTAAATGTGACGGTAAGGTATAGTTCTTACAAGCTGTAGTACCCGTTGGTGACGGGACAATCATATAGAATGTGCAAAGTCACCTAGCTCCCCAGCTACTTTCCGCCAATATTCAGGCAGGCTGTTTTACTCGGGACGCAACAGTAATCCCATTTATCGGAGATGAGTGACAGCAGAAGAGACAAAGCGCATCATAACAAACAATGGTTGTTTAGTTTTATAAACTTTCGATATTGTAGGCCTTCACGTTTAGTTTTCTTCCGACTCTGTGATATTAGATATTAGGGCATCTAATGTGAACGGAGTCTTTCCTTGTTCCATGGCTTCCTTTTGACTTACTCTTCAAGCGATCGTTCCTTTACGATATTTTTCACATTTTTATAACTATCTTCACTATTTTCCTTGTCAATATGGATCAACGACCACGGGGTTTTACACCTTAAGACAATCATGACAAAAACCATCGCCAGTTAACATGAGTGAATAATATTTCCATGTTAGCAGTGCTCGGCGTTGATGTGGACTAAGCAACAAACGTCTAATTTCATGGATTTTGTTATCACAGTCGGTACGGTGAATTTGTGTGAGACATAAATGATCGGATATTGTATTCTCTGTCACTTTTTATAATGTAGTATTTTCCGATATGAACAATAAACATATGAATTTAAAAATCAAGTTTTAGGCGCCTCCCCCTGAACTACCAATTCGCTCAGCGTGAATAAAAGCCTGAACAGCCTATATTCTAGCGCCTTATTCCCCGAATTTACATACCTATTTTAATTAAATTCTTTTCGACTATTTTCCAGTGATGCACGTACATACATACATGACGGAAAATTAAGAAGTGCATTTCCTTCTTACTGTGGACACGACCGATACAGAAATACAACTCTTTTTTTTAATTCTGAGTAATGTAGAGACAAATTAATTTTATATATGTATACAGATTTGTACAAGAATGGAGTCATTCAAATGTTTGCTACGTCGTCAGTGAAAACTTTTTTTTTTTTTTTGCTATTTGCTTTACGTCGCACCGACCCAGTTAGATCTTATGGCGACGATGGGATAGTAAAGGCCTAGGAATGGAAAGGAAGAGGCCGTGGCCTTAATTAAGGTAAAACCCCAGCGTTTGCCTGGTGTGAAAATGGTAAACCATGGAAAACCATCTTCAGGGCTGCCGACAGTGGGGTTCGAACCCACTATCTTCCGATTACTGGATACTGGCCGCACATACTGTAAGCGACTGCAGCTATTGAGCTCGGTAGTGAAAACTATGTGCCATATAAAAATGGTTAGACATTATAGACGACAATCACCGTGCGATATTTCGCTTAGCAAACGTAATGCGATCCTTTCCTCGTTAATAAGTACCTCATGTATACTTTAGAAAATGAAGTACAATTCGTGTAGCATGTTTCTCTTTGTGTCGAAAAAAGGATTTCAGGTTACTTAGGAATTAGCACAGACAAAAAATAGACTGCTAATTAGTGCACAGTAGTGGATTAAGTTACAAGGAATACTCTTAGGAAAAGAAATAATTTATAAGCTAATGGCAGAATGAAGCATATCCCTGACGGTAGTAAAAGAAAAGCAAATGTGTTCCTGGAACTCGATCGAGAAAAGAAAAGTAAGTGACAAACTTCTACTAGGGAAAACTTTTCAACAGAATCCGTTGTGAAGTAGGCAGATGAAGAAGAGGACAGAGTGATTGGGGGAACGGGAGGAAGGAATAGAGAGAGAAAGAACGAGAGAGATGGCGAGAATTCATTCTAGTGGATAAAATCGTCAAAGAGGAAGAAGGCAAAGAAGGTCTGTTATTGACTTTAACGGCAAGTTAACGCATATTTGGAGAAAAGAACATTCTCTGCCCTTACAATGAAAATCAACCATTAAATAGCAACCTTTCTTGAAAGTACAATGAGGTGTAAATTGGTTCAATTAAGCATGATATGAGTTTGCTTTTTGAAAATTTAATTTACCTTCATTTTTAAGCACATAGCTGAGGGAATGTTTTCATCATGGATATTATAACATCTGTTCCAATTTTAACTCCGATATAGAATGGTTTATTTTTAGTAATATGCTGTAGGATATGAGGAGATATAGTAACAAACTTCTCAGAGTATAAAAGCAATACATTTTAATTTGAGAAGGAAGCCATTCCAAGTATGATTGTCATTTATCAACGGTCACCTTGCTTTGAACTCTATGAATTTTAACGAAAAGCACTCTAAAGGAAGATAATGCTTCTTTAAAAAAACATTCTGAGTATTTCAGTTATTTACGTGCGGATTTGTGACTTTCATATCTTACTTTTAGGATGACATGTAGTAGCGGTGTTATTGTCTTAATTTCCATTATATACGTTCGCAGATTTCAGAGCCACATAAGTGCCGAAAATGTGTGCTGCAGGAGTTCCCCAATGCATTTGAACATATTCAAGTACCATTGGACTGAGCCGAGATTTAACATACCAGCTTTGTATCATCTGAGACACGGAATCCGTAATAATAATAATAATAATAATAATAATAATAATAATAATAATAATAATAATAATAATATTAATAAATCGTATGACGTTTCAAGACGTTAAATGATGTATAGTAAAATAAAATAATTACAATTTAAAACTTAAACTCTGGATATATTCATGATGTATTAAACGGAGGAATTCTTTTGGATCTTCTGCGTAAGCAAATATAGAACACTCCTAAGTCATGTGCTGAACACTGTGGAGAAGAAATGTTGTTTCATTTGAACAAGAGGACCCCATTTACTGTATGTTAATCCGCATGCGGTTATGTGTTGATCAGGTTCTCATCGATAGACCAAAATTTGGAACACTTTCTGTAATGCTAGATAAGTCACGGTGTTCCGAGGATGAGAATATTAGCCATTTCTGGCTCCATTGTTTGTTCAGGTCAGAACTGTCAACATTCATTATCATATGCATTTTAAATCTTTATGAATGGGCACTACTCGACTGGGAAATAACTTACGATAGTCTCGAATAAGAGCACTGAATCTGTGTCCGGCTCTATTGATAAATAGTTAGCATCTGGCCTTTGGTCACAGGGGCCGCGGATTCGATTCCCATCGAGCTCGATAGCTGCAGTCGCTTAAGTGCGGCCAGTATCCAGTATTCGGGAGATAGTGGGTTCGAACCCCACTGTCGGCAGCCCTGAAAATGGTTTTCCGTGGTTTCCCATTTTCACACCAGGCAAATGCTGGGGCTGTACCATAATTAAGGCCACGGCCGCTTCCTTCCCACTCCTAGCCCTTCCCTGTCCCATCATCGCCATAAGACCTGTCTGTGTCGGTGCGACGTAAGAGCAACTAGCAAAAAAAAAAAAAAAAAGGAGGATTCGATACCCGGCAGGGTCGGGAATTTTAACCATCATTGGTTAATTTCGCTGGCACGGGGGCTTGGTGTATGTGTTATCTTCATCATTTCATCCTCATCATGATGCGCAGGTCGCCTACGGGAGTCACATCAAAATACCTGCACCTGGCGAGCCGAATATGTCCTCGGACATCCCGGCACTAAAAGCCATACGTCATTTCATTTACTGCATCTGCCAAAATGTGGTGGAGGGATGTGGTTTATGGTAGGGAACCACTGCAGAGGGGGTGCACTTTATAGTTCGTGTGAACAAACGCATGGAGTTATTCAGCTGGATATCAATGTTCTTCATGTAAGAAATGTTTAGCCAAAGAGGCGCACTGTACTCAGCTACAGAGGGCATAAGTCCAAGGGGCGAAAAGTGAACAGTTGTAGCACGTACACACCCATGTTGTACCTCACAGCTTCCGGAGGCTGTTGTTTCGACTCCTGATAATAATAATAATAAATAATAATAATAATAATAATAATAATAATAATAATAATAATAATAATAATAATAATAATAATAATAATAATTGTTTGTCCAACCCTTGTCCCGTTTCAGTACGGGGTGGGGTATGAGGCGAGATTAATCCGTCATGGCGAGTTTTTTACGACCGAATGCATACTTTCTCACGTCAACCTCATCAGGGGAGTTAAGAGATGAAATGAATGGCGTGATAGGTAATAGTAGGAAGGGAGAAGGTGAAAACAGATTACGGCACTTAGCCTATTCCTATCGAAAAGCAGCGATGGGTCTACTGAAGGCTTAACGTCGCCATCCGACGGACGAATCCCCATCAACAGCGTCATATGTCCTAACTCCATATGAGCACTGCGGAGAGATTTGGAATTTCATCCAAACTTTTGGCATGCAATCTATTGATTATATTGTATACCACCACCTCCCTACACTGCCGGCCAACATTCCGATGGTGAAAATGTTTTCTACGAACAAGACTCGAATCGGCTGAAACCGTGTCAGACTGTTTAGACTTCAACTCCTTAACGATCATGGCCACCATATGGGCTAATAATAAGAAGGCCATTCTTTTCAACCTCCGATGGGCTGCGAAAAGAAGGACACATTGAATAACAAAATGTTTTTATCACTAAACGGTTATTAGTTTCATACTTACTTTTCCACATAATCGGCAAATCGATTTAAGCGTTTGTCGTATCGTGATACGAGCTTTCCGATGCCCTCTGCAAAGAAGTCTGCCACCAGTGACGTGATGTGTGTCTTGACAACCTCCAAAGTCCTTGTTTGTCCGCCAGAAATGGAGGTTTATGATGAGTGAACTTTCTACGGCAATCCTAGACATTTCCAGGTCGTTTCTGTACACAATTATATCTCAACACTTACGATACCGGAAACTTTGCTCACGTTGGGTCCCAACAATTTTGATAGACGATCAAACAACTCAGCGAATAACGTTAGTCGTAATGTTTTCCACACGTTACCATAGGAAGAGATTTTAAAGTCTAAAGTTACTGGCGATGAAACTTGAGTCCTGTATGACACACCAGAAATCAAAGAACAGTCAAAGCAGTGGATGCATCCTTCTTCTCCAAACAAGCCAAAAATGTTTAAGCTGATACTGAGCAACAGGAAAACAATGGCTACCATTTTTTGGGACCATAAAGGTCTCTTTCCGGTGGACTTTATGGAGCAGGAGGCTGTGCAGACGAACATTACCTCACTGGCGGCAGACTTATTTGCAGAGGGGATCGGAAAGCAGCTGTCACGATATGACAAATATCTGAATGGTTTTGGCGATTATGTGGAAAAACAAGTATGACACCGCCACACTTTTAGTGATAAAATAATTTTGTTCTGTCAATGTGTCGTTTCATAAGCCCACAGAAGGTTGAAAAACAGCCATAATAATAATAATAATAATAATAATAATAATATCGATGAGGGATAGCTTCCTCGTCAGAATTTGCATTCATCTCAGGATTTTTGTAGAGCTTACATATAACTGGAGATTTTCGTAATTCTACAATGTTATATGTAAATTCTTATTCTTATTCTTCTCATTATTATTAGTATTGTTAAGGAAATATCGTGGATCACAGAGGGATAATAAGCGCGTGGTTTGAATGGATGGAATTAACTAGAGCAGAACTTAAAGCAACCGATTTTGAAATTATGTTTCCTTCTTTTTTTCTAGTTTAAAATTATATAAATAGAAAATCTGAAAAAAACAATATTAATGAGCTTGTCAGCTCTAACAATAACATGCACTTAGAAGTACATAAATCAGGTACGAAATTGACGATTGTTAACAGTTTGGTTGATTTACAGGTACAAGAGCATGTTTTGCTCCGATTATTTACACAAAACACAGGAGTCTGCACTCCAAATATACCATACCATGCCTCGAAGAGGCATTAGTCTCTTATGGCCACCTAGAAAGGCATAATTAAAAAATTCCGCCTTATAACCTGTCGGTTGGCCTCAATTAATGTAATTTGTACACGGTTGCCCCGATGTGGACTTATCTATTGCTCAACAGTTATACAATTCACTGTTCCCAAACGGAACTAACATCAGAAACAATTAAATAATAAACAGGGGCATGCCTGCCAAGATTAAATGGCTTTAATGACAAAAGGAAAAGGTTGGTTTTAACCGGCCATAAACAAAATGCAACGAGGCGAAACACATGCACTCCTAGAAATACTTAAAATCCTAAGTGGGCTCATGGCCCAAAGGTACAGAGGCTAGTCCTATACTACACCGGGGTGACTACATGAGAAACGTTAATGCCAAATAAGATTTAAGAAATGTAAAGGTTTTGAAAACCTTAACCAAGTTGAATGCGAACAGACAGAGGGTAACCACTCCTTGTTTCCTTACATTAAATATTTCCCAGTAGGGAATAGAACATAGTCCTCACACATGACGAAAATTCTACATTTAAACCACCAAATTTAGAAATGTATACTAAATAAAATAGTTGGAGACCTTCCCCTCACACTACCCGCAGGATCTATCACATGTCTATGAAAATTCTCACGCTGGCCGCGGCCCCGCCTCCCTATGGACTCGCCACACTCAAAATAACGGAGCAATTCAGACAATACGGCCCTAAAGTGCCCTGCTTTCATAGTACCTTTAAGGGGAAGCTTCCAGATCTCTTTACTGATAGGATGGATTCCTGTGCACACCCCCCAATTTTAATTGGCTAGATAAAATATCTACAAGTTTCTGATAGGTTGATTACAATTATTGATGAAGGAACCATCTGAAGTGTTGACAACTTTAACACATAAACAAAACAATCCTCAAAACCTGAGGTTTGCCAACTGCAAAAGTAAACATTCCTTTACGAAATAATTAGAGTCCATCCCGTTAGAGGGAGCAATTTATCCGATAGTAGAGACATCTAACAGTTGAAGTCTAAAGTATCTCGTAGTACACCCGTTCAAGTTTGTTTACACAGATGGCCTTAGAAAAGGCGCGCAGTTTAACTGGTCAGGCAAGGTGTAAAATTATTATTATTATTATTATTATTATTATTATTATTATTATTATTCATTCATTCAACTTCGCTAATCGGCCAACTAGGGACCACGATAAGCCTCACTTTACATTCTGGCATTTGTTCATCTTTCGCTTGATCCACATCGCCTTCATTAGCTCACTGTGTTTAGCACGACGTTCTTCTGTCCATTTAGCACCAGTTGCCCGTTTTTCGTCCCGGAAAGTCCCAAAAGTCTTGATGGCTGCTCTGAAAAGATTTCGGTCTTGTGCATCTTCTGCTTGTAGGCCCAGTTCTTTAAGATCTTTCTTGACATTAACGTACCATGGCATTGCCGTTTTTGGTTTTGCGTCAAATGTACTGAAGATACGTTTCGTCCATCGAGAGTCGATCATCCGTCGTATATGACCATAGAAGCGAGTTCTGCCTTTACGCATTGTGTCCGTGATCTTCTCTATCTTAGAGTATACTTCTTGCCTGGATTTTCTAATGTAGATGCCATTTTTGTAGTTTGGACCAAGTATGGTGTGTAGGATCTTTCTTTCTTTCCTCTCTAAATCCGCAAGCAAACATTTCTCGGACAGGATAAGGCATTCAGATGCATACAGTGATACTGGTTTGATGACAGTGTTGTAGTAGTTTTGTTCAGGGAAAAGCACTTTTTGTTGTAAATGTTGCGGGTGGTTTGGAAAGTGACTTCCATTTTCTTGATTCTTGCTGCTATGGCCTCTTTGTCAAGTCCATTTCGCTGAATCCATTCCCCAAGGTATTTAAATTTACTAACACGGTTTATCATTCCATATTTGGTGTTTAGTTGTGCCGTCTCATCTTTGATATTTGACATTACTTCTGTCTTTTGAAAGGAAATTTGTAAACCTGTTTGTTCTGCTACTTCCTTTAACACATTAATCTGTTCTGTTGCACTTTCGAAATTATTATTATTATTATTATTATTATTATTATTATTATTATTATTATTATTATTATTATTATTATTATTCCCAGTTTATTGGGGTCGGCATTTGATATGGATTTGGCCGAGTTTTGCGTTATTGCTAACCTTATGTGATGGTGTGTATTCACTGTTGCGTGTTTCTGCGGTTGTTGATAGTATGATGTGTCGTATGGAGATGAAGGAAATGTTGTTATTAAAATAAAAACTGGTTCAAAAACATGATCTCATGTTTGACAGGGTTAAATTTAGAATGATGAGGAGAACATCCGACGCTCACCAGTCACTCACAGCGTCCTGGAATGGGAGTGAAGTGGACTCAGGAAAGGAAAGCAACCCACAGTGGAAAGATGAAGGAATACTGGGCTATGAAGAAAGTTCACTGGAGTTAGGAACCATGCGGTCCAAGGATCCTCATCGAAACAAGAACACAACACCCAGATAGAGGAATTAACCATAGGCAATGAAAATACCTTGTCTGACCGCGAATCGAATCCTCGGCCCTCTGAACCGAAGAATTACACGCTGAATGTTCATCTAACAAGTTGATTTTATTATTATTATTACTTCGATATGATGGAAATGGCCTTACACGTAGAATAACTTGTACCTCTATTGAGTATTTTCATCTGTGTAGAAAAGTTTTCGCCCTCAATAATTAGTTTTAATGAGAGTCGTGCTCCAAAGTTATTGTGCCCGAAGCTGCCCAGCTGTAATTACAATAAGCGTTCAGCGTCGAGCGCCGAGGAGTTGGTAAATATTTCAAAACCACTGAGGGAAATTTTCGTCCTTACTCTTTAACTCGGGGCTGGGCGTGAACACATTTTTAATAGAGTACTACCTCACTCATTCACTGCAATCATGGTTGAACTTCGAAAAGAGAATATTACTGGCAAAGTTTTTCCGCACTCGCTGCTTTGTGAGTAAGATTCCTGGATCGCAAAGAATAAGCAAGTCCCATGTGACCGTTATGATATGCGATTGCATAGGCCTATATAGTGACTAGGAGAGGCTTTGGCGCGTGGGTGACCGATTCCATCCATCTTTGGTACACGCGTAGGGCATGACCAGGAGTAAGGGGCAATTCTCAGCCGTTTCTGAGAAATTAATTAATGAGAAATTTCAGTGCGCTTACGGGCAAGCTATGTTTGCAAAAGGGAAAACGAGCTCGTGGGGCAGCGACAAGAAACTCTGCTTCTTAAGCACGGAATCGGTAGATTTAATCCCGCCGATGGACAATTTGTTTTTTCAAATATTTCACATCTCTGACAAATTAAGGTGTCTTCAATGAGGTTCATTTTCGAATATTCTTCTTCTTCTTATCTTAATCTGTTTACCCTCCAGGGTGGGCTTTTTCCCTCAAACTCAGCGAGAGATCCAACCTCTACCGCCTCAAGGGCAGCGTCCTGGAGTTTCAGAGTTTGGGTCGGCGGATACAACTGGGGAGAATGACCAGTACCTCGCCCAGGCGGCATCACCTGCTATGCTGAACAGGGGCCTTGCGGAAGAATGGGAAGATTGGATGGGACAGGCAAGGAAAAGGGAAGGAAGCGGCCGTGGCCTTAAGTTAGGTACCATCCCGGCAGTTGCCTGGAGGAGAAGTGGGAAACAACGGAAAACTACTTCCAGGATGGCTGAGGTGGGAATCGAACCCACCTCTACTCAGTTGACTTCCCGAGGTTGAGTGGACCCCGTTTCAGCCCTCGTACCACTTTTCAAATTTCGTGCCAGAGCCGGGAATCGAACCCGGACCTCCGGGGGTGGCAGCTAATCACACTAACCACTACACCACAGAGGCGGACTTGGAATCAATTTCAAGAAATTATTTTTTAGCGGGAAAGGGTACTGAAAGCAAACGTGTAGGGTTATTTGAAAAATTAATACTTTTATTTCCAGTATTTTGCACGACTTATTCTATCCTATGTTCATTCTCTATCATGCTGTTTGCGACGAATTATTGCACGAACTGGGATGGTATTAGTCACAGAAGCAGGGAAAACAATAATTATTGCGGCATCTTACGCAAGTGATAAATGCTGTATTTTTGCATTTGTGTACGAAATTTTCAGAACCTTTTCCCGCCAAAAAATAATTTATTTCAGTTTATTCGAAGATTAACATTATTGAAGACACCTTAATTTGTGGGATATGTGAAATATTTTAAAATAATCGTCCATAGGCAGGATTCGATCCAGCGATCCCGCGCTTAAGAAGCAGATCACTTACCGCTGCGCCACGAGCTCGTTGTGTTTTTCGCAAACATAGCTTGGTGCATAAGAGCACTCGAATGTTTCATTAATTAATTGTCCGACTCGTTGGTTGAAGGGTCAGCGTACTGGCCTTCGGTTAAGAGGGTCCCGGGTTCGATTCCCGGCCGGGTCGGGGATTTTAACCTTCATTGGTTAATTCCAACGGCCCGGGGGCTGGGTGTTTGTGCTGTCCCCAACATCTCTGCAACTCACACACCACACATAACACCATCCTCCACAACAATCACACGCAGTTA